>NC_091470.1:374624470-375824470 GCF_036971445.1 Narcine bancroftii
TATCATCCCCAACATGTGAGTGACTCCCATCCGGACCCCCGGGGCGTCGGGTTCCTTTCCCAGGGCGTCAGGGACCCCCGCCCAGTCCCCCAGTGCCTGCGTGTTGTCCACTGGGGAATGGTGCTGAGTGAACTGTGTTTCACCCATCAGCTTGAACCTGGAGCCTGGCTGGAGTCCGGTGGACAGAGACCCCAAGCCTTACTTCCAGGTGGATTTCCTCATACCAACGTTCGTATCTGGGGTGATAACCCAGGGAGGGTCGCGGTCGGCAGGATTCATCACCCACTACAAACTCATGTCAAGCTACGATGGTATTAACTTTGTTAATTACACCGGAGTACCGACTGGAGGATGCCTGCCCAGGTATGAGCATTGCAGGTCAGGGGTTACTGGCGGGCGGGGGGGGGGGCTCACAGGCCAGGGGTTTCAGAGCAGGAGTCACAGGCTGGGGTGGGGGGGTCACAGGTCAGATGATTTGGGGGGATCACAGGTTGGTGGGGTGACAAATAAAGGGTTAGCAGCTGGGGGGGGGGTCACAGTCCAGGGGTGTCTCAGGATGGGGGTCACATCACAGGACGGAGTGTCACAGGTTGGGGGGGGGTGATAGACCAGGGCTCACAGGTCAGGGGTTACAGAATGGATATTACCAGGAACCACCAGGCATGGCCTTTCTACAAAAACGTCCGCCTGGAACAGAGATGAGGAGGAATTTCTTTACCCAGATATAGCGAGTCTGTGGAATGTGTTCCCACAGATAGCGGTGGAGGCCAGGTCATTGGGGAGAGTTAAGGCAGAGGGAGATGAGTTGGGAAGGGAACCGAGGGAGAAGGCAAGAGGATGGCATTGAGGAGAGCAAATCCACCATGATGGAATGGTGAGTTGGACTCGATGGGCCGAATGTCTAATTCCATTGTCATGTGGTCTCATCACAGACTGCTGTAGGAATAACTGGGACATCAGAGTCGGTGACTCCAACTTTCCCATATTGAGTGGGGCTCTCACAGTCTGAAGGCCTGGATGGAGGGGAAGGGAATGGATTAAACATGTCCAAGAGAATTTTCCAATATATGTAGGTGGTGCACTTGAGAGAGGGGCCACACTGGGCCTCCTCTTGGGATATGTGGCAGGGCAAGTGACTGTGTTGAGAAGGCAAATACAATGCTACGTTCATTTCAGGAGGAATAGAAGATAAGAGCAGGGATGTGATGTTGGGGTTTATAAGGCCCTGGTGAGACCTCACAAGGAGGATTGTGGGCAGTTTTGGGCTCATTTAAGGAAGAATGTGCTGACGTTGGAGAGGATTCAGAGGAGGTTCATAAGGATGATTCCGAGAATGAAAGGGTTATCACATGAGGAGCTTTTGACAGCTCTTGGCCTGGACTCATTGAAATTTAGAGGAATGAGGGCATCTCATTGAAACATTTTGAACACTGAATGGTGTGGACAGAGTAGATGTAGAAAGGTTGTTTCCCACGGTAGGAGAGTCCAGGACAAGAGGGCACAACTTCAGGATTGAAAGGCATCCACTTAGAACAGAGGTGCTGAGAAATTTCTTCAGCCAGAGGGTGGTAAGTCTGTGGAACTTGTTGCCATAGGTGGTTGTGGAGGCTGGAACGTTGGGGGTATTTGAGGCAAAGATTGACAAGTTTTTGATTATCCAGGAAATCAAAGGTTATGGGAGAAGTTTGGGCAGTGGGGCTAAGTGGGGAATGGATCCGCTTATGATTAAACAGTGGGGCAGACTCGATGGGTTGAATGGCCTATTAGTGCTCCTCTGTCTCTTTCTCTTTCAATCTTTTTGTTGAGTTTTCAAGAACTCATTGTGTGGAGAACACAAGGTTACCAAACATGAAGAATGTTCCAAAATAAAACACTTAACAATTTCCCCTTCCCTGTACAATCTTGTCAGAATGATAAAAAGGAAAAGACACAAAGAAAAGAGCTCCAATCCCCAACCGAAAAACCTGGAATGTTTGGACGATGAAGAGGAGATTTAATAGAAATGTTCAAAATTCTTAAGGGATTTGACAGGCTAGATGCAGGAAGATTTTTTCCCAATGTTGAGCAAGTCTAGAACCAGGGGTCACAGTTTAAGGATAAAGGGGAAGTCCTTTAGGACTGAGATGAGGAAGAATTTTTTCACTTAGAGGGTGGTGAATTTATGGAATTCTCTGCCACAGGAAATGATTGAGGCCGGTTCCATAGTTATATTTAAGAGAGAGTTAGATTTAGTACTTGTGACTAGGGGGATCAGGGGGTATGGAGAGAGAGCTGGAACAGGGTACTGAGTGGATGATCAGCCATGATCAAAATGAATGGTGGTGTAGGCTTGAAGGGCCAAATGGCCTACTCCTTCACCTATTTTCTATGTTTCTATAAAATAAAGGGATTAACTTCTGCTGAATGTATAAAACATCCCTAATTGAAGGGAAAACCACATACATAAATAAATATATTCAATGATCACGACAGATTGAGGACGAGAATAGTCTATAAAAGGACTCCAAATTTTATGAAAGTTAGTGTTAATGCGTAACAGCTGATCTCCAAAGCCGTTAAAGGATTAGGTTCAAGATAAACGCATGATATTATTGACAAAACCTCTCCCTCCAATAAGGTTCAAGAGCTCGACAAGACCGGAACATATGTATCAAGGTTTCCCCTCACTGCATCTGTCACATTGGGGATATAGATAGGAAATCTATGGTGAAACCAGTGCAGGACCTACACTGAGATCAGTGGTAGCCCTGGGAGTTCCCGTCACCCAGAAATCCAAAGGACACCATTCAGATGGAAAGGCTCATGAGAATGTACCGGGACAGATTGTGTTGAATTGTAAGGAGAAGCTGGGACTTTGCTCCTTCAAGCATAGGAGGCCGAGGGGGGAACCTTAGAGAGGTTTATGAAAGCAGAGATAAGGTTAGTGGAGGAAATGTCATGGATTCTGAGCTGTAGATACAGGACAAGAGTTTCATTTTGCAGAGAGTGATGAATGACATTCTCTCCCCAAGGGAGTGGTGCAGGTCAATTCCTGAATGTAGTCATGGGAGTCTGACATTAAACTGCAAGGAAGTCGTGGTGTGGGGAGGGGTGGGGGGGGGGAGTGTGGGTGAGATCAGGTTTAAATCAGCCTGATCCTACTGACTGACTCACACCTGCTCTCTGATCTGGTGGACATCTTGGCTGAACCTGAGTTATTTGGTTCCAGATCCTTCAGGCGAATGCCGACAGCAACACTCCTGTCAGGAGGGACCTCAGGCAGCTGATCTTTGCTCGTTACCTGCGGATTCTCCCAGTCCGGCACGTTGATGGCATCTTTCTGCGCACGGAGATTCTGGGATGTCCGTGGAGTGAGTGAATCTGACTTGGGCTCGGCCTGATTTACACTCCTCCTTGTCTTCCCCTCCCTCTCTCTGCACCTCCATCATCAGCCCACTATATCCATGCTGACCTGGTGCCCATCTCCACTAGTCACATTTTCCTGCACTAGAACCATATCCTATACCTTGCCATGTCCCTCTTAAACATAGTGACTGTATCTGATTCCACCACTCTCTCTGGCAGTGAGTTCCCTTTAAATCTCCTCCATCTCACCTTACCCCCACACTCTCTTCTTGTCAATCCCCCGACTCCTGGTCCAGATTCTCACTGTGCCTCTTAATTCTATATTTCTGTATCAGGACACCCTTAGCCTCATGCTCTCCTGGGAGAACAACCCTAATGATCCAATCTTTGCCCATAAATGAAGTTGCCCAATCCAGAACCTCCACTGCAACACAACCACATCCTTCCTGTAGTCTGGTGACCAGAAATAGTCTGTATGGTTCTCCAAAAAATGTCCCAATGCACACATCACCACTCCATCTTGCTACCCTTTTCAGGAAATCGTAGCCTTAACCTCTGAAGTCCTCAATCATTCCTCAGAACGTGCATATGTCTGGCCCCTATTTGACTTCCCAAAATATCTCCCCTCACACTTGTCAGAACAAATTGTCACTGGTGACCCTGCACAATTTCCCTTCGATCTAGACCCAGATACAGACAAGTTTCCTCACTCTCCACAACATATTGACTTTCACGTCCTCTGAAAACTTCTAATCGTCCCTCCAGCCTTCCCATCCAAATTATTTACTAATGCCACAAAAATCCAAGGTCCTTGCACCGATCCCTGCAGAGCACAACTGATAACGGACAGACCCTGACGGTCTCCCCTCCAACAGGGCCCTTGGACTTGTACCACCACCGATTTCAGATCCAATCACCGAGCTTGCCTTCAATCCTCTTAGCCCGGATCACAGAACCATGCAGGACCTTGTCAGATGTCTAACGAAAGTTCAGAGAACAAACATTTGCTGCCCTGCCTTAATCTGACTCTTCTGTTACCCTCTCAAGAAAACCTTATCAAAATAGTGAGCCAGGATTCTCCTGTGGAAAGCCTGTTAATTATTCTGAATCAGCCTCTGCCTTTCCAAATGCACGCAAGTCCTATCTTTCTGAACATAGAACAACACAGGGGCAGGCCCTTCAGCCCACATGTCTGTGCAAGCCAAGATACCAACCTATTTTGACCCCATCTGACAGCACTTGGCCAGTTTCCCTGCCTGTTCCTGTTCTCTGTCCCAATGCCCATCAGACATTGCCCTCGTAGTTCTGGCATGGACCCAGCTTTGCTTCGTTCTTTGTTAAGTCCCTCATTCCCACACCCCCTCCCATTCTCCACAACGTTCTTGGAACTGTGCAGAACTCGGTGAAACCTGAAAGTCTGCGGACTCTGCGATTGTAGTAAAAACGCACTGAAGTGCTAGAGGAGCTCAGCCGGTCTTTCAGCCTCCATTAGGAGGACTGTGCTGAACTCAACAAGTTATCACTTTGCTTCCAACTTCCACCCCACCCTCAGTTACTTGGACCATTTCCCCTTTAATGATGTTTTCCCTATAAGAAGGTTGCTCGAGCTGCCCTCGGTTCTCTGAATGTGGCCTTTCCAATGTCTGGTACAGCGGTAACCCCAGCTCCCAAGTCCTGCACCTGCTGTCACTGTTGGCTCTGTGTCCCTCCATAACCAACTGGTCGGTCATTTTGCAGGGCAGCTGTCATCGCAGGAGCAGGTTCTGGAGCCAAGAGTTCATGAGCAACAAACCCCAGACAGCTCAGTGACCAGCTCAACACAGGGCTCAGTGTGGACAGGATCCGCAGACTGGCAGGTCACCACAGTGCAGAGCCCGTGTCGGCGCGGAGACTTCCAGTGCCGCAGTGGGGAATGTGTCAATGCTTCGAGGGCCCTGTGCAACCAAATGGCTGAGTGCAGGGACTACTCTGATGAAGAAGGATGTGGTGAGTGTTCCTCAGCTGAGCCAGTCCCTGCTCTCACCATCCAGGACTATTTGTCAGTCCTTGCCTCTCCTCCCCGACCAATGTACCTATTCCTGGCCCTTGTACCTGTCCGTTGCTGGGAGTGGGACCAGACATCAGCCCCAAAAGCTTCTCCCATCACCTTCTGATTACAGTTAATTCTACCCCACACTCATCCTCACTGGTCCCCTCTGTGTCCAAACGTTCCCCAATCTCAGACCATCTCCTGCATTCCCAAACTTCCCCCAAGGCCAGGATCCGTCCAGATAACCAGGGCCAGTCTAATAGCCCTGAGCTACAGATGGTCACCACTCTGCAGTCACAGTAATGCTTTCTGTGTCTTTGCAGTAGCAGCCACAATCACTTCCCCTTTGGGACCACTCTCTGCCCTCAATGCTGGCCCTTGATTCCTCCAAACGCCAGCGCAGTAAATGTTTATCATTGATCATTTCTGACAGTGTTTCACTGCATTGTACATCGCACACCACGCTGCTCTCCCACCCTAGCATTGCAGGACCATCCACCATAGCAACATACCCTTCATGAGAAACTGGAGCAGGAGTTGGTCATTCGGCCCTTCAATCCTTCTCCACCATTCAATGAGATCATGGCTGATCTGGTTGTGGACTCGACTCAACCCATGTCTTTTCCCCATCACCCTACTATGCAAAAATCTGTTTAACCTTGCCATAGATATATTTAGCCAGGCAGCCTCTACTGCTTCCTTGGGCAGAGAACTCCACAGATTCACTATTCTCTGAGAAAAAAACACTTCTTCCTCATCCCTGTTGTAAATCTTCTCCCATATTTTGTCCCTTTGTTCCAGATCCACCTACCCATGGAAACAACTTTCGGTCTCTATCTTACCTCTCCCTTTCATAATCTCATATAATTCTATGAAATCCACTCTCATTCTTCTGAATATAAGTAAACATAATGCCAGACGAATCACTCTCTCCTCATAGACTAACCCCTTTATCTGGGGAATCAACCTGGTGACCCTCCTCTGCACTTCCTCCAAAGCCAGTCCATCCTTCCTCGAGTATGGAGACCAGAACTGCACATAGTTCTCCAGATGGGGCCTCAGCAGGACCTTGTCCAGTTCCAGTAGAAAGTCACTGTTCTTCAACTCAATCCCTCCAGCAATGAAGGGCCAAAGTTCCATTTGCCTTCTTGATCTCCTGCTGCACCTGCAAACCAACCTTTTGTGATTCATACACAAACACTCCCAACTCCTTCTGCATGGCATCACGCTGCAATTGCTTGCCGTTTTAAAAAATGTACCGATCTACTATTTTCCCTTCCAAAATGGATAACCTCATATTTACCAATGTTGTCACCCTTGCCCACTCACAGTTGTGGGCCCAGCACTAACCCCAGTGGCACCCCACTCACCTCTGATTGACCACAAGAGAAATACTCACCCTGTCCAAGCTGAAACCTGTTTGTAAAATCTGCATTTACCAGCACTTGTTCAGTGGCCATCTCTGCCTTGGTGCTTTAAAGCCGTGAAGGTTTCTACCTCCACCTCCCCATCAGTGAGTGGGTGTTAGCTATGACTGCCTTATCCTTCCTTCAGAACACTTCATCCTTGGGACAAATTTGTCCTTTGCCTTCCGAGTGAATGTCAGAAACTCCCCTGTCATCCCTGCTGGTGTTCGCTTCCAATCAACGTTGGCCAGCTCCTCCCTTGTACCTCTGCGGTCCCCTTTATTCCACTGGTATGCAAGCACTTCTGATTTTAAACTTCAGGGTGAATTCTTACACATCATGATCGCTGCCTCCTAAAGGTTGCCTTACCTTCAGATCCCTCATCAACTCACAGTACCCAATCCAGAATTGCCAATTCTCTGGTCGGCTCAGCCACAAGCTGTTCTCAGAAGCCATCCTGAAGACATTCGATGAATTCCCTCCCTTGGGATCCAGCACCAACCTGGATTTCCCAATTACCCTGCACATTGAAATCCCCCATGACTATTGTAAGATTGTCCTTCTTGGGTGTCTTCTCTCTCCCCCTCTTTAGTTTGCACACTACACCCTGGCTACTGTTTGGAGGCCTGTATACAACTATTCTATGCACAGATTCTATATCTTCTGATCCAACATCTCCTCCAAAGGTTTTCTTCCATATTTTAGTGGCAGAACCACCGCACCCCCTCTGCCTAACCTTCCTGCCGATACATTGTGTATCCACAGATATTCACAGCTGTGGACTTCTTTCAGCGCAACTCAGTGATGGTCACAACATCATACCTGCTAACTTCCAGTATCATTGGCCTTATTTCTTGTACTGTGGGCATTTGAATACACAACTTCCATTTCTCTTTGTATCCCCCTTTTCAGTTTTGTTTCCAAAGTACCACGAGTGAAATCCTTAATCCTACCCTTGCCCTTTTCCCCCATTGCCTGTTTATCTATTCCATCCATGTCACTATACAATGCATCGACTTGTGTGTTCTCTGCCCTCCCATCCCCCTCCCAAACTAGTTGAAATCCTAGCAAATGTGCCCACCAAGACTCTGGTCCCCCTCCTGTCCTTTTTGTACGGGTCAGACCTTCCCCAGAGAAGATGGCAATGATCCAGAAATCTGAACCCCTGCCCTATATACTAACTCCAGCCACGCCTTCATCTGCCACATCTTCCTGTTCCTGTAATACTGATTGATGTTCTCTACGCCCTATCCTACTGAAGCCTCAGATCGCATCCCCACATTCAGTGCGATTATATTTCATTTGCTGTTGATCAGTTAAAATTACAAGTCGATCAACATCATTCCAAGGCCTGGAGTTCCAAGACTCTCCAACTGTAGCTGGTTTCGGATTATCCAACTCAAGAAGATTTCGGGCAGTCTGACTGTAGCTGGCTTAGTCTGACTGTAGCTGGCCTGAAACTGACTGTAGTTGGTTTTGGTCAGACAGTACCTGGCCTCAGATTGTCTGTAGCTGGTTTCAGTCAGACTGTAGATGTCATTAGACCGTCTGACTGTTGTGATTTTTGGTCCAACTGGGTTTGGGACTGTCTGGCTGTAGCTGGTTTCAGTCAGACTGTAGATGTCATTAGACTGTAGATGTCATTAGACTGTCTGACTGTTGTGATTTTTGGTCCAACTGGGTTTGGGACTGTCTGGCTGTAACGCTCCGTACCTTTGACCCATGGAGATATTGTCTGCTCTGTTTCAGGAACAGTTCCTCCAGAGCCGGATTCAGCTCCCACACTTGCCGGCTGGGATTCCGTGTCCCACTCGCCCACAGGGTACAGCCCGAGTCCATCATCTTTGCCACAGACCAACAACATTCCTCGTCTCACTGTCGATACAGTTTCAACGTCAGGGGCAACGCAAAGTAAGTGTCCAGTATGTCTTGCAACCCACAGCCATGCCCCTTCCATCATTCCAATCCTCAGGCCTCCAACCACACATCCTCTCTCTCCCTCCCTTCGAGGCTGAGGCAGATTTCACAGGTGGAAAACGATTTTGTGTGGGAGTGGGGAGTATAAGAGGTAGGGGAAGAAATCGGGGGAGACAGGAATGGAGGCAGGAGTTTTGGAAGGTAGAGGGGAGAGAAACGGCAAAGATTGTTCCATAAAAGAGAGAGGGGAGTGGATCAAGCGGGAACCAGGTACAGGTCTGAAGTGAAACACTGCTCAGTCTCCAGTACTCATGAAGTACTGATGTGAGGGGAAAAACAGAAGGTTCCATAAAAGATGAGCAGGTGAAGAGGGAGGAGGGGATTCGGACAGGTCAAACAGCGTCCACAGGATGTAAGGGGTAACCAATGTTTGGGCCCTTGTTGGTCTGCCACTGTGGTCACCGTTCTGTTGGGTCATCTCTCCTTCTCCTTCTCAACATGTGTTCTCCCATTTCTGGTGCCATGTGCTGGTCCACTACTCCCCCAGAGTCTGAAACGCCTCGCGGCTGCTCATGAGCTCAGGCTCCACCATCTTGGACCCAGACCATGGGGTCATGGAATTTTAGCTTGCAAACACCATCAGCTCCTCTAATAGGCCATTTAGTGCCTGTATGGAACCGCTGGCATTAGGACCAGGTGGTTGAACCCTGTGAAGCAGCTCTGTGTCTCAGCTCCCCGGTCTCCCAGGTCCACACCAGCGTTTTTGAAGTTTTGCATTGCAGCCCTTCTCAGCATTGCCTCTCACCTCAAAGTTTGGGTAATCACTTTCACAAAAGGTGCTTTCATTCCATTGTCAAACCATTAACACAGCAACGATACATGCAATGTCCCACTACATTGTTAGTCTGGGTAGCCATCTTTTCATTCTAAGCTCAGATATATTGAGTCAGTGATGAATTTGTTCTGTTACTTATCCTGTGATTGCATCCAATTACATTTATTCAAAGTACAGGTTTATTGTCAGAGAACATACATGACATCACATACAACCCTGAGATTCTTCTCCCTGGGGCCGAGGCAGAATCGCCACCTATTGGTAATACAAACTATACTTAAGGAGATACGTACACATATAAATGAATAACAAAATGTAAACAAACTGTGCACAAGTAAGAGTCCTTAAATAAGTCCCTGATTGAGTTTGTTGTTGAGGAGTCAGATAGAAACATAGAAACATAGAAGATAGGAGCAGGAGTAGGTCATTCGACCCTTCGAGCCTGCTCCGCCATTCAACGAGATCATGGCTAATCTTAAAGTTCAGTACCCCGTCCCCGCCTTCTCTCCGTAACCTTTAATACCCTTATACTGAAGAAATAGATCTAATTCCCTCTTAAATATATTTAATGAACCTGCCTCCACTGTCCTCTGTGGCAATGAATTCCACAGATTCACCACCCTCTGGGTCAAGAAATTCCTCCTTATCTCGGTCCTAAATGGTTTGCCTATTATCCTCAAACCATGGCCCCGGGTTCTGGATTTTCCCATCCTTGGAAACATCCCATCTGCATCCATTCTGTCCAGTCCTGCCAGAATTTTATATGTCTCTATGAGATCCCCTCTCAATCTTCTAAACTCCAGCGAGTACAATCCCAATTTGCGCAATCTTTCCTCATAAGTCATTCCTTCCATTCCAGGTATCAGCCTGGTGAATCGCCTCTGCACTCCCTCCATTGCAAGAACATCCTTCCTTAGATAAGGTGACCAAAACTGCACACAATACTCCAGGTGGGGTCTCACCAAGGCCCTGTACAGCTGCAGTAAGGTATCCTTGTTCCTAGACTCAAACCCTCTTGATATGAAGGCCAACATACCATTTTCCTTTTTAACCGCCTGCTGTACCTGCATGCTCGCCTTCAGAGACTGATGTACAAGTACCCCTAGGTCTCTCTGCACTTCCCCATCTCTTAATCTATCTAGTGGAGGGGTAGCGACTGTTCCTGAACCTGGTGGTGCGAGTCTGGTGGCCCCTGGGCATCTTTCCTGATGGCAGCAGCGAGAACAGAGCGTGTTCTGGGTGGTGTGGGTTCTTTGATGATTGCTGCTGCTCTCTGACAGCAATGTTCCCTGTAGATGTTCTCAATGGTGGGGAGGGTTTTGCCTGTGATGTCCTGGTCTGTGTCTACTACCTTTTGCAGGGCTTTGCACCCAAGGGTATTGGTGTCCTCATACCAGACTGTGATGTAGCTGGTCTTCACACTTTCTACCACAGCTCTGTAGAAATTTGCCAGGGTTTCTGGTGTCATTCCAAACCTCTGAAAACTCCTGAGGAAATAGAGGTGCTGACGGGCTTTCTTCACAATGCCTTTAGTGTGTTTGGTCCAGGAAAAATCTTCCGAGATGGTGACTCCCAAGAACTTAAATTTGCTCACCCTCTCCCCCTCTGATCCCCCAATGATCACTAGATTGTAATCCTTTGGCTTTCCCTTCCTGAAGTCAACAATCAGCTCTTTAGTTTTGTTGACGTTGAGTGCGAGGTTGTTGTTGCACCGTTCAGCCACGTTTTCAATACCCTCGTGTTGTTGACTCATCACCTTTCTTTATACAATTCACTACCGTGGTATCGTCAGCAAATTTGTAGATGTTGTTTTTGTCGTACCGAGCTACAGTTAATCAATTTTGTGGCACCTTAGTAATTGTCTTTAAGAAATATATAGAATTTACATCAATTGTGGTCTTCAATGACATCTGTTACAAGCCCAGAGGACCCCAAAACCCAGCAGCAATAGATATTCACCAAGACAAATGGTTACATAAACAAAAGTTGCTTTTAATTATCTTTAAGCATGAAAATAGAATCACACTTTAACTTAACTAACCAAACTTAACCGCCTTCTAATTCTAAACACATGTGTGTAAGTTCAGAAAGGTTCTTTGGCTCACAGTCCAGTCTGACTTCTCACTCCTCCAAGTTCATTGGTTGCAGGCAATTCTTATATTGTGAACAGAGTTTAACATTTATAAAGTTCACCAGGCTTTAGTGCTTGAAAGGTAAATGGTTACCACTCAGGAAGATTCTTGTCAGTTTTGAGAGAGATTTGTTGTTACTTTTTAATCAGCCTCTTCAGTGTCTTGCTGAAGAAACTTGCCCCTTCAGTGTTCTCCAGATGATAACCTCTTTCTTTCATGTCACCACAGAGTTCCTTTTTGTTCTCTTATTCCAAGTGAAAGCTAGTCCTCTCCTCTTGAACAAACCACAAGAGCTTTGACCAGGTGTCTTCCAAATGGGCTTTCCACAAACTTGCCAGCTTGTCCTGTTCCAGTCCCAGCAGCTTCTGCTGGCTGTAACACTGTAAAATGATCTCTCTCTCTCTCTCTCTCTCTGCTCGCAAAACCACATGACCCTCTTAGAACATCTTCAGACAGAAGGCAGCTCCGACAAGATATTTCATCTGTTGCCTTTTGTGAACAACAATCCGTTAGTGAAGTTTCTTGAGTACTCTTCAAAGCTTTTGCAAAAGCTGTGGAGCCGATATGTTTAGCATGGGAAAGAGCTCCAGTATTTTAAATGAGATCTGTTTTAAAGTGTTTGTATGTGACCTACACTAAAAACCCTGCCTCAATTTATCTCCCAAAAATATATCTATATTCTGTCACACTTTCCCCCTTCAAAGGAATTTTGAGTAAAAATTCAGTTATTATTAAACTCTTTACAATCACTGAAGAGATAATAATACACAATCTATAACATAATAAAGTAACCCAATGTTGAGGGTATATATTTCTATACATGATCAATTTTAACATCTTGACAATCTGCTATCACATTATTTGTACCTCTGATGTGATTAATTTGCAGATCATATTCTTGTAATATTAAATCTCAGTTTAACAATCTTCTGTTTTTATTCTTAATTTTATTCAAAAACACCAGAGGATTGTGGTTAGTAAATATCACAACAAGTTCCTGAGAGGTACCCAGATGTACATCAAAATTCTGCAGAGCAAAGTTCTTTCTCAATAGTGGAATAGTTCCTTTGATGAACATTGAATTTCTTTTTTAAAGTAGGCAACTGGATGGTTAATTTCATTGTTTTTGCAATAAAACTGCACCTGCTGCTCCCTCACTGGCATCCACTGCTAAAGAAAATGGTTTGTCAAAATCAGGAGATTTTAACACAGAGCAATGACATAGCATCTCCTTTAAATTTTCTAAAGCTGACTGACAAACTAGTCCACACAAATTTCTCCCCTTTCTTCAAAAGGTTGGTTAAAGGAAGAGCAACCTCAGCAAAATTTCCTATAATATCCTGCCATTCCTAAAAACCTTCTTATGCTTTCTTGCCGTTGGGAATAGGAAACTCAGAAATCGCATGCACTTTAGCCTGAATAGGTGCAACTTTGCCATGACCAACTACATGACCCAAGTATGTCACAGTGGGATTTGCAAATTCACTCTTTGCTAAGTTAACAGTTAAGTTTGCTTTAGATAATTTTGCAAACAATTTGTTCAGTTCCTTCAGATGTTCTTTCCATATGTCACTTTTTGTGACCAAGTCATCAATATAAGCATCTGTATGTTTTAACCCTTGGATTACCGAATTAATCATCCTTTAGAATGCCGCAGGGGCATTTTTCATGCCAAAAGGTAGCACATTATACTCCTATAAACCGCATGGAGTTACAAAAGCTGAAATATTCTTTCCTCTCTCAGTTAAAGACACACACACCAGTAATCCTTCAACAAATCCAACTTGGTAAGAAATTTAGCTTTCCCAATTTTATCAATGCAGTCATCTATTCTCGGAATAGGATAAGCATCTGGTTTAGTTACTGACTTAACCTTCCTGTAATCTGTACAGAACCTAACATTTCCATCTGGTTTCAGTACCAGAATACAAGGAGAACGCCAATCAGAGTTTGAAGGTCTAATAATGTCATTTCTCAACATATATTTCACCTCCTGATCCATAATTTTACTCCTCTGAGTGTTTATTCTATATGGGTGTTGTTTTATGGGATTTGCCCCTCCTACATCCATGTCATGATAAATCACTGTTGTCCTTTTTGGAATATCAGGAAAAAATTTGTATATTTCAAAATTAATTCTTTCAACTGCATCTGTTCTTGTGACTTAAGATGGTCTAACTTTTCCTCCAAATTTTCCAAAATTACTGAGTTAGTCAGGGACAAAGGAACCACGATATCTTTAAGGTTACCCTCACAAGATTCTGTTTCCATAATCTTACAGTCCATAACTTCCTCAACTCTGTCAACAATTAACACCTCAGATACACATTGTTCTCCACTACCCTTATCCTCATTATAAGGTTTCAACATATTTATATGACAAACATAATTAACATCATTCAGTTTTGATTTAACTACATACGATCCAGAAAATCTAGCTCTTAAGGAATTGTCATGTGTTGGAAACATAATCAAAACTTTACTTCCTATCATAAAATTGCTCACTTGAGCTTTCCTGTCAAATAAACTCTTCATTTTATCCTGAGCCATTTCTGAATTCTCTCGAGCCAAAGTCCACATTTTTTGTAACCTATCTTTAAATTTAGAAGCATAATCCAGCAAGTCCAACTGCACATCCTCATTGATTGGGATACCCATACAGTTAGAGGGCTGGATGGGCTAGAGTTCATTAAATGTGTTTAAGATTGTTTTCTAAATCAATTAGTAGAAGAACCGATGGGACGGTGTAATACTAGATCTCCTGTTAGGGAATGAGCAAGGTCAGGTATCGGACATTAATGTTGGAGAACAAATTGGGTCTAGTGATCATAACTCTGTTAGTTTTCAGGTAGCTTTAGGGAAGAGCAAGGAGGGACCTAAAGTTGAGGTTCTGGATTGGAGAAGAGCAAATTTCGAAGGAATAAGAAGGGATTTGGGGAGTATTGAGTGGGACAGGATATTTTCAGGTAAGGATGTAAATGAAAAATGGAGGATATTCAAAAAAGAAATTTTGAGGGTACAGAGTAGATATGTCCCAGTGAGGATCAAAGGAAAGGCTGGAAGTCATAGGGAGGCTTGGTTTTCGAGGAATATTGGAAATTTGGTTAGGAGAAAAAAGGAGGTGTACAAGTGGTATAAACAGCAGGGAGCTGAGAGTTTGAAGGAGGACTACAAGGAGTGTAGAAGGAATAGGATAAGCATCTGGTTTAGTTACTGAATTAACCTTCCTGTAATCTGTACAGAACCTAACAGTTCCATCTGGTTTCAGTACCAGAATACAAGGAGAACTCCAATCAGAGTTTGAAGGTCTAATAATATCATTTCTCAACATATATAAACCAAATCTAAATAGGTCATATGCATTAAATGGTCGGCTATTGAGATGTGCAGAGCAACAAAGGGATTTAGGAGTGATGGTAAATAGTACCCTCAAGGCTGATACTCAGGTAGATGGTGTGGTGAAGAAGGCATTTGGAATGCTGGCCTTCATAAATCGGAGTATTGAATTCAAGAGTAGGGAGGTGATGATGAAATTGTACAAGGCATTGGTGAGGCCAAATTTGGAGTACTGTGTACAGTTTTGGTCACCAAATTATAGGAAAGATATAAACAAAATAGAGAGAGTGCAGAGAAGGTTCACGAGAATGTTGATAGGATTTCAAGGTTTGAGTTACAGGGAAAGGTTGTGCAGACTGGGGCTTTTTTCTCTGGAGCGTAGAAGATTGAAAGGGGACTTGATAGAGGTGTTTAAGATTTTAAAAGAGTAAACGTGGATAGACTTTTTCAATTAAGAGTGGGGGAGATTCAAACGAGAGGGCATGGTTTAAGATTGAAGGGGGAAAATTATAAGGGGAACATGAGGGGAAATTTCTTTACCCAAAGGGTGGTGAGGATGTGAAATGAGCTTCCGACAGACGTGGTCGAGGCGGGATCATTGGTTACATTTAAGGAAAGACTGGATAGTTACATGGAGAGGAGAGGACTGGAGGGGTATGGACCGGGTGCTGGTCAGTGGAACTAGGAGGGTGGGGATTTGTTACGGCATGGACTAGTAGGGCCGAACTGGCCTGTTCTGTGCTATAAGTGGTTATATGGTTATATGGAATCTTAAGAAAGAAATTAGAAAGGCCAAAAAAAGGCACGAAGAGGCTTTGGCAGAGTAAAAATAAATCCAAAGGGTTTCTATAAGTACATTAAAAGTAAAAGATTAGTGAGGGATAAAATTGGACCCCTTGTAAATAGTGAGGGTAGGCTGAGTGAGAAGTCAGAGGAAATGGGGGAAATTTTGAATGATTTCTTTGCCTCGGTATTCACTAGGGAAAAATAATATTGAACCAGTTGAAGTAAAGAAAAATAGTGGGGAGGTCATGAAGCATATAAGGATAACTGAGGAGGTAGTGATGGCTGGGTTGAAAAAGATAAAGGTGGATAAATCTCCGGGACCGGAAAAAAATATTCCCAAAGACACTCAGGGAGGCTTGTGGACAGATAGTGGGGTCAATAACAGAGATATTTAGGATGTCACTGGCCACGGGGGTAATGCCAAAGGATTGGAGGGTGGCGCATGTGGTTCCGCTGTTTAAGAAAGGGTCCAAATGTAAACCTGGGAATTAGAGGCCTGTGAGGCTGACGTCTGTGGTGGCTAAGTTGGTGGAAAGTGTTCTGAGGGATGGTATTTACAAATATTTGGAGGTACAGGGATTGATAGGGAGTAATCAGCATGGTTTTGTCAGGGGTAGATCATGCTTGACAAACCTGATTGAGTTTTTCGAGGGGGTTACAAAAAAGATTGATGAAGGGAAAGCTGTGGATGTTGTCTATTTAGACTTTAGTAAAACTTTTGAGAAAGTTCCCCACAGGAGGTTAGGAAAAAAGGTGGAGGCATTAGGTATAAATCAGGAGGTAGTGAAATGGATTCAGCAGTGGTTGGATGGGAGGTGTCAGAGAGTAGTGGTGGAAAATTGTTTGTCCAATTGGAGGCCAGTGACTAGTGGAGTTCCTCAGGGTTCGGTCCTGGGTCCACTATTGTTTGTTATATATATTAACGATCTGGAAGTAGGGGTGGAGAATTGGATAAGCAAGTTTGCGCATGATACAAAGATTGGTGGTGTTGTGGTCAGTGAGGAAAATTACCGTAGATTAAAAGGTGATTTAGGAAGGCTGGAGGTGTTGGCTGAGAAATGGCTGATGGAATTTAATAGATAAGTGTGAGGTGTTACATTTTGGAAAGGCCAATCTAAATAGGTCATATGCATTAAATGGTCGGCTATTGAGATGTGCAGAGCAACAAAGGGATTTAGGAGTGATGGTAAATAGTTCCCTCAAGGCTGATACTCAGGAAGATGGTGTGGTGAAGAAGGCATTTGGAATGTTGGCCTTCATAAACCGGAGTATTGAATTCAAGAGAAGGGAGGTTATGATGAAATTGTACAAGGCATTGGTGAGGCCAAATTTGGAGTACTGTATACAGTTTTGGTCACCAAATTATAGGAAAGATATAAACCAAATAGAGAGAGTGCAGAGAAGGTTCACGAGAATGTTGACAGGATTTCAGGGTCTGAGTTACAGGGAAAGGTTGTGCAGACTGGGGCTTTTTTCTCTGGAGCGTCGAGGATTGAGGGGGGACTTGAAAGAGGTTTTTAAGATTTTAAAAGGGACAGACAGAGTAAACGTGGATAGGCTTTTTCAATTAAGAGTGGGGGAGATTCAAACGAGAGGGCATGGTTTAAGATTGAAGGGGGAAAATTATAAGGGGAACATGAGGGGAAATTTCTTTACACAAAGGGTGGTGGGGATGTGGAATGAGCTTCCGACAGACGTGGTTGAGGCGGGATCATTGGTTACATTTAAGGAAAGACTGGATCGTTACATGGATAGGAGGGGACTAGAGGGGTATGGACCGGGTGCTGGTCAGTGGGACTAGCAGGGTGGGGATTTGCTACGGCATGGACTAGTAGGGCCGAACTGGCCAGTTCTGTGCTGTAAGTGGTTATATGGTTATTAACCCACTGTTCTTTTATCAACATTAAAGGGCCTCTAACCTGATGTCCAAACACAATTTCAAAAGGGCAGAAACCTCATGACTCCGGCCCAGCCTCCCTTGCTGCAAATAACAATAAATGAATACCTTCATCCCAATCTTTTCCACTCTCCAGACAATGAATCCACATCATATTTTTGAGAGTAGAATGAAATCTTTCCAAAGCTCACTGAGTTTCAGGATGATACGCAGATGAAGTGATCTGTTTTATTCCCAACTCATAAACCAACTGCTGAAACAACCCAGACATAAAGTTAGATCCTTGATCTCTCTGGATCTCTTTCCGCAACCCAAAACTGTGAAAAATCTTTCCAGAGCCTTTACTACCGTTTTGGCTTTAATATTCCTTAATGGTATGGCCTCTGGAAATCTTGATGCTGTACACATAATTGTTAATAAGTAATGATTCCCAGAGTTAGTTTTTAGTCAGGGGACCTATACAATCCACAATAACCCTAGTGAAAGGTTCCCCAACAACAGGAATAGCTTGTAATGGAACCACTGGTGGACCCTGGTTAGGTTTCCCCAGAACCTGACAAAAGTGACATGTCCAGCACCAATTTACAACATCCTTCCTCAAACCAGGACAGAAAAATTGCCTCAAAATGTTATTCATGGTTTTCTTTAAACCAAGATGATCACCCACAGGAGTACTGTGGGCTAGATTTAAAATTTAATTCCAGTAATTTTTAGGAACAACCACCTGATGAATCACCCCCTCCCCCCCACCCTCTTCATTAGCAGGAATATCAAGAGGTCTCCATTTTTTCGTCAACAATTCACCCTTCCAGAAATAACCACCAACCATTTCTTTAATCTCCTGTTCACTTACTGCTTTGTCCTTTAAGTCAACAAGATCTGTACCTGTTTTCTGTTGTTGAATTAACTCTTTCTTTAACAAAGAGAAATCCTTACTCTCACAATGACCCTGCCCTTTCAAAACTATTTCAGAAATACTGGGCAAGTCTTTATCAACTGGATCTTCCTCAGCTCTCATCATTTTCTTATCCAAAAATCTTGTAACAGCACATGCAGGATGTATCTCACAATCCTCTTCAACCTCATCCTTACTAGGCCAATTTGTTGATTTCAAAACTGACCCAACTTTATCCTCTGCCAAATCATTCCCTAATCAAACTGAGACACCATGCATGGGTAACTTTGAAAGTACTCCAACTACAATGGGTCCTTTAACTAATTCTGAATTTAGCACTACATTGTGAAGAGATATTGACTCTACCTCACCTCGAACATCTTTAATCAAAGTTGTCTCCCCTGTGTCAGTCTTCTCATCAAGAGTTAAAACACTTTCCAATAACAGTGACTGAGCAGCTCCAGTATCTCTAAGAATTTTAATTGGAACCTGTGATTCTCCCTCCTTTATTGAAAACAAGCCCTCTGATACAAAAGGTTTGAAAACATTCATGACACCCTTACCAGGTTTGGAACCTCTGCTCTCTTTAAATTCAACTGTCTGAATACATGCTTCTGGTAAAACCTCCTTTTCTCGTCTCTTTTTCAATACTGGGCAATTCGCAATAACATGACCAGGTTTCTTACAAAAATGACATGCAAATCCAGACGTTCTGTCATTTCCCACCTTACCTTCATCTTTTCTCTTAACATTCTCCCCAGACTTAACTTCAGGTCTACTATCCTGCTCCACATTAACCTTCTGAACAGGCTTATTAATCTGTTCCACATTAACTCTCTGAAAATTCTGTTACGAGTCCAGAGGACCCCCAAACCCAGCAGCAATAGATATGCACCACAACAAAGGGTTACTTAAACAAAAGTTGCTTTTAATTATCTTTGAACATGAAAATAGAATCAAACTTTAACTTATTTCTATTGACTTGATTTCCATGGATGTGCGACAACACAGGAGATCAGGCAGATCATGGACTCCCTGTTCCAGATTCAGAGACTACCAACAAGCATGTATACTCCATGTCCCCATTTTCCAGGACTGGCTTTGTACCTAACCACCAGCTGGTTCATAATGGTGTTCGTACTGTAGTTTACCCATGGACCCATTCCTGATATTTTAAAGGAAGTTCTTTTGAATGCTTCAGGATATCAATAAGGTAGAGAGGGTGCAGAGAAGATTTACTGAAATGTTGCCTGGATTGCAGTATCTAGAATACAAAGAAAGATTGAGTAGACTGGGTCTTTATTCATTGGAGCGTAGAAGGTTGTGGGGGGAATTGATAGAGGTATTTAAAATTATGAGGGAGATAGACAGAGTAGATGTGAATAGGCTCTTCCCCTTGAGGGTAGGTGAGATTGGAAAAAGGGGTCATAAGTTAGGGGTTAAGGGTTAGGGGCAAAAGTTTAGAAGTAACATGAGAGGAAGCTTCTTCACTCAGAGAGTGGTGGCTGAGTGGAATGACCTTCCGGAAGAGGTGGTTGCAGCAGGGTCAATTCTGTCTTTAAGAGAAGGTTGGATGAGTGCATGGATGTGAGGAGGTTAGAGGGTTATGGACAGGGAGCAGGTAGGTGGAACTAGTGGAGTTCACTTAAATTGGTGGGGACTGTTTCTGTCCTGTAATTGTCATATAGTTTGACTCACTTTTTAAAAAAAACTTTATTTATTCGTTCAAAATACAGATAGTAAATAACATACACAACAATGAACCAAAAACATGAATGTTATATTTTATATATAAAAAAAGAAAAGTAAAGAAAAAAAAGAAAAAAAACAAGAAACCCTCCCCTCCTCCCCCTTCAGCCAGCTCTGCTAAGGAGAGTCATAAAGAAAGAAAAAAAATATTAAGGAAAAATTAAACATACATATTAAGATCTAATCAGCATAAATCAAAATGTAAATATTCTGAATATAACAACCACTTACCAACAAAAAAGCTATAATTATCATGCGAAACATATGTAATTTTTTCCATTATTAAACCATATTTCATCTCATTATCCCATCTATTAATATCAATCATATATGTATCTTTCCACATACTAGCAATACATTTTTTCGCTACAGATAATGCTAAATATACAAAAGCAAGTTGAAATTTATTTAATCCCAAACCTTTCAGAGGTTACAAACTGCCCAATAAAAATACTGTCGGATCTAAAGGTATTTTAATCTTATACAGGTATTCTAAAAACAATTGAATTTTCTTCCAAAAAGATTATATATACATGACCAGACAGCATGAAAAAAAGTTCCAACAGAATTACCACATCTAAAACACAAATCTGATTCACGAAAACCATACTTTTTTAGTTTTTCAGGTGTTAAGTATAATTGATGTAAAAAATTATAATTAATCAATGCATAGCGTGCATTTATCAATCTAGTTACACTATCATAACAGATATCTAACCAATCATCCTCGGAAAAAATAAAACCAATATCCACTTCCCATTTACCTTTGGATTTATCCCAACCCTTTTTATCCATACCATCTTGTAATATTTAATACATAGATGAAATATAACCCTTCTCTGGTACCTTCATAAGAAAAGTCTCAAATTCAGTCATTTCAGGTAAAATTATATCTCTACCAAACACATGTTTTACCAAAGATCGAATTTGATAATAAAGAAACAAAGAGTTCTTATCAATACCATAGCTGTCCCTCATCTTTACACTTATCAGACTGTTTAAACCTCGAACATTAAAAGTAGCAAACCTCAACTTTAACATATCTACTAATATTATTAAAGACTAATAATATCTTTATATGAAAACTCAAATTATCGTATATAGGCCCTCCAATAGGAGAAAAAAATCACAAATTAAAAGCTAGATAAAATGAAAATAAAAAAGAAAATAAGAAAAAAAAATTAAAACCCCCCCCCAAAAAAAAAACTACCAAAAGGTAGTAATCTCTAAACAAAATTTGGGTGTGGATCACCCACCAGTGACTGATGACTAATAGAACCTAGTACAAATCTCTTCCTCCCCAGCCAAACAAAAAATAATCTCAAAATATCATAATAACATAAAAAGTAAAATAAGAATAAGAAGATTCTTCCATTCATCCAAGAGGTTCCAAACTCGGAGATCCCATTTCAAAAGAAGTTGGACTCTTTCCATTCCCGTTTTTCCCATTTCTGCCATTTCTTCTGTTTCCAGAACAACCAGATTTTTCTTTAGGATACAATGGTGGACTACATCTTTGTCCTCTTATATCTGGCAATGAATCAGCAAAAGTTATTGCTTCACGATCATCCTCAAAAAACCGAGATTGATAGTCTCCATGAAACACCTTCAACACTGCCGGATAGCGAAAAGTAGACTTATAACCTTTACGCCACAAAACTTCTTTAACTGGATTAAATCGACGTGGACGTTGAATAACTTCTTGACTCAAATCAGGATAGAAAAAAACTCTGCTATTCTGAATGAATAACAGAGTTTGTCGTTTTCTCGCATTTTGCACTGCCAGTCGAAGTATTGCTTCTCTTTCCAAATAATTCAAACCGAATTATTGCAGGTCTCGGTGGTTGACCAGGTAAAGGTGTTCTTCTTAAATCTCTATGAGCTCTTTCCAATACCAAGCCTTCCGAAAAAAATTCTTGCCCTAGTACTTGTGGGATCCAGTTTTTAAAAAAATGAAGAAGATCTTGTTCTTCCATACCTTCAGGCAAACCAACAATTTTCACATTATTCCTTCTACTTTGATTCTCCAAATAGTCTATTTTCCTCTCTAACTCCTTCTCACATTCTCCCAATTCTATAACAGATTTTTCAACCATCAACACTTTTTCTGTATTAGAAGCAACTTGCTGTTTTCATTCCAATAAAGCAGACTGAAATTTTTAAAAATCTTCACAAGATGCTTCCACACGTGCTTTAACTGTATTCAATTCTGAACTTTCCCTTTAAGCCATCTCATTCATTATAAGCTGGATGACAGCATTTAACTGCTTACATTGTAGTTCAGAAAAGCTCAGCCCTGCTTTCTCTAATGTAGAGGCAGAACCAGGTAACTTCAGCTCCTGCTGCAACTCAACAAAAAGCATTTTAACGGTTTTACTGTGGGTCTGGACTCCCAGCGACAGCACCCCGACTTCCTCAGGGGGTCGACGCCGGGCTTGCCCCGCAGCTTCTTGTTTTTTCCAGAAATTCACAGATAAATTCAAAATCTCCAGGTTGGAGGGGTGCCTGAAGCATTTCAGACAATGGAGTCATCTTCCTGCGTGCTCCCTCCGTTAAAATCGGCAGGCATATTGACTCACTTAACCCCTTTCTAATTCTAAGCGCACATGTGTGTAATGTGTGTGTAAGTTCAGCAAAGTTCTTTGGTTCACAGTCCAATGTCACTGGTTGCAGGCAATTCTTGTACTGTGTACAGAAGTTAACATTAATAAAGTTCACCAGGATTTGGTACATAACAGGTAAATGGTTACCACCCAGAAGGGTTCTTGTCGGTTTCAAAGAGAGTTTTTCTTGTTTCAGATCACCACAGAGTTCCTTTCTGTTTTTCCTATTCCAAGGGAAACACTGGACAGCCAGTCCTCTCCTTTGACCAGGCCGCCTTCCAAAGCTTGCAAGCTGGAACCAATGTCCGTGTTGTCTCTTTTTCTCTCTCTTTCTCCCCCCCCTCCCTCCCTCCCTCCTCGCTGAGAGAAAAGCCTCTTTTTTCTCCTCTCTGCCTGCAAAGATCACATGACCCTCCAGACAGTAAATGCTCTTTTCCAGACAAAGCTGCTACTGACTGTTGTTACATTTGTTGCCCTTTTGCAAACAACACTCCATCATGAGTCTCTTCCAAAAGCTCCTGCAAAAATTCTGTGTTTTAAAGTGTTGTGTGTGACTTGCTCAAACAAACCTTTCCCAATTTATCTCCCAAACTCCTCTATATGCTCGGTCACAATTCTGAAATGTATTTTTGTGAATAGAAGCAAATTTGTCTGCTAATCTAACCGTTTGTTGTCATGTCCCCATCTCTCTCTTATCCAGGTATAATTTAATCTTATTTGGAACACACCTTTTAATTTCCTCAATTAACATCAATTCTCTCCATCTGTCAAAATCATTGTTTATTCCTTTTGAGGTGCATCAACGGTCAAAACATACAGATTTCTTCAGAGCAAAATCCAAATAAGATTGATTCCATGTTTTCACCGAACTCCTAAATTTTTGTCTATATGCTCTGGAACCAACTCATAAGCTTTCAATCCTGCTTGTTTAACAGTATCATAATTTGCCACTTGCTCTGTAGTCAAACCAGAGGATGCAATTTGTGCTTTTCCCTTCAATACACTTCGGAGCATAAGAGACCATTTTTCTTTTGACCATCTTGAGCTCTCAGCAACCTTTTCAAAAAGCTGAAAATGTGTATCGATATCTCCCTCATCAAAAGGAGGAACTAGATTTACCTCTCTACTTGCCAAAAACCTCTCCCCAGGAGTTACAGCCTCAATCCTCTTACTTCCCTCCATCTCAATTTTTAACTTCTCTAATTGAAACTGTCTGTCCCTTTCAATCTTTTCCAAGTCATATTTTCTTAGTCTTTTATCATCCTCCCTCCATTTTTCAGTTTCCTCTGTCTCATATCTCCTCTGTTTCTCAGCCTCCAACATCCTCCATTCTTCTCTTTCTTCTTCCACCCTCAATTTATCCAATTCCAATTGCAACTAAGGCTTTAATGCCTTAGAAATAACCATCAGTTGCACTTTTCTCTTGCTCAACAGGTGATGGTTGTGACAAAAAATGGTTTTTATGCACATACACTTTAATTTAAGTTGAAAAATTAGCTAATAAATTACAAAAATGGGGTTTTCCACAAGCTTGTCAGCTTGACCTGTTCCAGTCCCAGCTGCTTCTACTGGCCGTAACACTGTAGAATGATCTCTGTGTCACTCTCTCTCTGCTTTCAAAACCACATGACCCTCTTAGAACATCTCGTGGCAGAAGGCGGCTCTGACAAGATCTTTCATCTGTTGCCTTTTGTAAACAACAATCCATCGGTGAAGTCATTTGAGCACTCTCCAATGCTCTTGCAAAAGCTGTGGAGCTGATATGTCTAGCATGGTGCAGAGCTCCATTATTTTAAATAAGAACTGTTTTAAAGTGTTTGTATGTAACCTACTCTAACAAACCTTTCCCAATTTATATCCCAAAAACATTTCTATATACTCTGTCACACATCAATGAGATTGATTTCAAAAGTAAAACATGAAAGTCTGCAGACTCTGTGGTTGAAGTAAAAACCCAAAGCTGGAGAAACTCAGGAGGTCAAACAGGGTCCTTTATGTAGCAAAGGCAAAAATACTTCACCAATGCTTCGGGCTTGAGCTACAACCATAAAACAATTACAGCCCATAACCCTCCACACCCCTCTTGTCCATCCAACTTTTCCTTAAATATTAACATCGAGCCTGCATCTACCACTTTGACCAGAAGCTCATTCCACACTCCCACCCCCTCTGAGGGAAGAAATTCCTCCTCATGTATCCCCTAACCTTCACCCCCTTCAATCTCAATCCATGTCCTCTTATTTGAATCTCCCCCAATCTCAGTGGAAAAAGCCTGTCCACATTGACTCTATCCACCCCCCTCATAATGTTAAATACCTCTATCAAATCTCTCCTCAATCTATTGTTCAGGGGATAAAGTCCCAGCCTGCTCAACTGTTCCCTGTAACTCAAATCCTTAAACTTCAGCAACATTCTCGTAAATCTTCTCTCCACTCTCTCTATACTGTTTATATCTTTCCTGTAATTCGGCCACCAAAACTGCTCACAATATTCCAAATTTGACCTCTCCAATGCCCTATCCAACTTCAACATGACATCCCAACTCCTGTACCCAATACTCTGATTTATGAAGCCAATGTACCAAAAGCTTTCTTCACCACCCTATCTACACGTGACTCCACTTTCAGGAAATTATCTACCAGAATTCCTAAATCCCTTTGTTCTACTGCACTCCTCAATTGTCTACCATTTAACGTGTATGATGTTTGTTGATTAGTCCTACCAAAATGTAGCACCTCACATTTATCAATATTAATCTCCATCTGCCCTCTTCCAGCCCACTCTTCTAACTAGCCTATATCCCACTGCAGGCTTTGATAACCTTCTTCAAAGTCCACAACACCACCAATCTTAGTATCATCTGCATATTTACTAATCCAATTTACCACCCTTATCATCTAGATCATTAATATATATGACAAACAACAGCGGACCCAGTACTGATCCTTGAGGCAAATCCACTCGACACCGGCCTCCAATTTGACAAACAATTTTCCACCACTACTCTCTGGCATCTCCCAACCAACCACTGTTGAATCCAGTTCACTACTTCATCGTTAATAACTAATGATTGAACGTTCCTAACTAACCTGTTATGTGGAACCTTGTCAAAGGCCATATACATAACATCCACAGCCTTCCTCTTTTTTTTTCAAATTTTATTTAAAAGATTTTTAAAAACAATATAAAATAACACCAAGAAATTTTTAGATACTTTAAAAAAAATCCCTCCCAACCCTTCAGCCAGCTCCCTTAAGGGGAACCAAATACAAAAACAAAACAATATATAGAATATTTCAAAGTATTTTCAAATTCATATATTCCAAATAAGAAGACCACATATTAACAAAGAAAGAATAATTATCATGCAAATTACATGTATTTTTTTCCAGCGGAACACAAGCTCTTAATTCATCATGCCATCATACTATATTAATCTCATAACATAACATAACATAACATAACAATTACAGCACGGAAACAGGCCATTAGGCCCTTCTAGTCCGCAGCGAACCAAACACCCCTTTCTAGTCCCACCTCCCTGCACAATGCCCATAACCCTCCATCTTCTTCTCATCCACATTATCTTTCCAAGTACTAGCTACACATTTTCGTGCTACAGATAACGCTAAACGTACAAATACAATTTGAAATTTATCCAACCCCAATCCCTTCAAAGAAACCAAATAGCCCAACAAAAAAATCGATGGGTCTAATGGTAATTTAATCTTAAATAATTTTTCCAAGACCAATCTAATTCCTTCCCAAAATGGTTGTACTTTAACACAAGACCAAACAGCATGTAAAAAAAGTTCCAGTACATACTCCACATCGAAAACAAGAGTCCGAATTACTAAACCCATATTTTTTCAATTTCTCTGGAGTCATAGGAACATAGGAAGTAGGAAGAGGAGTAGGCCAAAAATGGCCCATCGAGCCTGCTCCGCCATTCAATACGATCATGGCTGATCTAATTTAGGACCTAACTCCACCTACCTGCCTTCTCCCCATATCCCCTAATTCCTCTATCATGTAAAAATTTATCTAACTGAATTTTAAATATGTTTAATGAGGCAGCCTCAACCACTTCCCTGGTTAGAGAATTCCAAACATTCACTACTCTCTGGGAAAAACTATTTTTCATCATCTCTGTCCTATATCTACTCCCCCGAATCTTGAGACTGTGTCCTCTTGTTTTAGTTTCCCCGGCCAGCTCAAAAAACCTTCCTACATCTATCCTATCCATACCCTTCATAATCCTATATGTTTCTATAAGATCTCCTCTCATTCTTCTGAACTCGAGCGAATACAATCCTAGATGATTTAATCTTTAAAGGATCAAATATAACTGATGTAAAAAATTATAATTAACCATTCCATATCTTACATTCGTCAATTTAGTTACACATAACCTCCCAGTTGTCTTCAGGAAAAATATAAGTTAAATCACTTTCCCATTTAAGCTTAGATTTCTCCCATTCCGGTTTAACCATACTATCTTGTAAAAATTGATACATATCTGAAATATAACCTTTCTTTGGTATAGAGGAAATCAAAGACTCAAATTTTGTCAACATAGGTAAATTAATCTCTTTACCATAATTCTCTTTTATCAAAGCTTTGAGTTGATGGTACACAAATAAAGAATTTACAGAAATATCAAATCTCTCCCTCAATTGATTAAAGGAAAGAAACTGTCCTTCTTCAAAGCAATCCTGAACTATCTTTATACCCTTAGAATTCCATCTCTTTGAATGATTATTAAACATTGAAAAAGGAATAAGTTAATTATGGTATAAAGGAGTTTGAATTGATAGTTTACCCTTTGACCCTAAAACCATATTTCTTTTACCCCATATCTTTAACAAGTGCTTTAATACCGGCATATTACATTCCCGCAATAAATTCATATTCCATTTAAATATAAACTGATATACCTCAACCTCAGAAATACAAGCCATTTCCACCTTCGCTCAACTCGGAAGTTAGTCCATATCCATCAATCTACTAAAAAAATTTCAACTGAGCTGGTTCATAATAATTCTGAAAATGAGGTAATTGAAGACCACCCAATGCATATTTCCATGTAAGCTTATGTAAAGCTACTCATGCTAATTTCCCCTTCCATAAAAATTCCCATACCACGCTACTCAAATCCTGAAAGAAACTCTTTGAAAGTAAACAAGGTATAGACTGAAACAAATATCGGATTCGAGGAAAAATATTCATTTTAATACAATTTACTCGATCAATTAACATTAACGGAAGATCTTTCCATTTAATTAAATCCATTTTAATCCTTTTTAATAAAGGAGCATAATTTAATTTATATAAAGATTGGTAATCTGCATTTACTGTTACTCCCGAATATTTAATTCTATCTGACCATTTCAATTTTATAATATATTCCGAATAATCTCCTTCCCCAACTGGTAAATATTTCACTCTTATCCCAATTTACCTTGTATCAAGATAACTCCCCAAATTTCAGCAAGCAATCTTCCAAATATTTCAGACTGCTCCAGTTCTGTCAAATAGACCAACACATCATCTGCAAATATTCATCATCTTATATTCATCATCTGCAGTTCTCATTCCATTAATCTTATCATTCTGTCATATTGTCTGAGCTAACAGTTCAATAGCCAATGCAAACAAGGCTGGTGATAATGGACAACCTTGCTGAGTCGACTGCGTTAATTTAAATGGTAAAAGAAGTTTGACCATTTGTCACCACCCTAGCAATTGGGATTTTATATAAAGCTTTAACCCAACCAATAAAATAAGGGCCAAATTAAATTTCTCTAACACCTTAAATAAAAAATTCCATTCAACCCTATCAAAAGCTTTTTCTGCATCCAGTGTGGTTGGGTTGCTGTCTTGATGCATTGATCAATGCGATCATTCTAAGAATGTTATCAGATCAATTTCTATTCTTAATAAAACCTGTTTGATCAACATGTATCAACTGAGGTAAATATTTAGCAAATCTATTCGCTAATACTTTTGCCGTAATTTTATAATCTACATTTAGTAAAGAAATAGGCCTATACGAAGATACTTTCAATGGATCCCTATCTTTCTTTAAAATCACAGTAATTATAGCACTTGAACAAGATTCCAGCCACACCTCATCCTCAATTATTTGCTGTAGAACACCTCCAAATACCAAAGATAAATCTTCATAAAATACTTTATAAAATTCATCTGAAAATCCATCATCCCCTGGTGACTTCCCATTCTGCATCTCTGGTATAGCTTCTTTAATCTCGAAATCTGTAAATGGAGCTTCTAATTCCCTAACCTCCTCCTCTCCTAAAACAGGTAAATTTAATTTTGGTAAATAAGAATCAATAGAACCAGCTTCCTGCTTTCCCTCAGAAGTATATAATTGTTGATAAAATGAGTAAAACTGGTCATTAATTTCCTGAGGTTTATAGGTAACTATGGAATTCTTTTTAACAGCATTAATAATTCGCGATATCTGTTCTGTTTTTAATTGCCATGCTAACACCTTATGAGCCTTCTCACCTAATTCTTAGATCGACTAATTAAACGCTCATACTGATAGGTTTGTAGTGTATTATAACGTAGTTTCAACTTCGCTAAAGCTGCCTTTTTATCTTCTGTAACATTTTTCTGAAATTCCTTTTCTAACTCAATAATTTGTTTCTCCAATATTAAACTTTCTGCCACATATTGTTTTTTAAACTTTCGTAGTATAACTAATAATCTTGCCTCATAAATATGCCTTCAAAGCGTCCCATAATACAAAAGTACTAATAATAATAATAATAATAATAACAATTACAGCACGGAAACAGGCCATTAGGCCCTTCTAGTCCGCACCGAACCAAACACCCCTTTCTAATCCCACCTCCCTGCACAATGCCCATAACCCTCCATCTTCCTCTCATCCATATACCTGTCCAACCTTTTCTTAAATAATACAATTGACTCCGCCGCCACTATTTCTCCCGGAAGATCATTCCACACAGCTACCACTCTCTGAGTAAAGAAGTTCCCCCTCATGTTACCTCTAAACCTCTGCCCCTTAATTCTTAACTCATGTCCTCTTGTTTTAATCTTTCCTCCTCTTAACGGAAATAGTCTATCCACATCCACTCTGTCTATCCCTTTCATAATCTTAAATACTTCTATCAAATCCCCTCTCAACCTTCTACGCTCCAAAGAATAAAGACCCAATCTGTCCAATCTCTCCCCATACTCCAGATGCTTAAACCCAGGCAACATTCTGGTAAACCTTCTCTGCACTCTCTCCACTCTGTTTATATCCTTCCTATAATTAGGCGACCAGAACTGCACACAGAACTCCAAATTAGGCCGCACCAACGTCTTATACAATCTCAACATCACCTCCCAACTCCTATATTCCATGCAATGATTGATAAAGGCCAGCATACTAAAAGCCTTCTTCACCACCCTATTCACGTGAGTTTCTACCTTCAGGGAACGATGTACCGTCACTCCTAAATCTTTCTGCTCTTCTGTATTCCTCAATGCTCTCCCATTTACCACATATGTCCTATTCTGATTCTTCTTACCAAAATGAAGCACCTCACACTTATCAGCATTAAATTCCATCTGCCATTTTTCAGCCCACTTTTCTAAGCAGCCCAAATCCCTCTGCAATCCTAGAAAACCTTCTTCATTATCCACTATTCCACCTATCTTAGTATCGTCTGCATATTTACTAATCCAATTCACCACCCCATCATCTAGATCATTAATGTATATAACGAACAACAATGGGCCCAATACAGATCCTTGAGGCACACCACTGGTCACCGGCCTCCAACCTGACAGACAATTATCCACTACCACTCTCTGGCCTCTCCCTTTCAGCCAATGTTCAATCCATTTGACTATCTCAAAATTTATACCTAAAGACTGCACCTTCCTAACTAACCTTCCATGTGGTACCTTATCGAAGGCCTTACTGAAGTCCATATAGACAACATCCACTGCGCTACCCTCATCCACATTCCTAGTCACCTCTTCAAAAAATTCAATCAGATTGGTCAAACATGACCTTCCTCCCACAAATCCATGTTGAGTACTCCTGATCAGACCCTGTCTATCCAGATGTTTATAAGTACTATCTCTAAGAATTTTCTCCATTAATTTACCTACCACAGACGTCAAACTTACAGGCCGATAGTTGCCAGGCTTCCTCCTTGAACCCTTTTTAAATAACGGAACCACATGCGCAATGCGCCAATCCTCCGGCACTATCCCCATATCTAATGACATTCGAAAAATTACCGCCAGAGCCTCTGCTATTTCCTCCTTCACTTCTCTCAATGTCCTGGGGAAGATTCCGTCTGGTCCTGGAGACTTATCCACCTTTATATTCTTCAAAAGCCTTAAAACTACACCTTTTGTAATCTCTATATTCCCCATATTTACCCAATTTGCTTTTATTATATTAATATTCTCAGCCAGAAATGAAGCAATCTGTTCCTTCACAAAAGTAACAAATTCTGGTTTCTTTAATGGCATTGTATTAAGCCGCCATCTATAAGACAATTGCACCACTTCCAGACTTGCACAAGAGAGAAACAACATAGAATGATCTGATATGACCCGGCTTTTATATTCGGCTTGGAGTACTCTACCTTGTAAATGTGCCGATACCAAAAAAAATCTATTCTAGAAAATGAATCATGTCTAAATGAATGAAAGGAGAAATCTTCCTCTGTAGGATTTACTCTCCTCCAAATATCAATTAAATTCAAATCTTTCATCAAGGCCCCTAATTGTATTGCCATCTTTGATTTCCTTATACTTTTCGGAGACCTATCCAACAAAGGATCTAAAACACAGTTCAAATCTCTCCCAACCAAAATATTTTCCTTGGCCTGATTTAACAAGAGAAAAGCCTCTGACATCAACCTTTCATCATCCACATTAGGTGTGTAGATATTTAACAAAGTTCATGATTCAGCAAATATTTTACAATTCAACCTTAAAACCCTCCCTGCATTACCTTCAAAGGATTCTAATTCAAACAGTAATTTCTTATGAATTAAGATCGTTACACCACTCGCCTTGGAATTGAAAGAAGAAGAAAATACATGACCAACCCAATCTCTCTTCAATTTCATATGTTCTTTTTCAGTGAAATGTGTCCCTTGCAAAATAGCAGTATCAACTTTCATTTTTTTAATATATTAGCCAATACTTGTTGCGCTTAATAGGATTATTCAATCCCTGGACATTAAAAGTTGCAAAATTCAAGTTAGACATTTCATTAAAAATTCTACTTTAAAATATTACTCCCCTTTCTAATTTCCTAAATATTCTAATCCCCCCCCCAATATAAAAATACCACAAAACAGAAAGAAATATATATATATCTAAACTTCCCCTCAGTAAACTACTAAAAAGTAGTAACTCCCTAAAAATCTGGGTGTGGTAAAACCCACTAGTGGCAGACGGCTATTAGGTCTCAGCATGATCCACCTCCCCCATCAGACTTTCACAAAGTAATTATTCAGACATATTCAACCCAGAGATTCCAATCCCAATGATTGTTCCAGGTCTTCAATATCAAGAAGACTTTGCGTCAATTCAACCTTCTTTCCATTCTTTCTGTGTTTCCCATTCTTTCCATTCCCATTTCTACTTACATTCCTTTTAGGTGATGATAATGGCGACCGACCATTTCCTCGCAATTAGCAAAAATGTATACATCATGATCTTTTTCAAAAAATTGAGACTGAAAATTTCCATTAAAAAACTTTTAAGAACAGCCAGGTAACGAAAAGCAAACTTGTAACCCTTTCGCCACAACTCTTCTTCAGCTGAATTAAATTCTCGGTGCCTTCTAATAATTTCTTGACTCAAATCTGCATAGAAGAACATTCTGTTATTTTGAACCATCGTTGGAGTCTGATTTTGCCTTCTGCACCGCAACTCATAATATCATTTCTCTATCTTGATATTTCATAACATAACATAACATAACAATTACAGCACGGAAACAGGCCATTAGGCCCTTCTAGTCCGCACCGAACCAAACACCCCTTTCTAATCCCACCTCCCTGCACAATGCCCATAACCCTCCATCTTCCTCTCATCAATATACCTGTCCAACCTTTTCTTAAATAATACAATTGACTCCGCCGCCACTATTTCTCCCGGAAGATCATTCCACACAGCTACCACTCTCTGAGTAAAGAAGTTCCCCCTCATGTTACCTCTAAACCTCTGCCCCTTAATTCTTAACTCATGTCCTCTTGTTTTAAACCTTCCTCCTCTTAACGGAAATAGTCTATCTACATCCATTCTGTCTATTCAAACAATGAATCAAAACTGCCCTCGGTGGTTGACCTGGAAATGATTTTTCCTCAATGCTCTGCACTCGATCCAACTCTAGACCATCCGGAAAAAATTTCTTGCCCATTACCTCAGGAATCCATTTCTTAAAAAACTTTACTAGATCTGAACCTTCCATATCTTCTGGGAGACCTACTCTTTTAACATTGTTTCTTCGACCTTGATTCTCTAATGAGTCAATCTTCTTCAGTAATTCCTTCTTCTGAATCCCCCAATCCATGAAAGAATCCTCCACTTTTTCTCTATTACGATCCACTTGGTTCTTACATTAAAAAAAAAGCTTCTTCAATTAAAAAAAAATTATCCTGTACAGTGTCCACTGTTTTTATACATCTACTAACATCACTTTTAACTACAGTCATATCTTTCTTCATAGAGGTCATCTCTTCACACATATTGTTCATTTTAGTTTTCACTTCCATAAATCCTTGATTTATCTGAATAGACATCTGTGTTGACATGTTTTCCATTTGATGAGCAATCCCTCCAATATTGCAAACACAGAATCCAGTCCAGTTTCCATCAGTTCTCCTTGAGGCCTACCTTTTCTGGTCCTAGTCGCCATATATTCTTCCTGTGTTGATTCCAACAGCGCTGGGCTCTCCTCCTCTTCTGACACAATGGTTCCTCTTCCAGTGCAGCTGCGGGTCTGGATACCCGTCGACAGCGTGCCGACCTCGTCAGCCTGCCGTTTTTCGGGTTGTCCCACAGCCCACACCTTCTCTAGTAAATCTTGAACTCGCGATGCACTGCACATGCCTGGAAGAGTCACTGACTGTGCAGGGGCGTCCTCCGACGCTACACTGCGCGCCCCTAGACCACCAGGCATTACTGCGGGCTCGCGCATTCATCCCTGCTCGGCCGATCTGCCCGTGCGCCTGCGCTCACGGAGGCGCGAGTCAGGACCGACTGAGCTCATCACAGAACTGGCACAATCTTGCGGACGTGCGATCGCCGCCGGTGTAATACTCAGCCGAGCAGGGGTCCTTTGAGGCTTGGGAACTCCAATCGACGACTCCGTGGCTTCAACTTGGTAGGTAGGCCTCAATTCTTCAACATTTTTATAAGGTAATTTCTTCTGTATCTGAGTTTTTGATTTTTTCACGTTTGTAGCCATTTCAATCCTCCACTATTCCCAAGTCTGTGAATACTATTTTTAACAACTTTTACAGGTTTTTAAATCAGGTATTTATAAATCTAACTGGGGAAAGGAGAAACTGCACATCTTCCCTGTACGCCATCTTACCAAGCGCCCCCCCCACAGACTTCCCCTTGTCAACCTTCTTAGTAACCTCCTTGGAAAAACTCTTAAGATTTATTAGACCTGATCTACCATGTCTTCTAGCCTCCCTGATGTCCATATTTGCACTAGGTGTCCTGAGCTGCAGCTCCTCAGGAATCGTGTTAGGGAACTAGAGCTGCAGCTCGATGACCTTGCTCTGGTCAGGGAGAGTGAGGTTGTAATAGATAGGAGTCACAGTCAGGTGGTCAACGCCAGGGCCACGGGAGGAGGACAGGTGGGTCACGATTAGGAAAGGGAAGAGGAATAGTAAGGTGGTAGAGAGGATCCCTATGGCTATGGCCCTCAACAACAGGTACTCCTTTTGGGTGCTGTTGGGGGAAACAGCCCAGCTGGGGAAAGCGTCAGTGGCTGTGCCTCTGGCACTGAGTCGGCCTCTGAGGCTCAGAACGATAGGGAAAGGAAGAGAGGGCAATAGTCATAGGGGACTCAATAGTCAGGAGTACAGACAGGGGATTCTGTGGACAGAGCAAGGAGAATCGGATGGTGGTTTGCCTCCCTGGTGCCAGGGTCAGGGATGTTGCTGCTCGAGTCCAGGACATCCTAAAGGGGGAGGGAGATGAGACAGAAGTTGTGGTACATGTAGGTACCAATGACATAGGGAGGAATAGAGAAGAAGTCTTGAAAAGTGAGTACAGGGAGTTAGGTAGAGAGTTAAAAAGAAGGACCACAAAGGGAGTAATCTCGAGATTACTGCCTGTGCCACGTGACAATGAGAACAGGAATAGAATGAGATGGAGGATGAACATGTGGCTGAAGGGGTGGAGCAAAGGGCAGGAATTCAAGTTTGTGGATCACTGAGACCATTTTTGGGGTAGGTGTGACCTGCACAAAAAGGACGGGTTGCATTTGAACCCCAGGGGGACCAGGATTCTGGCAGGGACGTTTGCTAGGGTTACTCAGAAGATTTTAAACTAGAATGGCTAGAACCAAATGAAGGAGAGCAGCAAGGAGAAGGTTAGTGTGCACTCAGAGAAAGCTTGTAGACATTGATTGAGGGGGAAAGGCAGGTGATAGAAAAGGGGGATCCTCTATACGATGATGGACGAGGTCGATTGCAAAAGATCATAAGAGAGGTGTTGGTAAAGATAGGGGCAAACAGGAAGTTAAAAGTGGGAAATCTCTAAAATGCATCTATTTTAATGCTAGGAGCCTTGTAAGGAAGGTGGATGAGCTGAAGATATGGATTGACACTTGGAAGTATGACATGGTAGCGATTAGTGAAACATGGTTACAGGAGGGATGTGACTGGCAGCTAAATATTCCTGGATTTAGTTGTTTTAGGTGTGATAGATCCGGGGGTTGGGGGGGCGAGGGGCAAGAGGGGGTGGGGTTGCACTACTTGTTAGAGAAAATATTACAGTGGTGCTTAAGTGCGATAGAATAGAAGGCTCATCCAGGGAGGCTCTTTGGGTGAAATTGAGGAATGGGAAAGGGTTAGGGTTAGGGTTCCATTTATAGGGTGCATTATAGACCACCGAATGGGGAATGCGAATTAGAGGAACAAATTAGTAGGGAGATAGCAGATATTTGTAATAAGCACAGGGTACTGATTGTGGGGTATTTAAATTTTCCAAATATTGATTGGGAAACCGATTCCGTGAAATGGCTGGATGAGTTGGAGTTTGTAAAATGTGTGCAGGATGGCTTTTTACATCAATACGTGGAGGTACCAACTAGAGAGGGAGCTGTGTTGGATTTACTGTTGGGGAATGAGATGGGTCAGGTGACAGAGGTATGTGTGGGGGAGCACTTCGGGTCCAGTGATCATGGTGCCATGAGCTTCAAGGTAATTGTGGAAAAGGATAGGTCTGGGCCCAGAGTTGAGGTTTTTGAGTGGGGAAAAGCTAGGTTTGAGGAGATGCGAAAGGATTTACAAGGGGTGGATTGGGACAATTTGTTTTCTGGGAAGGATGTAATAGAGAAATGGAGGGTCTTTTAAAGGAGAGATTTTAAGTGTACAAAATCTTTATATACCTGTTAGGTTGAAAGGTAAGGCCAAAAGTTTGAGAGAGCCATGGTTCTCAAGGGATATTGGAAACTTGGTTTGAAAAAAGAGGGAGTACTACAATAAATATAAGAAACAGGGAAAAAAGGAGATGTTTGGGTACTCTATTGAATGTAAAAAGAATCTTAAGAAAGAAATTAGAAAAGCTAAAAGAAGGAATGAGGTGGCTATAGCAAGCAGGGTAAAAATCCAAAGGGTTTCTACAAATATGTAAATAGCAAAAGGAAAGTGAGAGATAAAATTGATCCAATAGAGAATCAGAAAGGACAAATGTGTGTGGAGCCAAAAGTGATGGGGGAGGTCTTGAACAATTTATTTTCCTTAGTATTTACTGAGGAGAAGGATATTGAACTGTGCAGGGTAAAGGAAGCAAATGGGGTATATATGGAGACTATAATGTTTAAGAAAGAGGTAGTACTGGAGCTTTTGAAACATCGATAAAGGTGGATAAGTCTCCAGGTCCTGACAGGATTTTCCCCAGGACCTTGAGAAAAGTTAGTGAGGAAATAGCGGAGGCTCTGGCAGTGATTTTTCAAATGTAATTAGAGACGGGTATGGTGCCAGAGGATTGGCGTGTTGCACATGCAGTGGTTTGAGGAGCAAGCCTAGCCATTATCGGCCTGTAAATTTGATGTCTGTGGTAGGTAAATTGATGGAAAGCGTTCTTAGAGATAGTATTTATGTATATGGAGGGACAGGGTCTGATCAGGGACACTCAACATGGATTTGTGCGTGGAAGGTCATGTTTGACTAATCTTGTTGAGTTTTTTGAAGAGGTGACTAGGAATGTTGATGAGGGTAGAGCAGTGGATATTGTCAATATGGACTTCAGTAAGGCCTTCGATAAGGTTCCGCATGGGAGGTTAGTTAGGAAGGCTTAGTCCTTGGATATTAATCTGGAGATTGTCAAATGGATTCAACAGTGGCTGGAAGGAAGGTGCCAGAGAGTAGCAGTAGATAATTGTTTGTCAGGATGGAGGCAAGCAGTATAGCTCAGGGTTCGGTATTGGGACCGTTGCTGTTTGTCATATATATTAATGATCTGGAGGATGGGGGAGTAAATTGGATAAGTAAATATGCAGATAATACTAAAATAGGGGGAATTGTGGATGATAAAGAGGGTTTTCAAAGATTGCAGAGGGATTTAAACTGCTTAGAGGAGTGGGCAGAAAGATGGCAGATGGAGTTTAATGCTGATAAGTGTGAGGTGCTTCACTTTGGAAAGAATAATCAAAGCAAGACCTATGTGGTAAATGGGAGGGCGTTGAAGAATGCAGTGGAGCAGAAAGATCTAGGAATAACGGTGCATTGTTCCCTGAAGGTAAGAGCGCATGTGGATTGGGTGGTGAAGAAGGCCTTTAGTATGCTTGCCTATATAAATCAGTGCATAGAATATAGGAGTTGGGAAGTAATGATGAAACTGTACAAGGCATTGGTGAGGCCAAATTTAGAGTACTGTGTGCAGTTCTGGTCACCAATTTATAGGAAGGATATTAACAAGATAGAGAGAGTGCAGAGAAAATTTACAAAAATGTTCCCTGGGTTTCAGCATCTGGAATACAAGGAAAGATTGAGCAAATTGGGTCCTTATTCCTTGGAACGTAGAAGGAGGATTTATTGAAGATAATGAGAGGGATAGATAGAGTTAATGTGGAAAGGCTTTTCCCATTGAGAGTAGGAGAGATGGATACAAGAGGTCATGGGTTGAGAGTTGACGGGCAAAGGTTTAGGAGTAACATGAGGGGGATCTTCTTTACCGTGTGGAATGAACTTCTGGGAAAGGTGGTGGAGGCAGGGTCAATTTTGTCATTTAAGAAAGAATTGGATAAGTATATGGATGGGAGGGGGATGGAGGGATATGGGCAGAGCGCTGGTAAGTGGGATTAGAGGAGGGTACTTGGATCAGTGCAGACTAGAAGGGCCAAATTGGCCTGTTTCCGTGCTGTAATTGTTGTATGGTTATGTACAAAACCCTGCTGATGACTCCGAATCAATCCCTGTCTTTCCAAATAATTGTATACACCATCTCTAAGAACACTCCATTAATTTACCTACCACTGACGTCAGACTCAGACGTATAATTACCAGGTTTACTTTTGGAACCTTTTCAAAGTATGAGAAAATGCTGGCAGGCGTCAGAACAAGAGAGGGTGAGGGTGGGGGCGGGGGGGGGTGTTGAAAAGGCTGGAGGTGATAGGTGGGGAAGGGAAGGAGGGGACACCAGCGATCGAGGGGATGGGGGATGGATGGGTGAAGAGAGGGAAGGGGGTGGAGAGCTGACAGGAGGGGAAGGGGAGGGAGGGGGAAAGGGGAGCAGGTTGACAGAAACCGGACAAGTTGATGTTAATGCCATCTGGCTGGACAGTGCCCAGATGGAAAATCAGGTGTTGTTCCTCCAATTTTCAGGTGGGCTTGGTGGGATAGTACATGAGACCATGGACAGACATGTGAGTATGGGAGTGGGACACAAATCTGAAATGGTTGGCCCCTGGGAGGTCTCTGTTACTGATGTGGGCGGACCGAAGGTGCTTAGTGAAGTGATCTCCCAGCCTGTGCCCAGCCTCCCCGATGTAGAAGACACCACAAAGGGAACTTCAGATGCAGTAGATCAGTCCTGTGGATACACAGGTAAGGTGTTGCTTCACGTAAAAGCCTGTTTGGGGCCGCGGACCGTGGTGAAGGGAGGAGGTTTGGGTGCAAATGTGGCACCTCCTGCGGCCACAGAGGAAGGTGCCGAGGGAGACATTGGGTGAGGAGGGATGAGGGCACGAAGGAGTAAGGGTAGGATCAGTCCCTGTGGAAGGCCAAGAGAGGAAGATGTATCTGGTGGTGGGATCCTGTTGTAAGTGCTGGAGGCTGGTGGGGTGGTGGGTGAGGATGAGGGGCGATTCTATGTTTGTTGTGTCAGGGTCAAAGAGGGCCAGGGCAGATGAGCGGGAAATGGAGGAGATGTGAGTTGATGGTGGTGGAGAGGAAATCATGTTTGTGCAAGAAGGCAGCCATTTCAGAGGCTCTGGATTGGAAAACCTCATCTTGGGTACAGATGCGGTGGAGACGGAGAAATTGAGAGAGGTGGATGGAATCCTTGCAAGGGACAGGATGTGAGAAAGTGTAGTCACGGTAGTTGTAGGAGTTGGAGGGTTTGTAATACATATCAGTGGAAAGCTTGTCTCCTGAAGTGAAGACTGAGAGATCCAGGAAGGGGAAAGTGTTATCAGAGATGGACCAAGTGAGTTTGAGGTCAGAGTGGAAGTTGGACTCAAAGTGGATGAAGTTGACAAGCTTGTTGCAGGCTGTCTCCCATTCAACCTCCCTACCAATACCTCCTTCCCCCCACCCTTTTCTTCCCCATCCCTCCTTCCCCCACCCTTCCCCCAACCAATCCTCCTTCCCCCCACCCAATCCTCCTTCTCCCCACCCAATCCTCCATCCCCCCACCCAATCCTCCATCCCCCCACCCAATCCTCCATCCCCCCACCCGATCCTCCATCCCCCACCCAATCTTCCATCCCCCACCCAATCTTCCATCCCCCATCCAATCCTCCTTCCCCCACCCTCCTTCCCCCACCCAATCCTCCTCCCACCCAATCTTTCTCCCCCCTCCCACCCAATCCTCCTCCCCCCACCCAATCCTCCTCCCCCCCATCCAATCCTCCTTCCCCTCACCCAATCCTCCTTCCCCCCCACCCAATCCTCCATCCCCCCACCCAATCCTCCTTTCCCCCCACCCAATCCTCCTTTCCCCCCACCCAATCCTCCTTTCCCCCACCCAATCCTCCTTCCCCCCCACCAATCCTCCTTCCCCCCCACCAATCCTCCTTCCACCCACCAATCCTCCTTCCCCCCCACCAATCCTCCTTCCCCCCCACCCAACCCTCCTTCCCCCCCCACCCAATCCTCCTTCCCCCCCCCCCACCCATCCCTCCTTCCCCCACCCATCCCTCCTCCCCCCCCACATCACTTCTCCCCACCCTTCCCTTCTCTCCACCCATCACACCCATCCCAGCCACAAGGGCAGCAGGAGGTTCCACACTTGTGCCCACACTTCCTCCCTCACCACGGTCCGGCACCCCAAACAGGCCTTTCAAGTGAAGCAAGGTTCAAGTATCCACAGGACTGATTAACTGCATCTGAAGCTCCCTTTGTGGCTTTCTCTACATCGGAGAGAAAGGTCACAGACTTGGAGATCGCTTCGCTCAGCACCTCCAGTCCCTTGTCTCAACAGCAACATCCCAGTAGCCAACGATTTCAATTCTGAGTCAAATTCCTGCACTCACATGTCTGTCACTGGTCTTATGTACTGTCCCACTCTGACTGCCCACAGATTGGGGGAACCACCTGATTTTCCGTCTGGGCTCCCTCCAGCCAGATGGCGCTAACGTCGTCTTCTCTACTTTCTGCTAAACCAGCTCAATTTTCTTCCCCTTCCCTTTCCAATTCTTCCAGTTCTCTCCTCCCTTCCCCTCCACCCACCTCCATCCCTCCCCCTCATCACTGCTCCTTTCTCCACCTGTCACCAGAGGTGCTGGGCTAATTTTTTAAGTGCAGCAGCTCACCAAAAACAGCAACAAGAAGGTCTCGTGAGACCTGCCCCTGGAGGCTACCATCTTGTATCTGGTGATGTAGAATTTAATAATAGCACCAAGTATTTCGTGGCTGCCCTCAGTAACAAATACAGAGATGGACGGCAATCGTATATTTTACCAATCCCTAGGACATGAGTTTTAAGTTCACTTTTAGAGTTGCAGGTATGGTGATCCCATGTGCTCCTGCAGCACTGGACCCCTGCCTATCACTTCCTGCCTTTGCCACCCCCTATCCTTTTGTATAGTCAAGATAATTGAACTATTTTGTGACTGCATAAGAATCACCCTTCTCACTGTAGTAACTGTAGTGCACCACTGTGGGATGTTTTCATATGTATATGAGTTTGTGTGAACAGTTTTCTGAGATGGTGGAAGACATCAGTAGATAAAGTCTCTTCTGTTATTTCAATCTTGCAACTCTTAAGTTATATAAGAAGCCTCCCAAGTAACAGAGACATAACATGGTGACAGTGGGGTATGAGAACAGGAATAAAGCCGTACAATTGATTGTAAGACACTGAAATATGAAGGGGAAGAAGAGAAAAAACATTATAAAAAAACATGGCTGGAACAACAGCAGTTCAGCAGTTCACCCAGTGATGGCCGGGGAGGCTGAAGACATTGTTGATTCGTTTAAAAAGTTTTAGCAGGTGCAATTTAACCTTCAAAAGCTATTGTAAAAATTCAACAGCAGAGAAGAAGGTCCGTTATCTACTTCTCTGGACAGGGGAGCGAGGCCTTGACTTATTTAATAGCTGGGAGCTTACAGAGGGGGAGAAAAATGATCCAGAGCAGATATTTCCAAAGTTTGTTTCTCACCTTAAACCCAAATCTGATCATAGAATTAAACGCTATGAATTTCAAGGCTTAATGCAAGAGATTAATGAAACTGTTGATAACTTCCTCATTAGACTAAAAATTGTTGCTGCAAAATCCAGATTTAAGGATATAGAGCAGGGGTGTCAAACTCAAATTCACGGAGGGCCAAAATTAAAAACTTGGACTAAGTCGAGGGCCGAACTAAATATTTATTGAAAATTTTCAACAACATCTGCATGTTTTCTCTTCTTTCAACATATGTAATGTTAAAATTTTTCTTATTAAAATAAATGTTTAATAATAGTTTTGGATAAACTCTTTCATTGTCATTGTCCCATTTCCTTTGGAGCTCTGAAACCATGCACATGACGAGTCAATGAGGGATGATTAAAGCAGTGGTCTTCAAACTTTTTCTTTCCACCCACAGACCACCTTAAGCAATCCCTTACTAATCACAGAGCACCAATGGCACAGGGACGCGAGTGGAAAGAAAAAGGTTGAGAAGTGTTGTATTGTGGTAACTCCACATCTGATTAGGTTAACTGTTAGGCAAGTGGTCAGAGAAGGACCCCCCCACCCCAAAAAAGGCTTAAATCACAGGAACAAAATAAGCTTCCGTCTCACTGCTCCAAATCTTACACACAGCCCTGATGTGGAATGTGGGGTCGCAGCTCCACGTTCACCCGAGTTCAGGTGCTATCTGTGTGGAGTTTGTACGCTCTCCCCTTGTCTTGGACCAACAGGTCGGTCGCCTGACGAAGGCACCCGAACCCCCCATTGAAACGCCGGCGTCCGGGGCGGTGGAGGAATTGGCTGAGAAGAGCGCGTTGCTCCCACCCCCCTCCCATGGTTGGAGAGGGATTAAACTGCGATCTCATGGCGCCGGGCTCGTCTCCAACAAAAGGAGCGGGAGGCAGGGTCCGCCGCGCACGGAGCAAGGGGGAAGGCATCACCAACGAGACGTTCGGTCTGGCGTCGCCACTGAAGCGCAGACCCAGCGAGGATGGTCTCCAACTCCAGCCGCGTCTGTGTGTCCGGGAGCCGGGCGGGCTGAGTGCGGCGCTCCGATCCCCGGGATTCGGGACTCTGACATCCCTCCACACCTCCGGCGTCTTCATTTTCACCTTCAGTGTGCATGTGCTATACTGGCGCAGCGGCCAGCGGGGCAACTCTAATATATATTTAATATGATCTTGCGGGCCAAATATAATTATATCGCGGGCCAAATTTGGCCTGCGGGCCAGAGTTTAACATGTGTGATATAGAGGAAAGAATAGTTGATCAACTCATATGGGGGAGAGCTCATCCCAAAGTGCAAAAGTTTCTTTTAGGGAAGGATAGCTTGAATCTGCCGAAACTGTAGATAGAGCGAGAACCTTCGAAGCCACGAGGACGCAAATGAAATCCCTATCTATGCAGACCCTCCTACAGCAAAGAGAAGGAAGGACAGATGCTATAAAGAACACCATCAGAAAAGTGCAAACCCCCAAGACCTGCAGAAAGTGTGGCAGACAACACCCCTTTGATGACCTAAACAAATGCCCCGAATACGGTTCTGAATGTAGAGCCTGTGGTAAAGCAAACCCTAACCCTACAATGGCATGACTTCGACTTAAAATACGTAACAAAGAGATGGTGCTTGGTGATACCTTGTCACAACTTTCCCTGAATGAAAAATATGAAATGGAAGACGTGGAGATCAAGGTACATCATCTTGTCAGTGTGACCATTAATACATTAAGCCAGAAACCAGTAAGGACGATGCGTTGCAAATGGTTTCTCAACAAGTAATACAAGGATGGCCAGAGATGATAAAGCAGATACAGCCTTCAATTTGTCAGGTTTGGCCTATCAAAGATGACATATTGTTGGAGAATGATATTCAGCTGGTTGGATCAAGACTGATTATACCTAAAATGATGCAGAAAGAGATTTCTCCAGAAAATACATGAAGATCACATGGGAATGGAGAAATGCAAACTCAGAGAGAAGTCAGCCATGCACTGGACTGGTGTATACAAATACATTGAAAATATGCTGTAATATGCCAAAATTACAGAAACACACAACAAAAAGAGGAAATGATTTCCACAGAAGTACCTTCCAGGCCATGGCACACAGTGGGAGCAGACTTGTTCACCTAGAATCAAGACTGGTTTTTAATAGTAGCCCGTTACTACTCTGTTTCCATTCGTCAAAAGGGTGAAAGACCTGAGAGCATCATCTATCACCTTAGAAAGGAGAGTGCTCCTTGCTGAACAAGGAATACTCGAGCAAGTAATATGTGACAGTGGAACACAGCTCACTTCACAAGAATTCAGAAAGCTGGCTGCAGAGTAAGGGTTTGTTATCTCAACATCATCCCCAGACTACCCCAAAGGTCATGGTTTCTTTGAAAGACAAGTGCAAACTGTGAAACGCACACTAGTTAAGTGTCGTGAAACAAAGGAAGACCCATCCCCCTCTTCTATCATTATGACATGAAGTCCCCAGCAGAACTTTTAAATGGCAGAAGATATAAAACAACTCTGCCAAGCAAAATACAGCCTCCAGAAGACCAGGAGGAAACCAGAAGACTGGATGACATGCAAGAAGAAGTACACCAGCAGTATAACAAACAGGCAGAAACATTGCCAGGACTCTTCAGAGGGCAGCATGTGCATATTCAAGAGCCGAAGTTGAAAACATGGACCATAGCAAAGGTCATCAGAGAAGTTGAGAGACCGAGATCATACATTGTCGAGACAGACTCTGGCAATTTATCTGAGGAAGAACAGATTCCCATCTGGCCGACACAAGATGTGATGAAGCAGAAAGCTTTAATACCAGCAAAGCTTGTAACACCAATATCAAGTGAAGAGACCACAACCAATAATATCGAAACATCAACAAAGCAGTTGTCAGGTGAAGCACAAGAGACATCACCTCCACATGGACCAGCAACACAGAGCCCAATGGTCACAGCCAAATCTACAAGATGGCAAAGGAACCTACTGCCTCCAGTGCAATATCGATAACAACTATTAAAAATAGTTGTGTAAATCAACTAGTGGACAAGTTCAGTTATTTAAGTTGGAATGGAAAGAAAGTGATAACACTAAATTTTTCTTTATCTTGAGAAGGAGGAATGTTTTATGTAATCAGGATAATGTGAACTATTTTGTAACCGCGCAAGAACACATCCTGTAACTGTAGAGTAGCACTGAGACATAACACATGGTTCTCTGCCCCACCTTCCAAGGAATCAGTGCCCCACAGCCCAGGGCTGCACCCTATCATTGTTGATTGTTAATTGGAGAAAGGAGTTGAGTAATTTATTTTCACCCAGAGAATTGAGAGATGGAGGTGTGGAACTAGAGGGGCCTGGATAGCAGCATTTATTTAGCATTTAGTTGAAGTGGAGAGTCCAGTCACAGGCTGGAAACCAGGATGGGTGAAACCTTGGACAGGTTGAAGAGTTGAGCGGGTACTGATGCCACGTGATTTGACCCTCTGCAATTCCTCCTGCAGGACCAGAATTCTGGGGGAATCTTACCCCATTTCTCAGAGTACTCTGTCTTCAAGGCCAGTTCAAGTGCAGCTCATCTGACTGTGTGGACTCAGACCAAGTGTGTGATGGGATCCCTGACTGTCCTGACCACTCAGACGAGCAACACTGCGGTGAGTCTGTGATGGATGGGCATTATTGTGGGCAGTGCATGCTGGGATGGGCATTGTTGTGGGCAGTGCTTACTGGGATGGATGGCACTGGGAGCAGTGCCTGCTGAGACAAGTTGCGTTGGGAGCAGTGACTGCTGGGACAGGTTGCGCTGGGAGCAGTGCCAGCTGGGACAGATGGTGCTGCAGGCAGTGCATGCTGGGACAGGCGGCACCGTAGGCAGTGCATGCTGGGATGGGCGGTGCCGGGCAGTGCATGCTGGGACAGGCGGAGCCGGGGGCAATGCCTGCTGGGATGGACAGTGCCGCGGGCAATGCCTGCTGGGACGGACAGAGCTGGGGGAAGTGTCTGCTGGGATGGGCGGCACCACAGGCAGTGCCTGCTGGAATGGGCAGCACCAGGGGCAGTGCATGCTGGGATGGGTAGTGCCGGGGCAGTGCATGCTGGGATGGGCGGAGCCATGGGCACAGCATGCTAGAATGGGCATTGCCATGGGCAGTGCCTGCTGGGATGGATGGCACTGGGGGCAGTGCCTGCTGGAACTGGTTGCACTGGGAGCAGTGACTGCTGGGACAGGTTACGCTGGGAGCAGTGCATGCTGGGATGGGCGGCACCAGGGAAGTGCCTGCTGGGATGGGTGGCACCGCAGGCAGTGCCTGCTGGGATGGGCAGCACCCCATGCAGTGCCTGCTGGGACGGGCGGAGCCGGGGGCCGTGCACGCTGGGACAGGCATTGCTGCGGGCAGTGCCTGCTGGGCTCAATAGTTGATCTGAACTGTGGCTCCTTGGTTACAGGCCTGTCTCCTGCCTCGCTGGCCACCCCAGCAGGGACGTTGGGGCTGAAACTCTCCACAGTCAGACCCAGCACATGTTCACACAGGCAGTTCACCTGCAGCAGTGGCGAGTGCCTGCCCCAGGACCAGATGTGTGATCTGAAGCCTGACTGCCTGGACCACTCTGACGAGCAGGACTGCGGTACGTTAGGGGCTGAGCAGGGCTTTAAGCACAGGCTAACCATGATGGGGCAGGGGACAATTCAGGGTCAGGAGTAGGTGATCATGGGTTCAGAGGTCAGGGGCCCAGAGGTCACAGGCAAGGAGTAAATCAGAAAAATCTGTAGACACCATGATTGAAGTAAAAATACAAAAAGCTGGAGAAACTCAGCTGTTTTGCTGTTTGACCTACCGAGTTTCTCCAGGTTTTAGTGATTTTTACCAGGGGTCAGGGGGTGGTGACTATGGGTCAGGAACAGGAGACCAGGGGTCAAAGGTAAGGTGGTCAGGGGAAGGAAACCAGGGGTGAGGAGTCGGGGGCAGGTGAGCAGGGCTTGGAAAAGGTTTGGGGAATGGGTCTTGAACAATGTTTGGAGGCAAAGAGGTCAGGGGCCTGGTTGGGGATCATGTTCTGGTGACAAAATTGGGCTTGAGGGCTTGGCTCAATGGCCAGAGATTGGGTCAGTGGTCAGGACTAGGTAACTAGGGCTTGGCAAACAGGTATCGGAGTTGGGATCTGTCATCTCCCTCTTTACAAAAGGTATTCCTGGGAATAAAAGACTGGTGAGTCTTGCGTCACTGGTACGGATAGGATCTATGAACATTTGGAGAAGTCCAGTCTACTTAAGGATAACATGGCTTTGTGAAGGGAAGGTCATGCCTCATGAGAGTAATTGAGTTTTTTGAGGGGGTAACAAAAGAAATTGAGGGCAGGGCAGTAGGTGTGGTCTACATGGACTTTAACCAAGGCATTTGACAAGGTCCCCCACAAGAAACTCATCCAGAGAATCATGAATCACAGGACAGTGGAACCTCGGCCATGTGGATAAAAAAATTGGCTTTCAGGAAGAAACCAGAGAGTAGTAGTGGAAGGAAAGGTCGGTAACTAGTGGAATGTGGCAGGGATCTGTTCTGAGACCCCTGCTCTTTGTGATTTTTATAAATGACCTTGATGAAGAGGCAGAAGGATGGGTCAGTAAATTTGTGGATGATACGAAGGTTGGAGGAGTTGTGGATGGAGCCTAAGGTGGTCGAAGGTTACAAGAGGATATAGACAGGAAGCAGAGTTGGGCAGAAAAGTGGCAGATGGAGTTCAATCTGGATAAATGTGAGGTGATGCATTTTGGAAGAACAAACCAGAAGGCTGAGTCCAGGGTTAATGGTTGGTTACTTCAGAGTGTGGACGAACAGAGGGACCTTGGGGTTCAAATCCATTCATCCCTCAAGGTCGCCGCACAGGTTGATGGGATAGTTAAGAAGGCCTGTGGGATGTTGGGCTTAATCCCCCGTTTAACTCAATAAGGGTAGAGAGGTCATGTTGCAACTCTACAAATCTGTGGTGAGACCACACTTAGAATATTGTATTCATTTCTGGTCACCTCATTATAGGAAGGATGTGGAAGTTGTGGAGAGGGGGCAGAGGAGATTTACCAGGATGCTCTCTGGATTGGGAAACAAGTCTTACGAGGCAAGGTTAGCAGACCTGGGACATTTCTCTGGAGCGTAGAAGGATGAGAGGAGACTAGATCGAGGTCTACAAGATTCTGAGAGGCATAGATAGGGTGGACGGCCAGCAGCTGTTTCCCAGGGCAGAATCAGCAAACACCAGAGGACACGTGTACAAAGTGAAGGGAGGGAAGTTTATGGGAGACGTTAGGGGTAAGACTTTTTAAACAGAGAGGTGTGGGACTGGAATGCCTTGCCAGGGATGATGGTGGAGGCTGGAACATTGGGGACATTTAAGAGATTCTTAGACAGACACATGGATGGAAGAACAGGGTAGAGAGGGTTTCGTGTTCTTTTTGGTAGGAATATTTAGGTTGGTACAGCATTGAGGGCTGAAGGGCCTGTACTGTGGTGTCTATGTTCCATGAGGTGATGTGCTGGAGCAGATTTGCAGAGGAGGTGTGGATGGGATGTTGTATCACAAGATATCAGGACTCCACCTCCAGAGCTACTCACTGGACCGGGTGAAGCACAAGCTGCACATTTATCAGGACTTCATGAATGACCTGAAGTTGTCAGCCCACAATGTGTAGTTCAGAATACTGCAGCTGCTATGATATTGGCTCGGACAGTTGTCACAGTCACCTTGTGGCAATGGAAGGATGGGATCACCCCAGTGTGTCAATAGATCAACCCCCACACCCACCAATCACCTGATTGCAATCAGTGAATCACCACCCCTCCATTCAATGACTAGTTAACCCCCTACACAGTGAATGACAAGTTCACCTCTAGGGAATAACTCTTCCTCAGAGGGCAGCAGAAGGGAGCTCAATTCAAAGGACTGTAGAAGAATGAGGAGAGATTTGATATTTAAAATTGTGAGGGGGGGTAGACAGAGTAAATGTAGATCAACTTTTTTTCCACTGAGGGTAGGTGAGATACAAACCAGAGGACATATATAAAGGGTGAAAGGGGAAAAGTTTAGGGGTAACACGAGGGACCTTCTTCACAGACAGTGGTGGGAGTGTGGAATGAGCTGCCAGCTGAAGTGGTGAATGGGGGCTCAATTTTAACATTTAAGAAGAATTTGGACAGATACATGGATGCGAGGGGTATGGAGGACTATGGACTGGGTGTAGGTCAGTGGGAACAGTCAGAAAAATGGTTCAGCATAGACTAGAAGGGCTAAAAGGCCTGATTCTCTGCTGTATTGTTCTATGGGATTTATCAAGTGCAGTGCTCTCAGTACAATGAACCAAAAGGAGGGAGTAGGAGAGATGGAGCAGGGAGAGGGTTCAGGCTGCAGGCAACCCAATGTGCAGTTTAACAGCTCTGGTTCATCCAACAGTGGACTGTGTGATGTCCAAGTGGACAGGATGGAGTGACTGCAGTCAGAGTTGCAGTCTTGGAGTAATGTTCCGACAAAGAGACGTGCTACGGCCAGCTCTCCCCGGCGGATGGTGCAACAGCTCACTGTGGGACACCCGAGCCTGCTTCAGGCTGGCCTGCCCAGGTAAGAAACAGTGGGGATCCCAGCAAGTGCTAGCAAGGGGGATGGAGGAACAGAAACCTCCAGATATCCCCAGGACATCACAGGCAAAACTCTCACCACCTTCAAGAACATCTACGGGGAACACTGCTGTCGGAAGCAGCTGCAATCATCAAGGATCCATATCAATCAGCACATGCTCTGTTCTCACTGCTGCCATCAGGAAAGAGATAGAGTGGGGGGGGGAGACACGTGATGGAGTAGTGGCCGGTAGGGGAACTCCAGCCCTCTCCAGAAAAGTTAAAAAAAAGATAGAGAAAAAACAAAGGCACAAACTTAAAAACCAAAAGAAAGTGAAAGTAAAAGTGTGAAGAAAATGGCAGCGAAGAAAGAAAAACCAAAAACAACGGGAAGAAAAGAAGAAGGAAAGACGTCGGAAGAAGAAGGTGAAGGCCTTACCTGTCCGAGGAGGCCCACCGCGGAGAGAGAGGCCCGCTCGCACAGGTCAGTGGAGGTCCCAGGCTCGGGACTACAAAAATGGCTCACGGAGCCGAGTAAAAGTGCGCAACCGCGCATGAAAAAAAACCCACTGACGGGAGGGGGGATCAGCTGCGGAGTCGATCTCCACACCTGAGAGAGACACCTGCAGCACAGCAGCAGGAGCAGAACAGAGACAATAATGACAACAAGAAAGAAGAGGGTAAAAAGAAAACAAGGAAACAACAGATGGTCAATCCAGAGGAAGAAGAAGAAGAAGAACAGAAAGAAGTGGAAGAAGAAGAGAAAAGCAGGACAATGGATGTATCTTTTTTTAAAGAATATATGGAATCAGTGAAAGAATGGCAATTACAAGAATTTGATGAGATAAAAAGAAGAATTAAGAATGCAGAAGAAAGAATGAATAAAATGGAAGTGGCCATATCAGAATTGGCAAAAAGAGTGGAAAATATGGAAAAACAAGAAACATTTGTAGATATGGAAGTAAAAGACTTAAAAAAGAAATTGGAAGAATCTAATAAAAAAGCTAAAGAAACACAGGAGCTGTTAGCTCAGAAGATAGATATGATAGAAAACTATAATAGAAGAAATAATATAAAGATAGTGGGCCTTAAGGAAGATGAAGAATTTATAAAAGATTGGATCCCCAGGGTCCTGGGAAGACCAGAATTACAGGAAGAAATGGAAATAGAGAGGGCACATAGAACTTTAGCCCCGAAACCACAACCGCAGCAAAAACCAAGATCCATTTTAGTAAAATTCTTAAGATATACAACAAGAGAAAATATATTGGAGAAAGCAATGAAGAAAGTAAGAGAGGACAAAAAGCCACTGGAATATAAAGGTCAAAAAATTTTTTTCTATCCAGACATAAGTTTTGAACTCCTGAAGAAGAGGAAGGAGTTCAATACAGCGAAAACGATCTTATGGAAAAAAGGATATAAATTTATGTTAAGGTACCCAGCGGTACTTAAAATAATTATTCCAGGGCAACATAACAGACTATTCTCGGATCCAGAGGAAGCAAGGAAATTTGCAGAACAACTACAAAACAAGCAGAGAGATAAAGACATGTAATAAGAGTAAAAATGACCACGATCTATATGTATGTGTGTAAAGGGGTATATGTGTGTGTGTATATATATATATATATATATATAGTGTGCATACATGAATGTATTCGTATTTAGAGGAAAATATATAGAGTATAGACAAGAATTAATAAGGGAGGGAAAGGGAATAGAGGGAATAAGGAGGGAATTAAAAGAGTGACCTTTGTTACATATGAAAATTGAAATCTTTTCTGGGGGGGGCTGGGTGGGGAGGAGTTACGGTCACTGCAAAATCAGCTGACGTTTGCGAGTGAATTCGCAAATCCAAATGGAGAGGGGAGATGTGGTTGTCCGACAAGGGATAAAGGACAACTCAGGAGGGGGAGGGGAGAATGGGGTTAAAGAAGTTTTAAATAGGAGAATAGGGAAAATGTTTGATGTTTTAGAAATGTTGTCTTATAAAGTGTTCAAAACAAGAAAGCAGAAATGGATAAGAAGGAAAGGTGATGATGGAGAAACGGAAAGGGAAGATAAACAAAGTATAAATTGGCTACGCTGAACTATATGACTTTAAATATTAACGGAATACATAACCAAATTAAAAGGAAGAAACTGCTAAATTTACTGAAAAAAGAAAAAATTGATATAGCATTTGTGCAAGAAACACATTTAACTGAATTGGAGCACAAGAAATTAAAGAGAGATTGGGTAGGACACGTAACAGCAGCGTCGTATAATTCAAAAGCAAGAGGGGTAGCTATATTAATTAGTAAAAATGTGCCAATTAAAATAGAAGAGGAAATAATAGATCCAGCAGGATGATATGTAATAATAAAATGTCAGATATATTCGGAGTTTTGGAATCTACTCAATGTATATTCACCTAACGAAGAAGATCAAAAGTTTATGCAAGATATCTTTTTGAAGATAGCAGATACGCAAGGGAACATATTAATAAGAGGGGATTTCAACCTGAATTTGGATTCAAATATGGACAAAACTGGGAAAAAAATTAACAGAAAGAACAAAGTAACCAAATTTATAATTAAATCGATGCAAGAAATGCAACTTTTGGATATATGGAGGAAACAACACCCAAAGGAAAAGGAATATTCATATTACTCGGCTAGACATAAAACATACTCAAGAATAGACCTATTTTTGTTATCAGCTCGTATGCAAGATAGAGTAAGAAAAACAGAATATAAAGCTAGAATATTATCGGACCATTCACCCTTGATATTGACAATAAAGTTAGAGGACATCCCTCCAAGAATGTATAGATGGAGATTAAACTCCATGTTACTCAAAAGGCAGGATTTTAGAGAATTCATTGAAAGACCAATTAAAATGTATTTTGAAATAAACACGGAATCAGTGAAAGATAAGTTTATACTTTGGAATGCAATGAAAGCGTTCATTAGAGGGCAAATAATAAGTTATGTAACCAAGATGAAGAAGGACTATAATCAGGAAACAGAGCAGTTGGAAAGGGAAATAGTAAATATAGAAAAAGAATTAGCAATGAAGGAAGATACAACTAAAAGAGGAGAATTGGCAGATAAAATAATAAAATATGAAACACTACAAACATATAAGGTGGAGAAGAATATAATGAAGACAAAACAGAAATATTATGAACTAGGGGAAAAAACGCACAAAATTCTAGCATGGCAGCTTAAGACAGAACAAGCTAAGAAAATGGTATTGGCATCAAGGAAAAAAGACAAACAAATCACATATAATCCAATGGAGATCAAGGAAAACTTTAGAGAATTCTATGAACAATTATACCAAACTGAAAACGAAGGGAAAGAAGGGAAAATAGATGAATTTCTGACTAAAATTGAACTACCAAAACTACAAATAGAGGAACAAAATAAATTAACAGAACCATTTGGAATAGTAGAAATATAAGAGATAATAAAAAAATTACCAAATAATAAGACACCAGGGGAGGATGGATTCCCAATAGAATTCTATAAAACATTTAAAGATTTATTAATTCCACCCCTCCTGGAAGTAATCAACCAGATTGATAAAACACAAAGCTTACCAGATTCATGTAAAACAGCAATAATTACAGTAATACTAAAGCAAGGGAAAGATCCACTCTCACCAGCGTCATATAGACCAATATCTTTACTTAACACAGATTATAAGATAATAGCTAAACTATTAGCAAACAGATTAGCAGAGTATGTACCGAAAATGGTAAATCTAGACCAAACTGGATTTATTAAAAAAAGACGCACAACAGAAAATATTTGTAAATTTTTTAACTTAATTCATGCAGTAGAAGGGAGTAAAGCGCCAACAGTAGCAGTTGCTTTAGATACAGAGAAGGCCTTTGACAGAGTAGAATGGAATTATTTATTCAAAGTATTGCAAAAATTCAGTTTACCAGAGAAGTATATTAATTGGATTAAAGCATTATATAAGGGGCCATTGGCGAAAGTGACAGTAAATGGATATATATCAAAGCAATTTAACTTAAGCAGGTCAACATGGTAGGGATGCCCACTATCACCTTTATTGTTCGCGTTAGCTATAGAACCACTAGCAGAATTGATAAGAACAGAAAATAATATAAAAGGGATAAAAATAAAAGACAAGGAATATAAAATCAGTTTATTTGCGGATGATGTTATAGTATACTTAACAGAACCAGAACTATCAATAAAAGAATTATATAAGAAATTGAAGGAATATGGAGAAGTGTCGGGTTACAAGATTAACGTAAATAAAAGTGAAACAATGCCTATGAATAATGCGGATTTCTCAAAATTTAAGAAGGAATCGCCATTCAGATGGCAAATGCAAGCAATAAGATACCTAGGTATACAAATAAATAAAAATCTCGGCCAACTATATAAACTCAATTATTATCCACTAATGAAAAAATTACAGGACGATTTAGAGCATTGGAAAGATTTACCACTAACACTAATAGGAAGGATAAACTGTATTAAAATGAACATTTTTCCAAGGATATTATACCTATTTCAGGCATTGCCAATACACCTGTCAGAGAAATTCTTCAAAGAGTTAAAGAAAATAATAAGGAAATTTTTATGGAAAGGGGTGAAACCGAGGATAGCACTAGATAAATTAACAGAATGGTATAAACAAGGAGGCTTACAACTGCCAAACTTTAAAAATTATTATAGAGCCGCACAATTAAGATACCTATCAGATTTTTATCAAACAAGGGAAAAGGCAGATTGGACTAGATTAGAACTAGATAAAATAGGGGAAAAGATACCTGAACACATATTATATAAATGGGATGAAAAATTGGTACAACATGGAAGTTCTCCAGTATTACATGATCTACTCAATATTTGGAAGAAGATTCATGTAGAAAGAAATAAAACAAATTATCAATTACCAAAACTAATATTGACGCTAAACAAGTTACTCCCTTTTACAATAGATAACCTTTCCTTTAGAGAATGGGAGAAAAATGGGATCAAAAGAATAGAAAATTGTTTTTCAGGAAATAGATTATTATCCTTTGAACAAATGAAAGATAAATACAATATAACTCAAGATACAGTGCTGGCATATTACCAATTGAGATCCTACTTGAAGGACGAATTAGGAAGCAGTCTGAGTTTACCAGAGGGAAGTAACTTTGAATATGTGATTACAGATACAATGATAATCAAAAGATTTATAACAAACATGTATATTAAACTGCAAGAAAAGGAGAATGAGGAAACAAATGGTAAAACTAAACAAAAATGGGAACAAGATTTAAATATAAAGATAAAAAAGGAAACATGGGAGAAGTTATGCTCTGGAACGATGAGAAATACAATAAATACGAGGTTACGTATGATACAATATAACTGGATACACAGGCTATACATTACACCTCAAAAGTTAAATAAATGGGACCCAACAGTATCTGATAGATGTTTTCAATGTAAAAAAGAAATGGGAACAACAATTCATGCAATCTGGACATGTGAGAAAGTAGAAAAATTTTGGGAAGATCTAAACCAAATATTAAATAAAATTACAGAAAACAATATACCAAAGAATCCAGAGATCTTCCTCCTAAGTAACATAAAAAACAAAGAATTTGGAATTGATTTGGAGGATGCACAAAAAAGATTTGTTAAGATAGCTCTAGCCGTAGCAAAAAAATGTATTATGTCAACCTGGAAATCGGAAGATAATTTGAAAATACAACAATGGTATATAGAAATGAATAAATGTATTCCATTAGAAAAAATAACATATAGTTTAAGAAATAATATTGAAATATTTGAACAAATATGGGAGCCTTACATGAAACACAATAGCGAAAACCTACCGGGGACATTCACTACCTAAATTAACGAAAGGAGAAGGAAATGAAAAGAAATGACTCAGTGGAATTTCTTGTTTATTTTTATTGAATGACAACATTGTTTGACTGGTTTAATGTATCCTAGATTTTGTACTTTAAATGGACGGGAGGGGGGAGGTAGGGAGGGTGGGATGGGAGGAGGGAGGGGGTGGGGGGAGAAAATGGCACTGTATATATATGAAAAGGAACAAGTATGTATCATGGTTAATGTGGTTTATGGTGTGAAAAATAAAAAATTTAAAAAAAAAAGGAAAGAGATAGAAGGGCCACAAGACTCGCACCATCAGGTTCAGGAACAGCTCCTCCCCCTCCACCGACAGACTCCTCAACAACAAACTCAATCAGACTCATTGAAGGGACTCGGACTTATTTTCCTATTCTCTCTATTGTGCAGTCAGTTTGTTTACATGCATTATCTGTTTACAGTTCTTAAATAAGAACACGTTTATGCTGTGTACAGTTTATTTTTTGCAGTGTTAATTTTGCCTCACCTGAAGGAAAAGGAATCTCAGGGTTGTATGTTATGTCATGTATGTTCTCTGACAATAAATCACGGCTGAGGGGTGGGGTTGAGGGAAACCTCCACTGGGAAACAGAGGAGCAGATACATAGGTTGTAGAAATATGTAAAAGCAATGGGGTTGTTGTAGAGGGGACTTGCCCAAATATTGACTGGGACTTCCGTAGTGCCAGAGGCAGAGATGGGTAAAATTTCTTCAATTCATCTGGGGAGTTTTAAATTCAAATGTAGACATATAGCATGGTAACAGGCCCATGAGCTATGTAGCCCAATTACACCCCATTAACCTACAATCTCTACAATTTTGAAGGGAGGGAGGAAACTGGAGCCCCCGGAGAAAACCCATGCTGACATGGGAAGAATGTATAAACTCCTCGCAGACAGTGCAGGATTCGAACCCTGGTGCTGTAACAGCATTACACTAGCCATATGCCGTTCGTGCTGCCCAAGAGTTTCTCAGAATTGTGCGGAAATCCAACTAGAGATGAGATAGTTACGGGGGAGCGGTCTCTCCAGAAGGGGAAGGGAAGACGTTTCTGGTGGTGGGATCATGTAGTTGGAGGAAATATGTGGGATGCAGCAGCTGGTGAGGTGGTGAGTATTTTGGGAATATTTATTACTGTTCCTTCAGTTGGGAAGATGACTGGATCTTATGAGAAAGTACTGAATTGGGAAGGGCAAATTTGACAGGATTGGACCGCGTCTAGAGAAGTAAAATGGGTGCAGCTGTTGATGGGCAAACTACAGCTGACATGTGAGACCAACTGATCAGAGTCCAGGACTGGCATGTTCCAGTATGAAGGACCGAATAAGACTACAAGGTCAGAGAATCTTGAATAACCAGAGAGGTCACAAACCTAGTCAAGAAATAAAATGAGGTGTATACAAGGTTCAGAAAGTCACAATCAGACAAGGCCCTGAAGAAAGCTCACGTAAGGCATCAGGAAGGCCACAATGAGCTCCGATTAAAGAGAATGCCAACATTTTACACGGCAATGAGGAAGCATACAGGAAGGAGATCGATCAGTTCATTGAATGGTTCTGCATCAACAACTTCATGCTCAACATGATTGTGGACTTCAGGAGAAAGTCAGGGGAACATGACCCAGTCCTCATCGAGGGCTTAGTAGTGGAAAGGGTCAAGAAATTCAAATTCCTGGAGGTCAACATCTCCGAGGATCTGTCCTGGAGTCTCGATGTTGTTGCAGTCATGAAGAAGGCTCGCCAACAGCTATACTTTGTGAGGTGTTTGAGGAGATTTGGTATGTCACTGAAGACCCTTGTAAACTTCTCCATGTGTACTGTGGAGAGCATTCTGGCTGGTTGCATCACTGCCTGGTATGGAGACCCCAAATCTCAGGACAAGAATAAACTCCAGAGGGTTGTTAACTCGGTCTGTGACATCACAGGCACTAGACTTCACCCCATCCAGTGTCTTAAAAATGCAGCCTCTATCCTCAAAGACCCCACCACCCAGGCCATGCCCTCTTCACTCTGCTACCATCTGGGAAAAGGTACAGGAGCCTAAAGACGAGCACCCAGCGGCTCAAGGACAACTTCTTCCCCACGCCATCAGTTTCCTGAATAATCAATGAACCAAATGAACTGTCTTATTGTGACTTTTCATGCACTATTTTTATTTATTATTGTAAGGTAGTTTATGTAAATGTTTGCTCTGTGACGCTGGCACAAAACACTTCTCCCACATACTAGTCCAATGCCCTGCTGGCCCAGAGCTTCACCCACACAGCATTCCAGGCTGTCCTCTCCCTGATCAGCAATTTTAAAAATTTAGACAAGGTAACAGGCCCTTTTGGCCCACGTGTTTGTGTTGCCCAATTTACACCCAATTAACGTACAGTGAGGAATATTTTGAATGGTAGAAGGAAACCGGAGCCCTTGGGGAAAACCCATGCAGACACAGGGAAAATATACAAACTCCTTACAGACAGCACGGTCCCAATTGCTGGCGCTGTAACAGTGTTACACTAACCGCTATGCCAACAGTAATGTAATCCCCCTTGATCCCAGCTGAAGCACCGAAACCCTGGAACATTTTGCTGCTAGTCTTGCCTTCTCCAATCCTAGTCCCTGATCTAATCCAAGCAGCACTGAAATGCTGGGAACCAAGGGGTCTATTTGTCTTTGCATTGTTTGTGAGTTGATGTGCCACACTCTGACAATGTGGTTCTCTGGCAGTGAATGGCAGCTGGTCCAGATGGAGTGAGTGGACAGATTGCGATGCTGAGTGTGGGGGTGGTGTTCGATCTCGGCACCGTAAGTGTGTCAACCCACCACCGAAGAATGGAGGCATGACATGTGCAGGACCCTGGATACAAACCAAGTCCTGTAATCGGCACCTGTGTCCCAGCGCAGATGGTAAGTTCACTGAGCCCATGCCCCAGTGCAGTCAGACTGATCACTATGCCTGTGCCCCAGTGTAGTCAGTTCTCTGTTTTCCCCCATGCAGTCACCGTTCACTGCACCTATACCCCAGCGAGACTGAGTTCACTGCGCCTGTGCCCCAGTACAGTTAGACTGTTCACTGCGCCTGTGCCCCAGTACAGTTAGACGGCTCACTTCGCCTGTGCCCCAATGCAGTTAGACGGCTCACTTCGCCTGTGTCCCTGTGCAGTTAGACGGCTCACGTCGCCTGTGCCCCTGTGCAGAGTTCACTGTGCCTGTGCCCCAGTACAGTCAGAATGGTCACTGCGCCTGGCTGCCTTGCATGAGTCGGAGCTTCTGACCAGTTCTCGGTGTACACCTGCTTTCAGACTGTGGCCCTGAGATGGTTTACGTTTCTGAGGAGGAGTGTGAACACCAGGCACTGGAACCATGCCCTTTAACGTGCCAAGACCAGAGCTCATCGACAAACTGCACCTCCAGCTGCATACCAGGTAACCTCTGGGGTACAGTCCTGAGGAGGATGGGTTTGTCACTGTAACCACATTCAGCACCAGGGCCCAGTCCTTTCCACCAAGAGCACAGCCTGAGGCTGGTGAACTATCCGGGCTCCTCACACGACTCACTACACAAGTGGCACGGGGTCCTGAAAGAGGCAGCTCCTTCTCCAGGGTGGGATCATAGGCACCTCCTCAACCTGACTGATGACTCAATGTCCCCTGGTCCACCTTACAGATGTTGTCTCCGATCCAAGATGAAGAACATCTCACTCACTGTGTGGCATGTTATGGAGAATTTGGATGGGAAGGAATATTCACATTGTCTGCCAAAGCAACCTCATGTCTCCTTTTACCCTTCCTGATTTCTTTCTTGCATTTTTTAATACTCCTCAAGTACCTCATTTGCTCCATGTTGCTGATACCTGTTATACACCTCTCTTCTTCTGAACCAGATCCCTAGTATCCCTTGAAAACCAAGGTTTCCCTCTGCCTGCTAACCTTGCCTTTAATTGTGGGAGGATCATACAAACTCTGTACTCACAAAATTTCCCCTTTGAAGGACCTCTACTTACCTCACACATCCTCGCCTGAAAATAGCATTCCAATCCAACCATTCTAGATCCTTTCTCATTTCCTCAAAATTAGCCTTTCTCCAATTTAGAATCTCAACCCAAGACCCAGACCCATCCTTCTTCGTAATTGAAACTAATGACATGATCAATGGACCCAAAATGTTCCCCTACACATACTTCTGTCACCTGCCGTCTCGTTCCCTAATGGGAGATGATCCAGTATTGCACTCCCTCTTGTGGTACCTCTACATATTGATTTAGGAAACTTCCCTGAACACAGTTGACAAACTCCAAGCCATCCAGCCCTTTTGCAGGATGGGAGTCCCAGTCAATATGTGGAAAGTTAAAATCTCCTACTTTCACAGCCTTATGTTTCCTGTAGCTGTCTATTTCTCTACAGACTTGCTCCTCCAAATCTCAGTGACTACTGGGTGGTCTATAATAAAACCCCATGAATGTGGTCATACCTTTCCCGTTCGTCACCTCCACCCATATTAGACGAGCCCTCTGGTCTGTCCTCCTGAGCACAGCTGAAAAACAGTTAAACTCCTCCCTCTTTCACTCCCCCTCCCCCTCCCTGGCTCTGTCGCATCTAAAGCAATGAAAGCCTAGCACATTGAGCTACCAGTCCTGCCTCTCCTACTGATGGTTCAGAACTAGAGAGAGGTGTATAACGGGCATAGGCAACATGGAGCAAATGAGGTACTTGAAGAGTATAAAAAATGCAAGAAAAACCTCAAGAGAAATCGAAGTGTGAAAGAAGGCACAAGGTTGCTTTGGCAGACAATGTGAAGGAAAATCCTGAGAGCAATAGGATAGTCAGGGACAAAATTGGTCCCCTCGAAGATCAGAGTGGTCGGCTTTGTTTGGAGCCAAAAGAGATGGGGGAGATCTTAAATGGGCTTTTTGCATCAGTTTTCATGCAGGAAATAGGCACAGAGTCATAGGAAGTAAGGAGAACAAGTAGTGATGTCATGGAACCTGTATAGATTAAAGAGGAGGAAGTGCTTGCTGTCTTAAAAGCAAATCAGGGTGGATAAATCCCCAGGACCTGACGGGTTATTCCCTTGGACCTTGGGGTGGGGGTGGGGGGTGCTCGTGTAGAAATTGCAGGGGCTCTGGCAGAAATATTTAAAATATCCTTAGCCATGGGTGAGATGCCGGAGGATTTGAGGGAAGCTCACGTTCTATTTAAAAAAGGCTCCAAAAGTAATCCTGGAAATTATAGGCCGGTGAGCTAGGTAAATCCTAGGTGTCCTAAGAGATCAGATCTACAAGTATTTGGAAAGCCTGGAATTGATTAGAGATGGTCAACATGGCTTTGTGTGTGGGAGGTCCTGTTTAACTTATTTTATGGAGTTTATTGAGGTTTCCAGGAAGGTAGAAGAAGGAAAGGCTTTGGATGTTGACTTCATGGACTTTAGTAAGCCCTTTGACAACCTCCCACATGGGAGGTTAGTCATGAAGATTCAGACACTAGTTATTCATGGTGAAGTCGTGAACTGGATTCGACAATGGCTGGACAGAAGCCAGAGAGCAGTGATGGATAATGCTTCTCAGTCTGGAGGTCTGTGACCAGTGGTGGTGCCTTAGGGATTGGTGCTGGGACAATTGTTTGTCATCTATCTCAATTATCTGGATGATAAAGGAGAAGGAAATGAAAAGAATTAACTCAGTGGAATTTCTTGTTTATTTTTATTGAATGACAACATTGTTTGACTGGTTTAATGTATCTTAGATTTTGTACTTTAAATAGATGGGGGGGAGGTAGGGAGGGTGGGATGGGAGGAGGGGGGGGGAGAAAATGGCACTGTATATATTTGAAAAGGAAAATTTATGTATCATGGTCAATGTGGTTTATGGTGTGAAAAATAAATTAAAAAAAAAATTATCTGGATGATGATGTGATAAATTGGATCAGCAAGTTTGCAGATGACACTAAGATTGGAGACGTTGTGGACAGTGAAGAAGGTTTTCAAAGCTGCAGAGGGATCTGGACCAGCAGGAAAAATGGGCTGTAAAATGACAGATGGAATTTAATGCAGACAAGTGTGAGGTGATGCATTTTGGAAGGATAAACCAAGAAAGGTCGTACACGGGAAATGGTCGAGCACTGAGGAGTGCAGTAGAACAGAGGGATCTGGGAATACAGATACAGAATTCCCTGAAAGTGGCATCACAGGTGGACAGGGTGGTAAAGAGAGCTTTTGGCATCTTGGCCTTTAAAAATCAAAGTATTGAGTACAGGAGTTGGGATGTTAGGATAAAGTTGCACAAGACATTGGTGAGGTCAGATTTGGAATTTTGTGTGCAGGTTTGGTCACCGAACTACAGGAAAGATATCAATAAGATAGAAAGAGTGCAGAGATTTACTGGGATGTTGCCCGGACTTCAGGAACTGAGGTTAAACAGGTTAGGACTTTATTCCCTGGAACATAGAAGAATGAGGGGAGATTTGATCGAGGTATTTAAAATTATGAGGGGGACAGACAGAGTAAATGTAGGTCGGATTTTTCCACTGAGGGTAAGTGAGATACAAACCAGAGGATGTGGGTTAAGGGTGAAAGGGGAAAAGTTTAGGGGGCACATCAGGGAGAACTTCTTCACACAGAGAGTGGTGGGGGTATGGAACAAACTCCCAGCATAAGTGGTGAATGTAGGCTCAATTTTAACACTTAAGAAGAATGTGGACAGATACATGGATGGGAGGGGTATGGAGGGCTATGGACCGGATGCAGGTCAGTGGTACGAGGCAGAACATTAGTTTGGCACCAGCTAGAAAAGCTGAAGGGAACTGTTACTCTGGTGTAATGTTCTATAATCCTGGGGATGTATTTATTCAAATATTTTAAAGAAGATTTAGCACTTCCTCTTTCTAACCCACAACCTGCTGCAACATATTACTGTTCTATTGTGATATTGATCAAGGTGAACATTGACGCAAGGTACATCCTTCCCCACCTCCGCTGCCGCCTTATCCTTTTGCAATGCTACCTTCATACCAGTCATCCTTCACACTGTCTTCTCCCACAGGCATGTCACAGTGCTGTCTCCCCTGCCCTCTTTCACTGGGATCTCTCACTGGGCTTTGCACAACGCCGTAATTGTAATAGATTTATGGGATTGGCCCCTCACCTTGTTTGTTCTAGGCTGTCGATGTCCTGAGAATCTTGTCCTTCAGGACCATCGCTGTGTGAACATCACCATGTGTCGCTGTCATCTGGACGATCAGAGCTTACAACCAGGACAAGTTGTCATCATCAATAATTGTAGTCGCTGGTAACTATGTCCGCCAATTTGTCCCTCCACCTTTCCCCCACTCACAGCTGTTCTTCATAGAAAGAGAGAGGGAGAATCTCCTGTTGCGTATGGACTGGTGACCAGAACTTCACAATGTTCTCTTGCTATGGCCTAACCAATATGTTATAAATTCTCCCTTAGCCTTTTGAACATATATTCTACCTTCTGGTTAATAACTCATGTATCAATATTGCCAGCCTCACCGCCTATGAACATGAGATAGTTGCAGGAGTCAAGAGGTCGTGTTACAACTCTACCAATCTGTGGTGAGACCACACTTAAGTATTGTGTTCAGTTCTGGTCACCTCATTATAGGATGGGTGTGGAAGCTGTGGAGAGGGTGCAGTTGAGATTTACCAGGATGATGCCTGGATTGGTAAACAAGTCTCATGAGGCAATTTTAGCAAAGCTGGAACTTTTCTCTTTAGAGCGTAGAAGGATGAGAGGAGACTTGATAGAGGTCGACAAGATTCTGAGAGGCATAGATAGGGTGGATGGCCAGCACCTGTTTCCCAGGGAGGGATCAGCAAACATCAGTGGACGTGTGTACTAAGTGAAGGGAGGGAAGTTTAGGGGAGTAGTAAGGGATTTTATTTTTACACAGAGAGTTGTGGGGGCCTGGAATGCCTTGCCAGGGATGGTGGTGGAGGCTGGAACATTAGAGGCATTTAAAAGACTCTTAGACACACAAGGAAGGAAAATGGAGGGTTTTGGAGTAGGGGGGGGTTTAGTACTTTTTTAGGAAGGGGTATATGGGTCAGCCCAACATTGAGGGCTGAAGGGCCTGTACTGTGCGGAACATGATGTTCATATCAAACTAAAGCTCCCCTGCTTGCATCAGAAATATCCCTCCATTCCTCATAGTCAAGTATGACTCTTATCTGCTTCCACCAATGCCCCTGGCAGCCTGTTCCACTCACCCACCCACCACTACCCCTGGCAGCCCATCCCACCCATCACTACCCCTGGCAGCCTGTTCCAGGCACACACCCACCACTACCCCTGGAGAAATTTCTTTACCCAGAGGATGGGAAATCTTAGGAATTCTGATTCCAAGAGATGTGGACACTCATCTGTTCTATTCAAGGTGGAAGTCAATATCGCCATCATGAGCTAATCTATTCTCCCATTCAACCCACTCCCCTTCTTTCTCCCCATAACCTTTGATATCCTGACTATTCACATACCTAATCCCTGCCTTAAATACACCCAATAACCTGGCCTCCACAGCTGCCTATGGCAACAAATTCCAGAGGTTCACTGCCCTCTGGCTGAAGAAGTTCCTCCACCTCTATTTTAAATGGGCCCCTTCCATCCTGAAGTTGTGGCCTCTTGTCCTGGACTCCCCAACCATGGGAAACAACCTTTCTACATCTACTCTGTCGAGGCCTTTGAGAGGTTCAGGAATATGGTGCAGACATTAATTATCAGTCACAAGTTTACAGAAAGGTGGAGCAGACAGGAGGGGTTGAGACTGTGCTCCTGCATTAAGTCAGAATGAACATAACTGCCCTTCCTGCAGTACACACATTCCCTGAAGACCTCAATACAGTTGCAGCCTTGGAGTGAATCGAGGCAAGTGCCGTTGGCAATAAAATCTTGAGGCAAAGCAAAGTGGAAGTTACCATGGTGTCCAAGTCTCAGGCGACAGGAGAACAGAAATGATTGGGGCAAGTGTCTGCACCCTGCAAACTTTCCCTCCAACACTAACTTTAACCTTAAGCCCAGTCTGAACTCCAACCATCCCCTTGACCCCAAACCATCTTCTCTGTCCGCCATTGGGATTGTGCGTTTTGGAGCCTTGCAGATGTCCCCCTGGGCTAACAGATGTTTTTTTTTCTGCCGTCAGTGTCTGCCACCTTGGACAGCTGACCTGTGATGATTTGCTTTGCCCCACTGATTGTGGCTGGTCGGCTTGGTCACCATGGACACAGTGTTACCCTCGATGTGGTGTTGGAGTTCAGGAGCGACACAGGTTTGACGACTGCATGGGAAACAATGTATCTGCTTGTGTAAAGCTGGAAGCAGAACAATGAACACTCAACCTCAAACGTAGAGTAGAACAGCACAAGGGCTGGCCATTCAGCCCACAATGTATGTGCTGACCATTCACCCCACAATGTATGTGTTGACCCTGGAGCTGGCCATTCAGTCCACAATATATGTGCTGACCCTGGAGCTGGCCATTCAGCCTCCAATGTATATGCCAATTTTAACCAATCCTATCTGCTTGCACATGGATCACATCCCAATATTCTTTGCCTGTTTCTATGTCATTGTATGCACATTTCAGGCACCCACTACTCTCTGATTGATGAGGGCCCTGTAATGGAAGTTGCTTGGACTTTAACAAGGCCTTTGATAATGTCCTGCACGGCAGGTAAATGTGGAAGGATAAATCACGTAGGATCTCAGGAGAGCTGGTCAATTGGATTCAAAACTGGCTTAGTGGAAGGAAAGGGAAGGGAGGAGAATGGCATTGCTAATCAGGGATAGTATCACACAGAAAGGGAGGATGCTGTGGAGGGAGCATCTACTGAGTCAGTGTGTGGAAGTCAGAAACAGAAAGGGAGCTATCTCTCTATTGGGAATAGTCTGCAGTCCCTAAATAGCCCTTAGGACATTGAGGGACAGATAAGTAGCAGATTTCGGAATGATGCCGAAGTGACAGGGTTGTTGTTATAGGAGTCTTCCCTGGCACCTCCTGAGCACAAAAGGTTTAAATGGGGCAGAATTTGTCAGGTGTGTCCAAGAACAAATCCTGATAGTATGTGGACCAGCCGATGAGAGGAGAGGCCGTACTGGATCTTACACTGGGTAATGAACCTGATCAGGTGTGGGAGCATTTTGATGAGAGTGACCACAAGTTCAAGGAGACAAGGAGACAAAATGAGAAAGTGTTTAATTGGGAAAGGGCTAATTACATTGAGATTAGGCAGGACTTTGGGAGTAATATGGGTACAGATGTTCTCAGGGAATTGCATAGCAGAAATGAGGAGGATGTTCAGGGACCATTTGCGCAGGGTTCTGGATAGGTTTGTCCCATTGAAGCAGGGAAAAGATGGTAGGGTAAAGGAACCATGGTTTACAAGAAGGGTGTGACAACTAGTCAGGGGGAAGTCGGAAACATACACAAGGTTTAGAAAGCAAAATCAGGATCCTTTTTCTTTCTGATCTGTGTTTCTTTATCTCTTGTTTACCCGGGCTCCTATCCTTGCCATTCCTGCCTATTACCTACCATTCATCCTGGAACTTCCCTACCACCCCTTATCACCTCATTCTTCAATACCTCCCACTTGGCAGTCATGATTTTTCTCTCACGCCTCTATTACTAACTCCTGCCTAATCACATCAAAACTGGTCAAGCTCCAATTCAGGATTCTTGCTTTAGGATCAGTTGTCCTTTTGCTTAACTCTCTTCATAAAAGTAGAATTTATCCACATGACAAACTGTGATGTTTCCTTTATTACAATCAGGAAACTTGGTTTCTTTCTAAAACACTAGATTTATTAACTAAGCAAACAGTACTAAGGTCAGAGCATACACCTACCAGACCTCATGTGGAGGCATCCATCTTGAATCTACCCAAGATGCAACAGCAGTCCCCAGGTGCTACACCCTCTGTCTCCGACTCCTGCTGGTGGTAGCCCTCTATCACTACATCCCCTTGAGATGTTTAATCAAACATGACACATTAATACAATATTCTTTCAATTTAAAGTTCAACACAAACGTCGCAGGAACATCAGCAGCCCCAACATTTAAGGGTGCAGTTCTTTTTCTTTTATAGATTCAGTCTGTCAGGTGCTTTGACAACTCATTCAGATCTTCTTACCACAGATGTTTGTGTTGGCTCTGCTGGTCCACTACTGTCTAGCATGGGTGGTGTTTACTCTGTTTCTGTGCAGGCTGAATCCTCTGCATCTGTCTGCTCCTGCAGTATCTCTGGCATTTTCAGCAGGCTCCTTCGATTCCTCCTCAGTATTTGACCCTCCCCCATTCTGACAATGTAGGATCTTGGATTTACTTCTCCCAGAACAGAACCCTTTTTGTCCGAAGTGTTGGAATCTCTGAGTTTCACTGTGTCATGTTGTGCTAGTGGCCCCAAGTTTCTCACTGATTTGTCATAGTTTGCCTTTTGTCCCCCTTGCAGGCGCTTTTGTTTCTGTTTGGCATCTTGTTCTTGTTGGGGTCTGCAGAGTAGGGAAGTGTGGTGCGTAGTCTACATCAGGAGCTCAGCGGGTAACATGCCCAAGTGATGAAACTTTGTAACTCAGGAGAGCTACTTACGGATCTGAGCTATTGAGCAACTGTTTAACTTTTGTTACACCCCCAGCAGCAATTGAGAGATGCATAAATGAATGGGTTAATTTTAACACAGAATTTATTAACAAACTAACAAGAATAGAATTAACCCAATAAACCTAAGACCTGAACACTAGCTTTAATGGCAACTCTTTATAAATGACAGATTATCATACAGTGTATGTGGGAAAAAAACCCCAGGCCACGACAGTCCAGGCTGAGATGCCCTGAAAAAAAATCACCAAAATTCCCAAAACAAAATCCCCACGTCAGTCACGTCAAGTCGGTCAGTCTCCAGGCTTGAGATTATTTGTTTCCTTGCCCACTGGTTCTTTTGTTTGAGGATGTATCCAGATGACCGTGGTCCCTATAGACTTTCAACCCTGTCAGGGGAACACGAGACTGCCTTGAGTTTCGAATGTGGCAACAACCACCTTTATTTCCTTCACCCGGGAATTTTAACCGTGACCTCCTGCTCACCACATGAGGTTCACTCCTCCGAACCCTCTTCAGGGTTAACGTGACCTTCTGTCACACAGGTCCTGTCCTTTGGACACCCTAGCTTGAGTGGTCCTGTGACTCCTGTCACATGAAGTTCTCCTCTTGAAAGAGAGGCACTGGTCAGTCCCACACACACTCTGCATATCAGAGTTTTCCAAACTGCTGTCAGAACAGTGCTGGCACCCATGGACAAGGTAGCTCCATCTTCCTTTTTCCACCAAAACTACTGGCTGAGCTCCAGACAGCAGTGCTAGCACCCATGAACAAAGCAACTCAGCGTATGGCTTGCTGAAGCTGACGGGTGAGCACACACAGTCTGACTGACTGGCTATCCTCTTCAAAACCAGCGTGTTGGGGTTTGTAAACTGCCTAACGCTGCCTCCAGCTTTCCCCATTGGTGGAAAGGTTAGCAGCTGCAGGCTTGCTCTCCTGCGAGCCCACGGACTTCCAGCGCATGGTTCCCGCACGTTGACAGCTGTCAAAGTCCCCTAGTGGTAGCCCAGCACCACTACAGCTCCTAGCAGCTGTCAAATCCCCCACAGTAGGTTCAGTTCTGTCCTCAATAAAAAATATAATTGTCCCAGGTCCATAACACTATGTGAACTACTTTCTCTGCTTTGCCATTTGATTGTGGATGCAGAGGACTACTCTTCTGGAAAGTTCTGGAATTCTCTACACCTGTAGCATAGTCCATTGTCACTGTAGACATTTCATTAAGATTTTTCTTGATTATCGCTATTAGTGGCTTGTGGTCTGTCTCAGCCACAAATGTTGGTGGCCGTACACTGTGTGCAGTGAATTGAGATTTACTGGTTGGGTGTTAATACAGATGGCTGGCTCTGCCCCCATCTACCCATATATAACCCTGGTTTCCCACCTAATCCCTGAGCCCATTTTTATTTGTTAGAAGCCCTGGGATGCATCCCATTTGGTGAAAAACTTTGGCCTGGCCACCTCACTTGTAATTTCATCCCTGGTTGGAATCTGATAATGTTCCCTTTTTATATTGGCATTCAAGTCTTTTGGGCCCATGCACACGTGTTCTTCTTTAGACACATACCATTGAATTCACCCAATCGGTGCGCTCCTCAACTTTCTTTATGACCCTTAGTGCTGTCATTCAGTCGAGTTCCTGCTTGAGCTTTTATTCTAGTGGTTCTGGAACCCGCCTTGGGGCATCCGCTACTGGCTGCAGTTCTCCTTTAACTGTATCTTACAAGTGAATAGTGATCTCCAAACCACTTGAAGATATTGGGAAATTGATCTAGTATTTCTTCTATGCTGTTCTGTACATGGTCACTATTAAAATGTGGTACATTCTCTTCACTAGGTTTAAGTTTTCACATGCTTTGTCAACCAGCAGTGATTCATGTCCAGCTGGGACTACCATGAAACTGAGATGGTGCTCTCTGTCTCTAACTTTCACCTTGAGTTTACATGCACCTTTTGTGTTGATGCTCTGTCCATTGTAGGCTTTGAGCAGTACAGGATTTTCATGGATTATTGGTTTTATCTTCATTGCCCTGATGTCGCGCTCACAGATCAAATTGACCTTAGCCCCTGTGTCCAGCTTGAAAGGAATATTCGTTCCATTTGTATACAGTGACACAGTCCATTTATCCTACTCAACACTGTTCATTTCCTGTACCACCATGCCCACGAAAAGTGTATCAGAGAGCAGTGTCTTCTATAATGTGTTCACTTTTTCTTCTGTTTAGTTTCCCTTTGGAAAAACTGCTTTGCATCGTGATTCTGCCCTTTGCACTTGTTACAGATGTCCCCATAAGATGGATGTTGCTTTGGTGCATGCTTAGTGCCACATTGTTTACAATTGAATGTCTCTCCATCTTTTAGTTTGTGTATGTGTGTCTGTCCAGACACAGTGGCTTTGACTATACCTTAATTTTCACTGGCTTTTACACTAACAAGACATTTTTTCACGTGCTACAGAGCTAGTTCACTAGGGTGGCAACTCTTCCCAGCTCCAGCTCTCTCTCTCACTTTCTTATTAATCCCAACACAATTTGATGACAGAGCATTGAATCTTGCAGCGATCCAAAATTACATGTACTTGCTTTTAATTTTGTCTGTAACAAAAGTATCAAAGCTCTCTCCCTGTAGCTGCATGTGTAGGTGTTTCATTTTCCTTTGGTGAACAGTGTTCATCAAGCATCTTGATAACCTTGTTGAATTTGCTCTGCTCTTCTGCCTTGACAAAAATAAATATGTTGAAAACCACTCGAGCTTGAGGCCCCTCCATGGTAAGTGGCAGTACAATCTTCTGAGTATCCAGGGCGTTATTGATTCGAATGGCTTGCAGGTACAGCATAAAGCTTTGTTTAAACAGCCTCCCCTCATGGTCGACATTTCTAGTCCATTTTACAGCATTAGGAGTTCTTAAACTCTATATTTTCACTGCTGATATTGTCTGTACTCACTATGGACACTGTGTTTCTTTTATTCTTTCACTCCTGTGCACAGCAGAACTTGGCTGCTTCTTCCACTCCTGGTACCATGTGATGTTTTTTTTATTACAATAGGCTGCCTTCATCAACATTGTCACTACCTGAAAAACCTGTCCAGGTTTGTGAGTTGTACACTCCCTCCACAAAACCATGGTGTCTCCTAATCAGCCTCACATGAACTCAAATTCAGTCCCTCCAGATCTTCACCACTTCCCTCCCATGGAAGAAGGGTTTATGAAAGCAGGATTGATTCATGTTCTCTATTTGTGTGACACCAACATTGTACATAGCAGCAACTTTCACCAAACTCCAATTCCTAGGGCCGATACATTAAACCCCACTGTTACCAGTTACCTTGACAATATTTCCCTGACATATCTATCTGCCAAACCACCCCTCCTTATCTGGATCCACCTATTGGTTGGCAGCTGGTGACACACCCTTCCCCCTCATCTCCTTAAATCCAGATGACCCAGAACATCATCCCTGCCTTTCCCTCCTCAGACCCGTAGAGTTCGTCCAGCAGTGATTTTGTTCTGGATTCCAGCTTCAGAGTTGGTTCTGCTTTATCTGGCCTTTCTCTCATCCCACTCAGAATTTCTTCTTGGCCATCACTTTGTCCCTTTCTGTTAATAATCCAAGCCTTCTGATCCATAACCACCTCTTCATGTTTTTTGCCCACTTCCACATCTCAGCCATACTGTGAGGAAATACCTCATCTAAATCTACTTGGGTCTGGAGGCAAGTGCCAGAGCTACTTGCCACTGTCTCAGATCTGGTGGGTTAGTGCTGTGAGTGGAACATGACATCTCCAGGGCTGTGATGGAAGAGATCTCTTCTGACAGCTGACTACTTGGTTGTGATTGAAGAGTTCTGCCGCTGATTTTGATGAGGTCACGTAGGAGTTGAGGGCAGAGCTGGAGTGCTGGTCTGGCTTCACTCTTTTGGAATATCAGTGCTCCATCAAGGGCACTCAAGTCAAGTTTATTGACATCTGATTGTACAAGAACAACCGACGAGACAGTGTTTTCCGGTCCACGGTGCAAAAACGCAGACACACAACCGGACAGAACACACATACAGACAAACAATACACAGGCAGGACAAGTATTTCATCTAGACAAATAAATTAATAAAGTTTGTTTTCTACAAATGAGAGATTCGGAGGGTCAGTGTGAGCCGTACCTTTGGTTGTTCAGCATTCTCACTGTGGGTGGGAAGAAGCTGTTCCTCAGCCTGGTGGTGCTGGTTCTGATCCTCCTGTATCTCTTCCCCGATGGGAGCAGCTGAAATATATTGTGTGCAGGGTGGAAGGGGTCCTGAATGATTCTGCGCGCCATCTTCAGACAATGATCCCGTTAGATCACATCGATGGGGGTCAGGGAGGGAGGCAGGGAGGAAGACTCCACTGATCCTCTGCCTCTCTATGATCCTGTGGATTGACTTCTGATCCATTTCTCTGCAGCAACCGTTCCACAACATGATGCAGTCGGCCAGGATACTCTTGATAGAGCTCCTGTATAAGGTTGACATAATGGTGGTTGGTAGCCTTGTTGTTTTGAGTCTTCTCAGGAAGTACAGTAACTGTTGCACCTTCCTGACAAGTGGGGAGATGTTGAATGTCCACGATAGGTCACTAGTTAATGAACTCCAAGGAAGATGGTGGCTCCACTACAGAATGGTTGATGTGCAGTGGAGGGTGGTCATTCCTGGTCCCCCTGAATTCCACAATAATCAGAGTACATCGAGGTTAGCTGCGTTGGTGGACTTGGACACTCAGAGACTTGGCCAGTAAGGACCATAGGTTTCCTCCCTCAAGGACATTAACCAACATTTTTTTTTAAGCAATGGTTCAATGGTCACTTAGACAAGACTTAAAAATTGGAGGTTATTTATTGCTTGAACTGAATGTCTGTTGGTGCCATGGTAGATTTGAACTTCCTGGATTCTGGCACTCAACAGATCAGTAGAAGACCATACTCCTACTGGTCCATGTATTCGGTGGAGTCTGCTATGGTTAAAGGTTCATGGATAAGGAGGTTTGCACAGATTTGTGCTTTAGGGCTGGTGAGTTTGATCATGTTCCAATGCTACTGGATAGATCTTCAGTGCCTGGAATGAATAGACTGGATCCAATCAATTCATCAGGAACATGCTTCCTTTTGTATTCTGTCAGGATTCTGTGTTCCCTGATCCTAACTCATTTCCATGTGTTTAACTCCACAGATCTCCGACAAATCCCACTGCCTCAAATGATGGAGCCCCTTGTGTGGGAGACAGTATAGGGATGCAGGGCTGTTTCACAATTTGTGGGCCAGGTAAGACTATCAACCCAATCCGAGGTACTCATGAAGAGCAAAGTTCCAGAGATATCCCAAGAACCTCTAGTCAAAGGTGGTTGATGAGAGTAAACTCATAGAATCTCTTGTGCAAAAGGCTCAGATGGGGCTGAGTTTGTCCATGTGTCCAAGAAGGATTCCTGACACAGGATGTTAACCAGCTAACTAGATGAGAGACCATACTGCACCAACTACTGTGTAATGAACCCAGTCAGGAGACAGACCTCTCGGTGGGGGAGCATTTTGGGGACACTGACACAACTCCCTAAACTCTAGGAGAATTATGGATGAAGCCAGGAGACAAAATGGGAAAGCGTTTAATTGGAGAAGGGCGCATTCTGATGGGATTAGACAGGAATGGGAGAGTAAATTGGGAATGGATGTTCTTAGAAGAATGCATAGCATGAATGTGGAAAACATTTAAGGGCCACTTGCATAGGGTTCTGGATAGGAAATTGAGTCAAGAGGAAGGAGGAAGCAGACAATGTTTAGAAAGCAGAAGTTAGGATTAAATGGTGGCCAGAAAGAAATGAAGAAAGGACTTAGGAGAACTAACAGGGATAGGAGAAGGCCTTGGCAAGTAGGATTGAGGAGAACCCCAAGGGGTTCTACATGTATGTAAGGGGAGGGAAAAAGTACTGTGCTAACCACACTGCACAAAATGAATGACTGGCCATTGAAATCCAGGCTACCTAATTAACCATGTTTCAAAGGGTGGGAGAAAGCCGAAGCCCCCAGTGAAAACGCAGACAGACAAGGGGGGAGCGTACAAACTCCTTATAGACAGCGTGGGATTTGAACCCTGGTCATTGGCACTGGAATAGTGTTGTGGTAACCGTGCTGCCCTAAATGAATATGTGGCTTCAGTGTTCACCAGGGAGAGGCACCTTGGTGAATGTGAAGTCAGTGTAGAACAGGCTAATGTGCTGGAGCATGTCGGGGTTAAGAAAGAGCAAGGGCTGGATCTTCTTTAAAAATATCGATGAGATGAGTTTCAAGTTTATTTATCATCTATTGTACCAGTACAACCTGAGCAAACAGCATTATCCGGTCCTCCATGCAGACAAATGCAAACACGTGTACAGATGCAACACACATTCAAACAGTACACAAACACAGTACATATGTACATTCATTAAAATAAATAGAGTAGCAGAGAGTTGTTGTAGCAATCATTCAGCGGTCTCACCGCCCGTGGAAAAATCTCAGGTTACTACAGAAGGTGAGGGGAACAGGAATGATCTTTGCATCCTCCCTGGCCACAGGAGAGGAACAAGAGGATTGGAGAATGCTGAATGTAGTCCCCTTGTTTAAGAAGGTAGGTGAGACCATGACAGACTAGTGAGTTTTACCTCAGTGGTGAGCAAACGATTGAGAGGAATCCACGGTACAGGATTTATGAACAAAATATTAAGAGATGCATTTCCTTCTCAGAGATAGTCATGGCTCTGAGGGGAGGTTGTTCAGGGATAGTCATGGCTCTGAGGGGAGGTTGTTCAGGGATAGTCATGGATTTCACAGGGGCAGGTTGTTCAAGGATAGTCATGGTTTTGTGAGAGGGCAGGTTCTGAGCATATTTGAGTTTTTCGAGGCGGTGACAAAACAAATTGATGAAATTAAGGCAAGGGATGTGGTGGTATCGGCCTATAGTTTCCTTTTTTTCTGTCCCCCACCTTTCTTAAACAGTGGAACCACATTTACGATCTTCCAATCCTCTGGAATCTCTCCAGAGTTTATCGATTTCTGGAAGATCATCGCCAATGGATCTACAATCTCCAAAGTCGCCTCTTTCAAAACCTGCGGATGCACCTCTTCTGGTCCAAGAGATTTAATCCATTTAGTTTGCCTAGCACAATTTCTCTAGTCACTTAAGAATCTAACTCTACTCCCTGGAGCTCTGACTGTCCAGGATATTACTAATGTCTTCAACGGTGAAGACAAATGTAAAATATTGATTAAGTTCCTCTGCCATCTTTTTATAACCCATTACAATTTCCCCAGCATTGTTTTCTTTCGGTCCTATGTCAACATGTGTCCCTCTTTTTAATTTATTTTTTAAAAAAACTCTTATCGTCTTTAATATTGATAGCTAATCTCCTTTCATAGCTCATCTTTTCTTTCTGAATGACTGTCACTTTCTGTAAGTGTTGAAAGGAATCCCAGTTCTCTGATTTCCCACTAATTTTAGCTTCCTTGTATGTCCTCTCCTTTGGTTTTATCTTAGCCTTATCCATCTCTTCATTGATGACGATAGAATTTCAGGAATACAACATGGAACATGACAGCACAGTATAGGCCCTTCGGCCCATGATGCTGTGCCGATCGTTATAATCCTACTCAAAAAACAAACCCTTCCCACCTCAGACCTCTATTTATCTTGATTCCATGTGCCTGTCTGTGAGACTTTTAAAAGGCCCTATTATACCAGCCCTGGCAAAGCATTCCAGGCACCCACAACTCAGTCCTCTTCGGCCCTTCTAGTCAGTGCTGAACTATTATTCTGCCCAGACCCACTGACCTGCACCCAGTCCATAACCCTCCATACCCCTCCCATCCATGTACCTGTCCAAATTCTTCTGAAATGTTAAAATTGAGCCCCTATTCACCACTTCAGCTGGAAACTCGTTCCACACCCCCACCACTCTCTGTGTGAAGAAGTTCCTCCTCATGTTCCCTCTTTCACCCTTTCTCTGGTTTATATCTCACTGACCCTCTGGGAAAAGCTGACCTACATTTACTCGGTCTGTCCCTCATAATTTTAAATACCTCGATCAAATCTCCCTTCATTCTGCTACGCTCCAGGGAATAAAGTCCTAACTTGTTTAACCTTTCCCTATAACTCAGTTCCTGAAGTTCAGGCGACATCCTAGTAAATCTTCTCTGCACTCTTTCTATCTTATTGATCTCTTTCCTGTAGTTCAATGACTAAAACTGCACACAATACTCCAAATTTGACCTCATCAATGTCTTATAAAACTTTACCACAACATCTCAACTCCTGTACTCAATACTTTGATTTATGAAGGCCAATGTGCTAAAGCTCTTTACAACCCTGTCTACCTGTGATGCCACTTTCAGGGAATTCTGTATCTGTATTCCCAGATCCCTCTATTCTGCCACACTCCTCAGTCCCTGACCATTTACCTTGTACGTCCTTTCTTGGTTTGTCCTTCCAAAATGCAACATCTCCCACTTGTCTGCATTAAATTCCATCTGCCATTTTTCAGCCCATTTTTCCAACTGGTCCAGATCCCTCTGCAAGCTTTGAAAATATTCTTTGCTGTCCATACCTCCAATCTTAGTGTCATCGACTTCATCTCATTCTCTGCCTCTCAGGACATCACATCTACACTGAGGAGATATTCCCTGCAATGCGACACCTTTGCTTTTACAAATTTCCATAAGCCATCTACACATCTGTCCATTCACCTCCTCGAGGCAGAGGTGTCCTGTCAGACTTGCTCCCTTTGCTTTCCCACATCACCCACATTACTCTCCCTCCCTACACATGTTTGTTTCCCTCCCCTCTCTCCTCCTCACTCCCCTTCCCTCACTCCCACCTGTCACCCTCCCCGCTCCTCTCCCTCCCTCCTTTCCTCTCTGTGTCCTCTCTCCCCTTCCTCACTCCCTATCACCATGGTTATATTTCTCTCTCTCTCTCTCCTCAGACTTCGTGGTCTCTGTCCAGGACTGGAGTGAATGGTCTGAGTGGTCCCCCTGCAGCCGCACGTGTTTCCATAGTGTGGATGAGGTGTCTGTAAGGAGGCGGTTCCGACAATGTCGTGGCCATACTGGGGCTGAGGTGGGCTGCCCAGGGGAGAGTATGCAGGAGGAACTGTGTCTCATGCAGCCATGTGCAGGTGGGAGCTCCACTGACCACATTATCACACAGCTTGGACACAGGCCTGTCCATGTTCCACTGACCACAGTATCACACAGCCTGGACGCAGGCCTGCCCATGTTCCACTGACCACAGTATCACACAGCCTGGACATAGGCCTGTCCATGTTCCACTGACCACAGTATCACACAGCCTGGACGCAGGCCTGCCCATGTTCCACTGACCACAGTATCACGCAGCCTGGACATAGGCCTGTCCATGTTCCACTGACCACAGTATCACACAGCCTGGACGCAGGCCTGCCCATGTTCCACTGACCACAGTATCACACAGCCTGGACGCAGGCCTGCCCATGTTCCACTGACCATAGCATCACACAGCCTGGAAACAAGCCTATACCAACGCCAATCAAAATGAGCCACACTCGTCCACCTGCCTGTGTTTTGCCCCTCCCCCTTGTAATCCATCTGCCCCACCGATCCTTCCAATCCCACACACATGCTGGTCAATCAGCATCCAATGGAGGTGTGAAAACATCAGTTGTGGGGGAGAGATGAATATGTCCATGTTCAACAAAGTGTCAATTAAAGCCATGCAGCTGGGGATGGAGGGATATGATAGGGATGGGGGGGATGGATGGAGAGGAAGGGAGGGAGGGGGTGATGGAGAAAGGGAGAGATGGGACAGAAGGATTGGGCAGTGAAAATAGAATAGATTTGATGGATGGATGAAATCAATGGGAGAGGAAGGAATGGAAGGGAAAGGGGAATCAGCAGATGGATGGGGGGATGGGGACGGATGTTGGTCTGAACCACTGTCCGCCTCTCTGCCATTGTTGGTACCTCACTGCGTTAAGGCAGAGTTTCACAAGAGGTAATGTTTTGTGTTTTCCAGTGCGAAGGGGGTGGAATTCATGGAGCGACTGGTCTCAGTGCAGTTCCCTGTGTAATTCTGGAGTCCAAACCCGAAACCGCAGCTGTATGAATGCAATAACCAGTCAGGGAGGAGCCGAGTGTGTGGGACCTCACATCCAGAGCCGAGACTGTAACACCAAGCCCTGTGACAGTAAGGGACACCAGCAACAATCTCTCTGCTCAACAAGGCTTGAAATATAAAGGTGGCATTGACTTTTAAATAATAAATCATCTTACTGCAGTCACCTTATCTGGTCTGCCTTATCTGCAGTCACCTTATCTGGTCTGCCTTATCTGCAGTCACCTTATCTGGTCTGCCTTATCTGCAGTCACCTTATCTGGTCTGCCTTATCTGCAGTCACCTTATCTGGTCTGCCTTATCTGCAGTCACCTTATCTGGTCTGCCTTATCTGCAGTCAACTTATCTGGTCTGCCTTATCTGCAGTCACCTTATCTGGTCTGCCTTATCTGCAGTCACCTTATCTGGTCTGCCTGATATGTGATCTGAAATTCATCAATGGGGTTAAGTAGCGGTCAGCCCAGTTTGGGGGAAATTTGAGAGGCATGACCACCCTACACTCAGTAGGTCCACCCTCCACTCAGGAAGCCCACCCACCATGAAAGATTGATGCATTTTGAGGGAGAGTCGTGCTCGTGAGGCTGCAATGACTGTGAACGTGGGGACAGTGGATATGGGTGAGAACTTATCTGGTCATTACAGTTGGATATCTCATGTGGGGGTGATGAAATCTCAGAAGGATGTGGAAGACTGAGGAACAGGTGACAGGATAGTGAAGAAGGCATTTGGCATGCTTGTTTTCAGTGATTACGGGAATGAGGCAGGGACTCGTGTGGCAAATGTACAGGGTTTGGGTAAACCGCATGAAAATTTGTGCACATTTTTGGTCAACCAGCTATTCTGTAGATGCCATTAAGTTGCAAAGTGTGTGGAAAAGCTTCACAAGAATGTGTGGACTGGTGGACTACTCAAACATGCTGGAGAAACTCAGCAGGTCACATAGCATCCATGGGAAATGAAAGGAAGTAATTCGTTACCTTTTACTTCCTACAAATGCAGTGTGACCAGAGAACAATATAGCACAGAAACAGGCCATTTGGCCCTTCTAGTCTGTGCTGAACTTTTATTCAGCCCAGTCCCTCTGATCTGCACCCAGTCTATAGCCCTCCATACTTCTCCCATCCATATACCTGTCCAAATTCTTCTTAAATGTTAAAATTGAGCCCCCATTCACCACTTCAGCTGGCAACTCGTTCCACACTCCCACCACTCTCTGTGTGAAGAAGTTCCCTCTCATGTTCCCCCTTAACCTTTCCCCTGTCACCCTTAATCCATGTCCTCTGATTTGTATCTCACCTACCCTCAGAGGAAAAAGCCTGTCTACATTTACTCTGTCTACCTCCCTCATAATTTTAAATACCTCGATCAAATCTCCCCTCATTCTTCTACACTCCAGGGAATAAAGTCCTAACCTGTTTAACCTTTCCCTGTAACTCACTTCCTGAAGTCCGGGCAACATCCTAGTAAATCTTCTCTGCACTCTTTCTATCTTATTGATCTCTTTCCTGTAGTTCGGTGACTAAAATTGCATACAATTCACCAAATTTGGCCTCACCAATGTCTATACAACTTTACCGTAACATCCCAACTCCTGTACTCAATACTTTGATTTATGAAGGCCAAGATGCCAAAAGCTCTCTTTACAACCCTGTCCACCTGTGACACCACTTTCAGGAAATTCTGTATCTATATTCCCAGATCCCTCTGTTCTACCGCACTCCTCAGTGCCCGACCATTTACCGTGTACATCCTTTCTTAGTTTGTCCTTCCAAAAGGTAACACTTCCCACTTGTCTGCATTAAATTCCATTGCTATTTTTCAACCCATTTTTCCAACTGGTTCAGATTCTCTGCAAGCTTTAAAAAACCTTCACTGTCCACAACGTCTCCAATCTTAGTGTCGTCTGCAACTTGCTGATCCAATTTCCCACATTATCATCCAAATCACTGATATAGACGACAAACAACAATGGTCCCAGCACCGATCCCTGAGGCCCCAATAATCACAGCCTCCAGCCTAAGAAGCATCATCCACCACTACTCTCTGGCTTCTCCCGTCCAGCGATTATTGAATACAGTTCACTACTTCAGCGTGAATACCAAGCCTCTGAACCTTCCTGACTAACCTGCCATGTGGGTGTTGCTGGGTTTCTTAGAACGTTTATGTATTGCATTTGGCCCCAGTCTCTTCAGATTTTCTTATTTAATGCCAGGATTGGTGGGCTTGAATTGTACAGAAAGGTTGTGGCTGTGGCTTTTCTTTCTGGTGTGTGGAAGCTGTGGGATTGAGGTTTTATAAAATCATGAGGGGCATAGAGAAGGTTAAGAGCCACAGTCCTTTTCCCAGGATAGAGGATTCAAGGGCACGGACTTAAGGTTAGAGGGGAAAGATTTTAAAGGGATCTGAGGGGCCCTGACATCGAATGTAACAGTACAGGAACAGGTCCTTCAGCCAACTATGTCTACACCGAAAGCTCTGAATCACAAGGATGATTCTGGGAATGAAAGGGTTATATGAGGAGCGTTTGACGGCAGTTGGCTTGTACTCATTGGAATTTAGGAGAATGAAGGGGAATTTCATTGAAACATTTTGAATGTTGAAAGGTGTGGACAGAGTAGATGGAGAAAGGTTGTTTCCCACGGTGGGAGAGTCCAGGACAAGAGGGATTGAAGGGCATCTGCTTACAACAGAGACGTGGAGGAATTTCTTTAGCCAGAGTGGGGTGACTCTGTGGAATTTGTTGCCACAGGTGGTTGTGGAGGCCGGGTCATTAGGGTATTTAATATTGACAGATTCTTGATTGCCCAGGGCATCAAAGGTCAAGGGGAGAAGGTCAGGCAGTGAGGCAGAGTGGGAAAATAAATCAGCTCCTGATTAAATGGCAAGGCAGGATTGATGGGCTGAATGGCCTATTTCTGCTCCTATGTCTGATGTGCTAAAGGGAATTTAGAAGAATGAGAGGAAATCTCATGGAAACAACATTCTGACAGGACCAGCTGGGCCATTTTATATCTTGCATTGTGCAAGATTAAATGGCAAGGCAGGATTGATGGGCTGAATGGCCTATTTCTGCTCCTATGTCTGATGTGCTAAAGGGAATTTAGAAGAATGAGAGGAAATCTCATGGAAACAACATTCTGACAGGACCAGCTGGGCCATTTTATGTCTTGCATTGTGCAACAGGTAAAGCATTTGTTGATGTTCTGGTTTTTAGGGTTTGGAAGCTGAAGGCTTTAAAACAGTACAGCACTGTACGGGCCCACAATGTTATGCTGACTGATCTAAACCTACCCACAGCAATCGAATTCTTCCCGACCTCACACCCATAACTCTTGGTTTATCTTCGATACATATGCCCATCTGAGCCTTTTAAATTAAATTACATTTTAAATGTAAATTTGTTTACAGCATGGTCGATGCATAATCTGCCCATTGATCAAAATTAAACTCCCCTTGTGCTTTTGGAGGGTGGGAGGAAATCTGAGCACCCGGAGGAAACCTCAAGGTCACAGGGAGAACCTACAAACTTCATAGAGACAGTGGCATGTTTAAATCTGCTTCGATGGCGCTCTGTCAGCGCTGAGCTAGCCACTGTGCCACACATTTAAATGCCCCAATGTTCCAGCCTCCACCACAACCCCTGGAAAGGCATTCCAGGCTCCCTCAACTCTCTGCGTTTATATTAAAAAAAATAAAAATTTAAAATAAAATAAAATAAAAACCTTACCCCTGACGTCTCCCCTAAACTTCCCTCCCTTCACTTAGTACACACTCCCTCTGGTGTTTGCCGATCCTGCCCTGGGAAGCAGGTGCTGGCTGTCCACCCTATCTATGCCTCTCAGAATCTTGTAGTCCTCTATCAGGCCTCCTCTCATCCTTCTTCACTCCATAGAGAAAAGTCCCAGCTCTGCTAACCTTGCCTCATAAGACTTGTTTCCCAATCCAGGCAACATCCTGGTCAATCTCCTTTTCTCCCTCTCCATAGCTTCAATGAGGTGACCAGAACTGAACACAATACTCCCAATGTGGCATCACCAGAGCCTTACAGAGCTGCAACATGACCTCATGGCTCTTGAACTCAGTCCCCCAACATGTTCAAAGTGAAGGAATGGAAGTTTAGGGGAGACGTCAAGGGTGTTTTTTTCCACAGTGAGTGGTGGGGGCCTGGAATGCCTTGCCAGGGATGGTAGTGGAGGCTGGAACATTGGGGACATTTAAGGGACCCTTAGACACACATGGGTGGAAGGAAAATAGAGGTGAATATATTACTCACTTCCCTGACTCACTTCCCTGGATGTAGGGGTAGAGAATTGGATAAGCAAGTTTGCGGATGACACAAAGATTGGTGGTGTTGTGGACAGTGAGGTAGATTACCGTAGATTAAAAGGTGATTTAGGAAGGCTGGAGATGTGGGCTGAGAAATGACTGATGGAATTTAATACAGATAAATGTGAGATGCTGCATTTTGGAAAGGCAAATTTAAATAGGTCATATACATTGAATGGTAGACAATTGAGGAGTGCAGAGCAACAAAGGGATTTAGGCGTTATGGTAAATAGTACCCTCAAGGCTGATACTCAGGTAGATGGTGTGGTGAAGAAGGCATTTGGAATGTTGGCCTTCATAAATCGGAGTATTGAATTCAAGAGTAGGGAGGTTATGATGAAATTGTACAAGGCATTGGTGAGGCCAAATTTGGAGTACTGTGTACAGTTTTGGTCACCAAATTATAGGAAAGATATAAACAAAATAGAGAGAGTGCAGAGAAGGTTCACGAGAATGTTGACAGGATTTCAGGGTCTGAGTTACAGGGAAAGGTTGTGCAGACTGGGGCTTTTTTCTCTGGAGCGTAGAAGATTGAGAGGGGACTTGATAGAGGTGTTTAAGATTTTAAAAGGGACAGACAGAGTAAATGTGGATAGGCTTTTTCAATTAAGAAAGGGGGAGATTCAAACTAGAGGACATGGTTTAAGATTGAAAGGGGAAAATTATAAGGGGAACATGAGGGGAAATTTCTTCACGCAGAGGGTGGTGGGAATGTGGAATGAGCTTCCGGCAGACGTGGTCGAGGCGGGATCATTGGTTACATTTAAGGAAAGACTGGATCGTTACATGGATAGGAGGGGACTAGAGGGGTATGGACCGGGTGCTGGTCAGTGGGACGAGGAGGGTGGGGATTTGCTACGGCATGGACTAGTAGGGCCGAACTGGCCTGTTCTGTGCTGTAAGTGGTTATATGGTTATATGAAGGGATGGAAGTTTAGGGGAGATGTCAGGGATGTTTTTTTCCCACAGCGAGTGGTGGGGGCCTGGAATGTCTTGCCAGGGATGGTAGTGGAGGCTGGAACATTGGGGACACTTAAGGGACTCTTAGACACATATGGATGGAAGGAAAATAGAGGGTTAAGGGGTAGGAAGGGTTTAGTAGTTTTTTTAGGAAGGGATAGATGTGTCCGCACAACATCGAGGGCTGAAGGGCCGGTACTGTGCTGGAGTGTTCTCTGTAATGATGGCCAGCAAATTATCGGCTGCCTTACACCCCAGCAACCTGCATGATATCTACCTGGAGAAACTTATTAGTTCAGACAGCATCTATTGCAAGTAGAGAGTGACTAACATGTTTGGCCCAAGCCCCTCGACAAGTGAAACCAGGCTTGCACCTGATTAAAAGAAGGAAGGAGCAGGGGTAGGGCAGAGGTGACCAGGTTAAAGGTGGGTGCAGGTGGGAGGGTCAGAGAAAATGCTGAGGTGACGGGGAAAGAGGGTTGCTCTCTGACCTGCCCCCCACCCTTTTACTGTGGGGGGAAGAGGATCAGGGCATTGCACTGTGGGGTGAGGTGTGGGGGTGAGAGATGAGGGTGATTGCGTGGTTCCACTGTGGTGTGGTGGAGGTGGGAATTGGGCTCCACTCCAGTGTGGAGTTTGAGCATTCCACTCTGTGGTGGGGGTTGAGTGAGGAGTGGGAGGTGGGGGTGAAGGAGGTGGTTGGGACATTGGACTGTGAGGTGGGGATTGGGGGGTGGTCCTGCCGTTCCACTTTGGGGTGTATTGCCTCTGACATCCTGTTCCTGTTCGTGTTTCAGAGCTCTGCCCGGATGGTATGGAGTACCGCAGCATGGAGGAGTGCCTGCTCTCGGGTGGAGCGTGCCCACGGGCTTGTCAGGACCTGGCAGCCGATGTGGAGTGCACAAGCCGTTGTTATGATGGCTGCTATTGTGTGGAAGGCCTGCTGCAGCACAATGGCTCCTGTGTAGCCCTGCAGCACTGCAGCTGTTACCACGATGGCCAGTGGCTGCAGCCTGGCCACAGTCTTCCCCGAGACTCCTGCAACAACTGGTAGGAACGTCTCTCCTAGCTTCATTGGGAATTCCACCTCATCCCCGCCTTGCTACCACTCCCCACCGCTCCCTGATTAAATGTCCCACCATACACATCCAGGGCAATGACAGCACATGTCAGACACAGAGTGAAGCTCCCTTTGCACCATCCTATCACACACTCCAGGGATCAGACACAGAGTGAACTCCTTCCACACCATCTTATCACACACTCCCGGGGTCAGACACAGAGTGAAGCTCCCTCCGCACTGTCCCATCAAATACTCCTATGGTCAGACACAGAGTGAAGCTCCCTTCACACCTATGGCACATTCAGAGTTGGACATAGAATGAACTTCCCTCTACCCTGTTCTGTTTCTCTAAATATACGGTCATCAAGTTTTATAGCATGGGAACAGACCCTTCCACCTTGCTCATCCACATTGACCAAGCTGGTCCCATTTTCCTTCAGTCCATCCATATTCCCCTACATACTTCCTATCCACATATCTGTGAAATTATCTTTCAATTGTTCTTATCTCTACACTTCATTTGGCATCTTGTTCCATATACCCACCATCCTCTGTATGAAAAATAGGCCTCACTGTTCCATTTCAACTCTTTCCTCTCCCTCTAATTTTCGACTTCCCCTTCTCTGGAAAAAAGACAATGACTATTCAACTCCTCTGCACCCCTCGATTTTATCAACCCCTTCAGCCTCCCACTCCCCTGGGAGAAAAGTTCCAGCCGGCCCAGCCTCTCCATGTAACTCAAGCCCTCCAGTCCCAATCACATTCTCTTGCACCTTTTCTGCAGCCCTTCCAACTGAATTATACATTTCCTACAACTGGGTGACCAGTTGCACAAAATTCTCTGTGTGGTCTCGAAGTTGTAATGTGAGTCCTTGCTCCTGTACTCACTTCCCTGACTGTTGAAGGCAATTCTGTCAAATATCTAACCAGCCTGTCCATTCATCCACCACCTTAGTGAAATCATGTACCCGTAAGCCCTCGGTCTCTATGTTCCAGATCACTTGACAGGGCCCTACCATTTACTGTGAATGTCTTGCCATAGTTTAACTTAATAAAGTGCAACCTCTCAGCCTTAACTGAGTTCAATTTTATCTGCCATTCTTTGCTCCACTTCCCCAGTAGATCTGAATCCTGTGGTAAACTCAGATAACCTTCTTCACTGGCCACTAATTTGTGTGGTCATCTACATACTTACTGTAATAAACTATGATAACTATGTTATCATCCTAGTTGTAATACACCAGGGGACCCAGCACCGATCTCTGTGGCACAGCACTGGGCACAGGCCTCCAGTATGAGAAACACCCACTCTCCCCCATCAAACCAACCTTGGATCCAGTTGTCCACATCAGCCTGGGTCTTTCCAGACCAGCCCACCACGCAAGATCTTGTCAAAGGCCTTATCTATGTTGTTAACACCCAGACCACTACCCTCATCAATCTTCATCACCTCCAACACTCCTGCACACCTCTTCAAAAACTCAATTAAATTCCTGAGACACGATTCCTCACATACAGAGCCATGCTGACCGTCTCGAATCAGTTCCTCTGGCCCAGCTCCCAGACACTCTGCTTGCCTCTCCATGACCTGTTTCCCCCTCATCATTGCCTCTCCAAATGTATGTAGATGTGTTTCTCAACATCTTCTCTACTAACACCCATTTCTGACATGCAGTCTGAGTGTTTCCCGGAGTAGGGAAATCTAAATCTAGAGGGCATAGATTGAAAGTGAGATGGAGAGCTGTGTATGGTGGGTGTACAGAATGAGCTGCTGGAGTAAGTGTCAAAACCCGGAACAACATCATAAAGACGTTTGGACAGGCCTGTGGGTCAGAGAGGTTGAGAGGAACACAGGTTGAACACAGACAAATGGACAAGTTCAGGTAGTTTGATGCAGACACTTTGAGCCAAAGAGTCTGCTTCTGTGCTGCGAACGAGGGTACACAGCTCGGTAACAGACCATTTTGGACCATGAGCCCATGCTGCCCAATTACACCCAATTGACCTACAGCCCCTGTACATTTTGAAGGGTGGGAGGAAACCAAAGCCCCCGTGGAAACCCATGCAGACACGAGGAGAATGTACCAGCTCCTTATAGAGTGCGCTGGATTCAAACCTGGGTAGCTGGTGTTGTGACAGCGTGGCACTAACCATTATGCCAACCGTTATATTCCATTCCCAGCCAAACTGACAAGATAACCACATTTCTATTGCACTTATGAGATCACACCCTCATTACATGAAGGTGTTTGCTCTCAGCTTTGGATTTAGAGGAACTGCACATGGTGCAGGATGTGATGGGCAGGCAGATTCACCAGTGCTGGGAAGGCTGGACGTTAGCAGCCATACCCGATTCTCCCTGCCCTGATCTCCGCCCATCCATGAGTCATACTCAGACCGATTACCGGGGTGTTGAGCTCAACACTGCTGACACTTTGCGTTGTTGCTCTTTGTTTCAGTATCTGTCAATCTGGAGAGTTGGTGTGTGGGACCGAACCTTGTGCAGGTACTTCACAAAGCAACTTGGTTTGCGGCCAAATGGTGCACATTCCGTGCTCATGAACATTCTCCACCAATCCCACCTTGATATTTCCATCCCACCCCTCCCCTCCCCCTCCCCATCTCCCTCCACCCCCTTTCCCTCTTACCCCCTCCCTTCTCCCTCTCCCCACTCCCCCTTTCTCCCCCTCATAGCACCCTCTCCTTCTCTGCCCCTCCTATCTCCCCTCTGCCCTGTCCCATTCCCCTCTTTGACCCCCCTCTCTGCCCTTCTTTCCTCCTCTGCTCTGTACCATATCCCCCTCTCCCCTCCCTGTCCCCCTCTCTGCCTCATACCATCTCCCCCTTTCTGCCACGTCCCCTCTCTGCCCTGTATCATCTCTGCCCCCATTACAACTCTCCCTCTCTGATCCCCTCTGCTCTGTACTATCTCTCCCACCCTCTGCCCCTCTCAGCTCCTTCCAATATGCCCCTCTCCCCTGTACCAATTCTGTCCCTCCTCTGTTCCATCTCTCCCCCCTCTCTACCCCCTACCATCTCTTCCACCCCCACTACTCTCACTGCACTGACCGGTTGCTTGTCCACTGCCCTCTGTGCCCTGCACTGACCAGTTGCTTGTCCACTTTCCATGGTGCACTGACCGGTTGCTTGTCCACTGCCCCCTGTGAACTGACTGGTTACTTGTCCACTGGCCCCTGTACTGACCGCTTGCTCATCCACTGCCCCCTGTGCTTCTCCTGTTGCCTGCAGTGGAGTGTGCCTGGAGCCCTTGGATGGCCTGGAGTTCTTGCAGCAAGACCTGTGACGTTGGATCCAGACGCCGATTCCGATCATCCACGACCTTTGGAGGTGGGGATGGAGACTGCCCAGCCCCCCAGCTCGAGACCCAACACTGCAGCCTGCAGCTCTGTGAGGGTGAGTGAAGCACTGAGAGGAGAGGTAGTGGGGGGGGGGAGGAGGGTGTTTACCAGATGGAAATGTTTCATATCAAGCTGCGTATTTATTTCTCAACTTGAGTCATACAGCATCGAGCAGACCCTGTGGCTCATTAGTCCATGCTGACCAATAATGAAGCCTGGGCTAATCCCACTTGCCTGCCTTTAGTCTGTGTTCCTCCAAGCACCTCCTCTCTCTAAATCTGTCCAAATGTGGTTACTGTTCTACTCTGACAGTTTCTTCTGGCATCTCGCCCTGGATACAGACCACCATGCAGTTCCTTTCTCTGGAGTGCAGGAGGTGAGGGAGGAGCTGGTTGAAGCACTGACCGGGCAGTCAGAATCTCTTTCAGTCCACCAGTGTGAGGATTTTCAGTATTGTGGCCATTCCAGAGACTTAGCTGCAAGAGGAGCAGGAATGGCAGCTTAATTTTCCTGGGTTCTGGTGTTTGACGTGGAGAAGGAGGTGAAAGAGGTGGAGATGTAATATTGTTAATCAGGTAGAGAGTCATTGCTGCACTCAGAGGAGCAGATGGTAGGCTCGGCGGCTGAGGCAATTTGGGGGAGAGTTGAGAACACTGATGGGTGGCCGTAGATTTAAATTGAAATGTTAAATTTTATTTTTTTGAATTTAAATTTAAGCATACAGCACGGTGACAGGCCATTTCAGCCCATGAGTCTGCACTGCCCAATTATACCCAACTGACCTACATCCCTGAACCTATATCCCTGGTACGTAACCAGAGCCCCCGGGAAAAATCCACGCAGACACGGGGAGAATGTACAAATTCCTTACAGACGTGTGCGGGGTTTGAACCCTGGTCCCAATCGCTGGCGATGTAACAACATTGTGGTAATCATGCCTCCCCATGCTAACTGATGACCCCTGCAGATTCACAAGTAAACTGTTGCTTCATTTGGAAGGATTGTTTGGAACCCTGAATGGATGTGTGGGAGCATATGTACCATTTCCTACGGTCACAGGGATAGGCACTGAGGGGACGATTAGTGGAAGGGATGAGTAGACAAGGAAGTCACAGAGAGAGTAGTCCTTGTGGAAAGCAGAGAGGGCAGGGGAGTGGAAGAAGTACCTGGTGATGGGATCACATCGTAGGTGGCAGAAATTGAGGATTTAAAAAATTTTTCTCTACAAACTTTTTTTTTTAAAAACTATTTAAAGACTTTAATCAAAATACAGTTAAACATAACAAAGAAAAGTGAAGAACAAATTTTTATATATATTAAAAAAAAACCCACCCACCCTCCCACCCCTTCAGCCAGCTCCCTTAAGGGGAGCCAAATATAAAAACAATACAGTTAATATAAAGAATATTTCAAAGTATTTCCAAATTCATATACCCAAATAAGGAGACCCCATTTTAACAAAAAAATGAATAATTATGATGTAAATTACATGTAATTTTTTCCATAATAATACGTTCTCAATTCATTATGCCAGCATGTTATGTTAATCTCCATATTATCTTTTTAAGTACTAGCTACACATTTTCGTGCTACAGACAGCACTAGACGTACAAATGCAATTTGAAATTTATCCAACCCTAGTCCTTTCAAAGAAACCATATATCCCAACAAAAAAAATCGATGGGTCTAATGGCACCTCCACCACACCACAGTGGAACCACCCAACCACCCTCATCTCCCATCCCACCCCTCACCCCACAGTAGAACGCCCTGATCCTCTTCCCCCCACAGTAAAAGGGTGGGGGGCAGGTCAGAGAGCAACCCTCTTTCCCTGTCACCTCAGTGTTTCCTCCGATCCACCTGCATCCACCTTTAACCTGGTCACCTCTGCCCTACCCCTGCTCCTTCCTTCTTTTAATCAGGTGCAAGCCTGGTTTCACTTGTCGAGGGGCTTGGGCCAAACATGTTGGTTATCCTCTACTTGCAATAGATGCTGTCTGAACTAATGAGTTTCTCCAGGTAGGTATCATGCAGGTTGCTGGGGTGTAAGGCAGCCGATAATTTGCTGGCCATCATTACACAGAGAACACTCCAGCACAGTACCGGCCCTTCAGCCCTTGATGTTGTGCGGACACATCAATCCCTTCCTAAAAAAAACTACTAAACCCTTCCTACCCCTTAACCCTCTATTTTCCTTCCACCCATGTGTGTCTAAGAGTCCCTTAAGTGTCCCCAATGTTCCAGCCTCCACTACCATCCCTGGCAAGGCATTCCAGGCCCCCACCACTCACTGTGGAAAAAAAACACCCCTGACGTCTCCCCTAAACTTCCATCCCTTCACTTTGAACATGTTGGGGGACTGAGTTCAAGAGCCATGAGGTCATGTTGCAGCTCTGTAAGACTCTGGTGATGCCACATTGGGAGTATTGTGTTCAGTTCTGGTCACCTCATTATAGGAAGGATGTTGAAGCTATGGAGAGGGGGAAAAGGAGATTGACCAGGATGTTGCCTGGATTGGGAAACAAGTCTTATGAGGCAAGGTTAGCAGAGCTGGGACTTTTCTCTATGGAGCATAGAAGGATGAGAGGAGACCTGATAGAGGTCTACAAGATTTTGAGAGGCATAAATAGGGTGAACAGCCAGCACCTGTTTCCCAGGGTGGGATCAGCAAACACCAGGGGGAGTGTGTACTAAGTGAAGGGAGGGAAGTTTAGGGGAGACATCAGGGGTGTTTTTTTGTACAGAGTTGTGGGGACTTGGAATGCCTTGCCGTGGATGGTGGTGGAGGCTGGAACATTGAGGACATTTAAGAGACTATTAGACAGACACATGGTTGGAAGAAAAATAGAGAGTTATGAGGTAGAGTGTTTAGTACTTTTTTAAAGAAATATATTGGTCAGCACAACATCGAGAGCCGAAGGGCCTGTTCTGTGCTGTAGTGTTCTATGTCCTTTGTTGGATGTGGAGGCTGGTGGGGTGGTAGGTGAGATGAGGTGAATCCTATCCTTGTTATGTCTTGGGCAGAAGGGGGCTAAGGTGACATGCGGAATTAGAGGAGACACAGATAAGGACTGAGTCAATGGCAACAGAAAGGAAACCACATTTTCTGAAGAAGGAGATCATCTCAGATGTTCTGTAATGGACAATGGAGCTCTCCAACCAAACAGCATGAACATAGACCTCCAGTTTCTGTTAACCCCTCCCCAGCCTCTCTCTTTCCCTACCCCTCTGTCTCCTTTCCTCCAGCTCCCCACCCCATCACTTCCCTTTGCCCTCCTTCAGAGCTACCCCGTCCCCATCACCTCAGCTTTTTTTCTCTTCTGTTCTGTCACCTATATTCACCTATCAATCTGTTAGTCTATGGTTCTCCCCTTGCCCCTCCTCCCCCTTGCTCCTCTTCCCATCCTTTTATTCCGGCACCTACCTGCTTTATCCTCATAGCTTGATGAAAGGCTCAGGTCCTTTACTTCCTGTAGATGCTGGGTGACCTGCTGAGTTTGTCCAACACTTTTGTGTTTGCACTACAATCCCAGCGTGTGCTGACTGTTTAACTGCAAATGCCACAGGGTTGTTATGGTGGGAGACTTCAATTTCCCTGATATTGACTGGAATGCTGTTAGTGCCGGAGGCCTAGATGGGGCAGAATTTATTAAGTGCATTCGGGAGAGTTTTTGATCCAGCTTGTAGAAAGTCCAACCAGGAAGGGGGCCAGACCAGATGGTACCCATTCATGTGGTCAGAGTTTCAGTGGGGAGCATTCTGGGAATAGTGATCACTCTTCATTAACTTTCATGGACAAGGATCAGCTTGGGCCTTGGAGAAATGTACTCATTCAGGGGAGGGTAAATTCTGACAGGATTTGACTGGTTTGCGGGAGGAAAGTGGGAGCAGCTGTAATCAAGCAAGCCCACCACTGACATGTGGTTGTGGTTGGAGGATCATCTAATTGGAGTCCAGGACCGTCATGTTCCAGTGTGTAGGAAGGGACAGCAGGGTAAGAGAAACTTGGAGGAAGTGATGAACCTGGTCAAAAAGAAAAAGGAGCCTCAGCTCAGAAGGGAAGGAGGAAGGAGAGGAGAGCAATAGTGATAGGAGGACAGAGAGAAGGTTCTGTGGGAGAGGTCAAGTATCTCAGATGGTCTGTTGCCTCCCTGGTGCCAGAGTCTGTGATATCTCAGATCGAGTTCTCCCAATTTTCAGGAGGGAGGGTGAGCAGCCGGAGGTCATGTTCCATGTAGGTCCCAACATTGACATGGTTAGGAAGAGTGAGGAGGTTCTGTGAGAAGAGTTTAGGGAGTTACGTGCAAAGTGGAAGCACAGGGCCTCCAGGGTGGTGATCTCAGGATTGCTGACCGTGCCACATGCTGGTGTGGTTAGTAACAGGAAGATAATACAGCTAAACACATGGCTATAAAGATGGGGCAGGAGGGAGTGTTTCATGTTTCTGGATAATTGGGCTTTGTTCCAGGGAAGCTGGGATCTGTTCCGACTGGATGGTTTGCACCTGAACTAGAGGGGGACCAGCATCCGAGTGGTTTGATAGTGCTGTCCTAGGAGGGGGGGGGGGGTGGTGTTTAAACTAGATTTTCAGGAGGAGGGGAACCAAAGTGAGAGAGCAGATAATGAGGTGGAGGATGGTAAGGGTAATCTGAGGACTGCATGTCAAGACAGAAAACAGAGGTTTGTACATGATAGAAATGATCTCAGATTGTATCTATTTCAATGCGAGGAGTATTGTCCGTAAGGCAGATGAGCTCAGGATGTGAATTTGCACGTAGGATTATGACATTATTGCTATTAGTGATACTCGGTTGCAGGAGGGGCAGGACTGGCAGCTCCGGGGTTCCGGATCTGTTGTTTTAGACATGATAGAGAGGGAGGGATAAAAGGGGGAGGAGTGGCATTGCTAGTTGGATAAAATATCTCAGCTGTGCTTAGACAGGGCAGCACTGTGGACTTGCCTACAGAGGCCATATGGGTGGAGTGAAGGAACGGGAAAGGTGTGAGCACTTTGATGGGCTTGTATTAGACACCACCCATTAGACCGAAAGATTTGGAGATGCAAATCTGTCGGGTGATATCAGACCATTGTAAGAAACAGAAAGTTGTGGTAAGTTTCTGCATATTGACTAAGACTCCCAAACTGTAAAAGGACTGGATGGGTTGGAGTATGTCAAATGGGTTCAGGAAAGTTTTCAATATGTAGAGGTACCAACGAGAGAGGATACTTGATCTATTAGGGAAGCAGGCAGGTCAAGTGGCAGAAGTCTGTGCAGATGATCATTTTGAGTCCAGTGACCATAATGTCATTAGGTTCAAGTTCCTTATGGATAAGGATAGGTCTGGTCCTCGAGTTGAGGTTCTGATTTGCAGAAAGGCCAATTTTGTGGAAATGAGAAAGGATCTTGGAAGAGTAGATTGGAAGAAGCTGTTTCTGGTAAGCCTATGTCCGACAAGTGGAAGACCTTCAAGGACGAGATTTTGAGGGTACAGAGTTTGCATGTTCCTCCCAGGATTAAAGGCAAAATTAACAGACACAAGGAACCTTGGTTTTCAAGGGACATTGGTGATAGGATTAAGAAGAAGAGAGAGGTGTATAACTGGTATAGATAACAAGGAGCAAATGAGGTATTTGCAGAGTATGGAAAACGTAAGAATAATAAAGAAGGAAATCAGGAAGGCAAAATGAAGGCACGAGGAGGCTTTGGCAGATAATATGAAAGTAAATCTGAAGGGTTTCTATAAGTATATTAAAAGTAAGAGGGTATGTGAGGCATGGCCACGCTGAGGAGTTGAGCAGACGTGTTTTGAAATAGTTTTCCACAAAAAGTATTAAAAAGACGGTTATTAAGTTCAAAACCAGAACGTTAGCGTCAAAAAACATAGAAACATAGAACATAGAAGATAGGAGCAGGAGTAGGTCATTCGACCCTTCGAGCCTGCTCCGCCATTCAACGAGATCATGGCTGATCTTAAAGTTCAGTACCCCGTCCCCGCCTTCTCTCCGTAACCTTTAATACCCTTATACTGAAGAAATAGATCTAATTCCCTCTTAAATAGATTTAATGAACCTGCCTCTACTGCTCTCTGTGGCAATGAATTCCACAGATTCACCACCCTCTGGGTCAAGAAATTCCTCCTCATCTCGGTCCTAAATGGTTTGCCTATTATCCTCAAACCATGGCCCCGGGTTCTGGATTTTCCCATCCTTGGAAACATCCCATCTGCATCCATTCTGTCCAGTCCTGCCAGAATTTTATAGGTCTCTATGAGATCCCCTCTCAATTTTCTAAACTCCAGGGAGTACAATGGACAAAACTAGGGCCAAGGCAACCAAAGCCTAAAACTGATGAAGCAGCAACTCAGCCGGGAACATCGAGTGGAAGCTTGAAGAGGGGTGACTCAGGGAGGGCCTTGGGACCGGCTGAACCCAGCAGAGCTGGGGGTTGGCCTAAGTTGTAACCAACATCCTGAACAAGATGGAAACTTTGTGTTTCATGTGTGTGGAATCAGCGAAGAGAGACTTTTCAGAAAAGTTAACGGAAATCAAAGTCGCGGAAGATTTAATGGAACAAATGACTCATTCAGAGGCTGAGCTGGACAAAACAAAGACAGGCAAAGGGCACTGGAAGAAAAATCAAAAACATGGGACACAGAAAAGCAAGGACTGATGGATAAGATCGATCATATGGAAAATTTCAGTAGATGTAACAACGTAAGAATCATTGAACTGAGAGAAGGAATCGAGGGAAAAGACGCGATGAGTTTTTGGGACAAAGCAAGTTAAATACAAAGCTGCAAATTGAAAGGGATCACTGGACCCTTGGACCCAGAACAACCAGCAAACAGTGACCACGACCAGTCCTGGTCAAACTTTTAAGTTACCGGGAGAGACATGCGATCTTGGGAGCAGCATATGAATATTCAAAAAATAATAGTGGCCCATTAAGGTTGGACAATGCAGAAGTCATGGTTTTCCAGGACTTTAGCCCTGCATTAGTCAAACAAAGAAAGGAATTTGATGAGGTCAAGAAACAACTGTGATCTAAAAACTTTAAATATTCAATGATTTACCCAGCAACGCTGAGACTGGATGGCTCAGAAGGTAATTGACAAATTTTCAACAACAAAAAAATGGAAGAATTTTTAAAAAAGTTGTGAAAAGATTAAAGTTACCAGCTGAAAGGGTGAAAAGACCATTTCAAAACAGGATGAACTGAAAGACATATCTTTTTTTTTATACTAAAAGTACTGAGCTGTCTTGTTTTCACTGTGAAAAGAAACAAAACATGGAGAGCTCTGAAATAACAGAAAGGTGGTAAGGTGGGATCTCCGACTTGGGGGGGAAGATGGTGTCGGGAGAGGAACAATTTTAAAAGATGTTGCCAAAGGGAGGGTTCCTTCTTCAGAAGAAGAACCCAAGGGATTTTCTCAGAGGTTTCCAGGTACTATTGTCAGTGTCACCGTCAGAGCTAGGGGTGTGTGTATCTTAAAGGGGAAATGTATGTGTTGGAAATGTCTTTTACTAGGGAAATGTTACGAAGGTATTTAGAAAATTAGGAATATATTATTGTTGTACAATTTTTGTGTGAGAAATGGTATGGATAAAACACTAAAGTTTATTAGTCTTAATATTAACGGGATAAATGGGAAGGTGAAGAGGAAGAGGGTCTTGGCATACTTAAAGAAATTAAAAGTGGATATAATCTTTTTGTAGGAAACACATCTTACCAAATTGGAACATGGTAAATAAAAAAGCAGGTAGATGGGACAAATAATATTGTCTTCCTTTGGTTCAAAGGCAAGAGGGGTGGTGATTCTAATTAATAAAAATAGATAAGTGTTAATCAAGCTGGAAGGTATGTAATGGCACATTGTAAACTTTATAGAGAAGCATGGACGTCTATGAATGTTTATGCCCCGAATTATGATAATTAAGTCTTTTTGAAGTATATTTTCTTAAAAACAGCATTGGAAAAACTGACATGGGACTACAGGCTGGGAGGACTTAGACTCCCAGATTTCAAAAAATATTACCTAGCTTTACAGGCTAGATTTCTCACAGCCTTCTTCACTGAAGACAACTCCTTGTCTTGGGTTCAAATGGGAATGTACTCAATGGAGGAGGTGGAAGCAAAGGACTTTATCTATAAATGGAGTGTCAAATTACTAAAGAAAAAGACCGATAACCCCATTTTAATACATATGATTAGAACATGGCAAGAAATTAATGAACAAATAGGAAAAACAGTAGGGATTTCAATAAAAGCCCTGTTATGTAAAAATGTGTTACTGCCTATGAATACGGACAATAGAATATTAAATTTGTGATATATATATTAAGGACTGCTACATGGAAGGAACTTGTGCCCTTTGAACAATTAAAATACAAATATGGAGTGGCCAATCTGTTTTCTCCAGCTTGGATTGTTTTTCAGAGAAAAACGGTCTAATGTTGACCCCACCTGAAATTAGTGAAACCAAACGAACAGTCTGGATGGGGAATACACCCAAATTTATAACAAAAATGTCCTCTGCTCTCCAGAGCAAAAGTGCAAAACCAGGGTTGCAGAGGTCAAGGGAAAGATGGGAGTCGGACTTGGGGGTGGTGATTTCAGAAAGAAGCTGGTCAGATTGGTGTAAGAACACCACGACGTCCATTATAAACGCACGATATGGACTGGTTCAATATAATCTTTTACACCAATTATATCTTACCCCACAAGGTTGCACAGATCAAATGCGGAAATTTCAGAGATGTGTTTCAGATGTGGGACTGAGGCAGGAACTTTTCTACACGCCACGTGGTTGTGCGTGAAAGTGAGGCCATTTTGCCAAGATATTGCAGAAAAATTAACCAGGATAACAGAAGTGGCCTTCGCGGGCGACCCGGAGGTATATCAATTCGGTAATTCATGGAAATAAACAACAATTGACCAAATATCAAATCTCATTTATAAAAATAGCACTGGTGGTAGCGAAAAATGTATTGCGATCACTTGGACGTCCGACTCCCCTCTACTTATAGCACGATGGGCTGTGGAATTGAACAGCTGTTACCTACAGAAAATATCACATATAACAAAGAATAAATATGACCCTTTTGTAAAAGTCTGGCAGCCAAACCTGGACCACATCGGGGCCCAGAAACAGGAATAAAAAGAATAAAACGTAGTTTCCCCAAATGTACTCAATCTACTTAAAATATATATAAGCTCTGACGGTGAATGGGGGAGGGGAAACTGTTTTATTTTTATTTGTTGTGTTTGTGAGAAATATTGTATATTTAAAATGTTACTATTGTCGTGTCCTATCTGACGACACTACCTTACGCAAGTGGCAATAAATGACACTGGAGAGAGTAGAGTCAGGAATCAGTAGCTTTATTGTGCTTAACCACAGCTTTTATAGTTCCCTCTGCGCGTTTCACGCTAAGCCTTCTGGGATGCGGTAGTGACGTTACTTTCCAGTGTCGAGTGCCTTAAAAAGCGCGTGCTCTTATTCGCACGCTTTTCCTAATTGCTGGTGCCTGGCTTGTAGTTGGAGGACTGGGACATCGTTGGAGGCGATGTGCTCTGGTAATGAGCTTGCTAAACTGGTGTGGCTTCTCACAAATAAAATATTATAAAAAAAAGAGTAAGAGAATAACAAGGGACAAAATTGGTCCCTTAGAGGATCAGAGTGGTCGTCTATGTGTGGGACACAAATGCTGAAATTCCAGGGCCCCTGATGGATAGATTCAAAATGTCCTTAGCCACAGGAGAGGTGCCGGAGGATTGGAGAGTGGCTTATGTTGTCCCGTTGTTTAAGAAAATAAATTGGATAGATACATGGATAGGAGAGGTCTGGAGGGTTATGGAATGGGAGTGCATTATTGGGACTAGCTGAACAATGGTCAGCGCAGACTAGAAGGGCTGAATGGCTTGTTTTCTGTGCTGTAGTATTCTTTGATTCTATTGCTGGGACCGTGACAAGTATCTCTGCATCTCAATAGTGACAGTAGAGGTCCCAGTGGACTGGAGAGTGTTTAATGTTGTACCTTTATTCAAGAAGGGAAATAGGGATAATCCAAGATATTATAGTCTAAATTTTAGAGCCTCACATCAGTGGTAGGGAAACTATTGAAAAGGATACTTAGGGGTAGGATGTAGGCATATTTGATCAGTCATGGTGTGATTAGGGACAGGCAACATGAGTTTGTGAGGGCTGGGACATGTTTTACCTATGTGAATGTTTTGAGGATGTGATTAATGAGGGTAGAACAGTGCATGTTGTGTACATAGACTTCAGTAAGTCAAAGTTCCTTATGGCCAGCTGACTCAAAGTGTAGATGCTTGGATCCAGGGTGAGTTGTTGGCTTGGATATAAAATTAGCTGCCTCGTCGTAGACAGTATTGGAAGTGAATGAAAATCTGCAGATCCTGTGATTGTTGCTGAAGGAATCCCATTGGAGGAAGGATGTGGAGGCTTTGAAAAGGGTGGAGGAGGTTTACTAGGATGTTGCTGGTTTAGAGGGTGAGTTATGGGGAGAAGGTGGACAAACGTGGGTTGTTTTATCTGGTGCATCAATAAAATCAGGAGGCATTGATGGGATGGACAGTCAGAATGTTTTCCCCAGGGTGAAAGTGTCACTCACTGGAGGACGTGTGTTTAAGGTGAGGGGGAGGAAGGTTCATGGAGATAAATATTTTACTCAGAGGAGAGCAGTGAATGCTTGGAATAGGCTTTAAGGGATAGTGGAGGAAGCAGATACAATAGTAGTGTTTAAGAGTATTCTAGATAGATAAACATGAAGGGGTGGAAGGATATTGATCAGGGGGAAGCAGCTGAGTTTTACTTTAATTAAATTTTAATTTAGACATACAGCACAGTAACAGGCCCTTTCAGTTCACGGGTCGATGCTGCCCAATTGCATCAATTAACCTACACCCCTGATATATTTTAAAGGTGGGAGGAAAATGGAGTCCCCGGGGAAAACTCACACAATGGGAGAATGTACAAACTCCTTACGGACAGTGTGGGATTCGAATCCCAGTTGCTGGCGCTGTTACAGCATTGCTCTAATCGCTACGCCAACCGTGCAGCCCCATAACATGTGGGCCGAAGGGCCTGTTCCTGAGCTGTACTGATATCAGTTCCAGAACTTCACGCAGAATTCCAAATGTATCCTTGCCTGCCATCCCAACTCCTTTCCCAGATCCACATTGACTTTGATGGTTCAATTGTTGTCCCCTTGTGTGTGGTGCTGTACCTCCCTTTAGAATGGACTCTGTCCTTTTCAGACCAGCCTCTGTACGATCAGGATTTGCAATAATCCATCGTTGCTGTTGACAATCCTGTTTCTGTGTCCCAGCTCCAGAAACGCGAGCTTCTCCCAACTTTGTGCACTGTCTGTGTGGAGTTTTCATGTTCTCCCTGTGACTGTGTGGGTTTCCTCCGGGTGTTCCAGTTCCCCCACATATCCAAAAGCCATGTGTGTTGTCAGGTCATTCAATTACCTCCAAGTATTTCAGTGAAGGCTAGAACCCATGGGGGTGGGGTGGGGAGCTAGTGTGGGAGAGTGTTGGATTAGTGTCGATGGATAGTTGGTGTTTGCACCCAACTCTGTTTCCACGCTGTTTCACTGGATCATTCCACGTTATTGATCCATATATAGTGAATGGATCCAAGAACAGATTATTCAGGACCCCACTGGTCACATCCTGCCAGTCTGTGCTTTTGCCCAGTATCCACTGTCTCAATAACTTCCCACTGGATCAGTAAATTGTCTCCAATTTTGTGAGGTTTAGGATAATCTTCTATCTCTCGTGAGGATTTGTGTCAAGTCCTTGGACATTGAATTGACAGTCACCAGAGCAGATTTAATGATTCTGTCATAATCTGGAAATGCAGTGCATGAAAGGGTGATTCCAAATGGAATTGGATCCATATTTAGAACAGAATGAGTTGAAAACTTCCTGAGAACTGTGGCCAGAAGCTTGTTCCTGTGCTATGCCTGTGATTCCCTCCCCCAGTCCATTGGTGTGTACGACATTGCACCCTAACTGGTGAGAACCTCATCAATGCAGAGATACTCAGGCTGCATCTGTGGAGAAAGAAGCTGAGTTGAGGTTTTGGGTTGCTTACCTCTGTCAGTACTTCTGTCTCAACCCAAAGGGCTGCCTTTTCTTCTGCCCTCATCTGACCTGTTTCCTGTTTGTTCCACGTTTCTTCCTAGTTTGCTGGAGCAGCCTGTTCTAGGTTTGGGTGGCTGGGAGTGGCCACCACTTTAGAATTAACTTGGGATTAACTGTATGGAAGCAGTTCTAACAGCCTTTATTTCCCAGATGTGTGGAGTGATTGGGGGCCTTGGTCTGAATGTTCCGTGTCTTGTGGAGCGGGGCTGAGGAATCGGACTCGATCGAACATTTCATCACAAAGCAGTCAACTCATGAGCTGTAATGTCCACTCATGTGGTAAGTACGCTGTCCACCAGGTGGATGCAATTCAGAGATGTGGGTGTGGGAGGTGAGGTGGAAGGATGTTGGGAGCATGGAGAAAGGGGAGGTGGGGGCTATGTGGTAGTCGCACCTAGAATAGTCTTGTTTCTGTCCATAGTACATTACAGCACAGTGCATACCCTTCAGTCCACAATCTTGTTCACTGTTTAGAATCCTATGTACTCCACCTTCGTGTTCGATTTTGCAAAGTGCATCATTTCACACTTCACCGGATTGAACTCCTTCTGTCATCTCCACACCTATATTCTGTTGTAACTGACACCTCCATTATTATCCTCATCTCCTGAAACCTTCGTGTCATCCGCAAATTTACTGTCCCAGCCCTCTACTTTTTCATCCAGGTCATCTATACAAATCACAAAGAGCAGGGGTCCCAGAACAGATCCCTGCGACACTCCACTAGTCATCGACATTCCATCCACTACTGCTCTTTGCTTTCTCCAGGCAAGCCCATTTCAAATCCACATAGCCAAAGTTCCATGGATTCCATGCCTCCTGACTTTCTGAATGAGCCTTCCGTGGGAGAACTTATCAGATACCTTACTAAAATCCATGTCGACCACATTGACTGCCCTACCCTCATCAATTTCTTTGTCACTTCTTCAAAAACTCAGTTAGGCTCGTGAGGCATGACCTTCCCTCACAAAGCTGTGCTAAGCTTTCCTGAGAAGACTATTCTTCTTTCTAGCTTTAGGTTCCTTCCAGTCTAGCATAGAATTCTGTATAAACTGTGATTGAAGTAAGAACACAAGATGCTGGAGAAGTTCAGCAGGTCAAACAGTGTCCTTTAAGTAGCAATGGCAAAGATACAGATCCAACGTTTCAGGATATAATTCTCACGAGTCCTTTGTGACTTTGGATTCCTAAACCCTATACGTGCTTCCTCCTGACTCGCTGTCCCACCTCTCTTATCAACCATGGCTTCTTTACCCTCTCACCTCTTCCCTGTCTCCGTGGGACAAGCCCCACATAGGTTATCCCCAAACATCCTGCACATTTAAAACATAGGAAATAGAAATCTACGGCACAGTACAGGACCTTCGGCCCACAGTGTTGTGCCAACTTAATAACCTACTCTAACAACCACCTCAAATGATCCTGTTGTCCCATTGCCAGCAGCACATTCCATGCTCCCACCACAGTGGTGTGGAGCCCTCACCTTTACTCTCCATCTATCTTGTCTATGCCAAAACTCTGTGAGTGTGGTCACTCTCACTGAAATGCTCCCCCACCGAGAGGTCCGCCACCTGACCAGGTTCATTGCTCAGTATTAGATCCAGTCTGGCTTCTCCCATCAGCCAGTCCACAGACTGTGTCAGGAATTCTTCTTGTACATACCTGACAAACTCAACCCCATAAATCCCTCTTGCAGTCAGGAGCTGCCAGTCATATTAGGGAAGTTGAAATCACCCATAACTACAACCCTGAATTTCCCAACATTCCAAAATCTGCCTGCTGATCTGCTCCTTGGAGTCCCGAGAGCTATTTGGGGGTCTATGGACGACTCTCAGCACAGTGAGAACTCCCTTCCTGTTTCTGACTTCCACCCACTCCCACTCAGTGGACCCTCCCTCTGCAGCCTCCTCCCTTTCTACAGCTATTATATGTCCTGATTAGCAATGCCAACCCTCCCCACCCCCTCACTTTTACCTCCCTCCCTATATCTTTTTAACACCTGAATCACGGTACCTGCATCAGCCAATCCAGTCCTTGTGTATGTAACAGCCACTATGTCATAATTCCACTACTGCCCTGGCTGCCATTCCCATTGCTCAGTCTGCAATAACGAAGACCTGACCTCGCCTGCTCTTCCCTTGGCCTTCCCATGGAATCCTTTCTCTTAAAGGGCTACTGTCATGGTTAATACCTGCACCATTTCCTCAGCCTCTGCTCTCACAAGCCTCTGGAGCCAAAGCCACTGTCCCACTCACACATTGGTCACTTCTACAATTGCTATAGCTGTCTGTGTTAATGGAGATCTATAAGAAGTCCCTGATTTCAGAGTTTATGGCCTGGGCTCTAATGTTTACAGGAGAGACTGCATCTAACTGCTCAGAGGGGATGGTATGGCGAGATTGTGCAGATGGAATGGTGACATGCACAGAACTCGAGGTGAACAATGCATCCAGCAGGAGATGCAGTCCTGGATGTTACTGCCAAGAAGGGCTAGTTCTGCAGGTCAGTAAGTTAACCCCTAATCTGGAATCACCAAGTGGTTGAATGGATGTCTGGCATTTAGAGTTGTTCTCCAAGAAATGTGAGATATTGAGGTACATGCAGAATGGAAAACAGGAAGAGGTTTTCATACTCAACCCAGAGTGAACCTTGCAGATTGGATCACAAGATATAAGACCAGAAATAGGTCTGTCGGCCCATCAGGTTTGCCCTGCCATTTAATCATGAGCTGATCCATCATCCCACTCAGCCCCACTCCCTATCTTTCTCCCTGTAACCCTCGAGGTCAATCTCTGCCTTAAATACACCCAACAACCTCACTTCCACAGCCGCCCATGTCAGCAAGTTCCACAGACTCATGACCCTTTGACTAAAGAAATTTTTCTGCATCTGTTTTAAATTGACACCCTTTTATCTTGACATTGTGGCCTTTTGTTCTAGCCTGCCCGACCATGGGAAACAACCTTTGCCACATTTACTCTGTCCAGGGCTTTCAACATTCAAAATGTCTCTGTGGTCCCCCTCATCCTTCTGTCCTCCAATAAGTCCAGTCCAAGAATCGACAAATGTTACCCATATACTAATCCTTTCATTCCTGGTATCATTCCAGTAAATCTTCACTGAATCCTCTCCAACACCAACACATCCTTCAAAACTGAACTCTGTACTTTTAAGTGTGATCTCACCAGGACCTTACAGAGTCTCATCGTCACATCCCTGCTCTTGTACCTTATCCCTCTAGATATGAACGCCAACACTGTATTCCCCTTCCTTCTTCAACACCAACCCAGCCTGGAGGTCGACCTTTAGGGAATCCTGGACAAGGGGGTCCCAAGTCCCTTTACGCCTCTGAATTTTGAATTTTCTTCCCATCTAAATAGTAGTCTGTCTCTTCTACCAAAGTGTGTGACCGTACACTTTCCAACATTGTATTTCATCTGCAGTCTTTCTGTGTCCTCAGCACCACCAGCTCTACCAATTATTATGGTGTCATCCACAAATTTAGCCACTAAGCCATCTACTTAAATCATTTATATACAAAACAAAAAGAAGCCGCCCAACACCGACCCCTGTGGAACACCACTAGTAACAGGTACTCAACCCAAATAGGTTCACCTTTTCCCACTCTCTGTTTCCTGCTGATTAACCAACACTCTACTCATTCCACGAGCTCTCCTCCTGTTGAGCAGCCTCATATGTAGGAGCTTGTCAAAGGCCTTTTGAAAATCCAAGTACACAACATCCGCTGCTTCTCCCCTGCCCTGTTTGTTATCTCCTCAAAAAATTGTAGTTGGTTTGTCAGGCGTGATTTTCATTTTAGGGAAGCGTGCTGACTTGGACCTATCTGGTGATGCTCCTCTGTAACCTCACCTTTGACAATTGATTCCAACATCTTCCCAACCACTGACGTCAGACTGATAGGCTATAGTTTCCTTTCTGCTGCCTCCTTCCCTTTTTAAACAGTGGAGTGAAATTTGTGATTCTCCACTCCTCTGGAACCACGTCAGACTGCATTTATTCCTGGAAGATCATTCCCAATGCCTTTACTGCAACCTCCTTCAGAACCCAAGGGTGGATTCCATCCAGTCCAGGAGACTTAACTACCCTTAGACCATTTAGCTTCCCAAGTACCTTCTCTCTTGTGATTACTTCACTTCCCAGAGATCTCTTGAGAGTCCGGTAAGCTATACTAATGTCTTCTTTCATGAAGATTGATCCAAAATATTCAATCAATTCCTCTACCATCACCTTGTCTCGCATTACAATCTCTCCAGCATAATTTTTTAATGGACTATGTCTTCTCTTGTCACTCTTTTGCTCTTTATAGGATTAAAAAAGCATTTCATACCCTCTTTGATGTTATTTGCTAATCTCCTTTCATACTTCATCTTTTCCTTCCTAATCACCTTCTTAGTCGCCTTCTCCAAATATTTAAAAGTTTGATGGATATATCAGTTGGAAGAGGGTGGCCTTGGTAGATGAAGACCCTATGGAGAACGGGGCTACTGAATTGATAACAGCAAGCTAAGAAATGGCAGATACGTTGAAGAAATTTCATCAATCTTCACCATGGAAGATATTGCTAATCTACCTCTGATATCAGACAGACTAATTTTAAATAGTATGTTAGAATCAACAAAATCCTAATTACAAGGGGTAAAGTCTTAGATAAATACAGGGAGCTAAAAGCTATCGGGTTGCTAGGACACTATACGCTTTTAATCGTCTATGAAGCACTATACGCTTTTAACCTTCTATGAACCTTGAGTGATCCCAAGATCCTCTGTTCCTCCCTGTATTTACCTAAGACTTTACGCCTTGTAATTAGGGCAGGGGAGAAGATTACCGTAGCTTAAAAGCAAGAGGAGTGGGCTGAGAAATGGCTGATGGAATTTAATATGGATAAGTGTGAAGTGTTGCATTTTGGAAAGGCAAATCTAAATAGGTCATATACATTGAATGGTAGACAATTGAGGAGTGCAGAGCAACAAAGGGATTTCAGGAGTTATGGTAAATAGTACCCTCAAAGTTGATACTCAGGTAGATAGAGTGGTGAAGAAGACATTTGCAATGTTGGCCTTCATAAATCGGAGTATTGAATTCAAGAGTTGGGATGTTATGATGAAATTGTACAAAGCATTGGTGAGGCCGAGTTTGGAATACTGTGTGCAGTTTTGGTCACCGAATTATAGGAAGGATATTAACAAAATAGAGAGAGTGCAGAGAAGGTTCACGAGAATGTTGATAGGATGTCAGGGTTTGAGTTACAGAGAAAGGTTGAGCAGCCTGGGGCTTTTTTCTCTGGAGCGTAGAAGATTGTGGGGGGATTTGATGGGGGTGTTCAAAATTTTAAAAGGGACAGAGAGAGTCAACTTGGATAGGCTTTTTCAATTAAGAGTGGGGGATATTCAAACCAGAGGCTATGGTTTGAGATTGCAAGGGGAAAATTATAAGGGGAACATGAGGGGAAATTTCTTCATGCAAAGGGTGGTTGGGATGTGGAATAAGCTTCCGGCAGAGGTGGTTGAAGCAAGGACATTATTTACATTTAAGGAAAGACTGGATAATTACATGGGGGGGGGAAGAGGATTGGAGGGGTATGGACCAGGTGCTGGTCAGTGGGACTACGAGGGTGGGGATTTGATCCAGCATGGACGAGTAGGGCCGAACTGGCCTGTTCTGTGCTGTATATGGTTATATGGGGAAGTTGCAACCCCCCCCCCCATTCAAACTTTCAAGTCAATTTTTCCAAAGAAACCCTTGCCATTTTCCCTTTCCATAAAAAAAAAACTTCCTAACACTGTTATTTAAATCCTTTAAAAATTTTTGAGGAATTGACATGCGGATCGACTGAAAAAGATATTGAACGCTAGGGAAAATATTCATCTTATTACAATTTACCCTACTTACTAAAGTTATAGGTAGAATGTTCCACTTATTCAAATCCTCAATTTTTTAAAGTAATGGTCATTTAATTTATATAAATTATTAAAATCGTTATTGACTTGAATACCTAAATATTTAATTCTAATATCTGGTCATCTAAATTGAGTGGCCTTTCTACACTGAATATAGTTGCCCTTAACTAAAAGCATAATTTCATTTTTATCCCAATTAATCTTATACCCAGATACTTCACCATATTCTTCCAGTCTTGTATGTAATTGACACAAAAAATTCAAGTGATGAAACGTCATCAGCAAACAGATTTATTTTATATTCTTGATTAAACTTTATATCATTAATGTTAAAATCTTGTCTTATTAGCTTCTCTATTGTCAAAATAAACAGGGCTGGTGATAAAGGACAACTCTGCTTACTTGATCTAGTTAGTTGAAAAGAAGTAGAAATTTATCCATTAATCACCACCTTTGCACAAGGACTTTTACATAAGGCTTTAACCCAATTTATAAATGTCAACCCAAAACCAAATTTTTTCAGTACCTTAAACAAAAAATCCCATTTTAGCCTGTGAAAGGCCTACTCTGCATCCAAAGCTACTGCCACACTTAAGTCACCCCTTTTCTGGGCTAAATGAATTAGGCTAATCAGTCCAGCAAAATTATCAGTAGATTGCCGCTTTTTTACAAACCCTGTTTGGTCCATATGAATTAAATTTGGTAAATATTTAGCTAATCTGTTGGCTAGAACTTTAGCACTAATGTTAATTGCATTCAATAATGATATTAGTCTATAAGATCTCTATTTTTCAGATCTCTATTTATCAGATCTCTATTTTTCAGATCTCTATTTTTCAGATCTCTATTTATCAGATCTCTATTTTTCTTTGGTATAAACGTAACAATTGGAGTTGAAAAAGATTCCCGTAGAGAATGTTACAGAGGAGGAGGTGCTTGGTGTGCTGAGGTAATGAAGATGGAGAAATCCCCAGAGTCTGACAATATTCCCCTGTGCCTCGAGAAAGGCTGGTGAAGAAATTGCAGGGATCGCAGTGGATGTATTTAAAATGTCTTTATCGGGGAGTCACGTGATGGAGTAGTGGCCGGTCGGGGAACTCCAGCCCTCTCCAGAAAAGTTAAAAAAAGATAGAGAAAAAACAAAGGCACAAACTTAAAAACCAAAACAAAGTGAAAGTAAAAGTGTGAAGAGAATGGCAGCGAAGAAAGAAAAACCAAAAACAACAGGAAGAAAAGAAGAAGGAAAGACGTCGGAAGAAGAAGGTGAAGGCCTTACCTGTCCGAAGAGGCCCGCCGCGGAGAGAGAAGCCCACTCCCTCAGGTCAGTGGATGACCCGGGCTCGCAGAGCCGAGTAAAAGTGCGCAACCGCGCATGCGCGAGGAGTCGCGCATGCGCGATGCGCATGAAAAAAAACACTGTCGGGAGGGGGGAACAGCTGCAGAGTCAATCTCCACACCTGAGAGAGACACCTGCAGCACAGCAACAAGAAAGAAGAGGGTAAAAAGAAAACAAGGAAACAACAGATGGTCAATCCAGAGGAAGAAGAAGAAGAAGAACAGAAAGAAGTGGAAGAAGAGGAGAAAGGCAGGACAATGGATGTATCTTTTTTTAAAGAATATATGGAATCAGTGAAAGAATGGCAATTACAAGACTTTGATGAGATAAAAAGAATTAAGAACGCAGAAGAAAGAATGAATAAAATGGAAGTGGCCATATCAGAATTGGCAAAAAGAGTGGAAAATATGGAAAAACGAGAAACATATGGAAGTAGAAGATTTAAAAGAGAAATTAGAAGAATCTAATAAAAAAAAGTTAGAGACACAGGAGCTGTTAGCTCAGAAGATAGATATAATAGAAAACTATAATAGAAGAAATAATATAAAGATAGTGGGCCTTAAGGAAGGTGAAGAAGGCAAGAATATGAGAGAATTTATAAAAGATTGGATCCCCAGCGTCCTGGGAAGACCAGAATTACAGGAAGAAATGGAAATAGAGAGGACACATAGAACTTTAGCCCCGAAACCACAACAGCAGCAAAAACCAAGATCCGTTTTAGTAAAATTCTTAAGATATACAACAAGAGAAAATATATTGGAGAAAGCAATGAAGAAAATAAGAGAGGACAAAAAGCCACTGGAATATAAAGGTCAAAATTTTTTTTTCTATCCAGACATAAGTTTTGAACTCCTGAAGAAGAGGAAGGAGTTCAATACAGCAAAAACAATCTTATGGAAAAAAAGATATAAATTTATGTTAAGGTACCCAGCGGTACTTAAAATAATTATTCCAGGGCAACAAAACAGACTATTCTCGGATCCAGAGGAAGCAAGGAAATTTGCAGAACAACTACAAAACAAGCAGAGAGATGAAGACATGTAATAAGAGCAAAAATGACCACGATCTATATGTATGTGTGTAAAGGGGTATATGTGTGTATATATATAGTGTGCATACATGAATGTATCCGTATTTAGAGGAAAATATATAGAGTATAGACAAGAATTAATAAGGGAGGGAATAAGGAGGGAATTAAAAGAGTGACCTTTGTTACATATGAAAATTGAAATCGTTTCTGGGGGGGCTGGGTGGGGAGGAGTTACGGTCACTGCAAAATCAGCTGACGTTTGTGAGTGAATTCGCAAATCCAAATGGAGAGGGGAGATGTGGTTGTCCGACAAGGGATAAAGGACAACTCAGGAGGGGGAGGGGAGATTGGGGTTAAAGAAGTTTTAAATAGGAGAATAGGGAAAATGTTTGATGTTTTAGGAATGTTGTCTTATAAAGTGTTCAAAACAAGAAAGCAGAAATGGATAAGAAGGAAAGGTAATGATGGAGAAACGGAAAGGGAAGATAAACAAAGTATAAAATGGCTACGCTGAACTATATGACTTTAAATATTAACGGAATACATAATCAAATTAAAAGGAAGAAACTGCTAAATTTACTGAAATAAGAAAAAATTGATATAGCATTTGTGCAAGAAACACATTTAACTGAATTGGAGCACAAGAAATTAAAGAGAGATTGGGTAGGACACGTAACAGCAGCGTCGTATAATTCAAAAGCAAGAGGGGTAGCTATATTAATTAGTAAAAATGTGCCAATTAAAATAGAAGAGGAAATAATAGATCCAGCAGGGAGATATGTAATGATAAAATGTCAGATATATTCGGAGTTTTGGAATCTACTCAATGTATATTCACCTAACGAAGAAGATCAAAAGTTTATGCAAGATATCTTTTTGAAGGTAGCAGATACGCAAGGGAACATATTAATAGGAGGGGATTTCAACCTGAATTTGGATTCAAATATGGACAAAACTGGGAAAAACATTAACAGAAAGAACAAAGTAACCAAATTTATAATTAAATCGATGGAAGAAATGCAACTTTTGGATATATGGAGGAAACAACACCCAAAGGAAAAGGAATATTCATATTACTCGGCTAGACATAAAACATACTCAAGAATAGACCTATTCCTGTTATCAGCTCGTATGCAAGATAGAGTAAGAAAAACAGAATATAAAGCTAGAATATTATCGGACCATTCACCCTTGATATTGACAATAAAGTTAGAGGACATCCCTCCAAGAATGTATAGATGGAGATTAAACTCCATGTTACTCAAAAGGCAGGATTTTAGAGAATTCATTGAAAGACAAATTAAAATGTATTTTGAAATAAACACGGAAAGCGTTCATTAGAGGGCAAATAATAAGTTATGTAACCAAGATGAAGAAGGACTATAATCAGGAAACAGAGCAGTTGGAAAGGGAAATAGTAAATATAGAAAAAGAATTAGCAATGAAGGAAGATACAACTAAAAGAGGAGAATTGGCAGATAAAAAAATAAAATATGAAACACTACAAACATATAAGGTGGAGAAGAACATAATGAAGACAAAACAGAAATATTATGAACTAGGGGAAAAAACGCACAAAATTCTAGCATGGCAGCTTAAGACAGAACAAGCTAAGAAAATGGTATTGGCATCAAGGAAAAAAGACAAACAAATCACATATAATCCAAAGGAGATCAAGGAAAACTTTAGAGAATTCTATGAACAATTATACCAAACTGAAAACGAAGGGAAAGAAGGGAAAATAGATGAATTTCTAACTAAAATTGAACTACCAAAACTACAAATAGAGGAACAAAATAAATTAACAGAACCATTTGGAATAGTAGAAATACAAGAGATAATAAAAAAATTACCAAATAATAAGACACCAGTAGAGGATGGATTCCCAATAGAATTCTATAAAACATTTAAAGATTTATTAATTCCTCCCCTCCTGGAAGTAATCAACCAGATTGATAAAACACAAAGCTTACCAGATTCATGTAAAACAGCAATAATTACAGTAAGGAATATTGGAAACTTGGTTCGAAGAAAAAGGGAGGCGTACATTAGATATAAGAAGCATGGAGTTAAGGAGATGTTTGAAAGATACATTGAATGTAAGAGGAATCTTAAGAGAGGAATTAGGAAAGCTAAAAGAAGGTACGAGAAAACTATGGCAAGCAGGGTGAAAACAAATCCAAAAGAGTTCTACAAATATGTTAATGGTAAGAGGAAAGCTAGAGACAAAATTGGTCCCTTAGAAAATCAGAGTGGAAAACTGTGTGTGGAACCTAGAGAAATGGGGGAGATATTGAACAGTTTCTTTTCTTCGGTATTCACTAAGGAGAAGGATATTGGGAGATGTGGGATAAAAAAAGCAAATTGGGTAAATATGGGGAATATAGAGATTACAAAAGGTGTAGTTTTAAGGCTTTTGAAGAATATAAAGGTGGATAAGTCTCCAGGACCAGACGGGATCTTCCCCAGGACATTGAGAGAAGTGAAGGAGGAAATAGCAGAGGCTCTGGCGGTAATTTTTCGAATGTCATTAGATATGGGGATAGTGCCGGAGGATTGGCGCATTGCGCATGTGGTTCCGTTATTTAAAAAGGGTTCAAGGAGGAAGCCTGGCAACTATCGGCCTGTAAGTTTGACGTCTGTGGTAGGTAAATTAATGGAGAAAATTCTTAGAGATAGTACTTATAAACATCTGGATAGACAGGGTCTGATAAGGAGTACTCAACATGGATTTGTGGGAGGAAGGTCATGTTTGACCAATCTGATTGAATTTTTTGAAGAGGTGACTAGGAATGTGGATGAGGGTAGCGCAGTGGATGTTGTCTATATGGACTTCAGTAAGGCCTTCGATAAGGTACCACATGGAAGGTTAGTTAGGAAGGTGCAGTCTTTAGGTATAAATTTTGAGATAGTCAAATGGATTGAACATTGGCTGAAAGGGAGAGGCCAGAGAGTGGTAGTGGATAATTGTCTGTCAGGTTGGAGGCCGGTGACCAGTGGTGTGCCTCAAGGATCTGTATTGGGCCCATTGTTGTTCGTTATATACATTAATGATCTAGATGATGGGGTGGTGAATTGGATTAGTAAATATGCAGACGATACTAAGATAGGTGGAATAGTGGATAATGAAGAAGGTTTTCTAGGATTGCAGAGGGATTTGGGCTGCTTAGAAAAGTGGGCTGAAAAATGGCAGATGGAATTTAATGCTGATAAGTGTGAGGTGCTTCATTTTGGTAAGAAGAATCAGAATAGGACATATGTGGTAAATGGGAGAGCATTGAGGAATACAGAAGAGATGAAAGATTTAGGAGTGACGGTACATCGTTCCCTGAAGGTAGAAACTCACGTGAATAGGGTGGTGAAGAAGGCTTTTAGTATGCTGGCCTTTATCAATCATTGCATGGAATATAGGAGTTGGGAGGTGATGTTGAGATTGTATAAGACGTTGGTGCGGCCTAATTTGGAGTTCTGTGTGCAGTTCTGGTCGCCTAATTATAGGAAGGATATAAACAGAGTGGAGAGAGTGCAGAGAAGGTTTACCAGAATGTTGCCTGGGTTTAAGCATCTGGAGTATGGGGAGAGATTGGACAGATTGGGTCTTTATTCTTTGGAACGTAGAAGGTTGAGAGGGGATTTGATAGAAGTATTTAAGATTATGAAAGGGATAGACAGAGTGGATGTGGATAGACTATTTCCGTTAAGAGGAGGAAAGATTAAAACAAGAGGACATGAGTTAAGAATTAAGGGGCAGAGGTTTAGAGGTAACATGAGGGGGATCTTCTTTACTCAGAGAGTGGTAGCTGTGTGGAATGATCTTCCGGGAGAAATAGTGGCGGCGGAGTCAATTGTATTATTTAAGAAAAGGTTGGACAGGTATATGGATGAGAGGAAGATGGAGGGTTATGGGCATTGTGCAGGAAGGTGGGATTAGAAAGGGGTGTTTGGTTCGGTGCGGACTAGAAGGGCCTAATGGCCTGTTTCCGTGCTGTAATTGTTATTATTATTATTATTAATACTAAAGCAAGGGAAAGATCCACTCGCACCAGCGTCATATAGACCAATATCTTTACTTAACACAGATTATAAGATAATAGCTAAACTACATTAGATATAAGAAGCATGGAGTTAAGGAGATGTTTGAAAGATACATTGAATGTAAGAGGAATCTTAAGAGAGGAATTAGGAAAGCTAAAAGAAGGTACGAGAAAACTATGGCAAGCAGGGTGAAAACTAATCCAAAAGAGTTCTACAAATATGTTAATGGTAAGAGGAAAGCTAGAGACAAAATTGGTCCCTTAGAAAATCAGAGTGGAAAACTGTGTGTGGAACCTAGAGAAATGGGGGAGATATTGAACAGTTTCTTTTCTTCGGTATTCACTAAGGAGAAGGATATTGGGAGATGTGGGATAAAAAAAGCAAATTGGGTAAATATGGGGAATATAGAGATTACAAAAGGTGTAGTTTTAAGGCTTTTGAAGAATATAAAGGTGGATAAGTCTCCGGGACCAGACGGGATCTTCCCCAGGACATTGAGAGAAGTGAAGGAGGAAATAGCAGAGGCTCTGGCGGTAATTTTTCAAATGTCATTAGATATGGGGATAGTGCCGGAGGATTGGCGCATTGCGCATGTGGTTCCGTTATTTAAAAAGGGTTCAAGGAGGAAGCCTGGCAACTATCGGCCTGTAAGTTTGACGTCTGTGGTAGGTAAATTAATGGAGAAAATTCTTAGAGATAGTACTTATAAACATCTGGATAGACAGGGTCTGATCAGGAGCACTCAACATGGATTTGTGGGAGGAAGGTCATGTTTGACCAATCTGATTTAATTTTTTGAAGAGGTGACTAGGAATGTGGATGAGGGTAGTGCAGTGGATGTTGTCTATATGGACTTCAGTAAGGCCTTCGATAAGGTACCACATGGAAGGTTAGTTAGGAAGGTGCAGTCTTTAGGTATAAATTTTGAGATAGTCAAATGGATTGAACATTGGCTGAAAGGGAGAGGCCAGAGAGTGGTAGTGGATAATTGTCTGTCAGGTTGGAGGCCGGTGACCAGTGGTGTGCCTTAAGGATCTGTATTGGGCCCATTGTTGTTCGTTATATACATTAATGATCTAGATGATGGGGTGGTGAATTGGATTAGTAAATATGCAGACGATACTAAGATAGGTGGAATAGTGGATAATGAAGAAGGTTTTCAAGGATTGCAGAGGGATTTGGGCTGCTTAGAAAAGTGGGCTGAAAAATGGCAGATGGAATTTAATGCTGATAAGTGTGAGGTGCTTCATTTTGGTAAGAAGAATCAGAATAGGACATATGTGGTAAATGGGAGAGCATTGAGGAATACAGAAGAGCAGAAAGATTTAGGAGTAACGGTACATCATTCCCTGAAGGTAGAAACTCACGTGAATAGGGTGGTGAAGAAGGCTTTTAGTATGCTGGCCTTTATCAATCATTGCATGGAATATAGGAGTTGGGAGGTGATGTTGAGATTGTACAAGACGTTGGTGCGGCCTAATTTGGAGTTCTGTGTGCAGTTCTGGTCGCCTAATTATAGGAAGGATATAAACAGAGTGGAGAGAGTGCAGAGAAGGTTTACCAGAATGTTGCCTGGGTTTAAGCATCTGGAGTATGGGGAGAGATTGGACAGATTGGGTCTTTATTCTTTGGAGCGTAGAAGGTTGAGAGGGGATTTGATAGAAGTATTTAAGATTATGAAAGGGATAGACAGAATGGATGTGGATAGACTATTTCCGTTAAGAGGAGGAAAGTTTAAAACAAGAGGACATGAGTTAAGAATTAAGGGGCAGAGGTTTAGAGGTAACATGAGGGGGAACTTCTTTACTCAGAGAGTGGTAGCTGTGTGGAATGATCTTCCGGGAGAAATAGTGGCGGCGGAGTCAATTGTATTATTTAAGAAAAGGTTGGACAGGTATATGGATGAGAAGAAGATGGAGGGTTATGGGCATTGTGCAGGGAGGTGGGATTAGAAAGGGGTGTTTGGTTCGGTGCGGACTAGAAGGGCCTAATGACCTGTTTCCGTGCTGTAATTGTTATGTTATTAGCAAACAGATTAGCAGAGTATGTACCGAAAATGGTAAATCTAGACCAAACTGGATTTATTAAAAAAAGACGCACAACAGACAATATTTGTAAATTTATTAACTTAATTCATGCAGTAGAAGGGAGTAAAGCGCCAACAGTAGCAGTTGCTTTAGACGCAGAGAAGAATGGAATTATTTGTTCAAAGTATTGCAAAAATTCAGTTTACCAGAGAAGTATATTAATTGGATTAAAGCATTATATAAGGGACCATTGGCGAAAGTGACAGTAAATGGATATGTATCAAAGCAATTTAACTTAAGCAGGTCAACACGGCAGGGATGCCCACTATCACCTTTATTGTTCGCGTTAGCTATAGAACCACTAGCAGAATTGATAAGAACAGAAAATAATATAAAAGGGATAAAAATAAAAGACAAGGAATATAAAATCAGTTTATTTGCGGATGATGTTATAGTATACTTAACAGAACCAGAACTATCAATAAAAGAATTATATAAGAAATTGAAGGAATATGGAGAAGTGTCGGGTTACAAGATTAACGTAAATAAAAGTGAAGCAATGCCTATGAATAATGCGGATTTCTCAAAATTTAAGAAGGAATCACCATTCAGATGGCAAATGCAAGCAATAAGATACCTAGGTATACAAATAAATAAAAACCTCGGCCAACTATATAAACTCAATTATTATCCACTAATGAAAAAAATACGGGACGATTTAGAGCATGGGAAAGATTTACCACTAACACTAATAGGAAGGATAAACTATTAAAATGAACATTTTTCCAAGGATATTATACCTATTTCAGGCATTGCCAATACACCTGACAGAAATTCTTCAAGGAGTTAAAGAAAATTATAAGGAAATTTTTATGGAAAGGGGGGAAACCGAGGATAGCATTAGATAAATTAACAGAATGGTATAAACAAGGAGGCTTACAACTGCCAAACTTTTAAAATTATTATAGAGCCGCACAATTAAGATACCTATCAGATTTTTATCAAACAAGGGAAAAGCCAGATTGGACTAGATTAGAATTAGATAAAATAGGGGAAAAGATACCTGAACACATATTATATAAATGGGATGAAAAATTGGTACAATATTGAAGTTCTCCAGTATTACATCGTCTACTCAATATTTGGAAGAAGATTCATGTAGAAGAAAGAAATGAAACAAATTATCAATTACCAAAACTAATATTGACGCAAAACAAGTTACTTCCTTTTACAATAGATAACCTTTCCTTTAGAGAATGGGAGAAAAAAGGGATCAAAAGAATAGAAAATTGTTTTTTCAGGAAATAGATTATTATCCTTTGAACAAATGAAAGATAAATACAATATAACTCAAGATACAGTGCTGGCATATTACCAATTGAGATCCTACTTGAAGGACAAATTAGGAAGCAGTCTGAGTTTACCAGAGGGAAGTAACTTTGAATATGTGATTACAGATACAATGATAATCAAAAGATTTATAACAAATATGTATATTAAACTGCAAGAAAAGGAGAATGAGGAAACAAATGGTAAAACTAAACAAAAATGGGAACAAGATTTAAATATAAAGATAAAAAAGGAAACATGGGTGAAGTTATGTTCTGGAACGATGAGAAATACAATAAATACGAGGTTACGTATGATACAATATAACTGGATACACAGGCTATACATTACACCTCAAAAGTTAAATAAATGGGACCCAACAGTATCTGATAGATGTTTTCGATGTAAAAAAGAAATGGGAACAACAATTCATGCAATCTGGACATGTGAGAAAGTAGAAAAATGTTGGGAAGATCTAAACCAAATATTAAATAAAATTACAGAAAACAATATACCAAAAAACCCAGAGATCTTCCTCCTAAGTAACATAAAAAACAAAGAATTTGGAATTGATTTGGAGGATGCACAAAAAAGATTTGTTAAGATAGCTCTAGCCGTAGCAAAAAAATGTATTATGTCAACCTGGAAATCGGAAGATAATTTGAAAATACAACAATGGTATATAGAAATGAATAAATGTATTCCATTAGAAAAAATAACATATAGTTTAAGAAATAATATTGAAATATTTGAACAAATATGGGAGTCTTACATGAAACACAATAGCGAAAACCTACCAGGGACATTCACTACCTAAATTAACGAAAGGAGAAGGAAATGAAAAGAATTGACTCAGTGGAATTTCTTGTTTATTTTTATTGAATGACAACATTGTTTGACTGGTTTAATGTATTCTAGATTTTGTACTTTAAATGGACAAGAGGGGGGAGGTAGGGAGGTTGGGATGGGAGGAGGGAGGGGGGGAGAAAATGGCACTGTATATATTTGAAAAGGAAAAAGTATGTATCATGGTTAATGTGGTTTATGGTGTGAAAAATAAAAAATTTAAAAAAAAATGTCTTTATCCACGGGTGAGGTGCTGGAGGATTAGAGAATAGCTAATGTTGTTCTGTAGTACAAGAAAGGCTTTAAGAATAATCCAGGTAACTATAGGCCTGTGAGCTTGATGTCAGTAATGAGTAACTTGTTGGTTGTCTTCATAGAGTGGATGTATAAATATTTTTTATAGACATGGACTGATTCGAGTTAGGGGTAGGGGTAGTCAACATGTCTAACCAATGTTATAATGTTTATGAGGAGCCTTCCCAGGAAATTTGATGCAGGAAAGGTCATAGATGTTGTCTACATGCACTTTACAAATGCCTTTTATGAGGACCTGCATGGGAGGTTGGTCAAGAAGGTAGAGAATGAGGGAGTAAATTGGATTGGACATTGGGTTTGTGGGAGAAGTCAGAGAGTAGAGGTGGATGATTGCTCCTTAAACTGGAGCCCTGTGACTAGTGGTGGGCCTCAGGGATCAGGGCTGGGACTATTGTTGTTTGTCATCTCTATCAATGATCAGTAGTGAATTAGTTCAGGTGCCACAATTACAGCATCTGTGGACTTCCTTGTTTCACTACATCCAGCTTTCACTGTGTTGCAGGACGGTATGTGCATTCCCATTGCTGAGTGCCCGTGCATCCAAGGAGGCAACGTTTATCAGTCTGGAACCAAGGTGGTGAGAGGGTGCAACATCTGGTGAGTGAGAGCTTCCGTTGAGTTGGGGAGGGGAGTCATGTTTCCAGGGCCAAGCCCATCACCCCTAGGGTACAGTGGGAAACACAAGGAGGGATCAGGCATTTTATCTAAATCAGTGTCTCCATTTCTGACTCAAACAATGGGTCAGTGTCCGTGTTCCGTCTGGGTCAGTGTCCGTGTTCCATCTGGGTCAGTGTCCGTGTTCCGTCTGGGTCAGTGTCCGTGTTCCGTCTGGGTCAGTGTCTGTGTCTCCATCTGGGTCAGTGTCTGTGTCTCCGTCTGGGTCGATGTCAGTGTGGAGGTACACCACTGGCCTACTGCAGAGGCAACCTCTGTACCTGCAGAAGAGCATGGGGACAAGACAACACTTGGCCAGCTGTCAATCAGCCGACCTGAATGGACCAAGCCCCACCTGGTCAGGTGTCAATCATCCTCCGGGATATAAGCCTGAGCCTGCCCTTCAAAGTCCCTCTCAGAGCTCCCAGCAGCTCAATGTCACAGCCGGCTCTGTGGAGTTTTATGTCGAATAAAGCCTATTGTATGGTCTTTTGGTTTGTGTGTTTGCTTTTGACCAACAGTGCACCACAGTCAGTGTCTCCGTCTGGGTCGGTATCTGTATCTCTGTTTGGGACTGGTCTGTGTCTCCATCTGGGTCGGTGTCTGTGCGTCCGTCTGGGTCAGTGTCAGTGTCTCCGTTTGGGTCGGTATCTATCTGTGTCTGGGACTGGTCTGCGTCTCCGTCTGGGACAGGTCTGCGTCTCCGTCTGGGACAGGTCTGCGTCTCCGTCTGGGACAGGTCTGCGTCTCCGTCTGGGACAGGTCTGCGTCTCCGTCTGGGACAGGTCTGCGTCTCCGTCTGGGACAGGTCTGCGTCTCCGTCTGGGACAGGTCTGCGTCTCCGTCTGGGACAGGTCTGCGTCTCCGTCTGGGACAGGTCTGCGTCTCCGTCTGGGACAGGTCTGCGTCTCCGTCTGGGACAGGTCTGCGTCTCCGTCTGGGACAGGTCTGTGTCTCCGACTGGGTCAGTGCCTGTAATTTTTTGATCTGATTATCTTTATATTTATTTTCTCTCCTCAGCTCCTGCCTAAGTGGCCAGATCGGAAACTGCACACAGTTCCCGTGTCACGGTGAGGAACCTCTCTCTCACCAATGTTTCCCAGGAAAGCAATAGCTACCTGTCACCTTACTCTGAGCTCGCGGTCAATGCCTCCTGTGTGACCCAAATCTCAGAACCTGATGGCCACTGAGGAAGCTTTCCGTCCCTCCCTCACGACACTTCCCCAAGGGTTTCCTCCCATCCTTTAACGTTGTGAGATGTTAACCCCATGCCCCTGCCCGCAACGAGTGTCATTAACCCCTAATGCCTTTACAGGTTACTGCTCCACACCTTCCACTTCCTCACCCTGGTTCACCTCCTGGACATGCCTGACTTGTGATGTTACCGTCTGCCAATCAGGGGGGTGCCCAGTGGTGGGTTGCTCTGTGCAGGAATCCAGCCCTTATACGTCGGGGGCCTGGGATGGAGGGTTCTACACTGACTGGTGCCCTGTAGCAGGTTCCTGAGTCAGTGCACGGATCTCCCAGTGGTGCCATTTTTGTGGGCTGGAGGAGGCCGTGTACCACATGTACATGGGACGTGTGAGCCTGCAGCCCCTCTTTGCCTTTCTGAAGAAGCTGCTGCTCGCATTCTGGTTACAGTTTAGCCCCACCCTCTTTCCCTCTTTATCTTTGGCCACCAAGTTTTTTTTGTGGGGGGGCACGGTGATTAGATTAGATCCAACTTTATTGTCATTGAGCCAAGTACAAATACAAAGTCAACGAAATACAATCAGCATCAGCCAGAAGTTAAAAATTTGTGCTGTCACATTTAGCAAGCAAACTCTTCTAAAAGCACTGACAGTGCAGTGTGAGTGCAAGACCACTCTGCGCTGGGTCACAGCCTCGGGAATAAAACTCTTCCTGAGCCTATTGGTTCAGGACTGGAGGCTCCTGTAGGGCCTACCAGATGGGAGGAGAGTCCATAATTAGGATGAGGTGCATCCTTGATGATGCTTTTCGCCCAGTCCAGATAGTGTTCCAGACAGATATTCTCAGTGGTGAACAATTGGATGCCAATGATCTGCTGGGCAGTTTTCACCACCTGCTGAAGTGCTTTACGGTCCGATACAAGACAATTGTGAGATCACACTGAGATCCCAGAGGTAAGTATGTTCTCAATGGTTCAACGGTAAAAATCCATCAGTACCCAGGGACAACAGTGAACTTTCTTCATGCTCCACAGGAAATAAAGGCACTGTTGCACCTTTTTGACCAGGATAGAGGAGTTCAGGGACCAGGTGAGATCATCAGAAATGTGGACACCAGGAATTTGAAGCTTGATACACGTTTTACCACAACTCCATTGATGTAGATAGGGACACCAATGTGGTTCCCAGCATGCCTGAAGTGCACAATGATCTCCTTGGTCTTTTGAGTGTTAAGAACCAAGTTGTTGTCAGCACACCATACGGCCACTTGCTGGACCTCATTCCTCTAGGCCATCTCATCCTCCAGGCCAACCACTGTGGTGTTGTCTGTGAACTCGATTATGGAATTAGAACCATATACAGGAACTCAGTCATAGGTGAAAAGGGAATACAGGAGAGGGCTCAGCACACAGCCCTGGGGCATGCCAATGTTCAACGAGAGAATGGAAGAGAAGAGATTGTCTAACTTAACAGATTGGAGTCTGTTCATCAATTTCAGAGGGAAGAGCTGACGAAGTTTGTGATCAGTTTGGAGGGAATCACAGTATTGAATGCCAAACTAAGGTCAACGAACAACATTCTGCCATAAGGGTTGGGGCTGTCCAAGTGGGTCAGGGCAGAGTGAAGTGCTGTGGAGATGGCAGCCTCAGTCGACCTGTTGATGCAATAAGCAAATTGATGGGAGTCCAGGGTGGTGGGCAAACAGGATTTCAAAGGTGATCGAACCAGTCTCTCAGAGCATTTGCAATAATGGGGGTGAGTTGCAACTGGACGGAAATTGTTCAGACTCGTGGCAGTGGGACGCTTCAGCACTGGCTCCACAATGGTGGCAATCTTGAAGCTCATGGGTCAGGGACCGATTGAAAACGTCTGTGAAAACTCTGGCCAACTGTTCTGCACAGACTCTAAGCACATGGCCAGGTATACCAGCTGCCTTCCATACAGTAAAGTGAGAGAGGCAGTTTATCAGGTGGAAGATCCACTTTGAAGGTGACTTCTTTGTTCCCTCGATCAAAGCAAGTGTAGAAATAATTAAACTTCTCAGAGAGGGAGGCATAGCTGGAAGGGGGCGCAGTACCAGATGGTTTATAGTCTGTAATGATCTGTACACCATGCCACATGTGCCAGGGGTCCGAGGAGTTAAAATGGTCGTCAATCTTTTGTTTGTAGGTATGTTTGGCCTGAGAGATTTCCCTCCTTAGGTAGGCCCTGGCTGAGCCATAAGGGAGGGGGATGTCCTGGTCGCCTTACTCGGGGGCCTGTCAAACGGCTCAGGGCTCCCCCCGCAAAGATGCGCTGGCCATCTTCTGGTGATATGTTCGCACCTGAGTCTTTAGAATGGGAACATGCAGTATCTACAGGAACCATGGAGAGGTTTTGTGTTAATATAGTGTTTATAAAAAATACCAGCCTTTTGTGTCTTGCAGAGTCGCTTCCCTATGAACATCCCAACCTTCTGCTGTCTCCACAGCCAGATCCATCCACTGCACTCCCTCCTCTCCTCTGGACTCTGTCCTATCTACACCTCCCAGGAAACCTCTCCCATCCTGGTCCCACTGACTGAGCCTGCACCCCACTCCTCACCCTATTTGTCCAGTCATACTCCAGCTGTCCACGCATCACTCTGCCCCTTGTTAGGTCTGCTTTGTTCATGAATGAGTGAGACAAACACCAGGCTGAGTCGAAATCAGGGTTCTTTGTTCTTTATTACCGGATTGTAACACTTGCGACCAACCAGGTTAGTCGGAGAATGCATTCTGCCGTTATCAGCAAAATGGTGATTTTTTATACCCTTGGATATGTGCTTAGAACATCATCATATCATTACTTGTCCAATGACTAAAACTGTTGCTATCCTTTCCCTGCTAGCTTCCTGCCTCTCAATCCATCAATGTCTCTCTTATCTTGTAAGTACAAGGATGCATTCACATCTTGTTACTGCCCCGTACATTCCCATCTCATGATGTTTTACCTAACAGGAGTACAAGGACACCTCCCCTTCTTGTTACTGCCCTGTACAGGGTAACTCCCTACACATTCCCATCTCATGATGTTTTACCTTACACCCTCCCCACCCCACATCCCCTCTCTCACATCCTGCGACAGACGACTTTGACATGGAGATTAACCATCATTCTTCTTTCATAGTGAATGTCCATTGGTCGAACTGGTCTCCGTGGAGTGAGTGTTCCACATCATGTGGAGGGGGGGAGCAGCATCGATTTCGCTTCTGTTCAAACCCCCCTGCCTCTGACGATGGTCTGCCCTGCACTGGTCCTGAACAGGAAGTCGCTCCATGCAATGTACAGCCCTGTGCCAGTGAGTGCCAACAATGGAACGGCAAGGGGGTGATGGGGAAGGGGAATGGGGCTGGGAGAAGGGTAACAGGTTGGGAAAGGAGTAACGAGGGTGGCAGGAGGGGCAATGGAGGCCGGGGAGGGGTAAACGGGTGGCAGAGATCTAGGGGCTGGGAAAAGGGTAATGTGGCCAGGAGAGGGGTAATCGGGGTGGGAGAAGAGTAATGGGCCTGGAGCGTGGGTGGGAGAAGGGTTACAGGCCTGGAGAAGAGGTGGTAAATGAGGTGGCAAAGGGCTAAGTGGGCAGGGGAAGGAATTGAGGTCTGTGAGAGGAGATTTAAAGGGAAGGCTGTAGAGTAGACCACACAATAGTTAAGGAGAGTGGGAGGGATTGACGATTGGGGCATTTGAATAGAAGAAACAATTGGAAGAACTGTTTGGGGTCAAGACACAGTGATGAACATTAGTGAAGGGTTCTGTGGACGAGATCGAGACTTCTGGAGAGTGTTTGGGTCTGAGATATCTCAGATCAAGTTTAAGGCATTCTCAGGAGGGAGGGTGAACAGCCTGATGTGGTGGTCCGTGTAGGGACCAATGACGTGGTAGGAAGGGTGAGGAGGACCTGCAAGGAGAGTTCAGGGAGTTGGGCGCTAGGTTGAAGGACAGGGCCACCAGGGTAGTGATCTCAGAATTGCTGCCTGTGCCATGTGCTGGTGAGGGTAGAAATAGGAGAATAAAGCACGTGGCTAAAGACATGGTGCAGGAGGGAGGGCTTCAGGTTTCTGCAGGGAAGGTGGGACCTGTTCTGACAGGACGGTTTGTATCTGAACTGGAAAGGGACTAATATCCTTGCAGGAAGGTTTGCTGGTGCTGCTCCGGTGGGTTAAAACTAGATTTGCTGGGGGAGGGGAACCAGAGGGTCAGAGCAGATAGAGGAGTGGAGGAGGGAAAAGATGATGCGAAAACTACATGCACCGTTAGAGTCAACGGGTTGAACGTGGTGGAAATGTTCTCAGGCGAACTATTTCAATGCAAGGAGTATTATCAGAAAGGCAGACGAGCTTAGAGCGTGGATTGGCACTTGGAATTATAACATTGTGGTCATCAATGAAACTTTGTTGCAAGACAGGCACCTCAATGTTCCGGGCTTCTGTTGCTTCAGACGCGATATAACGGGGTGGGGGTGGGGTGGTGTGAAAAGAGGAGGAGGGCCATTGCTCATCAGGGAAAATACCACAGCTGTGCTCAGGCAGGACAGACCAGAGGGCTCGTCTACTGAGTCTATATGGGTGGAGCTGACGAACGGGAAAGGTATGACCACATGCATGGGGTTGTATTATAGACCACACAATAGTCAATGAGAATTGGAGGAGCAAGTCTTTAGAGAGATAGTGGACAGCTACAGGAAACACAAGGTTGTGAAAGTAGGAGATTTTAATTTTCCACATATTGACTGGGACTCCCATCCTGTAAAAGGGCTGGATGGCTTGGAGTTTGTCAAATGTGTTCAGGAAAGTTTCCTAAATCAATATATAGAGGTAGCAACTAGAGAGAGTGCAATACTGGATCATCTCCCATTAGGGAACAAGACAGGACAGGTGACAGAAGTATGTGTAGGGGAACATTTTGGGTCCAGTGATCATAATGCCATTAGATTCAAGAAGGGCGGCACAGTTGGTGAAGCAGTCAGCATAACAACGTTGCGGCACTGGCAATTGGAACTGGGGTTTGAATTGTGCACTATCTGCAAGGAGTTTGTACATTCTGTGTCTGCGTGGGTTTTCCTGGGGGCTTTGGTTTCCTTTTACCTTTCAAAACGTAATTGGGTGTAAATTGGGCAACACAGGCTCATGGTCCAAAAGGTCCTGTTACCGTGCTGTATGTCTAAATTTTAAATTTAAATAATTATGGAAAAGGATCATTATGTTGTGAAATAGAAAAGTCTGCAGATGCTGGAATTGGAGTAAAAACACAGAAATGCTGGAGGAGCTCAGCGGGTCTCGTAGAGTCCATACAAAGTGCTAAGATCGCTGGCAGACCTTGGAATTGGCAGTCTCTGTCAGAATGAGGGACCTTTAAACAGCCGGTGCTCAGGCAAGTTCAACACTGCAGGAGTTTTAAACAGACAGGGATCGGGCCATTTAAACTTGGCGGGAGTTGCAAGCAGCAGACGCTCGCTACATTTAAACATGGCGGGAGATTTAAAGGGACAGTGTGAGGATCATTTAAACACCACGGGAACTACCAGCAGTGGACCCACAGGCCATGTAAAGAAGACTCAACCACGTGGATGCAGAGGGCGGCTGCAGGTCAAACTGAAAATGTGGGACCTGAGGCTTCCACTCCTTACCATCCATCTGGCCAACATACAGTCCTTGATGAAATCCAAACCAGACTTCAACATCAAAGAGTCATCAGGAGTGCCGTGTGATGTACTTTACTGAAACATGGCTAAACACGGACATTCCGGATACGGCACTGCAGCCCGAGGGCTGTACCATCATCGCACTGACTGAACACCAGTGTCTGGAACCAGGGGAGGCAGCGTTTGGGTCATCATCAATTCATGTCCCAGTCCTGCTCCCCCGGAACATCTGGCAATCAAGTGCCGCCCTTTCTACCTGCCAACTGAGTTCACCACCTTCAACCTGGTGGCAGTGTATATTCCACCCCAGGCTAACATCAGGCTGGCACTGGAGGGAGTGAGCACTGTGATTAATGGCCACAAAATTAGACTTCTTGATGCCTTCCCGATCATTGTGGGGGACTTCAGTCAGGTCAACCTGAAGAAGACTCTGAGAAACTACCACCTACACGTCACGTGCGAGACCAGGGGAACCAACACACTTGACCACTGCTCTACCACCATGAAAAATGCCTACCGAGCCATACTATGAGTGCACTTCGGCAAATCTGATCACCTGGCTGTACTTCTCCTGGCGTACAAGCAGAGACTTAAGACAGTGGAAGTATGATCGAGGGAGGTGGAGGAGTGTCTGCAGGATTGCTTTGAATTGGTGGACTGGAACATATTCAAGAACTCATCCATAGACTTGAATGAATAAGCAACAGGTGTCACCAACTTCATCAAGATCTGCGTCGATGAGTGTGTGCCAATGCGCACGTACCGGGTGTTTCCCAACTAGAAACTCTGGATGAATCAGAGAATTTGCAATCTGCTGGGGATCTAGATCTCCACAAGAAGACCTGGAGGTTCCAATAGCAGAGTGGATAAAGCACTGGTCTTGTAAACCAGGGGTCATGAGTTCATTCCTCTCTAGGGCCTCATTTCTGTGATGGGCACTGGGCAAAGTGGCAACTCTGTCTTCCTTACGGTAGAGAAAGTTAAAGAATTTCATCCATGTTACAATAATGGAACCTTTATCTTTACCTGTGGAAGGTCATTTCAGACTTCCGGAGGAAGCTACTAGCGAAAGAGACAGTTACATGTCAGCTGTGGCAGGAAGTGTTGCCATTACAGCCTACAGAGTGAGGGCGAACACCATACAATGCTGTAATGCTTCACTACCCAATGAGCTGAACACCTTCTATGCCTCTTTGAGAAGAAGAACCAAACAGTGCCTGAAAAGGCTGAGGGCCCTGTGATACCCATCTCTGAGGGCGACGTCAGAGCATTATTCAAGAGGATGAATCCTTGCAAGGCATCAGGCCCTGACGGCATACCTGGCAGGGAGCTGAAATTCTGCACCAACCAACGGGCCGAAGCGTTCACAGACGTTTTCAACCTCTCATTGCTGCAGTCACAGGTTCCCACCTGCTTCAAAAGGGCATCAATCATCCTGGTGCCCAAGTAGAGTAGTGTGAGCTGCTTTAACGACTGTCACCTGGTAGCACTAACTTCTACTGTGATGAACTGCTTTGAGAGGCTGGTCATGGCCAGAATTAACACGTACCTAAGCAAGGATCTGGACCCACTGCTATTCACCAATCATCACAATTGCTCCACATCAGATACAGTATCACTGGTTCTCCACTAAGCTCTGGATCAGCTCGAAAACAGCAATTCATTCATACGGCTGCTCTTCAGAGACTACAGCTCACCCTTCAATACCATTATTCCTTCAGTGCTGGTCAAGAAGCTACAAACTCTAGGCCTCTGTACCCTCCCTCTGCAACTGGAACCTTGATTTCCTCATCGGAAGACCACAGTCAGTATGAATTGGAAACACATCTCCTCCTCACTGATCATCAACACAGTCACCCCAAGGACACGTGCTTACCCCACTGCTCTACTCGTTATACATCCATGACTGTGTGGCCGGGCGCAATTCCAATGCCAATTACAAGTTTGCCGATGACACCACAGTGGTCGGCAGAATCACAAACGGCAATGTGGAAACCTACAGGAGGGAGATAGATCAGCTCTTTGAATGGTGTAATAGCAACAACCTTGTGTTCAACGTCATAAAAACCAAGGAGATGATTGTGGACTTCAGGAGAGAGTCAGGGGAACATGACCCATTCCTCATCGAGGGCTCAGTAGTGGAGAGGGTCAAGAACTTCAAATTCCTGGGAGTCAACATCTCCGAGGATCTGTCCTGGAGCCTCCGTGTTGATGCAACCATGAAGAAGGCTCGCCAGTGGCTATACTTTATGAGGCGTTTGAGGAGATTCAGTATGTCACTGAAGACTGTCATAAACTTCTGCAGGTGTTCCGGGAAGAACATTCTGGCTGGTTGCATCACTGCTGGGAATGGAGGCGCCAACTCATAGAACAAGAATAAACTCCAGAGGGTTGTTAACTCGAGCCTAGCGACATCACAGGCACCAGACTTCACTCCATCGAGGGCATTGACATGAGGCGGTGGTTTAAAAAAGGATCCTCTATCCTCAAAGACCCCACCACCCAGACTGCCCTCTTCACTCTGCTACCATTGGGGAAAAGGAACAGGAGCCTAAAGACAGACACTCAGCCTAAGAACAGCGTCTTCCCCCCTGCCATCAGATTCCTGAATAATCAATGATCCACAGACACGGCCTCACTTTTCATGGACTATTATTTTTTTATATTAATGTCATCTGATGATTGATGTCTGTACAGTGATGCTGCCATAAAACACCGAATTTCATGACTTGTTCATGACAATAAATCCTGATTCTGGTAGATATATTACTGACATTTTAGGCCTGAGCCCTTTTCCAAGAAAACCATGGACTCCTCTCTACTTATCTGTCTTTTCTCCATGACCCTTTTCTCATTAATCTATCCATATCCATTCAATGCGCCAGGCTCCATGGTTTTTCTGGACAGGGAATGGTCACAGATTAATCCGTCTCTGGGAATGGCATCTCTGTCCTAAACCCACTTCCTCAAATCTTACAGCTAAGTCAATATGGCAAATCATCTCTGTCCTAAACCCACTTCCTCAAATCTTACAGCTAAGTCAATATGGCAAATGTGCAGATGTCACTGAGATTAAAAGTGTAGTGGACAGTGAGGAAGGCTTTCAAAGCTTGCAGAGGGATCCGAACCAGCTGGAAAAATGGGCTGCAAAATGCCCGATGGAATTTAATGAAGATGTGTGAGGAACCATGGAGTGAGACAGAACAGAGTGATCTGGGAATACAGACACAATTCCTTGAAAGTGGTGACATAGGTTTGTAAAGGGAGCTTTTGGTAACTTGGCCTTCATAAATCAAAGTATTGAGTACATACAGGAGTTGGGATGTTATGTTAAAAGTTGTACAAGACGTTGGCGAGGGCAAATTTGGAGGATTGTGTGCAATTTTGGTCAACGAACTACAGGAAAGATATCAATAAGATAGAAAGAATGAAGAGAAGATTTACTAGAACATTGTCCGGACTTCAGGAACTGAGTTACAGGGAACGGTTAAACAGGTTAGGACTTTATTCCCTGGAGCGTAGAAGATTGAGGGGAGATTTGATCGAGGTATTTAAAATTATGAGGGGGACAGACAGAGTAAATGTAGATGGGGTTTTCTCACTGAGGATGGGTGAGATACAAACCAGAGGACATGGGTTAAGGGTGAAAGGGGAAAAGTTAAAGGGGAACATGAGGGAGAACTTCTTCACACAGAGAGTGGTGGGGGTGTGGAACGAGCTTCCAGCTGAAGTGGTGAATATGGGCTTGATTTTGACATTTTGTTTGGTTCAGACTGGATGGGCCGAAGAGTCTGAATCTGTGTTGCATTGTTCTATAGTGAGACAAGGCCATATATAATTATGCAAAGAGTGAACTAGTGAGAGTGGACTGGTGGGATTTGAAAGGGTGGGACTGAGGAGAGCGTGAGATCAGTAGGACATGCAGGCTTTTGGCTCACCACTCCATAACAATCTGACACCCTTCCCTCACAGCCCATAGCCCTCCATGGCCTATCTCTTAAAGGGCCTCTACCACTTCCACCCAATGCTGCCAGAGTGAAAACCTTCCCTCTGACGTCTCCCCTAAACTTACCTCCACAAACCTTAAATAGCCACCTGATATTGGCCATTGCTGCCCTGGGATAAAGATGATGGCTTTCTATGCAGCTCTTCTAAGTTGCCTCTCATCTTCTATTGCTCTAAAGCCCTAGGTCACTCACCCTGGACACCAACGCCCCTGTGTTCCTCCATATTTCTGACAATCGTATCACTGACCACATACTCTGCCTTCATTTGATCCATCAAAGTCCATCACCTCACACTTTTCCAGATGGAACTCCATCCGCCACTTCTCAGCCCCACCCTTCATCCTATCTACGTTCTGTGGTAACGTACGGCAACGCCCAAACTATCCACAGCAGAGGGTGATAGCCAAGTGGGATTGGAGAGGGTGGGATATGAAGTGCTATAGGGTGAGAGGTAAACATGAAAGTCTGCAGACACTGTGGGTTTTTTTTCAAGGAATTCAGTATTTATTTTACTTAAACACTGCCCTCTACCATCTTTATAATGACAGACAAGAGAAGATTTAAACTTTTATTTAACATATGCTCAAGCTGACAACTTAGATAGTTACTGAACACTTTACAAAACTCCATGTCACCCATGCATTACGGAATAGTTACAGCTGCATTTACTACTTTTTAACAGCCCTTCGAAACCCAAGTATCTTAACGTGTGTTCAATCAACCTCTTCCATTCGTGATGTAACATCATCATCACCTTCCAGTGGTGGCATCTCTTCTGCAGGTGTTGGACCTGTATCCTCCATGACAGGATCTTCCTCATCAATGCCCAAGTCCCAGTTTGATCATCCTGTAAATGGGATTTGCATGAGTTTGTGGATCCTCCCAATGAAAAGCCAGAAGAGAGAGTGTTGTCTCAAATCGAAGAAAGACTAGATCCTTTACTGATTTCTCATTTTTGTCAGCTTCTGCTTCCTGCCTTATCGTTTCAACAATTGGGTGATCAGGATTGGTCTCCAAGTGCTTCTTAGTGCAGACACTGTGGTTGAAGTAAAAACCCAGCACTGGAGAAACTCAGCAGGTCAAAAAGAGTAAAAATAACGAGACAGAACCAATGTTTTGGGCGTGAGCCCTTCATCAAGGTGTATGAGGAGTCTATGTGTTCTCTTGCAATTACAGAGACACTCCATTGATTAGTGGACTTGAATCTGTGTGATCTGTGCACTAGAGACCGTTTCTATTCCCAGCAGTAGGGTTGGACGAAATGTTTGTAATTTTTATTTCAAAATCTTTTTGTTGGTGAGTGTTTCTGTTCAAGTGACAGTGATTTTTGTCTTTGCAGGATCTGGGCAGTGGGGCAGCTGGGCCTCATGGACAGAGTGCTCACGAACGTGTGGGGAGGGGGTGCGATCTCACGATCGAGTCTGCAACAACCCCTCTCCGGAGGGTGATGGAGATTTCTGCGTGGGTCTGAGCACTGCCACTGAACTGTGCTTCCGACAGCCGTGTACAGGTAATAACAGAGAATGTTGCAAACACACACCAGGCCACGGAGCATCTGTGAGAGGGAAGCAGAGTTGGAGAGAGGTCAGGTCGACAGTGGGGGCTCCAAGGTCCCACCTGTTGTCACTAACATTCTCCATCACTTCCACTTTAACCCCGCTGTCTTTGACCACTTACACTGTCTTCACCAGGCTCCTTTATTGCCACATGATGGAGGTTGTCTTGTGAGCAGTCCAGTGGACATCTCATACATAGTAATAGTAGTACAGGGTTACAGAGAAAGATCCATTGGTACTGAGCAAAGGGTGGATTATTTTAGTCTCTTTGGGTTCATTCAGGAGTCTGACAACAGTGGGAAAGGAACTGTCTGAATCGGGAGGTGCCAGATCTCCTTCCTGACTAGAGAATTGGAGGAGCAAATCTACAGAAAGATGAATTTAAATGTTTAAATTAAATGTTAAATGTAGACATACATTATGGTAAGAGGCCCTTCGACCCAAGAGACTATTCTACCCAATTTCACCCAATTGACCAACAACTCCAGTACGTTTTTGAACGCTGGGAGGAAACTGGAGCCCCCGGGGAAAACCCATGCAAATGTACAAACTCCTTACAGACAGTGCGGTCCTGATCACTGTAAAGGCGTTGTGCTAACTGCTATGTCAAGTGGATGGCAGCAGGAAACATAAGGTTGTGATAGATGGGGATTTTAACTTTCCACATATTGACTCGTACTCCCATCCTGTAAAAGGGCTGGATGGCTTGGAGTTTGTCAAATGTGTTCAGGAAAGTTTTCTAAATCAATATGTAGAGGTACCAACTGGGGAGAGGGTGCAATACTGGATCTCCTATTAGGGAACGTGACAGAAGTATGTGTAGGGGAACATTTTGGGGCCGGTGATCATAATGTCATTAAGACAATTTTGAGGAAGTTTACTTTGGAGTAGATGAGGTTTTACTCAATAAATGAGTAAACCAGGACCTATATCCTCCCCCCGTGGAACAGTAAAAACCACCAGCCAGAGATTTAGGGTTGTGGACAGATTGGAATGCACTTTTTCCTCACAGGGATATGGGTCTGGAACTCACTGACTCGCTGAGAAGGGTGGGTGAACTGCCAGTTGATGAAGTAGACAAAGATGATGTGGTCAAACAATAATCATGGCTTTTATTAGCAGAAACTCATGGTACAATAATGAAAGACAATAGGTGCAGACACAGTTATACCCAAGGGGAGTGTCCTTAACAGAAGAGATAATGCACAGCCAATGTTAGTACAGCAAGGCTCGCCAGAGAGGAGACAGGCAGCTTGGCAGACACTCACCACAGTCTCCCCCTGGCAGAAGAAGGGTTAAGATCAAAAGGACAGCTGCTAGGCAAGACTGAAGCAAGCGATACACGGATGTTTGGCATTGAGAATACTCTAACAGCCAAAATACACCAGTATCTAGCAAGCAATGGAAATATAATGAGATGTTTTATGAATATGTCAGCCGATAAAGTTCTTTACCAATTCTGGTGCTTCTTCTCAAAACAGGTGTCTCCTTTGCAACCTTGGGAACTGGTACAGTTCCTGGGTCTGTAGTGTGGGAAGGACTGACTTCTGGACCCGCTCCAGAATCGCCAGCGTGAGGCAGTGGAGCCTCAGCATGCCCATCTGAAAGCTTACTAGGGGTCACAGGCTGGGGAGGGGGAGGGTGAGCCCAATCTCTCAGGCTCACTCTGAGTAGGGATGTGAGGAAAGTGGCGAACCAGACGAGGCCAGATCTCTTAGGGGTACAGTGTCAGTACTCCTGTCTGGGAATTTAACATGAGTGTTGTTAGGGTTGGTACGCAGTAGCTAAACTAGTTGGACTAGGGGGTCTGTTTTATGAGCCCGAGCGTGGCTCTTCAGCAGCACGGTTCAGCTCAGGCTGGCCGGTCCATCACAGTTCCTGATTTCGTAGGAAAGGCAAACATACGTTCATGAGGTGTTTGATTTGTTGCAGTACACAATAATGATCGAATAGAATGTAGCACCTCAGGTAGCACCTCCTGCCACTGTGTAACAGGGTAACCGTCTGTTTTTAAAGCAAGATTAACAGTCTTCCACAATGTAGCATTAGCCCTTTCGACCTGCCCATGGCCCTGCGGGTTGTAGCTTGTGGTACGGGTGGTGGCAATCCCTTTTGTAGCAGGGCTCGCCACAGTTCAGGGCTCATGAATGCTGAGCCCGTATCGGTATGAATGTAATTGGGAAAACCAAAAATGCTGAAAATTCTCTCAAGTGACTTAATGACAGACACTGACGAGACGTTAGAGCAGGACATCGCAAAGGGAAACCTGGAATATTTGTCAATTACAGTAAGGAAATATATATTTTTGTTGTTGGAAGGTAACGGCCCTTTACAATCTAAACGAATCCTCTCAAAAGGTCGGGTTGCCTTGATGAGACTGGCCTCCGGAGCTTTGAAGTATTGCGGTTTGCATTCTGCGCAAACGGGACAGCTTTTAGTCAGTTTCCTGATTTCTTCCAGAGAGTAAGGAAGGTTGTTAGCCCTGATGTAGTGGAAGAACCTCGTGACTCCTGGGTGGCACAGTCTGCTGTGAATCTCTTTTAGCCCCTCCAGCTGAGCACCAGCAGGAGATCGTGACAATGGGCCAGAGGGATCATTTAACTTGCCCGGTCTGGACTGGATCTCACAATTATAAGTTGAGAGTTCTAATCGCCAGCGTGCCATCTTATCGTTCTTGATTTTACTTTTGTGTTTAGTACTGAACATGTAGGCTACAGATTTCTGATCAGTGACAAGAGTAAATATTCTGCCGGCTAGAAAGTGTCTCCAGTAGCAAACAGCTTCAATAATAACTTGGGCTTCTTTTTCAATGGCAGGATGTTTAAGTTCAGGTCCGCATAATGTGCGGAAGAAGAAGGCTACAGGTCTGCCCTTTTGATTAAGGGTTCCTGCCAAGGCACAATCTGAGGCATCAGTTTCCACTTGGAATGGGACATCCTCGTCAATGGACGAGAGTGCAGCTTTGGCAATATCAGCTTTAATTCTCTCAAGCTTTCAAGGCCATTGGAGAGAGAGGAAAAGATTTAGTGTCAAACAGAGGGTGTGCCTTCGTGGCATAGTCCCAAACCCATTTGCAGTAGTAGGAAAAGAATCCCATACACCTTTTAAGGGCTTTTGCTGAGTCTGGGGGTGGTAACTTCTTAAGGGGGGCCATTCTTTCCGGGTCGGGGCGGATTTCGCCCTTGTGGACAATGAGGCCCAGAATGGGTAGCTCTGTCGTGTTGAACACACATTTGCCCTCGTTAAATGTAAGGTTGAGTTCTTTAGCTGTTGCTAAAAATTTCTTTAAGTTGTTGTCGTGCTCGGCCTGTGTTTTCCCACAGATAGTGACATTATCCAGATAGGAAATGTACCCTGTAACTCATACTTCCTAACAATCTTATCCATTTCCCTCTGAAACACGGACACACCATTAGTGACCCCAAAAGGTATCCTTTTAAACTGGTATAACCCCCCCCATCAGCCTCAAAAGCCGTATAGGGTCATTCCTTTTTCTTAATGGGGATTTGGTGATAAGCTGCTTTGAGGTTGATAGTGGAGTATACTTTGTATTGCGCTATCTGATTAATCATTTTATTGATGTGTGGCAGGGGGTAGGCATCCAGGTTAGTGTAACAGTTGATTGTCTGGCTGTAGTCAATAGCCAGTTGTCTCTTAGTGTGATTTTTCATGACTACCACTTGGGCTCGCCACGGACTCTTACTGGGTTCAATTACTCCCTCTTTAATCAGTCTCTGGGTCTCCGCTTTGATAAACTCACGATCCTCTTTGGTGTGGTTGATACTCAGGGGATAAATCACTGAAAAAGGAAGAAGCTTTGATCTTTAATATGGACTGACTGCATGGAAAGTGTGGGTAGTGCCCAACGAAATTTTACACTACACTGTTCATCTGAAATTGAATATCTAACCCCAGTAACATGGGGGTGCAGAGCTCTGGCATAATAAAGAGCCAAATATCAGCAAGGCAATATCCCTGCAAATATAAAGTAACTTTACACTTGTCCCGTACAGTTTTTGTAACTTCACTACAAGCCATCTACATCTTTCAGTTTGCTGGATATCTCCGCAAATTTAAGGCTCTGGCAACTTTCTCGTGGATGTAGCTGTCAGTACTCCCCGAGTTTATTAGACACTCAAGAGTCTCACCATTCACCTCCCCCTTCATAGTCAACCGTTCCAGTCCGTAACATCCCCCAAGCTTTACAGTAAATTGAGCTATCACAGGGGATCTCTCCTCGCCGTCACTTGAAGTCAAATCAGTCTAAAGATTCCCCCTTTTCACAGTTGTCTTCCATTCCTGCAGCTCCAGGACACATTTTCTTGGTGCTTCTCTTCCTATCAGTGGGAGTACTTTTCACCTTACATGCTTTAGCGAAGTGGCCGAGTTTCCAACAATAGCTGCAGGTAGCAAATCGAACCGAGCACTTCTGTCTGGGGTGCCAGCTCTTATCACAGAAGTAGCATATTTCAGGAGTTCACCCTTTTCTTTCCTTCAGAGTTCCAGCACTCCTGGATGTTTCCTTTGCGGTTTCTAGCATTTCACTGGACCGCATGGCACTTCTCAGTGTTTTGGCTAGAATGACTGCCTGGTTGTAGGTTAAAGGCTCCGTCTCCAGCAGCCTCTGTCGGATGTAACTGGAGTCAATCCCATTGACTAAAGCATCCAGCTTCAAGGCATTGCGGTGTTGTTGCACATTGCCTGCCCTGACATCACATTCATTTGCCAGCGAGTCGAGAGCCAGTGCATAGGCAGCATCACTTTCCCCAGGTTTCTGGCGTCGAGTCAGCAACTGGTGTCGAGGAAGCACCACATTCCGTGGCGCTGCATAGTAAACAGTCAGATGTTCCCGGGCTAGAGCCAGAGTGGTAGCTCCTTGCGTTACGGCGAAAGGGACCTCACCCAGCAGAGAGTTCAGGTGGCCCCACTGTATCGCCTCGTCGACCATGTTGTTTTGAGCCCTGTAGTAATCAAAACAATCAATCCAGTGGTTGAACATTTCTCTGGCCCTCAGGACAGACTAGTTGATTACCAGCCGCTCTGGCTTGAGGGCTCCATCCACTTCTGCTAATAAAAATGAGGTGCCAGTTGATGAAGTCGACAAAGACGATGTGGTCAAACAATAATCATGCCTTTTATTAGCAGAAACTCATGGTACAATAATGAAAGACAATAGGTGCAGATACAGTTTCATCCAAGGAGAGTGTCGTTAACAGTAGAGATAATCCACAGCCAATGTTAGTACAGCAAGGCTCGCCAGAGGGAGACAGGCAGCTTGGCAGACATTCACCACAGTGGAGGAGGGAGAAACCAACAGGACTTTCATCTGTACTGGAGAGGCTGTGAGCTGCAGTGTGGACCCAGGGGAGGAAGGCAGGATTTGACCAGCGAGCTCTCTCAGCCAGGGCACACACTGGCCAAAAAGCTTCCACTTTCATTGTTATTTCCTCAGATTCTGGTGAGCTCCTGATTTTATTTCAAGAGTCCATGAGAATGTTAAGAAGGTGCAATGGGTCAGTTGACTCCAATTGCTTCCGTTTTTCTGACCTTTACTGCAATTTATTTCAGTCACAGATTGTTCATCTATCACCGGTTCTATTTATGATCAGTGTGGACCTGCCTGCCCTCGATCCTGCTCTGACATCCTGGTAACTATCACCTTCCTTATTCACTGGAGTTCACCGGACATAGAACAGTATAGCACAGTATAGTTTGGGCCTCGATGTTGTGCCGACCCATATATTCTTACCAAAAAAGTACTAAACCCTCCCTACCCCACAACCCTCTATTTTTCTTCCATCCATGTATCTGTCTGAGTCTCTTAAATGTCCCTAATGTTCCAGCCTCCAGCCCCTACAACTCTGTGTAAAGAAAAAGTTATCCCTGACGTCTCCCCTAAACTTCCTTCCTTTCACTTTGTACACACGTCCTCTGGTGTTTGCTGATCCTGCCCTTGGAAACAGGTGCTGGGTGTCCACCCTATCTCTGCCTCTCAGAATCTTGTAGACCTCTATCAAGTCTCCTCTCATCCTTCTACGCTCCAAAGAGAAAAGTCCCAGCTCTGCTCACCTTGCCTCATAAGACTTGTTTCCCAGTCCAGGCATCATCCTGGTAAATCTCCTCTGCCCACTCTCCACAGCTTCCACATCCTTCCTGTAATGAGGTGACCAGAATTGAACACAATATTCTGATGTGGTCTCACCAGAGATTTGTAGAGGTGCAACGTGACCTCTCAACTCCTGAATTCAATCCCCCATTAATGAATTCCAGCATTCCCATAGACCTTCTTAACTATCCCATTAACCTATGCGGCAACCTTCAGGGATGTATGGATTTGGACCCCAACTGACCATTAACCCTGGACTCAGCCTTCTGGTTTGTCCTTCCAAAATGCCTCACCTCACACTTATCTGGATCTGCCACTTTTTTCCCCCAACTCTGCATCCTGTCTATATCCTTCTGTGTAACCAACAACAGCTTAAATACCATTCACAACTCCTCCGACCTTGTTCTCAATCTTGGTATTATCTATAAACCTGCCCTTTGAAGGTGCATTTAAGAGAATCTTAGGCAGATGGATGGAAGAAAAACGCAAGGTTACGGAGTGGGGAGGATTTAGTACTTTGTTTTTTTTGTAGGAATATATGGTGTCAACTAATTTCAGATTGCCAATGCCAAGAGTTGAAACCCTTCTATAAATTATACACGGCAAAGTCACATCTCCTTTATGTGTTACTTTTTCAGCTCTGCATCAGGAGTTGTGAACCAGGTTGTTATTGTACAAACGGCAAGGTATTAAATGAAAATGGAACATCATGTGTTGATCGACAGGACTGTACGTGCCTTGATATAGTAACAAGAAACAGATACTTAGCGGGTACAGTTATACCTGGAGACGATGGGTGTAATAACTGGTGAGTCTCCCTCACACTGCATGGCCAGCAAGCCCTTTCTTCCCTGTTCGACCACAGCACAAGCTCAGATGCCTTTGGTCTGCATGGGCAAGTTGGGTCAACGGCCGCAATCTCAAATTCATCTGGTTCATCTCTGATAACCCTCTCCCCTTTCTGGATCCCTCTGTCACCATCTCAGGAGACAAGCTTTCCACCAACATTTATTACAAACCCACCAACTCCCACACACCTTGAGTACACTTCCTCACACTCTTTTCCCTGCAAGGATTCCATTCCCTTCTTGAAATTTCATTTCTGTGTCGAATCTGTTCCCAAGAAGAGGTTTTCCAGTCCAAATCTTTCAAAATATCTGCCTTCTTCCACAAACGTGGCTTCCCCTCCACCACCATCAACCCAGCCCTTACCTGCATCTCCATTTCTCACTCATCTGTCCTGGCCCCCTTTTCCCTCTGACACAACAAACATAGAATCCCCCTCATCCTCACCCACCACCCCACCAGCCTTCACATCCAACATGTTATCCACCGGAATTTTCGGAACTTACTACAGGACCTCATCAGACACATCTTCCTCTCTCCTTCCCTCTCGGGCTTCCACAGGGACTGCTCCCTCTGTGACTCCCCTTGTGGCCTCATCCCTCATCCCTCCTCACCCATTTCCCCCCTCCCAGCACCTTCCCCTGTGGCTGCAGGAGGTGCCACACTTGCACCCACACCTCCTCCTTCACCACAGTCCGCGGCCCCAAACAGGCCTTTCACGTGAAGCAATACTTCACTTGTGTATCCACAGGACTGATCTACTGCATCTGAAGTTCCCTTTGTGGTGTTCTCTATGTCGGAGAGACTGGGTGCAGGCTGGCAGATTACTTCGCTCAGCACCTTCACTCCGTTCACACCAGTGACAGGGACCTCTTAGGAGCCAATCATTTCAGATTTGTGCCCCACTCCCATACTCACATGTCTGTCCATGGCCTCCTGTACTATCCCACCAAGACCACCACAAATTGGAACAACACCTGATTTTCCTTCTGGGCCATCTCCAGCCAGATGGCATTAACATCAACTTGTCCAGTTTCTGCCAACCTGCTCCCCTTCCCCCTCCCTTCCTTTCCTCCTTCCAGCTCTCCTCCCCCTTCCTCTATTCATCCAGCCTTCCCTCCTTCCCCTTCCCACTGCCGTCCCCTCCCTCCCTTCTCCACCCATCACCTCCTACCTATCTGATCATCCCTCTCCCCTTACCCTTGTATTTGGATGCCTGCTGACATTTTTCTACACCTTGATGAATGGCTCAAACCCAAAACGTTGGTTCTGCTTCTTTATCTTTGCTCTATAAAGGACACTGTGACCTGCTGAGTTTCTCCAGTGTCATGTTTTAACCTGTTACCCTGGCCCATCACCAACATGACCCTGGCTGATCAGTGCTGGCCAATGCACCAGCACTCTCTCTTCCTCAAGCAGTGGGTTATTTATCCACCTCTACAAATGATTCTGTGTCCAACACCAAACGGAAGAGAGAATTCCAGAGTCACTCACCTCCAGGCACCTTGTGGGTGGACGGTAGAAATAAGAATGAATGATCACTTTGATGGGATTGTATTACAGCCCCCACACTGGTCCTCCACCCTCCAAAATGTATGAATTTCTAGATTAATTAGACAATATGGGTTTCAATGGCTGAAACTGACTTCTACCAAGTTGTAAATAAAATTTTAAATAAAATCTATTTTTCTAAATTTAAATGCCTGAGGCATCGAGATCCTAACAATGAATAAGCATTAAAAACCTTTTGCACAGCTGGAGAAATGACTTCAGCAATTCTTTCCTCTCCTTTTTGTAACTGAGTAAGTCATGATGTAAAGCCAAGTACCAGCAGCTCACTGCAGTCCATAGAAGTGCTAGAAAAACTCTGCAGGTCACGCAGATCCCAGCATCTTCCGATTGCCTTGTTCACCCCGTTAGCACCTCATTGCTCAGACTGTGGGGATAGATGGTTCGCCTGCCTCCGTGCTGACATCCATTTTCTCTTGGTTTCAGTTCCTGCGTGGCGGGAGAATGGATTTGCACCAACCATCTCTGTACCGGTAGGTGTCACTGGCCTGAAACTGCTGGTTATTCCAACACCAGGGGGCAGCCAGTGAAGGAAATGAGGAATGTTGTCAAAAAGCCACCAGTCTGGTTTGCAGAAGGGAAATGAACACATCTGATGGTTTCTGCACAATGCGAATGAATGAATTGCTTTATTGTCATGTGTGCCAGCACATAGTGAGATGCTTTGTTCTGCATGTTATCCAGACACTCCAGTTTAAGGAGTTGTGGCGATAGAAAAATACAAAAACTTGGTGCAGGCAGAAGTGCAGTTATAAAAGTCAGTACAGAGACATCATCTTTTGCCAGTGTGAGATACATTTTGTAGGGCAGCACAGTTAGTATAGCAGTTACTGCAACGCTGTTACAGCGCCAGTGATTGGGACCAGGGTTCAAATCCCACGTGGTCTGTAAAGAGTTTGTATGTTCTCCTTGTGTCTGCATGGGTTTTCCCTGGGGACTCTGGTTTCCACTCACTTTCAAAATGTACCAGGGGTGTAGGTTAATGGGATGTATTTGGGTGGCACAGACTCGTGGGCCGAAATGGCCTGTTACTGTGCTGTATGTCTAAATTTAAATTTTTTAACTTTGTGTTACCGTGCCATATGTCTAAATTAAAAAATTTTAACTTTGTGTTGGGCGCTATCAGTTGCCCCAATAATTACAAAGACAAAGACTGAGGGGAACAATAGACTTTATTGTACAAAAGACTTGAGCTGGCCCGGATCCAATCTGGGGAAGTGCAGGGAAGGGAGAGGTGGCCCCACCTTTATGGCCTGGGCCCCAGGTAAGAGTGTCATCAGGGGGTGGGCCAGCCTGAGCCAATTAGCTTACATAATCCATACCATTACACTTTGTTAGGGTAGGAAGGAAACTACCTTAATTCTGGAAGTTTATCTCACAAGCAAGGGAGAAGGGAGTTTGACAGTGGTGGGGTGATACCTTTTATACTTTACCGGCTGTCCCAACATCGAAAGTTGGAGATAGAGTTGGAGGGAAGGTCAGTTTTGAAAATGGTTTCAGCTGGACTTGCTGTCCTCTAGTTTCTTGCAGTCTTTGGCACAACAGTTCCCCCTCCAGGATCTGATGCATCCAGTAGTTCCAAGATGCATCTGTAAAAGTTGCTCTGAAGACCTGCTCTGGTTTCTCAGGAGCCAAAATTTTTGGTTCACTTTCTTTGTTATAACATCGATTGTTTTTGGACCAGGACAGGCCATTGGTGACATTGGGTGTATTTAAGGCAGAGATTGACAGGTTCCTGATTAGCTAGGGCATCAAAGGTTACAGGGAGAAGGTCGGGCGGTGGAGCTGAGTGGGGAAATGGATCAGGTCATGATTCAATGGTGGGGCAGACTCGATGGGCAGAATGGCCTATTTCTGATCCTATGTCTTATGGTCTTGTATTTAGTCCAAAGATTTCTCAGTCTCAGCACTGTTGATAAACGCTGGAACGTGTGCTCCTCTTCTTCCTGAAATCATTGACCAGTTTGTTCATCCACTTGACATCGAGGAAGAGGATTTTATCCATTCACCATTCCATCTCTTTCCTTTACTCCATCTATAAAACATCATTAGATGTAACCAGCAGGTTAAATAATTGGGAACCAATGGGTAAAAATGGCTTCAATTTCACAAGCTGTGATGTCGAGCTGCACATCACAAAACAGGCCATCTGGCCCAACATGTCCATGCTGACCAAGTTTCCTATCTAAGCGAGTCCTATCTGCCTGAGTGTGGGAAATTTCCCTCCAAACCTTCCCTCTCCTTGTGCAAGTTTAAATTCCCCATGACAATGGCCATTCCACTCTTCCATACACCAGATATTTCTTGGTTTATGGCTTGTACCACTGTAGTGTTGTTAATTGGTGACTTCTAGACATCTCCAACTCATGATTTTATTTTACCTTTACTGTTCCAAATCCCTACCCAGATGGATTTGATATCCTGCTCCTTTGATTTTATATTGTCTCTCACTATCACCCTGATCTCATCCTTAAACCAGGGCACTCCTCCACCTCCCTCATCTTCCTGTCTATCCTTCCAAATCCTTGATATTCTTGGACATTTAATCACAAATTATCTCCACCCTGCAACCATGTTTCTGTACTAGGCAGTAAATCATCCCCTTTCACACTGGTTCTCTCCCTCGATTCTCTCCAGTTGATGAAGGACTCCAACTTGATGGGTCTTTTCCTTCCTCTGATGTCGCTCAGCCCACTGAGTTCCTCCAGGTTTCTGAATCTGCAATCTCTCGTGTCTCCATTCATACCTACGTTGGGCATAGAGTCACAGGATAGAACAGGCCCTTCGGTACAACTAGTATATACCAACCAAGATATTATTCTGAGCTCATCCCTTTTGCCTATAATTGGTCTGCATTCCTCTAAGCTTAACTTATCCATGGATCTGCCAAATATCTTTTGAGAATTATTATTACATAGAACATTACAACAAAGTACAGGTTCTTTTGGCCCTCAATGTTGTGCCAACTTGCATATACCATACAAAAAACAACCCTCCCTACCTCATAACCCTCTATTTTTCCTCCATCCATGTACCTGTCTAGGAGTCCCTTAAATGCCCCTGATGTTCCAGCCTCCACCACCATCCCTAGCAAGGCATTCCAGTACCCACAACTCTCTGTGTGTGTAAAAAAAACCCTGACGTCTCCTCTAAACTTCCCTCCCTTCACTTTGTACGCATGTCCTCTGGTGTTTGCTGATCCTGCCCTGGGAAACAGCTGCTGGGTGTCCACCCTTTTTATGCCTCTCAGAATCTTGTAGACCTCTATCAAGTCTACTCTCATCCTTCTATGCTCCAAAGAGAAAAGTCCCAGCTCTGCTAACCTTGTCTCATAAGACTTGTTTCCCAATCCAGGCAGCATCCTGATAAATCTCCTCTGCCCCTTCTTCACAGTTCCCACATCTTTCCTGTAATGAGGTGACCAGAACTGAACACAATAATCTAAGTGTGGTCTCACCAGAGGTTTGTAGAGTTGCCACATGACCCCTCTACTCCTGAACTCAACCCCCAACTAATGAAGCCCAACATCTGAAAGGCCTTCTTAACTATCCCATCAACCTGTGTGGTGACCTTGAGAAGTAAAACATGAAAGTTTGCAGACATGATGGAGTAAAAACACTAATGCTGGATAAACTCAGCAGGTCAAACTGTACTTTTTTTTAAGAGTACAGTTACATAATCCATGTTTCATCAAGGTATGTGATATATCCAGCATTATTTTTTTACAGTGATCTTCAGGGATATATGGATTTGAACCCCATGGCCCCTCTGTTCATCCACACTCTTAAGTAACTGACCATTAACCCTGGACTCAGCCTCCTGGTTTGTCCTTTCAAAATGCATCACCTCACACTTATCCGGATTGAACTCCATCTGCCATTTTCCTGCCCAACTCTGCATCCTGTCTATATCCTCTTATAGCCTTCGACAACCTTCAGCTCCCTCTACAACTCCTCCAACCTTCGCATCATCCACAAACTTACTGAGCCTTCCTTACGCCTCTTCATCCAGGTCATTTATAAAAATCACAAAGAGCATGGGGTCCCAGAACAGACCCCTGCAACATTCCACTAGACACCAACCTTTCCTTCCACTACTACTCTCTGCTCTCTTCCTACAAGCCAATTTTTTATCCACACAGCCAAGGTTCCACTGATAGGTGACTCATGACTTTCTGGATGAGGCTCTCGTGGGGAACCTTGTAAAATGCCTTGCTAAAATCTATGTCATCAATGTCTTGTTGTTATAGTCCAGATACGGATCACTCTCTGAGTGGAACAGTAACCACTCTGGTCCCTCTTAAATCTCTCCCCTCTCACCTTAAATCTGTGGGTATTCACTTTATTCACTTCCCTCATTATTTTATAAACCTCTTTAAGGCCCCCCGTCAGCCTCCTACAGGGAAGAAGGTCCCAGCAACGTCCTTTGCGTGGCTGGATCAGAAGTGCGCAGGGTACTGTGTGGTCTCACCAATGCCTTGTACAGGTGAAATGTAAATGGGAATGTGCACCGTGAGGAAGATGCAAAGAGACGACAGGTTAAGTCATTTGGCAGAATTGTATGAACAGCTAAGCATGTTGTGGAAGGTGGGAGATGGTTTGCGTCTAATCGGGAGGATGGAAAGCCAACATTCTTGAACTGGTGAAAGCAGCACTTTCATCCTGAGTTGAGTTGAATTGTATTCATTGTCACGTGTTCCAAGATACAGTGAAAACCTTTGTGTTGCGTGCTATCCAGGCAAGTCAACTACAACAGGAGGTGAGGAAATAAAACAGAAGGGCAGAACATTGCGTGTGTGTTGCAGAGAAAAGGGGAGTAAATCAACGCAAGGTCTGTATTTTGTGAGAATAAGAGAACATCTTTGACAAATTGGAGATCTATTCAAAAATCTGATAACAGCAACAAAAGAAGCTAGTCCTGATGATAATGATCAAGCCCTTGTATCTATGATGGCTCGAAAGCCGCCATCATATGAAAGGAGCAATCTCACCCCACTCATGGTCTCTTCTCCCCCTTCCATCAGCAGGAGATACGTGAATATGAAAACACAAACCTCCAGATTCAAGGAGTGTCTTCCTGCTACCTGACTGCTGAATGGACCTCTTCTGGGCCAAAGATCATCCCTTTCACTGCTTTAATTGTGCTTTACTCTATTACCTGCACGACCTGACTTGTAACTCTCCTCATTCTACTGTTCTCTATTGGAGTCATGGAGTTCGTCAGTGAGGCCCAGGCCCTGTGGCCCAGCATCAGGGAGTTCGACAGTAAGGCCCAGGATCAGGGAGTTCGACAGTGAGGCCCAGGCCCTGTGGCCCAGCATCAGGGAGTTCGACAGTGAGGCCCAGCATCAGGGAGTTCGACAGTGAGGCCCAGGATCAAGGAGTTCGACAGTGAGGCCCAGGCCCTGTGGCGCAGCATCAGGGAGTTCGTCAGTGAGGCCCAGGCCCTGTGGCCCAGCATCAGGGAGTTCGACAGTGAGGCCCAGCATCAGGGAGTTCGACAGTGAGGCCCAGGATCAGGGAGTTCGACAGTGAGGCCCAGGCCCTGTGGCCCAGCATCAGGGAGTTCAACAGTGAGGCCCAGGATCAGGGAGTTCGACAGTAAGGCTCAGGCCCTGTGGCCCAGCATCAGGGAGTTCGACAGTAAGGCCCAGGATCAAGGAGTTCGACAGTGAGGCCCAGGCCCTGTGGCGCAGCATCAGGGAGTTCGTCAGTGAGACCCAGGCCCTGTGGCCCAGGATGAGGGAGTTTGACAGTGAGCCCCAGGCCCCGTGGCCCAGCATCATGAAGTTTGACAGTGAGGCCCAGGCTCTGTGGTCCAGCATCAGGGAGTTCAAAAGTGGGGCCCAGGCCATGCTTCCCTGCATCCATTTCCCTACATTCACGCTTATCCCTCTAAACTCTTCCTATCCATGAACTGTCCAAAAGTCTTTAGAATGTTATAATTGTCCCTGTGTCTACCCCTTCTTCTGACACCTCGTTCCACACACCCACCACCCTGCGTGTGGGGTAGGGACCTACCACCCTCCATGTGGGTAGGGACCCACCTCCCATATAACCATATAACCACTTAAAGCACAGAACAGGCCAGTTCGGCCCTACTAGACCATGCCATAACAAATTCCCACCCTCCTAGTCCCACTGACCAGCACCCGCTCCATACCCCTCCAGTCCTCTCCTCTCCATGTATCTATCCAGTCTATCCTTAAATGTAACCAATGATCCCGCCTCAACTACGTCTGCCGGAACCTCATTCCACATCCCTACCACCGTTTGCGTAAAGAAATTTCCCCTCATGTTCCCTTTATAATTTTCCCCCTTCAATTTTAAACCATGCCCTCTAGTTTGAATCTCCCGCAATCTTAATTGAAAAAGCCTATCCACGTTTACTCTGTCTGTCCCTTTTAAAATCTTAAACACCTCTATCAAGTCCCCCCTCAATCCTCGACGCTCCAGAGAAAAAAGCCCCAGTCTTCACAACCTTTCCCTGTAACTCAAACCTTGAAATCCTGTCAACATTCTCGTGAACCTTCTCTGCACTCTCTCTATTTTGTTTATATCTTTCCTATAATTTGGTGACCAAAACTGTACATAGTACTCCAAATTTGGCCTCACCAATGCCTTGTACAATTTCATCATAACCTCCCTACTCTTGAATTCAATACTCCGGTTTATGACGGCCAAGATTCCAAATGCCTTCTTCACCACACCATCTACCTGAGTATCAGCCTTGAGGGTACTATTTACCACAACTCCTAAATCCCTTTGTTGCTCTGCACATCTCAATCGCCTACCATTTAATGCTTATGACCTATTTAGATTTGCCTTTCCAAAATGTAACACCTCACACTTATCTATTAAATTCCATCAGCCATTTCTCAGTCCACACCTCCAGCCTTCCTAAATCACCTTTTAATCTACAGTAGTCTTCCTCACTGTCCACAACACCACCAATCTTTGTATCATCCGCAAACTTGCTTATCCAATTCTCCACCCCTACTTCCAGATCGTTAATATATATAACAAACAATAGTGGACCCAGGACCGATCGATCCCTGAGGAACTCCACTAGTCACCGACCTCCAATTGGACAAACAATTTTCCACCACTACTCCTCCCATCCAACCATTGCTGAATCCATTGCACTACCTCCTGATTTATACCTAATGCCTCCACCTTTTTTCCTAACCTCCTGTGGGGAACTTTCTCAAAAGCTTTACTAAAGTCTAAATAGACAACATCCACAGCTTTACCTTCATCAACCTTTTTTGTAACCCCCTCGAAAAACTCAATCAGATTTGTCAAACATGATCGACCCCTGACAAAACCATGCTGATTACTCCCTATCAATCCGTGTACCTCCAAATATTTGTAAATACCATCCCTCAGAACACTTTCCATCAACTTACCCACCACAGACGTCAGACTCACAGGCCTATAATTCCCAGGTTTACATTTGGACCCTTTCTTAAACAGCGGAACCACATGCGCCACCCTCCAATCCTTTGGCACTACCCCCGTGACCAGTGACATCATAAATATCTCTGTTAATGGCCCCACTATCTATCCACAAGCCTCCCTGAGTATCCTTGGGAAAATTTTGTCCGGTCCCGGAGATTTATCCACCTTTATCTTTTTCAACACAGCCATCACTACCTCCTCGGTTATCCTTATATGCTTCATGACCTCCCCACTATTTTTCTTTACTTCAACTGGTTCAATATTTTTTTCCCTAGTGAATACCAAGGCAAAGAAATTCAAAATTTCCCCTATTTTCTCTGACTTCTCACTCAGCCTACCCTCGCTATCTACAAGGGGTCCAATTTTATCTCTCACTAATCTTTTACTTTTAATATACCTATAGAAACCCTTTGGATTTATTTTTACTCTGTCAGCCAAAGCCTCTTCGTGCCTTTTTTTGGCCTTTTTAATTTCTTTCTTAAGATTCCTTCTACACTCCTTGTAGTTCTCCTTCAAATTGTCAGCTCTCTGTTCTTTATACCTCTTGTACACCTCCCATTTTATCCTAAGCAAATTTCCAATATTCCTCGAAAACCAAGCCTCCCTATGACTTCCAGCCTTTCCTTTGATCCTCACTGGGACATAACTACTCTGTACCCTCAAAATTTCTTTTTTGAATATCCTCCATTTTTCATTACCATCCTTACCTGAAAATATCCTGTCCCACTCAATACTCCCCAAATCCCTTCTTATTCCTTCGAAATTTGCTCTTCTCCAATCCAGAATCTCAACGTTAGGCCCCTCCTTGCTCTTCCCTAAAACTACCCGAAAACTAACAGAGTTATGATCACTAGACCCAATTTGTTCTCCAACATTAATGTCCGATACCTGACCTAGCTCATTCCCTAACAGGAGATCTAGTATTACACCGTCCTGAGTCGGTTCTTCTACTAATTGATTTAGAAAACAATCTTGAACACATTTAACAAATTCTAGCCCATCCAGCCCTCTAACTGTATGGGTATCCCAATCAATGTGAGGGAAGTTAAAATCTCCCATGATCACTACCTTATGATTCTCACACATATACGTTATCTTCCTACAAATTTGTTCCTCTAATTTTCTTGGCCCATTTGGTGGTCTGTAATACACCCAACACCCAACCCCAACTAACAAATTTTCCCCTGCAACCGCTGCAACTGTGTCTGCCTGTCCCGCATCGGACTTGTCAGCCACAAACGAGCCTGTAGCTGACATGGACATTTACCCCTCCATAAATCTTTGTCCGTGAAGCCAAGCCAAAGAATACACCCCTATTAGCATCCTCATGCCTCTTTCACCCCTCAATTCCACCCAAACAGCCTCACTGGATGATCCCTCCAGACCATCCTGCCACTTCACGGCAGTAATGCCCTTCTTAACAAGCAGAGCAACTCCTTCCCCTTTTTTTTTAACTCCCTGCTCTATCACATCTAAAACAAATGTATCCTGGAATATTAAGTTGCCAGTTCTGCCCCTCCTGTAGCCAGGTCTCACTAATTGCCACAATATCGTGACCCCAAGTATCTGTCCATGCTCTCAGCTCATCTACCTTGTTCATTATGCTTCTTGCATTAAAATATATGCATTTCAGAGAATGACCCTCACCTATATTTTTTCTACCTTTTACCCTCATCTCCATCCTACTTTTGTTATCGTTTTTATTCTTATCTAGGTGGCCATGCTCCCTTGACACTGTTCTCACACTCTGTTCCCCACCCCCCTGCCAAACTAGGTTAAACCTTCCCCCGCAGCTCTAGCAAATCTGCTTGCCAGCACATTGGTCCCCCTCCAGTTCAAGTGGAGTCCATCCCTTTTGTACAGGTCCGACCTTCCCCAGAAGAGATCCCAATGATCCAGAAATCTTATCCCTTGCCCCCTGCACCATCTCTTTAGCCACGCATTCATCCTCCACATCCTCCTATTTCTACCCTCACTAACGCGTGGCACGGGCAGCAATCCAGAGATTACTACCTTGGAGGTCCTATTTTTTAACTTCCTACCTAATTCTACATAATCCTGTTTCAGGACCTCATCCCCACTTCTAACTAAGTCATTGGTCCCCACATGGACCACGACTTCTGGCTCTTCTCCTTCCCCTTGCAGAATGCTATGTACTCGATCAGATATATCCATGACCCTGGCACCAGGGAGGCAACAGACCAACCTGGATCCCCGATCTCGTCCCACAAACCTATCTGTCCCTCTGACTAATGAGTCCCCAACTACAAGTATCCTGTTCTTATCTCTCCTTCCCATCTGAACCTCAGGGGCAGCCCCTGTGCCAGAGACCTGACCCCCACTACTCGTCCCAGATAGGCTGTTCCCCCCAGCAGTATCCAATGCCGAATACATGTTGCTGAGTGGCACTTCCACAGGGGTACTCTGCACAGGCACTCTCCCTCCTTTCCTTACAGTCACTCAATTCCCTGACTCCTGCCTTCTAGGGGTGACTGTCTCCCTGTAACTCCTTTCTTTCACTGCCTCTGCTTCCCTTATGATCCTCAGTTCATCCAATTGCAGCTCAAGCTCCCTAACACGGTCACTCATTATATGCAATTGGATGCACCTTTTGCAGGTGTAGTCATCTGGTGGATATGGACCCACCACCCTCCGTGTGATGTAGGGACACCCACTACCCTGTGTGTGAGGTAGGGACACCCACTACCCTCCGTGTGAGGTAGGGACACCCACTACCCTCTGTGTGAGGTAGGGACACCCACTACCCTCTGTGTTGGGGTAGGGGCCAATCACCCTCCGTATGAGGAAGGTCCCCATGGGTCCATTTTAAATCTCTCCCCCTCACTTTAACATTTGCACTACCGGCTGAATGAGTTGACGCCTGAATAGCACAACAAGCAAGGATTTATACTGTAACGGGGTACAAGTGAGAATAAATAATTCAGTTCTGTTCCACTCACACTGGATATAACGCCAGACGATCTCCTCTCTGCAGTGCATGGAGAATGGTGTCCCTGGTCTTCATGGACACCTTGTTCCAAAACCTGTGGTGTGGAGTCCACTTCACGATACCGTTCCTGTGCCTGCCCAGAGCCGCGGAACAATGGGACATGGTGTGAGGGAACAGATCAACTTCACGGAAACATCGGCTTGCAGATTGCCACGGACCAATGCCCCTCTGTGTTGTTCTGCCCAGGTACCTGTTCACGATCCATTCGTAAACACGCACAGGACGAGTTCGGATAGCATGGATCAAGAGTGAGTGGGCTAAGGTGGTTAGTGGAGAATTGGGACAGGGAACAGGGGGAGTGGGGACGAGAGGAAGGAGAAGGAGTCAGGTACACGGTGAGGTGAAACATCAAAGAGAGGGTGTTAATGGAGGAAGAGGGAGAGATGTAGAGGGAAACAGAGAGGAGGATGGAGCAGGGAACCAGCAAAGAAGACGGATTAATGGTGCATGGATTGACTCTTTCCACTGGTGTGTGATGTCTCTTGTGCAGTGAACGGTGCCTGGAGTCCATGGTCGTTGTGGTCTACCTGCGATGGGTGTGGGGGGGTGTCGGTGCGAGCCCGGAGGTGCAGCAGTCCACCACCACAGTTTGGTGGAGTGCATTGTCGAGGTGAAGCAGAGCAGAGACGTGCATGTCTCAACAATTCCATGCTGTGCACAGGTGTGTATGAACCACCGAGACGGGGTGGGGGAGGGGGTGGGAGAGAGAGGGCGGACGGGAGAGAGAGAGAGGAGAGTGGGAGAGAGAAGAGAGGCATTGGAGGGGAGGGGAGTTGGGAGGGGGGTGTGAGAGGATGTGGGAGGGAGAAGGGGTGAGGGAGTAAGGAGAATGGGAGGTAGAGAGGGTGGAGGGGTGGGGGGAGATTTGAGAGTGAAAGAGATGGAGGAAGGAAGGAGAGGGAGTGGGGAGAGAATGAGACAGAGAGGGAGGGAGTGGGCAGAGAGGCAGTGAGAGGGAGGGTTGAGAGAGGGGTGGGTACAGAGAGGGGCAGAAAGGAGAGAGATGCAGAGAGAGCAAGAGGAGGGGAGAGAGAGAAAAAAATCGAGGCCCTTCAACGTGCGACTCCTGGACATGGAGTTCAGTTTAGGGTGGCATGTTTGGTGTAGTGGTTACCGTAATGCTGTTATAGCACCAGCGACCAGATCTGGGTTTGAATCCCGCACTTTCTGTGAGGAGTTTGTACATTCTTCCCGTGTCTTCATGGGTTTTCCCCGGGGGCTTCGGTTTCCTCCTAGCATTCAAAATGTACAGGGGGTGTAGGTTAATTGGGTGGCACGGACTCGTGGGCTAAAAGGGCCTGTTACTGTGCTGTGTCTAAATTTAAATTTAAAAATGATGCCAAGTTAAACCAAAATTCTGCAATTTGGACCAACTCCCCTCCAGTCCCAGGTGTTTATCTCGAAGCCACATAGTATGTAAATTAAAGAACCGTACGTAACCACACACCACCTTGTGGTTACTGACCTATGCCTCCTCCATGTCAATCTAATGTTTCCCTGCCTCACACCCCATAATCCTTCATTTCACTAACACCCACACTTCTATCCATGCGCCTATCTACCAGTCTTGTAAATATTCCTATTGTCCCAGCTAATGTTCCCTCTAATTTTTAGTCGTCAGTGAGTGCAAAAATCTTATGTTGGCAAATTATTTTCCCTGTGACAAATGTCTGTGTGCACGCAAGGCAAATGTAATTTTACCAGTCTAGCTCTCATGACCGATAAAACTGTATTGTCCTGTTTTAATAATAATAGTTCAGATTTTATTCAATAAATGTAATTGTTAATTACTGCATTCTTTTAGGTCACTGACCTTTTGTGCGCACACCTGTTTTCCTTGGGCGCTGGTTGTAGACTGTGTGTGCACACGCACATGCACAGCTTAGAGGGACCACGGGTCCCAGCCTCCACCACCACCCATGGCAATGTGTTCCAGGCCCCCATTGGACCATAGAACACCTCAGCACAGAAGCAGGCCTTTTGGCCCATCTCATCTGTGGCAAACTATTATTCTTCCTCGTCCCAATGACCTGCAGCTAGTCCATAGACTTCCTGTCCCTGCACCTATCCAAATTTTTCTTAAATGTCAACATTTTGTCCTCATTCACCATTTCATCTGACAGCTCACCACTCCCTTTCTCACCACTCTCTAGTGTATAATATAAATTCTCTGATGCCTCCCTTGAACTTTCCTCCACCCACCTTAAACAAATGTCCTTTGGAATTGGCCATTGCTGCTCTGGGATATGTCCACCCCATCTTCTCTGAAGAGAAAATCCTGAGCTCAGTCAACTTTGCCTTATAAATGGATTTCTCTTGTTCACAGATTGTACCGGGGGTCAGGTCTTGCACTCATGTGGTCGACCATGTCCACGATCCTGCGATGATCTCTCTCCAGACGTACTTTGTCTGGACGATGGCTTTCCCAAGTCTGATGCTGACCCTATGTGCTGGCCATCTTGTGGTTGTCCTGGTGACCTGCTGCTGCAGAATGGATCATGTGTTCCTCAGCAGGAGTGTCAGTGTAAATCTCAAGGTAAGTGAGGTGAACTTTACATCAAACATCACAACTCCACAGAGGTTAGTAGATCTGAGAGCCCTCCCAGAGGTTGGCCTCACCTGAATAAGATCCATGTGTCTACCGTTCAGATTGCATGCCACAGGGTAACTAGTCTCTGGGTGAAGAAAGGGGCTTCCTTGGGTCAACACTGCCAGACTGAGACCACCCGCAAATTGGAGGAACAACACCTCATCTTCCAACTGGGCACCCTCCAACCAAATGGCATTAACATCAACCTCTCTGGCTTTTGTTAAAACCGCCCACCCTCCCCACTTCTTTTCCCATCACCTTTCCCCATCTCCGTTTCTCCCTTCCCCATCTCCTTTTGCACAGACATAATCACTTCTCACCTCGTCCCTTATTATATCCAACCAACACCATTTGTTGGTCTGGGTTCCTCCCCTGGCTGCCACTGTCTGAATTCTGAGATTTCCTGCTTTTGGCTCATTCTGTTTCTTCCCTGAAGGGCTCCGGCCCGAAACATCGGTAATATATCTTTGTCTCCTATGGACGCTGCGAGATAAGCTGAGTTCCTCCAGCATTTCTGTGTGCTTTTACTCCAATCACAGTGACTGCAGACTTTCATCTTACACACAATATCCTCAATCACCAATCCTCTGGTTACTGCAAACCATTCAGTCATGGAAATCTACAGAATGGGAACAGGCCCTTTGGCCCAACATCCATGCTAACCATTCTTCTTGATTTGCCCTGAAGCCTCTTCACAGTTTCAGCTCTCCTTCGTTAAACATCCCAATCAGAATATTGACAAGTCCTGATTTTCCTGAAAACTGTGGAGTTTCGAATGAAATAGAACCACCGATCCATTACAAATGACAACACAGAAACCGGCCTATGGCCCATCTAATCCGAGTCAAACTATCCGTGCAGATTTGTCCCATTGACTGGCACCCGGGCCATAGCCCTTCATCCCCTCCATACATTCATCGATCCAGTCTTCTCTTGAATGCCGAAATCAAGCCCAACTCCACCTTCGCCACTGGCAACTCATTCCACACTCCCCACCCTCTGAGTGAAGATGTTTTCTCCCCTCCTCCCAAACTTTCCCCTTAAACATTTCATGCTTCAACCATAACTCATGTCCTCTCACCCACCCTTGATGAAGAAAGCCTGCTATTAACCCTGTCTATGGATAGAAATTGGCTGACAGGTGGGAGGGGTCTTTTCTGTTTGGCTGCTAATTACCTGTGGTGTTCGACAGGACTTGGTCCTGGGACCTGCTTCTTTTCATGTTATAACATGGAACATTACATCGCAGTACAGGCCCTTCGGCCCACTATGTTGTGCTGACCTAGACACTATGTATGTGAAACATGAACGTCTGTAGACACTGTGATTGTAATAATGACATGCAGGGGCCATCTACAACATCCGGTCCTCCCGCTGTGGTCTCCTACATTGGAGAGACTGGATACAGACTGGCAGATCACTTTGTTGAGCACCTCGGCACTGTCCACCGCAATAGTGTGGATCTCCTAGTGACCACCCATTTCAATTTCCTCCCTCATTTCCTTGCTGACGTATCTGTCCATGGTCTCATGCACTGCTGGTCTGAGATCACCCACAAATTGGAGGAACAACATCTCATATTATGTCTGGGTGCCCTCCAACTGGATGACATCAACATCAACTTCTCCAGTTTTCTTTAACCCCAGCCCCGTGGCCTTTCCGCAGCTCGCGCTCTCTCCCTCTCTCATTCTCTCCTTCCCTCCTGCTCTTCCTCTCACATTCTCACCCTCTCTCTTATTTTCTCCCCTCTCATTCTCTCACTCTCTCTCATTCTCTCCTTCTCTCATTTCCCTCTCTCACGTTCTCTCCTCTCTCTCCTCTCTTCTCCCTTTTCCCTCTCCTTTCCCAGAGCCAAAATCAATTCTCAATTTTCCCCTTATGCAATTAACACCTTTTGTTGGTCTGGACTCCAGACCTCTGCCAGTTTTCAGTTTTTATCTTTGCTTAAACCTTGAGGAAGGGCTCAGGCCCAAAATGTTGGTTATATATCTCCACCTCCTATGGACAATGTGAGACTGGCTGAGTTCCTCCAATTTATGTTGGGTGCAAGAACAGAGGCTTGAGATGTTCAAGGTGGTAGGATGGTGATTTGGAATCTGTGTGGAAGTAAAACAAACGTCTGTCAACACCGTGGGTGAATAAAAATACGATGCTGGAGAAACTCAGCAGGTCAAACAGAATCCTTTATAATGCAAAGATAAAGATACAGAACCAACGTGAAAAGGCTTGAACCCTTCATCAAGCAAAAGTCTCAGTGGATTTCCAAATTAAAAGGTAAGGGGGGTGGGTGGTCACAAAGGCTGGGGGTGATAGGTGGGGAAGGGAGGAAAGGGACAGCAGTGATCAAGGGGAGGAGGGGTGGGTGGGTGAATAGAGAGGGAAAAGGGGGTGGAGAGCTGATGGGGAAAGGGGAGCAAGATAGCAGAAACGGGAGATATTAATGGCATCTGGCTTGTCAGTGCCCAGTCGGAAATCAGGGGTTGTTCCTCCAATTTACAGGTGGTCTTGGTGGGATGGTACACAAGTCCATCGACAGATATTATGGGAGTGGGACACAGAACTGAAATGGTTGGCCCCTAGGAGGTCCCTGTCACTGGTGCAGAGTGAAGATGCTCAGTGAAGCAATCTCCCAGTCTGTGCCCGGTCTCTCTGATGAAGAGAAGGTCACAGAGGGAGCTTTGGATGCAGTAAATCAGTCCTGCAGATACACAGGTGAAGTGTTACTTCACTTGAAAGGCCTGTTTGGGGTTCCGGACCGTGGTGAGGGAGGAGGTGTTGGCACAAATGTTTCACCTCCTGTGACCACAGAGGAAGGTGCTGGGTGGGCGGTGGGGGTGGCAATTGGTGGGAAGCGATGAGTGCAGGAGGGTGCCACAGTGGGACCACTCACGTGCCCACACCTCCTCCCTCATCAAAGTCCGGGAAACCAGTGACAGGGACCTCCCAGGGGCCAACTATTCCAGCCTAGTGACCAACTGCCATACTCTCTTGTCTGTCCAAGGCCTCATGCTCTATCCCACTAAGACCACTCATAAATTGGAAGAACAGCACCTGATTTTCCGTCTGGGCCCTCTCCAGCCGATTGCATTATCCATGACTTCTCCGGTTTCTGCTCACCTGCTCCCTGCTTCCTTCTGCCTATCTTCGTTCCCTCAGCTCCCCCCTTCCTTCATCCCTCCTCCCCTTGATCACTGCTGTCCCTTCCCTCCCTTCTCCACCCATCACCTCCTACCTTTGTATCCACTCCTCCCCCTTCCCCTTTTATTTGAACGTCTGCTGACACTTTTCCTTGATGAAGAGTTCAAGCCTGAAATGTCGGTTATGTAATTTATATGTTAAGGACACTGTTTGACCTGCTGAATTTGTCCAGCATTGGGTTTTCCCTGGAATATGTGTGGACTTGCTTTCTTCTCTTTGCAGCTCTGAATGCAGGCAACATTTGGGGCCGGTACCTGGACACTGGTAACTGGATATTCCTGGCAGCTGGAGAGAGCAGAGAGATGGAGTGCAGCAACTGGTGAGATTGCTCTGGTATCCCATATTTCCTTTCAAATCCTCATTGCGCCTCTTGCCCATTTCCAGGTCATGGCTCCTCCCTGAACCTGTCCGATGCTGGGGTACAATGGTGCTCTGCAGGATACAGGGCAATGCAGAGACTCCTATTCCCCCTCTTCAGGCTTCTTCCCTCTCCTCACTCAGGGAGCACCAAGTAATCCTCGTACCATTAACCTCTCCCTGAGACCAGTAGCTCTTCTATTTTCAACATCTCTTGTCCTGGGGCCACGAAGCTGTTCCCCTTTCACCACTAACCCATTCTGCTGAACCAATAACCCAGAAAAGATCATTGATCCTTCCCTGGAATTTTCCTATGGTGAGCAACGCGCAGCCTTCTGGAGGAACGAACTTGACCCCAAGACTGCTCTTCCCTCCCACTTTGGATCAATGACTCTCATCCTCGGGATTTCCTCCATGCGGTGAATCACATTGTCTGATCTATTCTCTCCCACAGTACATGTATGAATGGGCAACTGAATTGTTCCACACTTCCTAGCTGTCGACTAGATGGGGGTTGGAGTCCATGGGGTCCCTGGACACCATGTTCTGTGACATGTGGAGGAGGGTCCCAGGAACGTGTGCGGGTGTGCAACAGTCCAAGGCCCCAGAATGGAGGTTTGCTGTGTTCAGGAAGTGCCAGCCAAGCCAGGGAATGCAACACTGACGCCTGTGGAGGTAGGACATGAGGGCTGTATCATAGCATGCCACACAGGACCTCTGCCGCCACGCAGGGCCTCCGCCGCCACGCAGGGCCTCCGCCGCCACGCAGGGCCTCCGCCGCCACGCAGGGCCTCCGCCGCCACGCAGGGCCTCCGCCGCCACGCAGGGCCTCCGCCGCCACGCAGGGCCTCCGCCGCCACGCAGGGCCTCCGCCGCCACGCAGGGCCTCCGCCGCCACGCAGGGCCTCCGCCGCCACGCAGGGCCTCCGCCGCCACGCAGGGCCTCCGCCGCCACGCAGGGCCTCCGCCGCCACGCAGGGCCTCCGCCGCCACGCAGGGCCTCCGCCGCCACGCAGGGCCTCCGCCGCCACGCAGGGCCTCCGCCGCCACGCAGGGCCTCAGCCATACATACCACAGTCCGGGTCTCTGTGGTGACTCGCCCTCCCCACTGGGTTTCTATACTGATGTCCCACTAGGTCTCCTTGGTGACACGCTATACATTGATTTAGGTTGTACAAGTTTTATGCCTGTATTTTTATGAACTAATAAATCTCGTTATGAACTAACAAAGGAAGAGCAGTGGAGAAATTCACCAGACATTGGTAAATTCAAAATAATAACATAACCTTTCTAACTTAACTCTAAACTTAACCCCACTATGTGCAGATGTAAAATGTATGTGGCCAAATCCCAAACTATTACAGTTTAAGCATAATTATGAAAAGTCCTTATTAAATTTCAGCATCAAACGTTTATGTTGAACTTGAAGGTTTTAAATTGCATTTCAGAAGTAATTATGAAGGATTTTGAAACATGTCTTCAGACCTCTTTAAAACCTTCTTTTGAAGAGCCTTTTCAGAGCAGTATTTCTTCATACAAGTGATTTCACAAACTCTCCCTTATCTTGCCTAAGAGTTACAAAGTTTGTTTTCAACAATGATTTCTTTCTTGGACACACGAGGCTGCCCTCCCTTATAGGCAGTCAGAGTGGCTATTTCTTTTCAATTGCCACAGGCAGCCTTCCTTTTAAAGGAATTGGTAGCTGCTTTTTCTATCCTGCCGATACAGGATGGGCTTCTCTTCAAATGACCCCCTTTGTTTCTGATTTCGATCCTATATTTCTAGCAAATCTCTCATGTCCACATGATATAGCATCATAATAGCCTCTGAAGTTTTTTCGGAACCTTTTAACATCTTCATGCTAAGAAACATAATCTTTGTCTTCCCAAACGTAAAATCAAAGTAATTGTCTTTGATGTTTCTCTCCTCCAAGAGGGTTGCGACGTACATGTTGAGTCTATCTGCTTTGATACTGGTCCTGACTTTGTGGGGATTTTCCTGATCCCAGTATTCCTGTACGCACCATCTCATTCCTCCTCTTCCCATCCCAGACTGGAGTCTGTGGTCAGAGTGGAGCCTGTGTTCCAGTTCGTGTGGTGCAGGGTTTGAGACTCAGTATTGGAGCTGTGGCTCAGACCTCCCGGACCTGTATGTGGGCAGTGGTTGGGAATCACGGCACTGCAGTGGTGCCTGTGATGGTGAGAATGCTCAACAAGGTTCATCATCCTTTTCGTTGGCAGGTCTGTTATCGTGGAGCAACTGGTCGTCATGGTCACCGTGCAGTGTATCATGTGGAGGTGGGGAGCACATCCGTTCTCGAACCTGTCACAATCCACCTTGTGAAGGGTTCCCAGTTCAGAGTAGGACCTGCCACACTCAGGTTTGTCTCGGTGAGTTGGTTCAGCCTCATTCAGGTGAATGAAGCCCACAGGCATTTCTACTCTGACCCTAACCCATCTGGAAATATTCAACACCTCAGACCTGCACCAATTCCACTCTCACTCTCTTCTCTCATATTCTCTCACTTTCTCTCTCGCTCTCTTCTCTCGCATTCTCTCGCTTTCTCTCTCTCTATATATCTATCACACATTTATGCATCCCGTTTCCCCCCACATGCTGTCTCTCATCCACCTCACCTGATCCTCCTCCCCACAGCCATTTCCCTCACATCATCTCCCAATCCCCCTCCCCATCACATCCCTCTCCCCATCACATCCCTCTCCCCATCACATCCCTCTCCCCATCACATCCCCTTCCCCATCACATTCCCCTCCCCATCACATTCCCCTTCCCCATCACGTCCCCCTCCCCATCACATCCCCCTCCCCATCACGTCCCCCTCCCCATCACGTCCCCATCCCCATCACGTCCCCCTCCCCATCACATCCCCCTCCCCATCACATCCCCCTCCCCATCACATTCCCCTCCCCATCACATTCCCCTCCCCATCACATCCCCCCTCCCCATCACATCCCCCCTCCCCATCACATCCCCCCTCCCCATCACATCCCCCCTCCCCATCACATACCCCCTCCCCATCACATCCCCCCTCCCCATCACATCCCCCCTCCCCATCACATCCCCCCTCCCCATCACATCCCCCCTCCCCATCACGTTGCCCCTCCAGCTGCTTCTGCCTCCTGAATGATCCAGAGTTCATCCAGCTCCAGTTCCCTAACTCTGTTTACCAGGAGCTCAAGCTGGTCCCCGATACTCAGCTCTCCTGAGCCCCTCACTCCTCCTCTTCAGGTAACGGCCCCAAGATGTCCTTCCAAACTGCAACACCTCCCATTAAATTCCATCTGCCATTTTTCAGCCCATTTTTCCAGTTGGTCCAGATGTTGGGATGTGATGATAAAGTTGTACAAGACATTGGTGAGGTCAGATTTGGAGGATTGTGTGCAGTTTTGGTCACTGAACTACAGGAAGGATATCAATAAGATAAAAAGAGTGCAGAGAAGATTTACTAGGATGTTGCCCGGACTTCAGGAACTGAGTTATAGGGAAAGGTTAAACAGGTTAGGACTTTATTCCCTGGAATGTAGAAGAATGAGGGGAGATTTGATCGAGGTATTTAAAATTATGAGGGGGGTAGACAGAGTAAATGTAGACAGGGTTTTTCCACTGAGGGTGGATACCAGGGGACATGGGTAAAGGGTGAAAGGGGTAAGGTTTAGGGGGAAACAACATGAGGGGGAACTTCTTCACACAGAGAGTGGTGGGAGTATGGAATGAGCTTCCAGCTGAAGTGGTGAATGGGGGCTCAATTTTAACATTTCAGAAGAATTTGGACAGGAACATGGATGGGAGGGGTATATAGGGCTATGGACTGGGTGCAGGTCAGTGGGACTAGGCAAAGAAAATGGTTCAGCATAGACTAGAATGTCCGAAGAGCCCTGCTTCGGTGCTATAATTTTCTATGGTTCTATCTCTCTGCAAGTTTTGAAAATCTTCTTCGCTGTCCATAACCCTTCCAATCTTAATGTCTATCTGCAAACTTGCTGATCCAATTTCCCACATTATCATCCAGATCATTAATATAGATGACAAACAACAATGGTCCCAGCACCGATCCCTGAGGACCCACTAGTCACAGGGCCACCAGTCTGAGAAGCATCATCCACCACTACTCTCTGGCTTTTTTTGCCCATCTATCCCCTTTCACAGAGCCAAAAGCAATTCTCACCTTTCTTCTTATCCAATTAATGCCTTTGGTCTGTTGGTCTGGTCTCCTGTCCCTCCCATTCCTGCCCCTCCTATTCCTCCCCCTTTCTTTTCCCAGCCTTTAATTCAGACGCCTGTCTATTTTCACTCATACCTTGAGAAAGAGCTGAGGCTTGAAGCACCAATAATGTACTTTACCTGCTATGGATGCTGTGAGACAGGGTGATCTCCTCCACCATTTCTGTGTTTTGATTTGGATTGGGATAGCACGGTTAGAGTAGGGGCGACATGGTTAGTGTATCAGTTAACGTCACATTGTTACAGCACCGGTGACCGGGACCAGGGTTCAAATCGCGCGCTGTCTGTAAGGAGTTTGTACTTTCTACCTGTGTCTGTGTGACTTTTCCCAGGGGACTGCAGTTTCCACCTACCCTTCAAAACATCCCGGGGTGTAGGTTAAATGGGATGCAACTTGGGCAGCATGGGCTCATAGGCTGAAAGGGCCTGTTACCGAGCTGTATGACTAAACTTAAAATATTTTGTAAATTTAAAATTCATTTATTATCTGGGAATGATTGGATCAGGGAATCATGGACGGATTGGGGTCAGGTTAGTGTTAGTGCCAGGAGATAGCCAGGTCGGTGTATGCATTGGATTGGGGTCCAAGGATGTGGGGTCAGCATCAGACGGGTGTCTGCCAATGAGGTGCGTAGCTCCCTTCAGTAACTGTCTCTCTCTGAAGAGGTTGGCTGCCCACCTGACCGATTGTACCGGGAGTGTGTGGGTGCCGAGGGCTGCCCCTACAGCTGTGCTCATCTCGCTGGCCTGATGGATTGCTTCAGTGATGGCTGTGAGGAGGGCTGCCACTGCCCCATCAACATGTACCTGCACAATGGGACCTGCGTCAAGGTGAGAGCAGAAGACTTGAGACATGGGAGCAGAATGAGGCCCTTGAGCCCATCAATAGACAATAGGAGCTGGAGTAGGCCCTTCAGCCCGTCGAGCCAGCACCGCCATTTTACAGATCATGGCTGATCACTACTATCAGTACCCCTTTCCAGCCTTATCCCCATAACCCTTAACTCCTTTGTCCACTAGAGTCTTATCTAACTCTCTTTTGAACATAATCAGCGAATCTGCCTCTACCACCCTCTGTGGCAGAGCATTCCACAGATTCACACTTCTCTGGGTAAAAAAATGTTTTCTCATCTCCGTCCTAAAGGGCCTACCCTGTAATCTTAAACTATGCCCTCTAGTCCTCGTCTCCCCATCATTGGGAACAAGTAATGCGACTTCACCCTGTCTATCCCCTTGATAATTTTGTATACCTCAATCATGTCCCCCCTCATCCTTCTAAACTCCATCAAGTCTGCTTCACCACTTGAATTGTGGCTGATGCATTTTTCCCTTCAATCCTATTCCCCCACCTTCTTCTATAACCTTTGACACCCTTACTAACTCTATACCCTGTAACAGTGCCAGCAATTGGGACCGGGGTTCGAATCCAGCGCTGTCTGTAAGGAGTTTTCATGTTCTCCTCCTGTCTGCAAAGGTTTTCCCTGTGAGGCTCTGGTTTCCTCTCACCCTTCAAAAACTTACCGGTTGGGGGGGGGGTTAGGTTAATTACGTGTAAATTGGGTGGTACGGGCTCGTGGGCTGAAAGAACCTGTGCTGTAAAAGTCCACCCCATATCCTGCTCAGAATTCAAGGCTTTGTTCACTGTGAACCTCAGAACTCTGCCCATTTTCACTGAGTGAGGACTGAGTTCAAATCTGCCTTCCACTGTTCCCTGAGGGCCCATCAAGACAGATTGCCCTGACCGTTTTTGTTTCCATCCAGGAATGCGGCTGTGTTATAACTGAGGATATTCTGCAGTTATTCCGGAATCACTCCCTGGATCCGTCGATCACTCCTACGCTCCTATCGGAGGATGGGGCTGTTCTTCAGGAGGACATCTCCCCAGGGGTCACTCTCCAGTACGAGTGCAGCAGCTGGTGAGGATTGTTTATTTATCACAACATACCTAGTGCAGGGAGAAGGGTTCTTCTGTGAGCAGACTGGCAAGTTATCTCTCACATCGTACAGCTGTATAAAGAGCACAATTACAGCGTGCAGGATCACAACAGAAAGGGAGATCACTCAACAGCAAGCAAGGATGGTGGGGTTCATTCAGGTCGGAGAGCTGTAGAATACCACAGTACAGGAACAGACCCTTTCGCCCATCTAGTCTGCCTAGTTTTCCACATATTCCCATTAACGGCCACCCAGACCATAGCCCTCCTAACCCTCCCATCCATGTACCTCTCCTATCTTCCCTGCAATGTCAAAATCGAACACGTCCGCAACCTCTGCTGGCAGTTCATTCCACCCTCTGGGTGAAGAAGCCCCCCCAATCCCCCCCATAATGTTCCCCGTGAACATTTCACCTTTCTCCCTTAACCCATGTCCTCTCATTCTTATCTCGCCCAAACTCAAATGAAAAAGCCTACTTGGATTTACTCTATCTACACCCCTCATACTTTTGTACACTTCTATCACATAACATCTCATTCTCTGATGTTCCGGGGAATAAAGTTCTATCCTCCTAATTTAGTTTTAGACATACAGCACCATGACTCCATGCCACCCAATTTACACCCAATTAAAGGATGGATGGAAGCTGGAGTCTCCAGGGAAAACTCACACAAACATGAGGAGAATGTACAAACTCCTTACAGACAGCACGGGATTCCCTGCCACTGTAACAGTGGTACACTGACTGTGCTGCCCTGTAAATTTTCTATGCACTCTTTCAATCTTGTTGATGTATGTTCTGTAAGATGATGTGTTTCAGTATTCACCAGAGACTAGGACCTTGGCAAATGTGAGGATGCCTTAAAGTAGACTGAGGTGCAAGAGCATGCGGACAAGAAGAAAGAGGATGGGTTGGGGCTTTTGAAAAGCATGAAATTAGATATGTCACCAGGACCAGATGAGATTTACCCAGGACTACTCGGAAGCGAGGAAGGAGATAAATGAGCCACTGGTGATGATCTTCACATCGTCACTGGGGCAGGAGAAGTACAGGAATATTGGAAGGTCGCTCATGTTGTTCCCCTGTTCCAGAAAGGGAGTAGAGATGGCACAGAAATGATGGACCAGTGAGTTTTACTTCAGTGGTGGGCAAGCAGTTGGAGAAGATCCTGAGAGACAGGATTTATAATCATTTAGAGGTATAATCTGATGTGGGATAGTCAGCGTGGCTTTGTCAGGGGAAGCTTGTATCTCACAAGACTGGTTGGATTCTTTGAGGATGTAAGAAAGCACATTGATGAGGGGAAAGCGGTGGATGTGGAGGATATGGGTTTCAGAGAGGCGTTGGATAAGTGAAAGCACACAGACATGTTGGAGGAATGCAGCTGGCCTTGCAGCGTCCATAGGGGATAAAGATATATTTGCAACGTTTCAAGCCTGAGCCCTCCTTCAAAGTCTTTTTCAACTTACCATCCTCTTACAGAATATATATCAATAATATTGAAAGAGTGTGGAGAAAATTTAGAGATGTTGCTGGACCTTGAGGAGCTGAGTAAACAGATTGAATCAGTTAGGACTTTATTCCTTGGTGTGGCAGAGTATGAGGGGAGATTTGGAAAATTATCTTTACCTCTTATGGACACTGCGAGATCAGAAGAGTCCCTCCAGCATTTGCGGTGTGTTTTACTACAATCACAGCGTCTGCAGACTTCCGTGATTCACAGGCATTTAATAAGGCTCATTCAGAAAGTAAGGAGCAGAGGGTGGTTAAAGATGGTTCATATTCTGCATGGAGATCAGTGACCAGTGGTGGTCCGCAGAGATCTGCTCTGGGACCCCTCCACTTTGTGATTTTTATAACTGACCTGGCTAAGGAAAAAGGGTGGCTGCGTAAGTTTGAGGATGATGTGTAAGTGGGTGATGGTGTGGATAAGCTGGAGGGTTGCAAGAGGTTACAGAAGGACATTGATAGGATGCAGAGCTGGGCTGAGAAGTGGCAGATGGAGTTTAACCCAGAAACACGTGAAATGGTTAACTTTGGTTGGTCACATTTAAGGCAGAATTCCATTTCAATGGGAAGACTCTGAGCAGTGTAGACATAGAACACTACAGCACAGTACAGTCCCTTCAGATATCCAAGGTGGATGACTCCCAATGCCATGTGCCAGTGGGAGAGGGAACAGGAAGACAGAGTATATCAACATGTGGCTGAACAGTTGGTGCAGAAGGGAGGGTTTCAGATTTATAGACAGTTGGGATCTCTTCTGAGGCGAGGTGAACTGTACAAGGGGCATGGCTAACACCTGAATTGGAGGGGTCTAATGCCCCATGAGACACAGGAGTAGAAATAGGCCATTCTGTTCAACGATACAGGGTTATAGGTGTGAAGAAGGGAAGATTTAGATTGTTTTTAAAATTATTTATTTATACATTTTTAACCACAATATAATTACATTACATTCAATTCTAAATGATCTCAAAAGCAATTATACATGTAGTATATATCCTCCCATCCCTCCCAACCCCACCCCCACCTCTAAAAAAGAAAAGAAAAAAAAAACTGGAGAATGCCAAGAAATAAAACATCTATACAGGAAAATCTACTGGAGGTTTCCAAGAGTTGAGGCCGTCAGAGAGAAAATCAGATGTGCAAACAAAAATTTGGTAAATATGGGCTCCATCTTTTCAAAAAAACATGATATTTATCTTGCAGATTAAAAGTAATTTTCTCTAATGGTATCCAACTACGAAGTTCAGCGAGCCATCTTTCCATGCTTAAATCTATTTCAGATTTCCATGATATTGCTAGGGACTGCTAAAGCACTTAACACAAATTCAATTTTGCTTAATATTTAAATTTAATTTTGGCCTGAATAACTGAATAATATTATTCAGTAAAAATAACATCAGGTCCTGTGGGAATTTGACCCCAGTAATTCCTCCCAAAAAATGACCTCCTAACCAAAATTGTCTAACTTTTGGACATGGCCAAGTTAAATGAAAAAAGATTCCAACCTCAGATCTGCATGTAAAACATTAATCTGATACAGCAGGATTTAATCTATTTATTTTTTGCGGAGTCAAATAGAACTGATGTGAAAAATTATATTTAACTATCATATCTTACATTTGTAAGTTTAGTCATATTGTTCTTGCACAAATTCATCCAGTCCTTTTCACTTATTTGTGTATTTAAATCTATTTCCCATCTTAATCTTGATTAAGATTGACCCCAATTTTGGGGTCTTTGTTATACATTAATGAATTAAATTTATTTACACTAGTATTACAAATCAGTAATTCTAATTCACTCTGATTAGGTAACTTCAAATTAAGACCTATTTTGGTGGATAAGAAAGCTTTAACTTGGAAATAACAAAATAAAATATTAGCAGGTACATAAAATTTTTCCCTCGTTTGTTCAAATCATATAAATCTCCCATCCTCAAAACAATCCTCTTAAACCTCTTCCGTGTCCAAATCCTCAAGAATTGGATATCCATTGAAAAAGAAATAAGCCTATTTTGACATAGAGGCGTTTTCGTAGATGTTAAACCATTCATGCCAATTTTATTATCAATATTATTCCACAACTTAATCAACTGTTTCAAAATAGATGATTCCCTATTTCCAAATAACAATTTAGAATTCCATTTATAAATAAAATCATGGGTATCCATATCTCTATTGCATTAAATTCAACAGAAGCCCAAGCTGGAATATTATCTAAACTAAAAAATACATTTATATATCTCAATTGAGCTGCTTTATAATAATTCTTAAAATGAAGAAGACGTAAACCACTTAATTCATACTTCCAAGTCAATTTTTCCAAAGAGACCCTTGGCTTTTTATCTTTCCATTAAAAAATTCTAACCGCCATATTTAAATCCTTAAAAACTTTTGAAGTAATTGGAATGGGAATTGATTGAAAAAGATATTGAACTCTAGGAAAAACATTCATTTTAACACAGTTAACACAGTAAAAGGCAATTATTCCACTTTTTAAAATCGGCAGCAATTCTATTAAGCAAGGGTAGATAATTCAATTAATATAATTTTTAAAAATTATAAATTCTAATATCTGAAAATTTTATACCAATATCTGGCTGCCTAAATTTTGTAACCATTTTACAGTCTGTATAATCATCTACAGCTAAGGGCATAATCTCACTTTTTTTCCAATTAACTTTATCACCAGAGACTTCCTCATATTCTTTCAACCAAGTCTGTAATTGTAATAAAGAATTTTTAGGATCATTTAAATAAACCAAAACATCATCAGCAAATAAATACATTTTATATTCTTTTTGATTCACTTTAATTCACTTAATCTTAAAATCTTGTCTAATAAATTCAGCTAAAGGTTCAATTGCTAAAATAAATAAACCTGGGGTCAAAGGGCAACCTGGTTGACTTGACCTAGTTAATGGAAAAGAAGCAGAAATTTGTCCATTAGTAATAACTTTTACCAAAGGAATTTTATACAAGGTTTTAACCCAATTTATAAATGTAGAACCAATACCAAACTTCTCCAGGTTTTAAATGAAAAGCTCCATTGCAATATATCAAAAGCCTTTTCCACATCCAAAGTTACTGCAATACCACAATTTCCTATTTTCTGAATTAAATTAATTCAGATAATTATTCTTGCAAATATTGTACACAGAATACCTTGATCCATATGGATTAAATCATGCACATTTAGATAATCTATTTGCTAACAATTTTCAACATTTTATAATCTACATTCAATAAAAATATCGGAGGATAAGATGGAGGATTTAACAATCTTTATCTTTCTTCGGTATATCTATAATAATCTCTATTGAAAAAGAATCTGGTAAAGAATGGACTTCCATCGCATGCTTTAGCACCTCCACAAATGGAGGTATTAGAAGGTCCTTAAACCTCCTATAAAATTCAGAAGGAAAACCATTTTCTCCTGGAGATTTACCATTCTGTAAAGAACTAAGCACTTCATTAATTTCTCTTATTGTAAAAGGAACGTCCAAATTTTTCTGATCTTGGTATGTCAAGCTAGATAAATTTATCTGAGATAAAAATTTATCAATCTTGCCTTCATCTCCAATAAATTCTGATCTGCATAAATCAGAATAAAAAACCTTTAAAAACATCATTAATTTCTTTAGGATTGTAAGTAATCATCTTTGATCTCTTCCTAACAGCATTAATTATTCTAGAAGATTGTTCAGTTCTTAACTGCCAAGCTGAAACTTTGAGCTCTTTCTCCTAATTCATAATATCTTTACTTACTTCTATCAATCAATGTTGCATTAAAATGAAACTTTTTTTCTATATTAGTTCCTTTCTTTTCTCAAAGGGTTTTTTTTTGTAATACCTTTTCCAAATCTTGTATTTTCCTTTCTAATTATTAACCTCTTTGGTGTAATCTTTCTTAATTTTTGATGTAAAACATTATTTTTCCCCTTAAATATGCCTTTAATGCATCCCAAACAACAAATTTATTATGAACAGAGTTTGAATTTAATTCTAAAAACTCCAGAATATGCTTTCTTATAAAATTACAAAAGTCTGACCTTCTTAACAATATTGGATTTAATCACCATCTATAAACCTTTTCCTTTTCCAAAAATAAATACGACATTAAAAGTGGCAAATGATCAGATAAAATTCTAGCCTTATAATCCACATTCATAACATTTCCTTGCAATTGTGCTGAAACTAAAAATAAATCTACACTAGAATAAGAATCAAATCTATGTGAATAAAAAGAATAATCTCTTTCTTTAGGGTTTAATCTCCTCCAAATATCTATTAAATTCAAATCTTTCATAACATTCAGAATTCCCTTAGCTGCTTTGGTTCAAGGGACTGATTTGGTTGTTTTATCCAAAACTGGATCCAAACAACAATTAAAATCCCTTCCTACCAATATTGTTTGATGAGTCTCAGCGAAATACATAAATGCATCCCTAATAAACCCTTCATCATCTATATTTGGTGCATAAATCCAATCTTCAGAATAAATTGGACAATTTACTAATACAAATCTTCCCACATGGTCAATAATCACTTTATGAATTTTAATGGGTAACATTTTTTAAATAAAATTGTCATACCTTTTGCTTTAGAATTAAAAGTTGAAGCTACCACATGTCCAACTTAGTCTCTTTTCCATTTTTGATGTTCTTTCTCAAATAAGTGAGTGTCCTGTTTAAAAAAAAAAGCAATTTCAACTTGAATTTTCTTGAAATAAGCTAACGCCCTCTTTTTATCATATTATTAAGACCATTAACATTATAACTTGTAAAATTCAAAGTTTTACTATTTGCTATTATATCAAATTCAAACTCTCTTCTGCCTCTCCTCTTCGACCTCCCACATCACAAAATAATTGTATTCCTGGCATCTCCATCAATAAAAAGAAAGGAAATATAGAAAAAATAGAAATTAATACAACCCCTTACCCCCCCCCCAAAAAAAATATTGTTAAAAATGTCAGTACCACTACCCTCAATCGTGCGGGTGGTGACTCTCATTGCTTGGTGGCTCATGGCTTGGTAAGGAGAAGGAAAAACCCCTGCCTCCCCAGAGAGAGAGAAAAAAAAGCATTTTCGGATAGTCTTCATCATCTTCAGGTAAGGGTGGCAGCTTCAAGATCATTGTTAACTTGATCGTCATCATCAAGGTGAGCAATTTCCTGCTGTATCTCCTTATCTGGTATTTGCTTCTTCTCAATCTGTGGTAGATCTCCTATTACTAATTCAGCCTGTTGATCCATTTTATTATTTGGAAGAGAGTTGGCAAATTCTAAAGCTTCCATCTCATTGTCGAAGAATTTTGCCTGATTATTCCCCAGAAAATCTTTGAGTATTTTAGGATGGCAAAAAGTAAACTTGTAGCCCTTCTTCCAAAGTACAAACTTTGCAGGGTTAAATTCCTGTCTTCTTTTCACCACTTTCACACTGAGAGCCACATAAAAAAAAACTTTTTTGTCAGCCACAATCAAAGGGCCCTGAAATTGACGAGCTTTCTGGGCAGCATCTCTCAAAATAAACTCCCTATCTTGATAACGAAGACATCTGATCTAAACTGAGCAGAGCATTTGACTCAACATTGGTTTCTTTCTATGTGCTCTATCCAATTCAGGATCATTTGGAAAATATTCAGGTCCCAAGATCTCTGGAACACCTTTTTTGGAAAAATTGCCCTGCATTAGGACCTTCAAACCCTCTGGCAATCCAACAATCTCCACATTTTTTATTTGACTGTGATTCTCTAAAGTGTCAATTTTTTGTAAAAGTTTTTTTTTCAACATTCCACGTCATAACTGAGTCGTCCAACTTATTAACCACATCTTTACACTGACCCACTTCATCAACTTATTAACAACATCTTTACACTGACCCACTTCGTCAGCTTATTAACCACATCTTTACACTGACCCACTTCGTCAACTTATTAACCACATCTTTACACTGACCCACTTTGTCAACTTATTAACCACATTTTTACACTGACCCACTTCATCAACTTATTAACCACATCTTTACACTGACCCACTTTGTCAACTTATTAACCACATTTTTACACTGACCCACTTCATCAGCTTATTAACCACATCTTTACACTGACCCACTTCGTCAACTTATTAACCACATCTTTACACTGACCCACTTCGTCAACTTATTAACCACATCTTTACACTGACCCACTTTGTCAACTTATTAACCACATTTTTACACTGACCCACTTCATCAACTTATTAACCACATCTTTACACTGACCCACTTTGTCAACTTATTAACCACATCTTTACACTGACCCACTTCGTTAACTTATTAACCACATCTTTACACTGACCCACTTCGTCAACTTATTAACCACATCTTTACACTGACCCACTTTGTCAACTTATTAACCACATCTTTACACTGACCCACTTCGTTAACTTATTAACCACATCTTTACACTGACCCACTTCGTCAACTTATTAACCACATCTTTACACTGACCCACTTCGTCAACTTATTAACCACATCTTTACACTGACCCACTTTGTCAACTTATTAACCACATTTTTACACTGACCCACTTCATCAACTTATTAACCACATCTTTACACTGACCCACTTTGTCAACTTATTAACCACATCTTTACACTGACCCACTTCGTTAACTTATTAACCACATCTTTACACTGACCCACTTCATCATGAGATTCTTGTAAATGTTTTTCAACTTCTCAAACTTGCATTTTAACTTTATCAACCACTTACATTCATCTCTTCCTTAATTATCTGCAATTCTTCTTTAACAAGTTCAAATTGGGTATTCACATCCCGTTTCAAAGAGCCATACTGTAAATCTGTTTTGAGGCTCATTGCTTGCAGTTGGTTCATCAATTGCCTGTCCATACCTGTCCCTTTAACATTAGGTACCTGACCCTTTAACTTCAGGCGCCTGTCCATTACCTGTCCAGGTGCCTGTCCATACCTGTCCCTTTAACTTCAGGTACCTTTCGCCTCTTCTTGGAATTGAGCCCATTGATATTGTTCTTCTGCCTGCCTGTTGCCTCCTCCTCCTCCTCCAGTCTTTTTTGATCTTCCTCCTGCTCCTTGTCACTAATAGATGAAAAAAAGCATTTCCTGCTCAGCCTCTGAGTACAAAGGAGGCAGGTCTTGAAATAGATGGATATAGGTCAGCACAACATTGTGGGCCAAAGAGCCTGTGCTTTGTGGTTAGGTTCACCACCATTCAATCATGACCTGCTCCATTTCCCACTCAGAGCCACTGCCCAGCCTTCTCCCCATAAACTTTGATGCCCTGGCTAATCAAGAACCTATCAATCTTTGCCTTAAAAACACCCAGTGACCTTGCCTCCACAACCACCTGTTCTTTCGGGGAGAATGGATAGATTCATCCAGGATTCCTTCAACTGGATCAGGATACAAGACAGAGAGAGAGGGGGAGTCAAAACATTAAGATAGGGAGGATGACATGTGTAGTGTGTTGAAGTGAACGGGATGGTGGGAGACAAGTGTCGAGGTGAGACAGGTAAACCTCGTTGTGTTTATTTTAATACAAGACTGATGGGATAAGAAAATGAGCTTCGTAGATGTTGCAGCCATAATGGAGACGTGATTGTTGGACGACTGGCACTGGTAACTCAGTGTTCCCATGTTCCAGATGTGATAGGAACAATGGGGAGGGAGGAGGGAGTTTGCAATACTGGTCAAAGAAGATATCAGGTTGCCTGCTGAGTCCTCGAACACAGACCAATCTGCTGACTCGAAGAATGTTGTCTGTCCCTCAGACTAACAGTGCATGATCTTAGCACCAGTCCTCCCATCTCAGCTTCTGTTTGTAGACAGGCAGGAGAAGCACAGGGATTTACCAAAATGTTGGCATGAGACAGAGCAAAGCTGCTTTTGATGGTTGTGTGGGCATGGTTGGTGGTGTTGGGGCCTCTGGCAGGACAGGAGAGGTTCTGGAACATGGAATGAAGAGCTTGTGTTCTGTTCTAATGAATTTAAACCCTCCCTAGTAGCACATCCAAAGCAGCCTGCAAGGGTTTTGGATCCGTTCTGGTCCAGTTGCAATCCTTCTAGCTTCCATATCCATTCCATTCATCCCATTCATACAATAATGTGGAACTCTATTTCCAGACCAACAAAAGGTGTCAATTAGACTTCTCCCCCAGGCAGCACTGTCTGAATTTGGAGATGTCCTCTTTTTGGCTCATTCTGCTTTATTCCATGAAGGAGGGCCTAGGCCTGAAATATTGGCGACTTATCTTTGGTCTTCTACAGATGCTGTGAGACCGCCCCAGTTCCTCCAAAATTTAGATTGTTTTTACTGCAATCACAGGATCTGCAGACTTTCATTAATCTCTGCCTCATTTGAAAGGACCTCGTGGGTTCATGGATGGGGGAAGGCGAAAAAGGATAGGCATTACTAATGCTGGAAAATGGGTTCACTGGATAACTTGCAAATCAAATGTTCTTACTGTACCACAGTACCTGTTACAATAAATGTGAACGTAGAGTCTCAAATGGAGTTCTTATGGTCTAACCGGTAATTGCTCTGTATGACAACACCATGTACAAGTTCCCTGACCATCCCACGGTAGTCGGTTGCATAAAGGAAGGGGGTGAGTCAACAACAGGAGGGAGACGGAAAACTTGGCTGAACGGTGCAACAGCGACCATCTCGCACTCAACATCACCAAAACTATGGAGCTGATTGTTGACTTCAGGAAGGGAAAGCCGGAGGTTTACAATTCAGTGATCATTGGGAGATCAAAGGTGGAGAGGGTGAGCAAATTAAGTTCTTGGGAGTCACTATTTTGGAGGATCTTTCCTGGACCCAACACACTAAAGGCATCATGAAGAAAGTACATCAGTGCCTCTACTTCTTCAGGAGTTTTCAGAGGTTTGGTATGACACCAGAAACCCTGGCAAATTTCTACAGATGTTGTGGACAATGTGCTGACCTGCTGCATCATGGTCTGATATGGGGATACCAATACCCCTGAGTGTAAAACCCTCCAAAAGGTAATGGACACAGCCCAGGACATCACAGGCAAAACCCTCCCCACAATCAAGAACATCTATGGGGAATGCTGCCGTCGGAGAGCAGCAGCAATCATCAAGGATCCACACCACCCAGTACATGCTCTGTTCTTGGTGCTACCATTGGGAAAGGGGTATCGGTGCCACAAGACTCACACCACCAAGTTCAGGAACAGTTGCTACCCCCCACCATCAGACTCCTCAACATCAAACTCAATCAGGGAATCATTTAAGGATTCTTACTTGTGAACTTTATTGAGTTTTTTTTCCTCTCTGTATTGCACAGTCAGTTTGTTTACACTTTCCTTGACAAAGAGAAATCCTTACTCTCACAATGACCCTGCTCTTTCAAAAGTACTTCAGAAGTACTGGGCGAGTCTCTATATTCCTCAGCTATCATCATTTTCTTAGACAAAGACCTTGTAACAGCGCATGCAGAATATATTTCACAATCCTCTTCAACCTCATCCTTACTAGGCTGTTTTGTTAATCTCAAAACTGACCCAACTTTATCCTCTGCCAAATCATTCCCTAATAAAACCGAGACACCCTGCCTGGATAACTTTGAAATTACTCCAACTACAACAGGTCCTTTAACTAATTCTGAATTTAGCACTACATTGTGAAGAGATATTGACTCTACCTCATCTCGAACACATTTAATCAAAGTTGTCTCCCCTGTATCAGTCTTCTGATCAAGAGTTGAAACATTTTCCAACAACAGTGACTGAGCAGCTCCAGTATCTCTAAGAATTTTAACTGGAACCTGTGATTCTCCCCCCTTTACTGAAACCAAGCCCTCTGACACAAAAAGTTTGAAAACATTCATGACACCCTTACCAAGTTTGGATCATCTGCTCTCCTTAAATTCAACTGTCTGAATACATGCTTCTGGTAAAACCTCCTTTTCTCATCTCTTTTTCAATACTAGACAATTTGCAATAACATGAGCAGATTTCTTAGAAAAATGACATGCAAATCCAGACGTTCTGTCATTTCCCACCTTACCTTCATCTTTTCTCTTAACATTCTCCCCAGACTTAATTTCAGGCCTACTATCCTGCTCCACATTAACCTTCTGAACAGGCTTATTAATCTGTTCCACATTAACTCTCTGAAAATGCCTACTATTCTGAGATATACTTTTGTGAATTAGGGAAAATTTGTCTGCTAATCTAGCCATTTGCCGTCATGTCCCCACATCTCTCTCATCCAGGTATAATTTAATCTAATTTGGAACACACCTTTTAATTTCCTCAATTAATATCAATTCTTTCAATCTGTCAAAATCATTGTTTATTCCTTTTGAGACGCACCAATGGTGAAAACATACAGATTTCTTCAGAGCAAAATCCATATGAGATTGATTCCATGTTTTTACCAAACTCCTAAATTTTTGCCTCTATGCTTCTGGAACCAACTCATAGGTAACATAGGAAGTAGGAACAGGAGGAGGCCAAAAATGGCCCGTCGAGCCTGCTCCGCCATTCAATAAGATCATGGCTGATCTAATTTAGGACCTAACTCCACCTACCTGCCTTCTCCCCATATCTCCTAATTCCTCATAAGCTTTCAATACTGCTTGTTTAACAGTATCATAATTTGCCACTTGCTCTGTAGTCAAACCAGAGGATGCAATTTGTGCTTTTCCCTTCAATACACTTCGGAGCATAAGAGACCATTTTTCTTTTGACCATCTTGAGCTCTCAGCAACCTTTTCAAAAAGCTGAAAATGTGTATCGATATCTCCCTCATCAAAAGGAGGAACTAGATTTACCTCTCTACTTGCCAAAAACCTCTCCCCAGGAGTTACAGCCTCAATCCTCTTACTTCCCTCCATCTCAGTTTTTAACTTCTCTAATTGAAACTGTCTGTCCCTTTCAATCTTTTCCAAGTCATATTTTCTTTGTCTTTTATCATCCTCCCTCCATTTTTCAGCGACGTCTAATTCATATACCCTCTGTTTTTCAGCCTCTAACACCCTCTGTTTCTCGCTTTCTTCTTCTACCTTCAGTTTTTCTCTTTCTTCTTCCACCATAAATTTCTCCAATTCCAATTGCAATTCAAAAGATCGATCCTCCAGAAAATTATCTTAAGTCTTTCTCAACAAATTTTCCCTATATTTCACTATAATCCTCTGTATTTGTATTTTCCTCATTCAATGTTTGTCTTCAGTCTTAGAAATAACCATCAGTTCCTCTTTTCTCTTGCTCTGCAGGTGAGGGTTGTGACAAAAATGTATCAACATCCCTTGCTGCTGTTTTTCCACACACAAGCTTTAAATTATCTTGGAAAAAAACAATGAACTAATAAATCACAAAAACTCCAATTTTCAATCCAAAAGGATGAGCCCCCATAAAATGTTCCGAGCCCAGAGGACCCCAAAACCCAGCAGCAATAGATATTCACCAAGACAAATGGTTACTTAAAGAAAAGTTACTTTTAATTATCTTGACTCATGAAAACAGAATCAAAATTTTACTTAACTAACTAATTTAACCCCCTTCTAATCCTAAGTGCACGTGTGTCTGTGTAAGTTCAGAAAAGTTCCTTGGTTCAAAGTCCAATCTCACTTCACTCCTCCAAGTTCACTAGTTGCAGGCAATTCTTAGACTGTGCACAGAATTTAACTTTTATAAAGTTCACCAGGCTTTGGTGCTTGAAAGGTAAACGGCTACCACTCAGGAAGGTTCTTGTCGGTTTATAGAGAGATTTATTGTTCCAGGACATCCACAACTGATTCCTTTTTAATCAACCACTTCAGAGTCTTGCTGACAAGACTTGCCCCCTTCAGGGTTCTCCAGATGATAACCTCTTTCTTTCAGGTCACCAGAGTTCCTTCTTGTTTCTCTTATTCCAAGTGAAACATTAGACAGCCAGTCCTCTCCTCTTGCAAGAATCACAGGACTTTGACCAGGCTGAACTAAGCACTTACAAACCCATCTTCCAAATGGGGCTTTCCACAAGCTTGTCAGCTTGTCCTGTTCCAGTCCCAGCTGCTGTTGCTGCCTGTATCACTGTAGAAGTGATCTGTGTCTCTGTGTGTGTCTCTCTTTCTCTCTCTCTCTCAAAAAAAACTTTGACTCTCTCTGCTTGCCAAAATACATGACCCTCCTGGAACATCTTCAGACAGAAGCGGCTCTGACAAGATCTTTCTTCTGTTGCCTTTTTGTAAACAACAATCCATTAATGAAGTCTCTTAGGCACTCTCCAAAGCTCTTGTAAAGAGCCCTGATATGTCTAGCATTAGCAGAGTTCCATTATTTTAAATAAGATCTGTTTAACTATATACACACACTCTGTCACAGTTTACATACGTACGTATCTTCTTGAGTACAGTTTTTTGGCATTACCATGAGGCGATAATTCTGCCGCGCTTGAAAACGAATCTTGGTTGTATGTGATGTCATGCACGTCCTCTGACAATAAATCTGAAATGTGGGGGGTGCTGCAGTGAGAGATCAGGGTGTGAGAGTGTTGTGTAAGTGGGTGATGAGCATGGAAGAGCTCTTAAGTGTGAGCTGAGTGTGCAAGGCCAATGTAGTAAGATGTCTGTTTTCTTCCAGCACCTGCAGGAATGGACGCCTGAATTGCTCATTCTCCTCCTGTGTCCTGGATGGACAGTTTTCTAACTGGACCCCGTGGACCTCCTGTTCTAGGAGCTGTGGTGGAATTGGGTACATGACCAGATCACGCAACTGCTCAAATCCAAAGCCAAGCACTGGAGGCAGAGACTGTACTGGACCACGAGTCGATATCAAATTCTGCCAGCCTGCTGAGTGTGAGGGTGAGTTTGTTGTTGAAGCCAGATCTGGTGTTAGATCGGTCTGTGTGTGAGTCTCTTGGTGAGATTTGCAGAGTGTGTGTCTGTGGGTATGAGATGGGTGAGCGTGATGGGATCAATGAGCAATTCTGGGGTAAACATTGCAGCAGGACCAGGTCTACCCAAAACTGAGGACTAGAACCATCTCAGCGCAAACAATCACAATCAGCGGATCCGATCAAAGCTTCATCTCCCTGTGAAGGCAGAACGCAGTCAATACCCTTAACCTCTGCTGCCTCAGGCCTTGTTGCAGACAAGACTGAAGCATTTGCAACCAAGTTGAGACAAAAGTGCCAATTTGATAATCCAACTTCCTGCTGAAATTCAACTTTCCCAGGAGATTGTCCAGACAGAGAACCTGAGAGAGTCCACACAGGAACAGGCCCTTCAGCCCACGTGTCTGTGCTCGACATGATGTCCAATTCAAACTAAAACCCTTCTGCGTGCCTCTGAGCGTTCTCCCTCCATCCCCATCATATCCATGTGACTGGGAACCTCTTAAACATGGCTGTTGTCCTTGCCTCCACCACTAACCCTGGCAGCCTGTTCCAGCACCTACCACTCTGTGTAAGATTCTTGTGCCCAGCACATCTCCCTCACCTTAAACACACATTCTCCAGTGAGTGACACTTTCGCCCTGGGGAGAAGATTCTGACTGTCCACCCCATCAAAGCCACATGATTTTATACACCTCTATCACATCTCCTCTCAGCCTCTGACACTCCAGAAAAACAACCCAGGCTTGTCCAATTGTTCTCCTAACCCATCCCCTCTAAACCAGGAAACATCCTGGTAAATCTCTTCTGACCCCTTTCCAAAACCCCCATATCTGTCCTGGAATGGGAGGTGACCGGAATTACATGGTATTCCTCGTGCGGCTTAACCAGAGTTTTACATAGCTGCAATGTGAAGCCAAGAGTCCCACACCCCCTCTTTACCAGCTGATTGACTCGTGTGGGCACTTTCAATGAGCTGAGGATGGTTGGCATAGCTTGAATATGTTTTCAGTTTTCATCCATACAAGGGACAAAAGGCCTGTGCACTGCAAACATACAGGAACGAGCAAATCCACAAACAGATCAAAGTGTCCGGTCCGAGCGGAGGGAGTGGGTGGTCAGAGCAGAGGGAGTGAGTGGGTGATCAGAACTTAGGGAGTATCTGGTCTGAGTGGAGGGAGTGCCCGGTCCCAGTGGAGGAGTGGGTGGTCGGAGCAGAGGGAATGTCTGGTCCGAGTGGAGGAAGTAGGTGGACTGAGTGGAGGGAATGGGTGGTCTGAGCAGAGGGAGTGCCCAGTCCGAGTGGAGGGAGTGAGTGATCGGACCAAAGGGAATTGGTGGTGGGAGCGGGTGGTCCAAGTGGAGAGAGTGGATGGTCCAAGTGGACGTAGTGGGTAGTCTGAACTGAGAGAGTGCCCAGTCTGAGCGGAGGAAGTGCCCGGTCCAAGCAGTTGGAGCGGGTGGTCCAAGTGGAGGGCGTACCTGGTCTGAGCAGAGGGAGTGCCCAGTCAGAATGGTAGGAATTGGTGGTGGGAGCAGGTGTTCCGAGCAATGGAAGTGAGTGGTCAGAACTGGGCGATTGGGTGGTCTGATTTGAGGGAGTGGGTAATCCAAGTGGAGGGAGTGCCCGGTGGGAGCGGGTGGTCTGAGCGGTGGGAGCAGGTGGTCAGACCTGGGCGATTGGGTGGTCTGAACTGAGGGAATGGGTAGTCCGAGAGGAGAGAGTGCCCGGTCCGAGTGGTGGGAGCGGGTGATCCGAGCGGAGGGAATTGGTGGTCGGAGCGGTGGGAGTGGGTGATATGTAACCCATGTTGGAATCTGTTAATCATTTCCTTTTTTTTCAGTGCCCACACCAACGGAAGCAGTTGATAGCTTGCCAGGTAAGAGAAACCATATCCCTGACGACATACTATCCCAACTCATTTCCATCCTTCTTTTGCACGGATAAGAACATAACTGGTAACTGCCAGGGCTGGTCCACTGAGAGCCAAATCTCAGCACAATAGCAGGGTAAACAAACATTTATGGGAATAATCTGCAAAACTTCCACTGTGGTGTCCGTGAAACTGCCACGTCAAGGTTCATTTGAGGACGATACCTGTCTCCTTGATTAAGTTTGCATCAGTGTGAAACATCAGACCCACTGACATGGAGTGCCACAGTGTGGAATCAGGCCCTTCAGCTCATCTTGTCCATGCTGCTCATTATCTGCATTCAGTCCATATCACTAAATATTTCCTATCCCATTACAATTAGAACCATTACAGTTGTCCCCATTTCTACCATTTCCTCTGGCAGCTCATTCCATATACCCACAACCCCTATATGGTGAAGGTATCCCTCAGGTCTCTCCCTATTAAATCTTTTCCCTCTGACCTTTAATTGATGCTTTCTAGTTTTAGATTCATAGTAGCACAGAAAGAGGCAATTTTGCACTTCTAGTCTGTGCCAAACTATTATTCAGCCCAGACCCACTGACCTGCACCCAGTCCATAACCCTCCATACCCCTCCCATCCATGTTCCTGTCCAAATTCTTCTGAAATGTTAAAATTGAGCCCACATTCACCACTTCAGCTGGAATCTCGTTCCACACCCCCACCACTCTCTGTGTGAAGAAGTTCCCCCTCATGTTACCCCTCAACATTTCCTCTTTCACCCTTAACCCATGTCCTCTGATTTCCCACCCTCAGTGGGAAAATCCTGTCTACATTTACTCTGTCTGTCCCCCTCATAATTTTAAACACCTCTATCAAATCTTCCCTTATTCTTCTACACTCCAGGAAATAAAGTCTGAATCTGTTTAACCTTTCCCTGTAACTCACTTCCTGAAGTCCAGGCAACATCCTAGTAAATCTTCTCTACACTCTTTCTATCTTATTGATATCTTTCCTGTAGTTCAGTGACCAAAATTGCACACAATCCTCCAAATTTGGCCTCACCAATGTCTAGACAACTTTACCATAGCATTCCAACTCCTGTACTCAATACTTTGATTTATGAAGGCCAAGATGCCAAAAGTTCTCTTGACAACCATGTCCACCTGTGACGCCACTTTCAGGGAATTCTGTATTTGTATTCCCAGATCCTTCTGTTCTACCACACTCCTCATACACTATGGGGAAAAGTCAATATCTATTTCCCTTATCCACACCCTTCAAGATTTTATGAACCTCTATAATGTTCCTGTCAGCCTCTTGCGCTCTAAGGAGAAAATTCTCCACCTATCTATCCTGTCCTTAAAATCCAAGCCCTCCTGTCCCGGGAACATTAAGGTAAATCTTTTCTGCACCCTTTAAATATTGACATTCTTCCTACGGTGCAGTCTTGGTGATGTTTTGTACAGTTATAACATGACCTCCCAACTCCTGCACTCAAGACCCTAACTGATGAGAGCTAGCTTGCCGCCCTCCTTCTCCTTCCATGACATCCTCATTTTCATTCTCCTAATTCCTCATTTGTCTCCTCTTCTCTGTTTCTCACTCTCTTTTAAGCATTCTGAGCTTCACATTTACTCTCTCTCTCTCTCTCTCCAGATGCTGAAGGCTTTTTCCCTTGGTCTGCCTGGGCACCTTGCTCCAGGAACTGCTCAGATGTGGAGTTTCCCAGCATGAAGAACCGTACCCGTTCCTGCCCACACCAGGACTGCACTGGGGAAACGTTCCAGGAACACGTATGCAACCTGCCACAGTGCACAAGTAAGGCAACGATGGGCAGGGATGGGTGTGGGCTGATCTGGCTGGCATTGGGAGATGAGAGAAGTGTGAGGCTGGAGTGGGTTTTGTGCAGGTTTGGGGGAGGTGTTAAAGCAGTGGTGTAGTTTGAGGAACAATGGGTGGTGGTATGTGGGGAACAAAGAAAGGAGGGTTTGGAGACTATGGTGACTAGATTAGAGCAGGGTTGGCCACTGGGGTTGTGGGCTGTAAGGTGCAACTCTAATTAATCCCAGTAAATCTTCTTTGCACTCTTTCTATCTCAAGGCAGGAAAATGAGGTTGAGAAGGATAGTAAATCAGCCATGATGGAATGGCAGTGTGGACTCGATGGGCTGAATGGCCTGATACTGCTCATGGTCTTGAATATCTCTGTCAGGGCCCCTGCAGTTTCTCCCTCAAGGTCCAAGGGAATATTCTGTCAGGCCCAAGACTGAGATCCACCCTTTTCTGCCTCAACACAGCAGGCACCCCCTCCTCTTTAATCTGTATGGGTTCCATGACCTCACTGCTTGTTTACCTTACTTCTGTGGAGTCAGTATCCATCTCCTAAGTAAGCACAAAAAAAAGATGTGAGATCTCTCCAATCTCTTGGCTCCTTACATAGCCGATCACTCTGGTATTGAACAGGACTGATTTTTGTCCTTTGGCTTCTTTGTTCACGCTCCCCAAGCCAATCCCAATCGTCTGTGTTCAACCATATCCCTTATTTTAATCCATTCCTATCCATGTACAAAAGTGTTTTAATGTTACAACTGGCCCGGTTCCAACACTTGTTTTGGCCGCTCATCCCACACACCTACCACACTCTGTGGGAAGAGGGTGGACCCAGGGCCCGTTTATTAATTTTTTTTAATTTAAATTTTTACGTTTTTAGAATTTAAATTTAGACATACAGCCCATGAGCCCATGCTGCATAGTTATACCCAATTAACCTACACTCACGGTGCGTTTTGAACGGTGGGAGGAAACAAGAGCCTCTAGGGAAACCCATGCAGACATGGGGAGAACGTACACACTCCTTACAGACAGTGCAGGATTCAAACCCTGGTCCCGATCGCTGGCGCTGTAACCGCGTGGCACTAACCGGTCCGCCTCTCTTTTATCATTCCCCTCTCACCTTAATTCAGAGGCCTGTTCATTAACAGGACTGTGAAATTAACAGGTTGTCATTCTTTTTTCCAACAATGGCAGTGGAAAAACAAGAGGGCAAAGTTTTTAGGTGGAACTAAGGAGTTTTAAAGGAAAACTGATCAACTTTTTTACACAGAGGATGGATGATGTCTGGAAGTCAGTACTAGGGGAGGTGGTAGAACAGATACAATCTTTACATTTAAGGGATCTTTAGAAAAGCCCTTGAATAGTCAGAAGTATAACACAGGAACATAGATGGAGAGGGAAAGATAGAGAAGCACAGATCTACAGATCCTGGAGTCCTGACCATACAGCCAACTGCTGGAGGAATTCAGTGTAAACCAGCATCGTGGCGAGAAATGGCAGTTAACGTTTTGGGAAAGGGCCCTTTATTGAGACTAATGTAGGAAGGGGTGATATCAGGTATATCATGGCACAAAGATGCTGGGGAGGGGCTAAGAGATGGTTGGATATTGGACAGAAGTCAGAAGAGGTGGTGAGACAACTGGGAGAGTGAGACAAACAGAGGGACCGTTGGGCCCAAATCTACACATCCCACAACCTGCCAGGTTGATTGGGCAGTTAAGAAGGCCGATGGTTTGCTGGCCTTAATTGGGGGATTGAGTTCAGGAGTCATGAGGTAATGTTGCAGCTCTATAAAACTGGTGAGACCACACTTGGAATATTGTGTTCATTTCTGGCCACCTCATTACAGGAAGGATGTGGAATTCATGGAGAGTGTGTTAACCTTACCTCGTGGGGCATGCTCTCCAATCCTGCAGGATTAGAGACAAAGGCTGTCAGGGGTGGAATCTGATAAAGAGAAAAAACTGATCCAGTTGGAACTTGTGGGGGGAGGGGGAGAGTGTGGACAGATGAGGGTGTGGGGTGAATGCAACAAAAGAGGTGTGGATGAGAATGGGTGAGGGAAAATGGGGGATGGGTGGGGGCAGGGCAGAGCGGCAATGGGTGGGGGGAGGGTGGGAATGGATGGGGAGGCCAGTGCGGTGATGGATGGGGGCAGGGTGGGGATGGATGGGGGCAGGGCAGTGCGGTGATGGGTGGGGCCAGGGCAGTGCGGTGATGGGTGGGGCCAGGGCAGTGCGGTGATGGGTGGGGCCAGGGCAGTGCAGCGATGGGTGGGGGCAGGATAGGGATAGATGGGGGCAGGGCAGTGTGGCAGTGGGTGGGGTCAGGGTGGGGATGGATGGACAGGCCATTGTGGTGATGGATGGGGGCAGGGCAATGTGGCGATGGGTGGGGATGGTTGACGGCGGGGATGGTTGGCGGCAGGGCAGTGTGGTGATGGGTGGGGGCAGGGTGGGGTGGAGGAAGAGTGGTTGCTTCCAAATTCTCGTTGCCTGCTTGTGAAAAGGATCACTAAATCTTTATTTGCTGTGAGAGACTGTCTGACCATCTTGTGACACAGGAACTGCATTCAGTCCTGCAGATGTGATCTCATTCTTGGGGGGGTTATTGCATAATATTGGTGAATTATCTTCGGATTTGTTTTTGGCAGATGAGACAGAATGCTTTGGAGAGAACTGTACTAGGAACTGCAGCTGGAACGTGTGGTCAGAATGGAGCGAGTGTTCACGTACCTGTGGAGTTGGACAACAGCATCGTCTCCGGACCTACAACATTCCACACTCAGGTGGTCAGTGGTGCAAGGAGATCTTGACTGGAAATCTGGAAATACGATTCTGTAACATAAAGGCTTGCAGAGGTGAGAAGTAGGGAACGCTGGAGGTGTGTTTGTTTGTTACAGCTCCAGGCTGGAGCATCTGTGTGTGTGTGTGTGTGTGTGTGTGTGTAAACTCCTTGCAGACAATGTGGGATTTTAACCCATGTCCCAAACGCTGACGCTGTAACAGTATTGTGCTAAGGGCTACACAAACCATAGGGCCACATACATTTTGTGGGTTATTACATAACAGTAAAGGGGAGAGAGAGAGAAAAGAATCTGGGATTAACATACTTCCTTGAAAATGGGATCTCAGGAAGATTGGGTAGGAAAATAATTACTAAAGGAGATTCAGGTGAGACCTGAGAGGTCGAAGTCATCATGGACTCCTTCCAGGGAGATGATCCTGACAAATCTGGCTGAGGGCTTCAAAAGCAGGACAGACAAAGGTGGATGTTATTTACCTGGATTTTCCAAAGGGCTTTGACAAGGCTGCTAAACCAGCTTGGACCCAGTGGTATTATTGGAAAGGTACTAGCATGGATGGAAGATTAGCTGGTTGACTGGCCAAAAGCAAAGGGTGGGAATAAAGGAGGCCTTTTCTTTTGGCTGGCGGTGACAAGTGGAGTTCTGCAGGAATCCATATTAGATTTGTTATTATTCACACTGCACGTAAATTGATGACTTTGTGGCCGAATTTGTTGATGATTCAGAGTGAGGTGGAGGGGCGGGTGGTGTTGAGGTAGCAGGAATTTGGACAGGTTGGGAGAATGGGCAAAGATATGGAAGATGGAATATAGTGTAGGGAAGTGTAAGGTCATGGACATTGACAGAAGGAATAAAGGCATAAACTATTTTCTCTCTATAGTTTAGAATGATGTGGGGCTTCTCATTGAAATCCACCAAATATTGAAATAACTGGATGGAGTGGATGTGGAGAAGATATTTCCAGTAGTGGGAGAGTTTAGAACTAGAGATAGAGAACCCGGATGGTTTGATGCTTCTCTGGTGGGAGGGTGAGCAGCCAGATGTGGTGGTCCATGTAGGGGCCAATGACGTGGGTAGGAAGGGTGAGGAGGTCCTGCAAGGAGAGTTCAGGGAGTTGGGCGCTAGGTTGAAGGACAGGGCCACCAGGGTCGTGATCTCAGGATTGTTGCCTGTGCCACGTGCTGGTGAGGGTAGAAAGAGGAGGATAAAGCAGCTTAACATGTAGCTAAAGACCTGGTGCAGGAGGGAGGGCTTCAGGTTTCTCTGCACCCTCTCTACCTTATTAATATCCTTCCTATAATTTGAGGACCAGAACTGCACACAATATTCCAAATGCGGCCTCACCAATGCCTTGAACAGTCTCAACATCACCTCCCAGCTCTTATATTCTATGCTTTGATTTATAAAGGACAGCATACCAAAATCTTTCTTCACTTCCCTATCTACATGAGATTCCACCTTCAAAGAACGATGAACAGTTATTCTTAGATCTTTCTGTTCTGCATTCTCCCGTGTTTTTTTTTCTTTTTAGGAGGAGATCTTTAGTTTTTTGTTTATTGACGTCATGGGGAGGTGCATCACCATTTATGGTGGGAAGGTTATAGAGACACTATCTGGCTAATTTTGCTACTTTTAATGGTAATGGGCTGAATAACCCAATTAAGAGAAAGAGAGTATTGGCTTATATTAAAAAATTGAAGGTTGATGTGGCTTTTTTGCAGGAGACCCATTTGATAGATAAAGAACATCAAAAGAGGTTAGGTTGGGCAGGTTATATCATCTTTATCATCTTTTAATTCTAAAGCAAGGGGAGGGGTTGCCATTTTGATTAATAAGAAGTTACCTTTTAATTTTGAATCAGTTTTTGAAGCAGCTGAAAGACTTTTGATTGTTAATGGTACAATTTTTTCTGAGTGTTGGACCTTAATGAATGTCTCTGCTCCAAATACTGATGATGAACAATTTATGGTGGACTCTTTTCTTAACTGAATCAGGCTTATGGTAAAATTATGGTAGGAGGTGATTTTAATTGTTGTTTAGATCCATTATTGGATAAATCTCCTAAATCGGTAATTGAAACTAAAATGGCTAAGCAGTTGATGGTGTTAATGAAAGACATTAATTTAGGGGGGGTGTGGAAAGATGGCATAGGAAGAAGACGTGCAATTCCACATATCCCCGGTTGAACTAGTAAATACCCGAAATTATTAAAAAAAATAGATTTTAAGAGTGTCTGAAATGTGAAGAATGAAAATGACAGCAAATGTGAAGAAATTACCTTAATAAAGAATTGAGGCCTATGCACCAGGTTGAAGCTACGGAGTTGTCAGAATTAATCCCCAAGGCTCAGCGAACTCCCGGCCGATAAGTATGACACTGACGCCTACCCTGCAGTTGCAAGATGACTCTGGCATTGTTTTGAGCTTGGCCGACTCTGGTGTGCGCACCCATGAAGCTGGGCACACGGTTGAGTCGGCCGAGTGGAGTCTATTATGCGAGCCCGCTGTAGCGCCCGGTGGCTTGGGGATGTGCGGAGGTACGTCGGAGGACGCGCCTGCGTGGTTGGCAGTGCTCCCGGGTATGTGCAGTGCAAGATGTGTTCGGGAGTTGTTGGTAAAAGTATGGGCTGTGGGGGGGGGTGGCCCGCTGCCGATGGGGATATAGACCCGCAGCTGTGTTAGATGCTCTAACATAGTTGCAGGTGAAAAAGAAAGCCCTGCACTGATGGAATTAAGGCAGGAAGAATTTAAATTGGGAGCTGTGGTTAAAGAAGGTAGGCCTCAAGAGGAATTAGGGGATTCTGGATATGAAGCAGTGTTTTCTATTTTGAAAGGAATTGCCCACCAGATGGATATGTCTGTACAGATGTCTACACAAATTAATCAAGGGTTTATGGAAATGAAGGTTAAAATGAATAATATTTGTGAAATGTCATCTGTAAAGAATGATATGAATGTGGTTAAAGCTAATGTCAATAAATGTTTGAAACCTGTGGATACAGGATAATTTTAAAAAATTGAGGAGGCTTTTCATAATTGTAAAGATCAGGTGGAATGTAATAGGGAAATAGTGGAAGATTCTTTTGTGGGATGGGAGATTCAGAAGAGAGAATTGTTGACGATCGATTCTTTGGAAAATCAAGGTCTTTTTTTTAAACTTTATTTAAGATTTTATAACTAGGTCGATGGAATAATGTAAAAATAGGAGGACAGCCAGAAGACATTAAGGGTTCTGATCCATTGAAATTTTTTTAAAAAGTGGATCCTTGATATATTGGAAAAGTGAATTTTTCCCAGATGGTTTGGAATTGGATAGAGTGCATAGAGCATTGACGAAGAAGCCTTTTCCGGGTCAACCATCACGAGCAATTTTGATTCGGGTGCTTGAGATATCAAGATAGAGAGATGATACTATAGATTGCAGTTCAAGAGGCTCGACAAAATCAAGCTCCAATGATGGTTCAGGGCAATAGAGTGTTTTTTATGCCGATTTGAGTCTGGAAATTATTGAGAGGCGTAGAAAATTTAATTCAGCTAAAGAAGTGTTGTGGAGAAAGGGTTATAAATTTACATTCCATTATTCTGCTAGATTGAAAGTTTTTTATGGAAATATTCAGTCTCAATTTTTTGAGAATGATCACGGTGCATTAATCTTTGCTAATTCATTGCCAGACTTGCAAGTAGGTAAATGGTCACCATCGTCGTCACCTAAGAGGAGGGTATTTGATAAGAGGAATGGGAATGGAAAGAAGGATGAATTGACACAGAGTTTGCTGGATATTGAAGATATGGAACAGTCTCTGGGATTGGAATTGTTGGGTTGATTATGACTGATTAAGAATTGTTGAATAGTTTGACTGGGGAGGGTGGACGGCTGTGAAGCTTTTGATAGTGGGTTTTACCACACGCAGATTTTTGGGGAGTTACTACATTATTGTAGTTTTGGGATTTAAAAAAATGTTATTGGGTTAATATATATATATATATATATATAAAGGGGGGATGTTTTGTTTTTGTATTTTATTTAGGGGAGTTTTTTTAAGCAAGGGGAGTAATATTTTGTTGTGTATTCTGTATTTTTACTATATATAAAAAAGTAAAAGAATGTCTAACTTGAATTTTGCAACTTTTAATGTCCAAGGATTGACTAATCCAATTAAGCGTAAACATGCATTGACTTACATTAAAAAGATTAAAGTTGATATAATATTTTTGCAAGAAACGCATTTAACCGAAAAAGAACATTTAAAATTGAAGAGAGATTGGATAGGCTATGTGGTTGCTTCCTCTTTTAATTCTAAGACGTGGGGAGTGACAATTCTGATTCATGAGAAAACACTGTTTGAGTTGGAATCATTTTCGGAGACTGCGGGTAGAGTTTTGATGATGAACTGTAAGATTTTTGCAGAACCATGGATATTATTGAATATATATGTGTCTAATATGAATGATGAACATTTTATATCTGAAGCTTTTCTAACATTAAATCAGGCTAATGAAAATATTTTAATTGGAGGGGATTTTAATTGTGTTTTGGATCCGTTATTGGATAAATCTCCGAAAAGTATAAGGAAATCTAAGATGGCGATACAATTGGGTTCTTTGATGAACAATTTGAATTTAGTTGAAATTTGGAGATTAAATCTGACAGAAACGGATTTTTCTTTTTATTCATCTAGGCATGATTCATTTTCTAGAATAGATTTGTTTTTGATTTTGGCACATTTACAAGCTCGAATTTTGCAAGCTGAATATAAGAGTAGAATTATATATGATCATTCTATGTTGTTTATATCTTGTGTGGGTCCTGAAGTTACTCAATCAACTTATTGGTGGAGATTTAATGTTTCTTTTTCTTCTTTCTTTGGCTTGGCTTCGCGGACGAAGATTTATGGAGGGGGTAAAAAGTCCACGTCAGCTGCAGGCTCGTTTGTGGCTGACAAGTCCGATGCGGGACAGGCAGACACGATTGCAGCGGTTGCAGGGGAAAATTGGTTGGTTGGGGTTGGGTGTTGGGTTTTTCCTCCTTTGCCTTTTGTCAGCGAGGTAGGCTCTGCGGTCTTCCTCAAAGGAGGTTGCTGCCCGCCAAACTGTGAGGCGCCAAGATGCACGGTTTGAGGCGTTATCAGCCCACTGGCGGTGGTCAATGTGGCAGGCACCAAGAGATTTCTTTAGGCAGTCCTTGTACCTTTTCTTTGGTGCACCTCTGTCACGGTGGCCAGTGGAGAGCTCGCCATATAACACGATCTTGGGAAGGCGATGGTCCTCCATTCTGGAGACGTGACCCATCCAGCGCAGCTGGATCTTCAGCAGCGTGGACTCGATGCTGTCGACCTCTGCCATCTCGAGTACTTCGACGTTAGGGATGTAAGCGCTCCAATGGATGTTGAGGATGGAGCGGAGACAACGCTGGTGGAAGCGTTCTAGGAGCCGTAGGTGGTGCCGGTAGAGGACCCATGGTTCGGAGCCGAACAGGAGTGTGGGTATGACAACGGCTCTGTATACGCTTATCTTTGTGAGGTTTTTCAGTTGGTTGTTTTTCCAGACTCTTTTGTGTAGTCTTCCAAAGGCGCTATTTGCCTTGGCGAGTCTGTTGTCTATCTCATTGTCGATCCTTGCATCTGATGAAATGGTGCAGCCGAGATAGGTAAACTGGTTGACCGTTTTGAGTTTTGTGTGCCCGATGGAGATGTGGGGGGGCTGGTAATCATGGTGGGGAGCTGGCTGATGGAGGACCTCAGTTTTCTTCAGGCTGACTTCCAGGCCAAACATTTTGGCAGTTTCCGCAAAGCAGGACGTCAAACGCTGAAGAGCTGGCTCTGAATGGGCAACTAAAGCGGCATCGTCTGCAAAGAGTAGTTCACGGACAAGTTTCTCTTGTGTCTTGGTGTGAGCTTGCAGGCGCCTCAGATTGAAGAGGCTGCCATCCGTGCGGTACCGGATGTAAACAGCGTCTTCATTGTTGGGGTCTTTCATGGCTTGGTTCAGCATCATGCTGAAGAAGATTGAAAAGAGGGTTGGTGCCAGAACACAGCCTTGCTTCACGCCATTGTTGATGGAGAAGGGTTCAGAGAGCTCATTGCTGTATCTGACCCGACCTTGTTGGTTTTCGTGCAGTTGGATAATCATGTTGAGGAACTTTGGGGGACATCCGATGCGCTCTAGTATTTGCCAAAGCCCTTTCCCGCTCACGGTGTCGAAGGCTTTGGTGAGGTCAACAAAGGTGATGTAGAGTCCTTTGTTTTGTTCTCTGCATTTTTCTTGGAGCTGTCTGAGGGCAAAGACCATGTCAGTAGTTCCTCTGTTTGCGCGAAAGCCGCACTGTGATTCTGGGAGAATATTCTCGGCGACACTAGGTATTATTCTATTTAGTAGAATCCTAGCGAAGATTTTGCCTGCAATGGAGAGCAACGTGATTCCCCTGTAGTTTGAGCAGTCTGATTTCTCGCCTTTGTTTTTGTACAGGGTGATGATGGTGGCATCACGAAGATCCTGAGGCAGTTTACCTTGGTCCCAACAAAGCTTGAAAAACTCATGCAGTTTGGCATGCAGAGTTTTGCCGCCAGCCTTCCAGACTTCTGGGGGGATTCCACCCATACCTGCTGCTTTGCCACTTTTCAGTTGTTCGATAGCCTTATATGTCTCATCCAGGGTGGGAACCTCATCCAGCTCTAGCCTTAGGGGCTGTTGAGGGAGCTGGAGCAGGGCGGAATCTTGGACTGAGCGGTTGGCACTGAAAAGAGATTGGAAGTGTTCTGACCATCGGTTGAGGATGGAGATCTTGTCGCTGAGGAGGACTTTGCCGTCTGAGCTGCGCAGCGGGCTTTGGACTTGGGGTGAGGGGCCGTACACAGCCTTTAGAGCCTCGTAGAAACCCCTGAAGTCGCCAATGTCCGCGCTGAGCTGGGTTCGTTTGGCGAGGCTAGTCCACCACTCATTTTGGATCTCCCGGAGTTTGCGCTGAAGATGGCTGCATGCGCGACGGAAGGCTTGTTTCTTCTCTGGACAGGACGGCTTTGTAAGGTGAGCCTGGTGGGCAGCTCGCTTCTTTGCCAGCAGCTCCTGGATTTCCTGGCTGTTTTCGTCAAACCAGTCCTTGTTTTTCCTGGAGGAGAAGCCCAGTACCTCTTCAGTGGATTGCAGTATGGTAGTCTTCAACTGATCCCAGAGGGTTTCAGGGGACGGGTCCGTGAGGCGGGTTGCTTCGTCGAGCTTTGCTTTGAGGTTTGCCTGGAAGTTTCCTCTCGCTTCGTCTGACTGCAGTTTCCAACATTGAACCTCTTTCTGGGGGCTTTATTGTTCCTGGGCTTTGGTTTGAAGTGAAGGTTGAGCTTGCAGCGAACCAGCCGGTGGTCAGTGTGGCATTCCGCGCTAGGCATGACCCTGGTGTGGAGCACATCTCGTTTGTCTCTTTCTCGCACCAGGATGTAGTCCAGGAGGTGCCAGTGTTTGGATCGGGGATGCATCCAGGTGGTCTTAAGGCTGTCCCTCTGCTGAAAAAGGGTGTTTGTAATGACAAGCCGCTGTTCTGCGCAGAGCTCCAACAGGAGGCGCCCATTGTCGTTGCACTTGCCGACGCCATGCTTGCCCAGGATTCCTGGCCAGGTTTCTGAGTCTTTGCCGACACGAGCGTTGAAGTCGCCCAGGATGACAACCTTGTCGGCTGTAGGGGTGCGTTGGATGAGGTTGCGCAGGTCGGTGTAGAACTTGTCCTTTTCTGCTGGTTCCGCCTGGAGGGTTGGAGCATAGACACTGATGAGGGTGATGTGACGCTTGTTTTGAAGGGGGAGTCGCATGGACATGATTCGGTCCGAGAGGCCTGTCGGAAGGTTTTCGAGTTTGGAGGCAATGAAGCTCTTGACCATGAAGCCTACACCAGATAGGCGTCGTTCATCCGAAGGCTTGCCAGACCAGTAGAGTGTGTAGCCCGCGCCGCGTTCTTGGAGAAGGCCACTCCGATATAAAACCTACGACCCAAGGACCTCGCTGCCACGTCCCAGCTTGCTTGGCCACGGCACACGAACCATGGGTGTAAAGGGTGGGGCCAGTACTGCGCGCACTGCACTCCACCTAAAAGCTCCTTTGCGCAGGCCCGAGGACAGGTCCACGTCCTCCCCCTCCACGTCCTTCCCCTCCACGTCCTTCCCCTCCACGACCTCCCCCTCCACGTCCTCCCCCTCAAAAGATGCTCACAAACTCAAGCTAGCATGCTGGAACATCAGAACCATGCTTGACAAGGCTGACAGCCACCGACCTGAACGTCGGTCTGCCCTCATTGCACATGAACTCCTCAGACTTGACATCGACATAGCCGCTCTCAGTGAAGTCCGCCTGGCAGATGTAGGCAGCCTCCAAGGAGATTTAATGTAATGTTATTGAAAAAGCCAGAGTTTGTTACTTTTGTGAAAGAGCAGATTGCTTAGTTTTTCACTTTAAATAAGACTCATTAAGTAGTAAGTTTGTCCTATGGGATGCTTTGAAAGCATATTTGCGTTGTCAAATTATTAGTTTTTCTACGAAGATAAAAAAAATATTTGGCAGAGTTTGGCTTTAGAGAAACAAATGAGTTGGAAAAAGAATTTCAGAAGAAGGTTACTGAAGATAAGAAAGCAGCATTAGCTAAGTTGAAATTGTGTTATAATACTTTAAAAATGTATCAGTATGAGTGCTTAATTCAAAGATCTAAACAACGTTATTATGAGTTAGGTGAGAGGACTTGTCAGGTGTTGGCTTGGCATTTAAAAACAGAACAGGTGTCGAGAACTATTAATGCTGTTAAAAATAATTTTTAAAAGAACTTTATTTATTCATTCAAAAAACAAATAATATATGACATATGCAACAATTAATCATAAATATGAATGTTTTTTTTCTATATATATAGAAAAAAAAGAAAAGACCCCCCTTCAGACAACTCTCCTAAGGCGAGCCATAAAGAAAGAAAAAATAAGGAATATTAAAGAAAAATTAGATATACATATTAAGATCTAATCAATATAAATTGAAATGTAAATATTCTGAATATAACAACCACTTATTAATAAAAAAATTATATCACACGAAACATATGTAATTTTTTCCATTATTAAACAATATTTCATCTCATTATCCCATCTATTAATATCAATCATATTTGTATCTTTCCACGTACTAGCAATACATTTTTTTGCTACGGATAAAGCTAAATATACAAACGCAAGCTGAAACTTATCTGATCCCAAGCCTTTCAGAGGTTGCAAACTACCCAATAAAAATACTGTTGGATCTAAAAAATATTTTAATCTTATACAGATATTCTAAAAACGATTGAATTTTCTTCCCAAAAGATTGTATATGTAAACATAACCAAACAGCATGAAAAAAAGTTCCAACCGTCTCACCACATCTAAAACACAAATCTGATTCATGAAAACCATACTTTTTAAATTTTTCAGGTGTTAAGTATAATTGATGTAAAAAATTGAAGTTAATCATTGCATAACGTGCATTTATCAATCTAGTTACACGATCATAACAGATATCTAACCAATCCTCTACAGAAAAAATAAAACCAGTATCCGCTTCCCATTTACTTTTAGATCTATCCCAACCCTTTTTATCCAGACCATCCTGTAATATTTAATACATAGATGAAATATAACTCTTCTCTGGTACATTCATAAGAAAATTCTCAAATTTAGTCATTTCAGGTAAAATCATATCTCTACCAAACATACATTTTACCAAAGAAACAAAGAGTTCTTATCAATACCAAAACCCTCCCTCATTTGATTAAAAGATAAAAATTTACCTTCTTTAAAACAATCTCCCAAATTTTTCACACCTTTAAATCTCCAATGTAAAAAACTTCGATTATGTATTGAAAAAGAAATAAGTTGATTATTATACAACGGAGTCAAAGCCGATAATTTACCCCTAAAGCCTGTCATTTTATTTTTCTTTATCCATAACTTCATTAAATGTTTTAGTATAAGCACATGGTATTGTTGTAACAAATTTATATTCCATCTAAACAAAAATTGATGTATTTCAAATTCAGAAATACTTGCCATCGCAAGATGGCGTATAGACGTGTCATCTCGATCTCTCTGGCCAGACTTTTAAGTACCCGTTTTTTAAATCTTTGTTTTCAAGTTTAAATTTAAATTTTAGTTTAAAGTATCAAGGAATTATTATGGCCACTAATGGTAAAAAGATTAAACCTCAAGTGCAGAAGAAGTTACATTTTCGAAGTGCTGAAGATTTGGGGCCTAGACGACTTGCTACAGCCTCAGGCTCAATCTCTTCAGTGTCTAAACCTCAAAGACTGCCTGTGGGAGCTGGAAGAAAAATGTCTATTGCTCACCAAGTGAAGGATGGTGCTGGAATTACCCGTTCTCTGGAAGAAGGTGCGTGTTCCCAAGAAGTAGACCCCGATTTGGAAAGCCTTTTGATTTCTTTTCTTTTTAAACTTTATTTAATTTTGATTTCAATGGAGGGAGCATGCAGGAAGACAACTCCATTGTTGGAAATGCATCAGGAAGCACTTCAATATGAAGAAATCGTTTTTCTTCGTGATTTCATGAAAAAAAAATGAAATGCGGGGGGAGACCAGCGGCGACCCCCTGAGGAAGTCGGGGTGCCATCGCTGGGAGTCCAGACCCGCAGTAAAACTTTTAAAATGCCTTCTGTTGAGTTGCAGCAGGAGTTGCAGTTACCTTGTTCTGCTACTACGTCAGAGAGAGCAGGGGTGAGCTTTTCTGACCTACTGTGTATGCAACTAAATGCAGTTATTCAGCTTATAATGAATGAGATGATTCAAATGAATGCTAGTATAAGTTCAGAATTAAATACAGTTAAAGCACGTGTGGATGCATCGTATGAAGATTTTTTTTAAAATCAGACTGCTTTTTTGGACTGTAAACAACAAGTGACTTCTAACACAGAGAAAGTGTTGAAGGTTGAAAAATCAGTCATAGAATTGGGAGAACGTGAGAAGGAGCTAGAGAGGAAAATAGACTACTTGGAGAATCAAAGCAGAAGGAATAATGTGAAAATTGTTGGTTTGCCAGAAGGTATAGAAGGACAAGAACCTCTTCGTTTCTTTAAAGACTGGATTCCGCAAGTATTAGGGCAAGAATTTTTTCTGGGGGATTGGTACTGGAAAGAGCCCATAGAGCTTTAAGAAAAACACCCTTAGCTGGTCAACCACCGAGACCGGTAATAATTCGATGTTTGAGTTATTTGGACAGAGAAGCAATACTTCGACTAGCAGTGCAAAATGCAAAACAACGACAAACTCCGTTATTGATTCAGAATAGCAGAGTTTTTTTAATCCTGATTTGAGTCAAGAGGTCATTCAACGATCTAATCCAGTTAAAGAAGTTTTGTGGCATAAAGGTTATAAGTCTACTTTTCGCTACCCTGCAGTGTTGAAGGTGTTTTATGTAGACTATCAATTTCGGTTTTTTGAAAATGATCGTGAAGCAATGATTTTTGCTGATTTTTGCCAGATATAAGAGGACAAAGGCGTTGTCCACCATTATCTCCTAATGAAAAATCTGGTTGTTCTGGAAACAGAAAAAAAATGGCAGAAATGGGAAAAACGGGAATGGAAAGAGTCCAACTCTTTCTGAAATGGGATCTTCGAGATTGGAATCTTCGGGATGAAAAAAAGAATTTTCTTTTTCTTAATTTTTTTTTGTTATTATGATCTTTTGATGTTATTGATTGTTTGGCTGGGGAGGGAGAGATTTGCTCTAAGTTCTTTACTAGTCATCAGCCACTGGTGGGTGACCCACACCCAATTTTTGCTTAGGGGATTACTACCTTTTGGTAGTTTTTTTTGGGGGGGGGGGTTTCGTTTTTTTTTCTTTATTATTTAATTTTGATTTTAGTTAATTTTTAATTTGTGATTTTTTTTATTGGAGGGCCTATATACGTTGATTTGAGTTTTTTATATAAAGATATTATTGGTATTTAGTAACAATAGTAGATATGTCAAAGTTGAGGTTTGCTACTTTTAATGTTCGAGGATTAAATAGTACGATTAAGTGTAAGTGAGTCTTGACGTATATTAAGAAAATGAAAACTGATATTGCCTTTTTACAAGAAACACATTTGAATGTGAAGGAAAGCATGAAATTAAAGAGGGACTGGGTTGGGCATGTATATTCTTTTTCATTTAATTCTAGGGCTAAAGGTGTAGCAATTTTGATACATAAAAATGTATCTTTTGAATTACAATCAATGGAGGAAAAGGCAGGATGTATCCTTAAATTGAATTGTAAGATTTTTAGTGAATTTTGGACTTTACTTAATATTTATGCTCCAAATGCAGATGATGAAATACTTATTTCAGATGCATTTTTATATTTTTATGTTTGGGTCAGACTAATGATAATATTTTAGTTGGTGGTGATTTCAATTGTGTTTTGGAACCTTTATTAGATAAATCTCCGAAGAAACTTAAGAAATCCAAGATGGCAGTTCAGGTCTAAGTGTTGATGAAAGATCTTAATTTAGTAGATATTTGGAGACATCTTAATCCAACAGAGAAAGATTTCTCCTTTTATTCATCTAGACATGAATCGTTTTCAAGGATTGACTTCTTTTTAGTATCGGCACATTTACAAGGGAAAATACAACAAGCGGAATATAAAAGTAGGGTGATTTCAGATCACTCTTTGTTATATTTTACACATGCAACTTCTGAGAAAATTCAAATGGCCTATTGTTGGAGGTTTAATACAATATTGTTAAAAAAGATGGAATTTATTGATTTTTTGAAAAAACATTAATTTTTTTTAAAGAAAATTCTAATTCTGTTCAAAGTAAGTTTGTATTATGGGATGCTATGAAAGCCTATTTGAGAGGACAAATAATTAGTTATACTTCTAAAATAAAAAAGAATTGATTAAATCAGTCTTGAATTATAGAAACAGATTGATGAGTTAGAAAAGGAATTTCAGAAAGATGCTACAGAAGATCAAAAAATAGAATTATCTAGGTTGAAATTGGAATATAATACTTTGCAATCTTATCAATTTGAATGTGTGGTTAATAGGACTAAACAACGGTATTTTGAATGGGGAGAGAAAGCACATAAGGTACTGGCATGGCAATTAAAGAAAGAACAGATTTCGAGGATTATTAATGCTGTTAGACAGAATTCTCTTATTACTTATAAGCCTCGTGAGATTAATGATGAATTTTATTCATTTTATAAAAAGTTGTATACATCTGAAGGAAAACAAGAAACTGAATCGATTGATCTTTTTTTATCAAAGTTGAATTTACCGATATTAGAGGATGCAGATATACGGGAGTTAGAAGAACCATTTACTGATTCGGAAATTAAAATGGCTATGCTGGAAATGCTGAACAGTAAATCGCCTGGTGATGATGGATTTTTGGTTGAATTTTATAAAACTTTTTATGATGATTTATCTACAGTGTTTGGGGATGTATTACGTCAAGTTGGAGAACATTTTGAATTACCTGAGTCTTGTTCTAGTGCTTTAATTACAGTAATTCCAAAAAAAGATAGAGATCCTTTGAAAGTATCTTCATATAGACCAATTTCATTGTTAAATGTAGATTATAAAATAATAGCTAAAATATTAGTGAATAGATTGGCTAAATCTTTACCTAAGTTGATTCATATTGATCAAACAGGTTTTATAAAGAATAGATATGCTTCAGATAACATTTTGCATGTGATTAGTTTCATTAATAGATTTCGACAATCTTCAGATCACCGATGGTGATATCGCTAGATGCAGAAAAAGCATTTGATAGAGTTTAATGGAAATTTTTGTTTAAAGTTTTGGAGAAATTTAAGTTTGGTCCTTCTTTTATTGGTTGGATTAGGGCTCTGTATAGTAAACCGGTAGCTAGAGTATTGACGAATGGTTTGATTTCAGAATCCTTTAAGTTAACTCGATCAACTCGTCAAGGTTGTCCTTTATCACCAGCTTTGTTTGTGTCAGTGATTGAACCTTTAGCACAGCTGATAAGACAAAATACACAGATACAAGGTATGAAAGTTGTAGATGAGGAGTATAAAATTAATTTATTTACTGATGATGTATTGGTGTATTTAACAAACCCAGCTCAGTCACTTTTGCACTTGAAAGAATATTTAATACAATATGATGTCTTTCTGGATATAAAGTTAATTGGGAAAAAAGTGAAATATTACTGGTAAGTGAAGGAGATTATTCAGTTTATAAGAATATTATTAATTTGAAATGGACTGATCAAATTAAATATCTGGGTATAATTTTGAATGTTAATTATCAATCTTTATATAAATTAAATTATGTTCCGTTAATGAAAAAAATTAAAACTGATTTGATTAAATGGAAAGATTTACCTATTAATTTTATGGGTAGGATAAATACAATTAAGATGAATATCTTTCCACGTATACAATATTTGTTTCAATCTATTTTGTATTTACTTGATAATTTTTTTTCGATATTTGAATAAAACAGGTAGGGAGTTTTTAAGGAGGGATAAATTTTCGAGAGTAGCTTTGAATAAATTAATCTTTCAAATAAAGATTATTTAAAGAGAAAAGAATTATTTTATTTGATATAATGGTGATTTAGCTGAAATTTTTCCTTTAAATCTCGCTTATACCAAATATCCATTCAATGTCTCAATACAGGCAATTTATACTTTTGCCATAGAAAAGGATTCCATTTATAAATAAATTGATGTATTTTATTTTCAGAAATGTGATTCAATTCAACCTTTGCTCACACGGGCGGTTGATCATTATCAAACAACCTATTAATAAATTTTAATTGCCCCGCTTCATATTAATTTTGAAAATGTGGTAATTGAAGTCCACCTAATTCATATATCTCCATGTCAACTTTTGCATAGAAGGTCTTGACAATTTACTTTTCCATAAAGAAAGATGAATTATTTAATTCTTTTAAAAATTTCTTTGGTACCACACTTGGATTAGATAGAAAAAGATATTGAATAGGAGGATATGTATTCATTTTAATGCAATTAACTCATCCAATCAAAGTTAATGGCAAATCTTTCCATCCATTTAAATCAAATTTAATCTCATTTAACAACAGTGTATAATTTAAACTATATAAATTTTGATATTCTTTATCCACTATAACCCCGAAATACTTAATTTTATTAGATCATCTAAACTTAGTGAACTGTTTACAATCTGTATAATCTTCATCTGATATTTGTAATATCTCACTTTTATCCCAATTGACTTTATAACCTGAAATCGTCCCATATCAATTCAACAGAGTTTGTAATGGTTCTAAGGAATCCTTAGGATGAGATAAATATATCAACACATCATCTGCAAACAAATTAATTTTATACTCTTGTTCACCTATTGTAATTCCCTTAATATTAATATTTTGTCTTATCGCTTGAGCTAAAGGTTCTATTACTAGAGCAAACAAAGTTGATGACAGTGGACAGCCCTGTCTAGTTGATCTAGACAAATTAAATGCAGACGAAATCTGTCCATTTGTTATCATCCTAGCAGAAAGGTTGGAATATAAAGCCTTAACCCAACCCATGAAAAGTGGTCTAAATTGAAATCTTTCTAACACCTTAAATAAAAAATCCACTCAACACGATCAAAAGCTTTTTCCGCATCTAACGCTAATATCATTGGTTGATTAAACTGCCGTCTTGAACATTAATTATTGTAATCAATTTAGTAATATTATCAGCTGAATACCTACCTTTAATAAATCCTGCTTGATTCACATGTAGTAATTTTGGTATGAAATTAGCCAATCTATTTACTAATACCTTTTTCACAACCTTATAATCCACATTCAATAAAGATATTGATCTATATGAAGCCACCTTTAATAGATCCCTATCCTTCTTTGCAATAACTGTTAGCAATGCCCTTGAAAAATACTCTGGAAATGAACCTGTTTCTGTCACTTGTTTCAATACTTCTATATATACAAGAGATAACAAATCATATATACAGGCCAGTTCAGCCCTACTAGTCCATGCTGTAACAAATCCCCACCCTCCTAGTCCCACTGACCAGCATCCGGTCCATTCCCCTCCAGTCCTCTCCTCTCCATGTAACTATCCAGTCTTTCCTTAAATGATCCCGCCTTGACCATGTCTGTTGGAAGCTCATCCCACATCCCTACCACCCTTTGCATAAAGAAATTTCTCCTCATGTTCCCCTTATAATTTTCCCCCTTCAATCTTAAACCATGCCCTCTAGTTTGAATCTCCCCCACTCTTAATTGAAAAAGCCTATCCACATTTACTCTGTCTGTCCCTTTTAAAATCTTAAACACCTCTATCAAGTCCCCCTCAATTTTCTACGCTCCCGAGAAAAAAAGCCCTCGTCTGCACAACCTTTCCCTGTAACTCAAACCTTGAAATCCTGTCAACATTCTCGTAAACCTTCTCTGCACTCTCTCTATTTTGTTTATATCTTTCCTATAATTTGGTGACTAAAACTGCTGTATACAGTACTCCAAATTTGGCCTCACCAATGCCTTGTACAATTTCATCATAACCTTCCTACTCTTGAATTCAATACTCCGATTTATGAAGGCCAACATTCCAAATGTCTTCTTCACCTTTTTCACAACCTTATAATCCACATTCAATAAAGATATTGATCTATATGAAGCCACCTTTAATAGATCCCTATCCTTCTTTGCAATAACTGTTAGCAACGCCCTTGAAAAATACTCTGGAAATGAACCTGTTTCTGTCACTTGTTTCAATACTTCTATATATACAAGAGATAACAAATCATATATACCATATATATAACCACTTACAGCACAGAACAGGCCAGTTCAGCCCTACTAGTCCATGCTGTAACAAATCCCCACCCTCCTAGTCCCACTGACCAGCACCCGGTCCATTCCCCTCCAGTCCTCTCCTCTCCATGTATCCTCTACCTGAGTATCAGCCTTGAGGGTACTATTTACCATCACTCCTAAATCCCTTTGTTGCTCTGCACATCTCAATAGCCGACCATTTAATGCATATGACCTATTTAGATTTGCCTTTCCAAAATGTAACACCTCACACTTATCTGTATTAAATTCCATCAGCCATTTCTCAGCCCACACCTCCAGCCTTCCTAAATCACCTTTTAATCTATGATAATCTTCCTCACTGTCCACAACACCACCAATCTTTGTATCATCCGCAAACTTGCTTATCCATTTCTCCACCCCTACTTCCAGAACGTTAATATATATAACAAACAATAGTGAACTGAGGACCGATCCCTGAGGAACTCCACTAGTCACCGGTCTCCAATTGGACAAACAATTTTCTACCACTACTCTCTGACACCTCCCATCCAACCACTGCTGAATCCATTTCACTACCTCCTTATTTATACCTAATGCCTCCACCTTTTTTCCTAACCTCCTGTGGGGAACTTTCTCAAAAGCTTTACTAAAGTCTAAATAGACAACATCCACAGCTTTCCCTTCATCAACCTTTTTTTTAACCCTCTCGAAAAACTCAATCAGGTTTGTCAAGCATGATCTACCTCTGACAAAACCATGCTGATTACTCCCTATCAATCCGTGTACCTCCAAATATTTGTAAATACCATCCCTCAGAACACTTTCCATCAACTTGCCCACCACAAACGTCAGACTCCCGGGCCTATAATTCCCAGGTTTACATTTAGACCCTTTCTTAAACAGCGGAACCACATGCGCCACCCTCCAATCCTTTGGCACTACCCCCATGGCCAGTGACATCCTAAATATTTCTGTTAATGGCCCCACTATCTGTCCACTAGCCTCCCTGAGTGTCCTTGGGAATATTTTGTCCGGTCCCGGAGATTTATCCACCTTTATCTTTTTTAACACAGCCATCACTACCTCCTCGGTTATCCTTGTATGCTTCATGACCTCCCCACTATTTTTCTTTACCTCAACTGGTTCAATATGTTTTTCCCTAGTGAATACCGAGGCAAAGAAATCATTCAAAATTTCCCCCATTTCCTCTGACTTCTCACTCAACCTACCCTCACTATTTACAAGGGGTCCAATTTTATCCCTCACTAATCTTTTACTTTTAATGTTCCTACAGAAACCCTTTGGATTTATTTTTACTCTGTCTGCCAAAGCCTCTTCGTGCCTTTCTTTTGGCCTTTCTAATTTCTTTCTTAAGATTCCTTCTACTACACTCCTTGTAGTCCTCCTTCAACTTCTCAGCTCCCTGCTCTTTATACCTCTTGTACATCTCCCTTTTTCTCCTAACCAAATTTCCAATATTCCTCGAAAACCAAGCCTCCCTATGACTTCCAGCCTTTCCTTTGGTCCTCACTGGGACATATCTACTCTGTACCCTCAATATTTCTTTTTTGAATATCCTCCATTTTTCATTTATATCCTTACCTGAAAATATCCTGTCCCACTCAATACTCACCGAATCCCTTCTTATTCCTTTGAAATTTGCTCTTCTCAAATCCAGAACCTCAACTTTAGGCCCCTATTTGCTCTTCCCTAAAACTAAAAGAGTTATGATCACTAGACCCAATTTGTTCTCCAACATTAATGTCCGATACCTGACCTAGCTCGTTCCCTAACAGGAGATCCAGTATTACACCGTCCCGAGTCGGTGAAATAGCCTACCATTTAATTCTTTATAAGTCGGTGAAATTCTTTATAAAACTCCCACTAGGCATAGACTGCAGTGCTCCTTTTTCCTAATATCTGTTTTGTTTAACAATGGTAAATTTAAATTAGATAAAAAAGACTTAATCTGATCTCTATATTGAGTACCTTCAGATGTATATAAGTTTTTATAAAATGTAAAAAACTCCTCATTAATTTCCTGTGGATTATATGTTATCTCTGAATTCTTCCTAACTGCATTAATCATTCTAGATACTTGTTCAGTCTTCAGCTGCCAGGCTAAAACCTTATGGGCCCTCACACCTAACTCATAATAACGTTGGATCATTGGATCATTTTCTCATGATTGTAAGTTTGCAAAGTATTATAATGTATTTTTAATTTAGATAGTTGTACCTTATTATCCTCAGTTGAATTCTTCTGAAATTTCTTCTCTAACACTGCTATTTTTTTCTCCAAATTTTGACTCTCTGCCAAATACTGTTTCTTCACTTTCGGTTATAACTAATAATCTGACCCCTTAAATATGCCTTTAAAGCATCCCATAAAATAAATTTACTCTCTTCTGAACCCTCACTTGTTTAACAAATTAAAGTTTCTTTAACAGCATTTTATTAAATCTCCAATGATAAGTGGTTTCTACCACCTCGGAGCCAGCTCAAGAAATTAACAATAATGAATGGTCAGACAAAATCCTACTCTTATATTCAGCAGGAGTAATTCTACCTTGTAATTGTGCCAATACCATAAATAAATCAGCTCTTGAAAACGAATCGTGCCGGGCAGAGTAAAATGAATAATCTTTTTCAGTCGGATTCAACCGCCTCCATATTTTCACCAAATTTAATTCTCTCATCAACTCAGTTATTCTTTTAGCCATTTTAATTTTCTTCACAGTTTTTGGAGATTTATCCAGTAATGGATCCAAACAGCAATTAAAGTCCCCTCCTACCAAAATATTCTCATTCGATTGATTCAAATTCAAAAATGTGTTCGTAACAAATTCTGCATCATTCTCATTTGGTGAATATACATTCAGCAAAGTCCAAACTTCTGAAAATATTTTACAATTAACCTTCAACGCTCTACCAGCACTGGCATAAAAATACTCCAAAATAAAAGGCACTTCTTTGTGGATCAAAATTGCGACTCCTCTAGCTTTAGAGTTAAAAGATGATGCAATCACATGACAAACCCAGTCTCGTTTCAACTTCAAATGTTCTTTTTCAGTTAAATGAGTCTCCTGTAAAAATGCAATATCCACCTTTATCTTCTTAATATAATCCAGTATTCATTTCCATTTTATCGGATGATTAAGCCCTTTAACATTAAATGTTGCAAAATTCAAATTATTCATTATTCCCTTTAGAGTGGCACCCAATGCAGCTTTACACTAAATAGAAGCCACTAAAAAAAACCCCTAAAGCTATTAATATAAAAATAAAAATACAAAAATAACCAAAATTCTACAATTCAACAAAAAAATGTAAAAAAACTTCCCCCCCCCCAAAAACCTCAAACAAAATGCAAAAGCAATACCCACCTCGATTGAGCAGGTGTGGTTAATACCACCAGTGGCAGATTACTTTAAATTCGGCAGGGTCATCTACCTCCCCCCGGCCAGACCTCCAAAAAGAGAACCATCATCTTATAATCCAGATCGAGTTTGTGTATACTCCTCCATTTCAACCAGTTCCGCCATTTCCAACTTTTTCATCCCATTTCCATTCCCGTTCTTAGTCTTGACTATGTTCACCAGAGGTTTCATTGACAAGTCATGGCTCAGCTTGTAATCTGGCAAAAGTTCATGCATCCTGAGCCTTCTCAAAAAATTGAAATTGATATTGCCCATAAAACACATTCAACACTGCTGGAGATCTAAATGCAGATTTATATCCCTTCTTCCACAATACTGCCTTTGCCGGATTAAACTCCTTATGTCTCTGTATAACCTCCTGACTTAAATCTGCATAAAACCCTTCTACCCTGAACCATTATTGGGTTTTGAGCAATATGGGATTTTGCTACCGCAAGACATAAAATCGTCTCCTGGTCCTGATATCTTAAACACCTAATTAAAACCGCTCTCGGAGGTTGACCCGGGAAAGGTTTACTTCTTAATGCTCGATGAGCTCTCTCCAATTCCAAACCATCTGGAAATAATTCAATCCCCAGTATTTCTGGAATCCATTTACAAAACAATTTCATAGGATCTGATCCTTCAATATCTTCTGGGAGCCCAACAATTTTAACATTATTTTGTCGGCTTTGATTTTCCAGTGAATCAATTTTCTGCAAAAAGACATTCTTCTAAGCTTCCAATCCTGTAAACGAGTCTTCAATCTGATCCACGCTATCTTCAATCTTCTTAAATTTATTTTGTACTTCATCAACAGCTGTCAAGCATTTATTAAAATCCACTTTCATAGAAGTAATCTCTCGACACATATCAGTCATTTTTCCTTTTACTTCAGCAAATTGTTCATCTATATTATGGAAATTAGTAGTCGCATAAGCCGTAATATTTTCATTTTGCTTTGATAACTCCTCAAACATAGTAACTACATCAGGTCCAGATGAGGGGCGCATTAAAACAGGTGACGTAACAGATTTAAAAGGAGAAGCCATTTTTGTAGTTATGGGCCTACCTTCAATTGCTTCTGCAACCACCAATAAAAGTTCCTGATCTTCTTCAACCAAAAATTCCACATGTTCTTCTTCTTCCTCTTCTGGCACTAAAATTTCCTCCCTGGCGACCTGGCTGTGGGTTTGGACCCCACTCCACGTTGGGCCAACCTTGTTGGCACAGCATAGACTGGGTCCCCCCTAGTCCGGAAATGATCCAGGACTTTGCGCACTTGTGAGGTCATGCGCACGCCCAGAGCACCCGTAGCGCGGCAGCGGGCATCTGACGGCACGTCGCTGTGTGCCGTCCGCGCTCCCCGACTCATGCCCTGACGCAGCCCCATGCCTCTCACCGCCCTTGGCTGCGCAAGACACCATGGCCCAATGCCAGGACAAACGCGTCGGCGCCATCTTGCCTCATTCCATGGATCGAAGACAGCAGCTTCTCTTCTGACCTTCCCGGAGATGTCCTCTGAGGCTTTTGATCCATGTTAAATTGATCCTGGTGCTTCTGTAAGGTAGACCCAGTTTCTTCACTTTTTTCTACTACTTTCAAAACCAACCTTTTTGATTTTTGACCTTTCCCTTTCTTCATTTCTTGTAACTTCAGAAATTAACGTTCTGTTCCACACACTTTTTAAATGTTTACATTCTATAAATTTTGGGCGTTAAATAGTCCAGTCGGGGAGAGCTGAATCCCCACGTCTTTGTTCTATGCCATCTTGCCACCTTGTTTATTTAAATCCTGAAAACAATACAGATTGGTAAAGTCTGAAATAAATATTGAATTCTTGGAAAAATATTCATTTTAATACAATTAATTCTTCCAATTAAGGTAATAGGCAAATTCACACACTTTTTAAAATCTTCATCTATCTTCATAAATAATGGAATATAATTTAATTTATATAAAATTTTCAAATTATTAACAATATGTATACCTAATGTTATCTGTCCACTTAAATTGAATTTTTTGTTGACATTGTGAATAATCTCCATTCACCAATTCCATTACCTCACTTTTAACTTCTCCATACTCTAACAACTGACTATAAAGTCTAGGTAATGATAATTGTGGCTGAGTTAAATAGACTAACACATCATCAGCAAATAAACTGATTTCATGTTCGATCTGGTTGATTACAAACCCTTTCAACTGTTGTTGTTCTACTTTCTTCTTAAGTTTTAAGTAATTTTCTCCAGGGGACACAGCTTTGCATTTCTGTGTTCCAGTGAATAATGCACAGGCAGGAGTCGGATTTCCAGTAACTGCTATGCACTTCCTGGCCACCGCAATGCGATCAATGTGAATTGCATTTGAAATGTGGAGGTTCATTTTAAGTCATATGTCCATTATGTTTCTCAACAAGAACAACTCTGGGTCCTGTGGGAATTCTTTACCTACAATTTTTTCTGGACTTGGCCTAGTTCCGCCCAGAAGGGTCTCACCTTGGTCCATGTCCAGGTTTCATGCAGAAAAGTTCCTTTGTCAATGCCACATCTAAAGCATTGATCTGACAATTCTGGTTTAGATCTGTTCAATTTTTGCGGCATCAGGTACAGCTGGTGTAGAAAGTTGTATTGCACCATCCTGTACCGTGCATTAATAATTACAGACATGCTGGTCCAACACAAGTTGTTATTCCTAGGTCCAACTCCCACCTCTGCCTTGATTTGTGAAGGCCTGGTTTAGGTCCTTCTGCTTGGAGCAAGGAATCATTGCCGAGATGAACTTCTGTGTGTTCCCTCTTTGAATCGTGGCCTCTACATCACTGCACATTGGTAGGCCATTGTTGGACCTAATTTGTCCTGCAGGAAAGATCTTATCTGAAGGTAGCAGTGGAACATCTTATTTAATAAATCATACTTATGCCTGAGTTGTTTGAATGACATGAGTTGCCCCTGCTCGTAACAGTCCTCAATGCACCTGATGCCATTACAATGCCAGGTGTCTGGGATCTTGTTCTACTGTCAATGGTATTTATCAATTTGGAGTTAGGGGTGTTTTTGGGGACGGCCCACTTTGATTCCCAGATATTGGTTAATTTTATTCCAAATGAAGATAATTTGTTTTAGTATAGGGCTGCCTGTTTTCCCAGATAACAATTTCACAGTCCATTTATAAATACAGTCATCTGCTACCTTCTCGCCTACCCCGTGCAGATCAATTTGTGCCCAGGATGATACATCTCTCCCTTCAATGAATGAGGCGATGTATCTCGACTGGGTTGCCCAACAGTATTTCTCGAAGTCTGGCATTTGTAATCGGCCTAGACTTTAATCCCAGGCCAATTTTTCCATAGAGACTCTGGTTACCTTTCCATTCCATAAAAATGTTGTTATTGGTGGGAGCAAATTTTGGAAAGATCCCCAGGGTAATGCCACAGGCAGTGTCTGGAAGAGGCACTGAAGTCTCAGCAACACATTCATTTTAACACAGCTGACCCTGCCCACTAAAGTTATGGACAGGGACATCCATCCATTTAAGTCCTTTTTAATTCTCCCAAGCAAGGGGGTATAATTTAGTTTGTATGAATTATTCAAGTTATTGTTTATTTTGACTTCTAGGTATTTAATCCCATTTTGTGGCCACTTTAAATGACTGTTTTATTGGAATTGACTGTAATCCCCCTTGGTAAGTGGCATAATTTCACTTATGACTCAATTGACCTTATAGCTGGAGATCTCCCCAAAGTACTCCAGAGTGGAGCACAGCTTGGACAACGAGTTTGCTGGATCTGTCAGATATTTGAGTACTTCATCAGCAAATAAATTGATTTTATGTTCTTCTTGGCCTACTCTAAAACCGTTGATGTCTGGATTCTGGTGAATGGCTCTGGCTAGTGGCTCCACGACTAGTAAGAAAATGGCTTGAGATAGCGGGCACCTTTGTTTACTTGATCTTGTCAGTGAGAAAGCTGGAGAAATTTGTCTGTTGGTCACAACTTTAGTCCTGGGTGCATGGTAAAGTGCCCTTATCCAATTTTTCTCACCCCATCTTTTCCAACAGTTTGAATAAGAAATCCCACTCCAATCTGTCGAATGCCTTTTCCGCATCCTGGCCCATAGCTAGATCCCTCTCGTTTCTGATTTGTGACAGATACATTATACTCAATCATCTACCAATGTTATTTGCTGCCTGTCTTTTTTGCACGAAGCCCACTTGATCTTTGTTTGTTAGTTTTGGCAGATGTTTTGCCAATATATTTGTCAGGGCTTTGGCAAGTATCTTATATTCTGTGTTTCACAGTGAAATGGGTCTATAAGAAGATGGTGTTGGTGGATCTTTGTGCTTTTTAAGGATTATCATAATGATTGCTGTTGAAAATGATTCCAGGAGGGTATGGGTCTCCATTGCCTGGTCTACCACCTCCATAAAGAGAGGCATCAATAAATCCTTAAATTCCTTATAAAACTTGGGTGGAAATCCATCCTCCCCTGGAGACTTTTTACTCTGCAGCGAATTCAATGCCTTCCCTATCTCTTCTTCCATGAAGGCAAGATCTATGGATGTCGTTGGATCTTTGATTGTTGCTGCTCTCCGATGACAATGTTTCTTGTAGATGGAGGGTTATGGGCATTGTGCAGGGAGGTGGGGCTAGAAAGGGGTGTTTGGTTCGGTGCGGACTAGAAGGGCCTAATGGCCTGTTTCCGTGCTGTAATTGTTATGTTATTATGTTATGTTATTATGTTATGTTATTCTTGATACTGGGAGGGTTTTGCCTGGGATATCTTGGGCTGTGTCCACTACCTTTTGCAGGGCTTTCAGTTCAGGGGTATTAGTCTCTCCATATGAGACCATGATGCAGCCGGTCAACACACTGTCCACCACACCTTTGTGAAAATTTGTCAGGCTTTCTGATGTCGTACCAACCCTTCGTAAACTCCTGAGGAAGTAGAGGCTCTGCTGTTCTCTCTTCACATTGCCATTGGTATGTTGAGTCCAGGAAAGATCCTCTGAGATAGTGACTCCCAAGAACTTAAATTTGCTCACCCTCTCTGATTCCCCCAATGATCACTGAATTGTAAACCTCTGGCTTTCCTTTCCTGAAGTCAACAATCAGCTCCTTAGTTTTGGTGACATTGAGTGCGAGGTTGTTGCTGGTTCATCGTTCAGCCAAGTTTTCAATCTCCCTCCTGTTACTGACTCTTCCCCTTTGAGGAAGTTGGCCAAATTGTAGGTAGAGTGAGGGGCTAGTATAGTGTAGTCGGGCTTTGCAACATGATGGGAAAACAACAGAAGAAATAATTTAGCAAAAAGCTGACACACAAAATATATCAGAGCAATGAAGGTTGGCAGCAGCATCGGAGAGAACAATAGAGACTTGTTGATCTGCTCCTGCACTGATTGGCACCCTGAGACTTTGCAGATGCGAGAAATGAGCTACTAGTATTGTGTGGTGCGCTGTTAGCCAGAATCAGACACACACAAGGTAAAGACTGTACAACAGGCTTTAATCCACAAAGACTTCCACAGAGCCAGGCTGGCTGTAGCTGCAGTAACTGAGTGAGGCCTCGGGAGGCCGGCGCAGGCTTATATCCCGAAGGGTGATTGACACCTGACCAGGTGGGGCTTGATCCCTTCAGGCCGACTGATTTCTTAGCCGGCCAGGTGTAGTCCTGTCCCCTTTACTGCAGGTACAGGTGTTGTACCTTATATTGATAAGCTGCGGTCCTTATGATTGGTAGAATATTATACAGCAAGAGTAACTAACTTAGAGATACCCTGTAGATGTGAGGAACGAACTATTGGATATTAAACGATGGGGTCTTTTATGATTGGTGCAACATTATTCAGTTTGCTATGGATCAAGATAAAAGAGAATGTATTGTAGCTGTTCGGGGAGACTTTTGTCACTGACTCCTGAATGGCATTTCATTAGTAGCAGTGCGTGAAAGTAACCCAATCTGCAGATTAAAGAACGATCCAACCAAGACTGTAGTTGAAGTCAGTCATTTCGTGTGAGCACCCTGCGGACCCGGAATCCACACCTTCCTTTATACAACCCAATACCGTGGTATGGTCAACAGATTTGTAGGTGGTGTTCGTGTCGTACCAAGTTACTTATTTGTAGGTGTCTTCCTTTCACATCTTGACCTTCCAGAACTCCTCACATCTGGGTTATAATTGACACTAACCTTTATTTCTGTAATTAATACAACTTCATGTTTTACATTTTTGCTCGTGCCTCAGCCAGTCTCAGGCCTTCTACCACAGCTAACACAAATCCAGACTTACCACAGCACAGGAGGCTATTCAGTCCATCATTCCCCTCAAAGCAATCCCGTCAGTCCCATTACATCTCATCTTTCCCCCTGCAATATATTCCAGGTCACAAGCCCACCAATTTTGCAATGGTTCTCTTTTGTCATTTACTGGAAGGACGAGCAGTTAATGGTTGTGTATTAACCGTTGAATTCAGATCATTGAAATGTTGATGATTATGGTGAAAGATTTGGAGAATTTACCATCCATGGTTCGAATGTAAGTAGTTGTGAGATTCAGTAGTGTTCAGTGTGGAGCAAGAAGGCATCTTCGATCATTGATGTGCAACAAGGCAGCCATGGGTCGCCTGAGTTAGTAACCACACTTTCTCTTGCTTTAATAGTAAACGGTGGATGGTCCAGCTGGAGTCCATGGTCAACGTGTGACCGTGCCTGTGGAGGAGGAAAGTCTCTCCGGATACGGTCCTGTTCTGAGCCACCCCCAAAGAATGGAGGCAGGAGCTGCACAGGGGAGCAATTTGAAGTGACTCTGTGCAATGTCCAACCCTGTGGTACAAACCAAGGTGTGAAATAGTGATTGTTGTTTCCCACATTAGATTCTTGAATATAAAGGTTTTTCAGTGTTCAATATGGATCAGTCGGTAAAGATCATTTATAACGGTATTTGGTAAGTGTGAGATGTGTGGTGAGTGATGAATATTGCCACTCACTCCTCACTGAGGTTCGTGATACTCGGGTGAGGGAGGTAATGTTCAGCATTGTTTGGTCACCTCCAGATGGGGTTGGTGTTCGGAAAGTGTTGGTTGTGATAATAAGATTCATTCAGGATTTGAATGGGAAAAGGGACGATGGGGAAAGGATGAGTGGGAGAGGGAAGGGATGGGTGGGAGAGGGAGGAGGTGGGTGAGAGAGGGGAAGGATGGGTGAGAGAGGGAAGGGACAGGCAGGGAAGAAACAGGTGGGAGAGGGAAGGACGGGTGGAGAAGGGATGGGTGGGAGAGGGAAGGGACAGGCAGGAATGGGGACTGGAGAGTGGGGATGGGAAGGGACACAGAAGGGACAGTGAGGGGAGTGAAAGGGTCAGGCAGGGAAGGGATGGGGATGTGGAGTCAGGACGGGGATGGGGAAAGGGACGGGAAGAGAAGGGAAGGGATGGGAATGGGTTGGATGGAGAAGGGGAAGGGGCAGGGGAAGGGAGGATGGGGAAATGACAGGTGAGATTGGGTGGAGATTACTGGGAGAGATGGAGACAGCTGGGATAGGGAAGAGGTGGTTTGTAATTATGAAATTGTTGCTATTTGAAGAGGAATTCTAACATTGTGACATCAGTTGGACTTTGTTGGCAACTCACTGATGCATGGTTCCGTTGTTCTGACGTGATAGAACGGTGGGGTGGAAGGGATGAATGGGGAAGGTGTTGCATTGTTTGTCAGGGACAGGTCAATCAAAAGGGCTAGTCTACTGAGGCCATATGGGTGGAGCTGAGGAATGGGAAAAGTATGGCCACACTAATGGGGTTGTATTATAGACCACTCAACAGACAACGAGAATTGGAGGAGCAGGTCTGTAGAGAGATAGGAGACGGCTACAGGAAACAATAGGTTGTGATAGAAGGGGATTTTAACTTTCCAAATGTTGACTGTAAAAGGGCTGGATGCCTTGGAGTTTGTCAAATGTGTTCAGAAAAGTTTTCTAAATCAATATGTAGAGGTATAAACTGGATCTCCTGTTAGGGAATGAGACAGGACAGGTGACAGAAGTATGTGTAGGGGGACTTTTTTGGGACCAGTGATCATAATGTCATTAGATTCGAGTTAATTATGGAGAAGGATGGCTCTTGGCCTCGAGTTGAGATTCTAAATTGGAGAAAGGCTAATTTTGAGGAAATGAGAAAGGATCTAGAATGTGTGGATTATGATAAGTTTTTTTTGGGCGAGGACGTGTGAGGTAAGTGGAGGCCATTCAAAGGGGAAATTTTGAGAGTTCCTGTTAGATTAAAAACAAGGTTAGCAGGCAGAGGGAACCATGGTTTTCGATGGATATTGGGGATCTGATTTGGGAGAAGAGAGAGGGGAGTAACAGGTATCGGCCACACGGAGCAAATGAGATACAGTACAACTCTGATTTATCCGAAATTGGATTCTCCAAACTCCTCTTTTATCTGAATTTTTAAAATTTGTTTTGGATAAGCAATGGTTATCCAAAGCAAATCAGAAATCCTCATTTGTCCCAAATTTTTTTGGAGACGAATTAACCTCACGGGTTGGAAAACAAATTCACTTGACATGAAATTAGAACGATGATTGTCTTTGTATCAGGTAACTCCCTTCTCTCTCGTTCCATTTCTTCTTTACCTTCACCTGTTAACTTTTCTCTTCAACTCACCCTCTCAAACTGTGTGTCACTGACTCCCAGCCACAAGTGGTCAGAAGAATCCCTTGTCCCAACATCAAGGAGAGCGGTCTCCTGGACCAGAGCAGAAGTTTTTGCTCAGTGGTATCCCCTCCCCTTCCCTTCCCTCCACCTCCTTCCTTCCCTCCCCCCTTCCTTCTCAGCACACTGGAGCTCCCAACGCCAACTCCGAACCCTCCCCACTGCCTACTACTGCACATGCACTCTGGACTTCTCTAGGCCTAGGGGAGGATTCGGAGTTGGGACTCAGGCATCACCATCGTGAGCTCCAGTGACCGGGGAGACAGGAGCCCACTGACTCGCCAGTAAGTCTTCCATCGGCCCAGTGGGATCAGGAGCAGTGGTGGGGACATGTCGGGGATCGGCGGTGTTGGTTGGGAGATTTCGGTGATTAGCAGTGGCGCTGGGGACATGTCGGGGATCGGCGGTGTTGGTTGGGAGATCTCGGTGATTAGCAATGGCGCTGGGGACAAGTCGGGGATCGGCGGTGTTGTTTGGGAGATCTCGGTGATTAGCAGTGGCGCTGGGGACATGTCGGGGATCGGCGGTGTTGGTTGGGAGATCTCGGTGATTAGCAGTGGCGCTGGGGACATGTTGGGGATCGGCGGTGTTGGTTGGGAGATCTCGGTGATTAGCAGTGGTGCTGGGGACATGTTGGGGATCGGCGGTGTTGGTTGGGAGATCTCGGTGATTAGCAGTGGCGCTGGGGACATGTCAGGGATCGGCGTTAGCAGCCAGTATTTTTTTGGTGAGAATTAAACGTTATTTTACTGCTTGAAAAGCCTTCCCTTGTTATGTGTTATTTAAACAGTGCTACAAGTGATTTGCTGTGGCTACTGGGCTGTTTTTTTTTTAAAAATGACTGACAGGCCCGATCCCGACCATTTTGCATAATCTGAGTTGTACGGTACTTGGGAAGTATAAAAAAAATGCAAGAAAAAATCTACAGAAGGAAATCCTGAGGTTGCTTTGCAGACACAATGAAGGAAAATCATTTGGGCTTCGATCAATATATTTAAGAACAAAACGATAAGAAGGACAAAAGTTGTCCCATTTGAAGATTAAATGGTCAACTATGCAGGGTCCCAAAAGAGATCAGAGAGATCTTAGATGTTTATTTTTAATGGAGTGTTAGGCAGTGGGTTATTATGTCAACACAATACTGTGGGCAGAAGGGCCTGAACTGTGCTGTAGACATCTGTGTTGTATTCAGGATGGGGACTGACACAGATTCCAAGGAAGTGAAGCAAACACATCATGAGGTCATGGTGCCTATACTGAAGGAGGAGGAGGTTCTTGCTGTCTTGAGGCAAATAAGTTGGGAGAAAAGCTGAGGGCCTGGATTTACAAGGTGACGGAAGTTTTGAGTAACTGACAGGCCCATATCTTGTCCAGGTGCTGATGGCTGTCCTGCTGGACTAGAGTATGTGGATTGTGCCAATCGATGTCCCCAAGCATGCATTGATTTCCAGAGCGGAATCGTCTGTTCTAACTCCGGAGCATGTGAAGCAGGCTGTCGATGCCCGAATGGTAAGTAAAATCTTTCACACCAGCCCCAACCCCAGCCCATAAATCTGTGCTGGAGAGCCCGGCACAGAGTTCGACTTGCACAGGACTCACTACAGGCATGTCGATGCAGACCAGAAAGTGGAAAGTCCAATTAAAACATTGCTGGTGTAGCTCAGCAGGTCAAACAGTGTCCTCTTCCTTAATCTCCACATTGTCCAGCACACAGGCCTGTTCTATTTTGACCTCACCCTGATCAAGGTCCTTTTCTCTTATGAATACTGACACAAAGTATTATTTTATTACCTCTTCTGCCTCCAGGTACATTTTGCCCCCTTTATCCTTTAGTGGTCCCCACTTTTGTTCTCATCATCCTTCTGTTCTTCACAAACACATAGAACACCTTGAGGTTCTCCTTAATCCTACATGCCAAGGTCTTCTCCTGCCCCCTTCAAGCTCTCCTAAGTCCTTCCTGGCTCCCATATAATTCTCACGAGCCCTTCCTGTTTTCTGCTTCCTATATCTCATGTATGCGTCCTCGGGCAAAAATACATTACTGACATTTCGGGCTTGAGCCCTTCATCAAGGTTGGCCCAGTTATAGAACTTCATGCACACAGGCCCAGTCTAGCAAAGCAGGGCTGAGTTGCTATTTGTTTATTTCTCCGGTGGGATTCTTTATTCTGCATCAGACATGGAATAGTGGTGACACAGATTCAAATGTGGGTATTTACTGTTGCCTAAACATAGGAATATAGACGCCTCCCACTGGGGAATGTATGTGCTCAAATCCAGTAATATAACGGGATGAAGCAAAGTATTGCTCAGTAGATCAGGCCACATCTGTGAGGAATGAAGCAAGTAAACAAGTCCAAGTCAAGTTTACTCTCATCTGATGATTACACAAATGCAACCCAGCGAAAAATTTGACTGGCACCTCCTGACTGCAAGAGGGATGGATGGGGCTGAATTTGACAGGAGTGTCCAAGAAGGATTCCTGACACAGTCTGTGGACTGGCCGACGAGAGGAGAGGCCAGACTGGATCTGGTTGTGGGGAATGAACCTGGTCAGGGGGCAGACCTCTCAGTGGGGGAGCATTTTGTTGAAAGTGGCCACAACTCCCTGAGCATCAATATAGGTATAGAAAAGGATAAAAACAGTCAAACTGGGGAAGGGCTAATTATGAAGGGATGAGGCAGGAGCTAGTGAGAATAAACTGGAAACAGATGTTTAAGGGTGAAAGCACAGAGGTAACGTGGAGGGAGTTGTGGGACCACTTGGGCAGGGTTCGGGATAGGTTTGTCCCACTGGGACAAGGAAGGGATGATTGGAAAAGGGAACCGTGGCTGATGAAACAGGTCAGGCAACTCGTCAAGAGGAAGAAAGAAGCAAACATTAGATATAGGAAACAGGAAGGGCTCATGAGAATTATATGGGATCCAGGAGGGAACTTCAGAAAGAACTTAGGAGCGCTCAAAGGGGGCAGGAGAAAGCCTTGGCAAGAAGGATTAAGGAGAACCCCAAGGATGACAAGAATGAAGATAGGGCCACTAAAGGATAAAGGAGGCAACGTGTGCCTGGAGGCAGAGTAGGTTGGGGAGGTGCTAAATGAATACTTTGCATCAGTAGTCACAAGGGGAAAGGACCTTGATCAGGGTGAGGTTGGAATTGAACAGGCCTGTGTGCTGGACAATGTGGAGATTAAGGAAATGGAAATGTTGGATCTTCTTAAAAACATCAAGATTGATAAGTCCCCGGGCCAGACATGATATACCCCAGGCTGCTGTGGGAAGTGAGAGAAGAGAGAGCTGGGGCAGTAGCTATGATCTTTGAATCTTCTTTGGCCGCAGGGAAGGTGAATTAGCTGTGGAAATTGAGATAAACAAATATGATTTGATTGGGATTACAGAAACATGGCTGCAGGGTGGGCAAGCCTGGGAACTTAACATCCCGGGGTATACGATATTTAGGAGGGATCGGCAAGAAAGAAAAGGAGGTGGGGTAGTACTGATGCTGAGAGAAGGGACCGACACGATTTACAGAAAGGATATCAACTCGGAAGATGCGGAATCTATATGGGTAGAACTGAGGAATAGCAAGGGGCAGAAAACGTTAGTAGGGGTGGTATATAGGCCTCCAAATAGTAGTGTAGAGGTGAGGGAAGGCCTAAAAAGAGAAATTAGAAAAGCGTGCAATAAGGGAACAGCTGTCATCATGGGAGACTTTAATTTGCATATAGATTGGACTAGTCAAATTGGTAAAAATACTGAGGAGGAGGAATTCCTTGAATGTTTACGGGACGGTTATCTAGACCAATATGTCGAGGAACCAACTCAGGAGCAGGCCATTTTAGATTGGGTATTATGCAATGATAAGGGGCTAATCAACAATCTTGTTGTATGAGGCCCTTTGGGCAGGAGCGATCACAATATGATCGAATTCTCACTCGACATGGAGAGTGATGAAATTAAAACCGAGATTAAAGTCCTGAATTTAAATAAAGGGAATTATGATGGTATGAGACGGGAGTTGAGTAAGATTGATTGGGTGGTGTTTATGGGGGAGTTGACTGTGGATAGACAATGGAAAGCATTCACAGATCTAATGGAGAAATTGCAAAAATCGTTTATACCGGTTTGGCATAAAAATAAACCAAAAAAGGTGACTCAACCGTGGATAACAAGGAAAATTAGAGACAGCATTAGGTCCAAAGAGAGAGCATATCAATTGGCCAAAAAAAGTACCACAACCGAAGACTGGGAGCAGTTCAAGGTGCACCAAAGGAGGACAAAGGGATTAATCAAGAGAGCAAAAATAAATTACGAAAGTAAGCTTGCGGCAAATATAAAAACCGACTACAAAAGCTTTTATAAATATGTCAAGAGGAAAAGATTGGTGAAATCCAGAGTAGGTCCTTTGCAGTCGGAATCAGGGGAATATATAATGGGGAATATGGAAATGGCAGACCAATTAAATCCTTACTTTAGTTCTGTTTTTACAAGAGAGGATACAAATAACCTCCCAAGGATGTTGGGAAACATAGAGACTAATGCAAGGGAGGAACTGAAAGAAATCAGTATCTCTAACGACATGGTCTTGGGGAAATTGATGGGATTGAAGGCAGATAAATCCCAAGGGCCTGATAATCTACATCCTAGGGTACTCAAGGAAGTGGCCATTCAGATAGCAGATGCTTTAAGAATTATTTTCCAGAACTCGATAGACGCAGGATCAGTACCCATGGATTGGAGGGTAACTAATGTTACCCCACTATTTAAAAAGGGGGGTAGAGAAAAAGCGGGGAATTATCGACCGGTGAGCCTTACATCAGTAGTGGGCAAAATGATGGAATCCATTATTAAGGATGTAATAGCGGAGCATATGACTAGCAGAGAAGGGATCGGACGGAGTCAACATGGATTTACAAAAGGTAAATCATGCTTGACAAATCTATTGGAATTCTTTGAGATGGTGACAGGTAAAATAGATGGGGGAGAGCCAGTGGATGTGGTGTACCTGGACTTCCAAAAGGCCTTCGATAAGGTCCTGCATAAACGACTGGCTTCCAAAATCAAGGCTCATGGGATTGGGGGCAAAGTTTTTTTTTTAAACTTTATTTATTAATTTAAACATATAAAGAAAGTCAGTAATTCACATACAAAAAAAATACAAAACGAAGTAATACAAATACAAAGTAACATAATTAATACAATACCAATCTCAAAATCTCCCCCTGACAACTAAAAACTAAGACTAAAAGAAAAGAAACTATTTTTAATCCCTAAACCCCCCCCCTCCCCACCCCCACAATAAAGAGTGAAGAATTAATAGTTAGTATAATAAGAGAATATCTTAAAAAGAAAATCAATATATATATTAAAAAAAATATTAATTAAGTATTAATTATTAGTCCACAAAATTTTTATTATATAAAACTATATATAAAAAAAACAAAAACAAACAAAAAAAAACTTAAAACGAAAAAAAAGCCAACTAATAAAAAAAACTTTAAAAAAAGGAAAGAAAAAAAAACATATATATAGAAAAAATATATATATATAAATGAAAAGTTTTTTTAAAAAAAAGAAAAAAAAATGAAAAAAATTAATTCAAACTTATTTAAATTGTATATAATCAATAACTGGAGTCCACTTTAACTCAGAAAAAGACATCTTATCTTGTATAGAAAAAGATATTTTTTCCATGACCAAACAAAACTTCATCTCTGAATACCACCTATCTAAATACAATACATTTCTATTCTTCCAAGTAATCGCTATACATTTCTTAGCCACTGCCAATGCTAAATAAATAAAAGAAATCTGGTAATTATCTAATTCTAAATCAATCAACGGTTGCATATTCCCTAATAAAAATATATCAGGGTCTAATACAATATGAAGATTATATAGATTATTAAATACAGATTGAATACCTTTCCAAAATTGTTGTAACCGATCACACAACCAAACAGCATGTAAAAATGTACCAGAAACCTGATCACAACGAAAACAAAGATCTGACTTACTAAAACCAAATTTTTTTAATTTTTCGGGTGTGAAATATAATTGATGTATAAAACTATAATTGATCATCGCCAATCTAGCATTGATCAATTTTCGAACACTGTTACGACAAATTTCAGACCAACCTTCTTCAGTTATTGTTAAGCTTAAATCTTTTTCCCATTTCATTTTATCTTTATCCCAATCTATTTTACTTTCACACTCCAACAAAATACGATACAAGCCTGATATATAACCCTTTTTTGGAAATGAGAGCACGTATTTCTCAAAATCAGTTTCAGACAATAAATTCATTTGGCGTCCACATACCTGTTTTACAAAATATCTTAACTGATAATACACAAATATAGAATGACCACTTATATCAAATCTCTTTTGCAATTCTACAAAAGAACAAAAATGACCTTCTAAAAAACAGTCAGATAAATTATGTATTCCTTTCTCCTTCCATTGTTTCAAAATAGTATTAGATTCCGTGAAAGGAACAAGTTGATTATTAAATAATGGTAATCTTCCCGACCACTTATTTTTCAATCCCATTTTATGTAATTTACTTGTCCATAAATTCATTAAATGTTTCAATATTGGTACATCATAAGTTCGTAACCAATTTTTATTCCATCGAAATAAAAATTCATTCGAAAATTTTTCAGAAATAATTGCCAATTCTATCTGTGCCCAACTAGGCGTTTCTTGTGTGGCCATTAATACGCTAAGAAATCTAAATTGAGCTGCTTCATAATAAAATTGAAAATTAGGTAGTCGTAACCCTCCAAATTGAAAATCCCACATCAATTTTTTCAACGCCACCCTAGGGAATTTTCCTTTCCACAAAAAATCCCTAATTACCTTATATAAGTCCTTAAAAAATCTTTTTTGTAAACAACAGGGAATTGATTGGAATAAATATTGTATACGAGGAAAAATATTCATTTTTATAGTATTAATTCTTCCTAATAAACCCAAAGGTAAATCTTCCCATTTAACTAAATCTGCCTTAATCTTCTTCATTAAAGGAAGATAATTAAGTGAATATAAGTTTTGGTAATCAGTATTAACATTAATTCCCAAATATTTGTTTCGTCCACTTCAAATTCGTAATATTTCTAAACATTGAATAATCATCTTTACTAATTGATAAAATTTCACTTTTAGTCCAATTAACCTTATAACCAGATAATTGACCATAAATCTCTAAAGAATCTAGAAGTGCTGGCAGAGAAACATCAGGATCCACCAAATATAGCAAAACGTCATCCGCAAATAAATTTATTTTATAATCTTCATTCAAAACTCTCATACCTTTGATACTTTCATTCTGACGTATTAATTGTGCTAAAGGTTCAATAACTAAAGCAAACAAAGCGGGTGATAATGGACATCCTTGTCTAGTAGATCTTGTTATATTAAAAGATTCTGAAAGCAAACCATTAGTAACAACTCTAGCTTTTGGGCCATTATACAAAGCCCTAATCATACCAATAAATGAGGGACCAAACGAAAACTTCTCAAGTACTTTAAATAAAAACTTCCACTCTTCTCTATCAAATGCCTTTTCTGCATCCAATGAAACCATCATTGGATAATTCTTCTGAGATTTAGATCTATTTATTAAAGTAATTAATCGTAAAATATTATCCGAAGCATACCTATTTTTAATAAAACCTGTTTGATCACGATGTATTATCTTTGGTAAATACTGAGCTAACCTATTAGCCATAACTTTAGCCACTATTTTATAATCTACATTTAACAATGATATAGGACGGTAAGAAGCTACCTGTAAGGGGTCTTTATCTTTTTTTGGTATAACTGTAATTATAGCATTAGAACAGGACTCAGGTAAATGAAAAGTATCATAAAGTTGTTGTATTACATTCTTAAATAAGGAAGATATATCAACATAAAAAGTCTTATAGAACTCAATAGAAAAACCATCTCCACCGGGCGCTTTTCCATTTGGCATATCTTTTATAGCCATTTCAATTTCATTATCCATAAAAGGTTTATCTAACTCCTGTCTATCTTCTTGAGTTAACTGTGGTAAATTAATATTTTTCAAAAAAGAGTCTATTGCATCTTCTTTTATCTATTTACATTCAGTCAAATAAAGTTTTTTATAAAAATTACAAAATTCATCATTAATTTCTTTTTGACTAAAAGTAATACCCGATTTATTTCTAATAGCTGATATAATCCTAGATAACTGTTCTTTTTTTAATTGCCAAGCTAATACTTTATGGGCTTTCTCACCCCATTCATAAAATTTATTTTTTGAACGATTCAACAGACATTCAAATCGATATGACTGTAACTTATTATACTTCAACTTTAAATTAGTTAATTGGATCTTTTGGAATTCAGTAGCTTTCTTTTGAAATTCTTTTTCACAGATTGTTATTTTCTTCTCCAAATCCTCAGTTTCTCTAACTCTCTCTTTCTTCAATTTAGATGCATAACTGATAATTTGACCTCATAAAAAAGCTTTCATTGCATCCCACAAAACAAACTGATCAGAAACAGAATGAACATTATTAGCAATGAAATCCTCAATTTGTTTTTTCAAATAAACAATAAATTCTGGCTTTTGTAGTAACATAGTCTTAAATCTCCATCTTAAAGTATGTTGTGTAACTTGAGAACTTTGATATTCCAATAATAACAATGAATGATCCGAGACTAACCTTGCCTTATAATCCACAGATATAACTTTATCCTGTAAATGTGCCAAAATTAAAAAATAATCAAGTCTTGAAAAAGAATTATGTCGAGAAGAATAAAAAGAAAAGTCTTTCTGTGTAGGATTAAATCTACGCCAAATATCAACTAAATTCAAATCTTTCATCATATTAGCCATATGTATCGCCATCTTTGATTTCTTAATTACCTTTGGATACTTATCCAATAACAGTTCTAATACCATATTTGAATCCCCCCCAATCATCACATTGGAATTAGCTTGTCCCAATAATAAAGATATTTCTGTAATAAAAGCAGAGTCTTCAACATTTGGGGCATAAACATCAATCAAAGTCCAAGCTTCATTAGAAATCATACAGTTCAACTTAAGTAGTCTTCCTCCATTTTTCTCCTCGTCTTGCAATTGAAACGGTAAATTCTTATGTACCAAAACCGCAACTCCTTTTGCCTTTGAATTAAATGAAGAATAAAAGACTTGTCCAACCCAATCCCGCTTAAGTTTCAAATGTTCTTTATCTGTCAAATGAGTTTCCTGTAAAAAGGCCACATCTACTTTAAATTTTTTTAAATAAGCAAGTACTTTCTTACGCTTTATAGGATTATTCAAACCCTGAACATTAAGAGAAGCAAACTTAAATTTCGACATATCTTTCAACAATTAGAAAAAAAACCCCAACTCTTACCCCTTTACCCTCTCTTAATACAATCAAAAAAAAAGAAAAAAAAGAGAAAAAAAAGAAAAAAAAGAGAAAAAAAAAGGAAAAAAAATTTTATTAAACAGAAAAAAAACCCCTTCACTCTTTAATCTGATAATACAAAAAAAAGAAAAGAAAAACCGGGTAGGAGGTTAAAAATACCTCCTCCCGTCTAAACCGCACAATGCGGTAACTCCCCCCCAAAAAAATGGGTGTGAGATAACTCACACGTAGCTGATGACTGCTGGAAAATACTGCCCATCCAGCCCCCTCTCCCAACCCCCATATCATATTAACATAATCATTATCTAAAACCATCTCCAGAATTTTCTTTTAATCAATTTAATCTCTACGGCCACCCTTATCTCCATCTCTTCTTGGGGATCATTTCCCTTCTTCCATCTCCAAATTTTTCTGAACAATTTTATCTCTCTTATCTCCCTTATCTCCATTTCTTCTTGAAAATCGACTCCCTTCTTCTGTCTCCACTCTCTTTGGAGACCGTGGTGGACTTACGTCTTTCTTGAAATTGCGTAATTGACAAAGATTGAGCAAAATCCATAGCCTCCTTAGGATTATCAAAAAATTTAGGTTGATAACCATCTTGAAAAATCTTCAATACTGCTGGATATCTAAATGTTGCTTTATATCCTTTTCTCCATAACACTTCTTTCACAGGATTAAATTCATGCCGTTGAAACATAACTTCTTGACTCAAATCCGGATAAAAGAAAACACGATTATTTTCGACCATCAAGGGGGATCTTCTTTGTTGTGCATTTCTTATAGCCGTGCGCAAAATTGTCTCTCTATCGCAATAATTTAAACAACGAACCAAAACCGATCTTGGATTTTGTCCTGAAAAAGACTTTCTTCTTAAAGCTCTATGGGCACGTTCCAAAATTAAACCGTCCGGGAGCTTATCCCGTCCTAACACCTGCGGGATCCATTCAGTAAAAAATTTTCTTGGATCCGGTCCTTCCATACCTTCTGGTAAACCAACAATTTTTATATTATTCCGTCTAGATTGATTTTCTAAATAATCAACCTTTTTCATCAGATTCTTATTCTGAATTTGGAAATCTTCATTTGTTTTATTTACTTCTTGCATTTGTTCCTGTACTATATCCATTTCATGATCAACATCTTCAAATTTTTCTTTCACTTCAAGCTTGAAAGCTCCATAGTCAGCCATCTGTTTAGTGATAGTTTCCGTCAAAACCTTAAGCTCAGTATTAGTTTGAACTACAACTCTGGATAATTGTGTCATTGTAAGATATATCTTGGTTTCAAAATTCTGAAAATACATGTCCATTTGAGTAGATTCAACTACAATAGGCTCCTGCCGTTTCTGTTTCACTGAAGGATCTTCTATTTCTTCCCTCATTTTAACTTTAGCAGTTTTTCTTATAGTTTGGCTGCTTGTAGAAACCCCTGCCACAGCCTCCTCAGCAGTATCTGGAGGTCTGTGGCTAGGGATTTTCTTACCCCATATTTGATCAAATACTTCTTGTAAATCGGGTTTTAGTAAAGTCTCCTTTGTTAATAGTACATCTTGCAGCACTGGTGCTTTATCCAAGGTTAAATCTCCACTCCCTGTCGGATTTCCAGCAGACAGCGTTGAAGGAGTAAAGGTTCATTCATAATATTTACAGCTAGTGCAGATTCTCACACATGCGCCCGGCTAGCCCTTTGTTCTAAGGGCTGCCGGGCGCCATCTTCAAAGAGTCCTACCGACAAAGAACTGGACTCCGCTGCCGAACCTCGGATCTCCTCCCCTGGGTCCATCTCGCACTGTAGTCTGGCTTCCCGTGTGCAGGTCGGCTTGAAATCTTTAAGTCCTGGAAAATGTAGTTTCTTGACAATCTGTTGCCATTTTTTTTTACTTTTCTTCAACAACTGTACCATCAGGGATTAGCCTAACACCTCTAACTATTTTTAAACTTTTAAAAAGTTTTAACGGGTATTTCTAGACAAAACAATAACAAAGAGTCGGGAGAGGACTGGAAGGCACGTCTGATCCTTATGCCATCTTGCCACGCCCCCTGGGGGCAAAGTATTGATGTGGATTGAGAACTGGCTGGCAGGTAGAAGACAGAGAGCTGGGATAGACGGCTCATTTTCTGAGTGGCATGCGGTGACCAGTGGGGTACCACAGGGATCTGTACTGGGACCCCAGCTGTTCACAATTTACATTAATGATCTGGATGAGGGGATTGGATGGAATATCTCCAAATTTGCAGATGACACTAAGCTAGGAGGGGTTGTGTGCACGGAAGAGGGGGTCAGGAAGCTCCAGTGTGATTTGGATCAATTGAGGGACTGGGCAGATCCATGGCAAATGCACTACAATGTGGATCAATGTGAGGTTATCCACTTTGGTAATACAAACCACTCTCAGTGGAACCTCAGCTGTGTGGATAAAAAATTGGCTTGTAGGAAGAAAGCAGAGTAGTGGTGGAAGGAAAATACCTGCCTGGAGGCCAGTGACTAGTGGAGTGTCACAGGGATCTGTTCTGGGACCCCTGCTCTATGTAATTTTTATAAATGACCTGGATGAAGAGGCAGAAGGATGGGTCAGTAAGTTTGTGGATGATACGAAGGTAGGAGGAGTTGTGGATGGAGCTGAAGGTTGTCAAAGGTTACAAGAGGATTTAGACGGGATGCAGAGTTGGGCAGAAAGGTGGAAAACCAGAGGTCATAGGTTAAGGTATAGAATCCATTGATCATTGGGGGAATCAGAGGGGGAGAAGGTGAGCAAATTTAAGTTCTTGGTAGTCAGTATATCAGAGGATCTTTCCTGGACCCAACCCTCTAAAGGCATTGTGAAGAGAGGAGTTTAGTACCTCTACTTCCTCAGGAGTTGGTGGAGATTTAGGAACAACATTGGAAACCCTGAAAATTTCTACAGAGGTGTGGTGTAAAGTTTTCTGACCGGCTGTATCACAGTCTGGTACGGGGACTCCAATACCCCCTAACGAAAAGCCCTGTAGAAGGTAGTGGAGACATCCCAGGACATCACTGGCAAAACCCTCTCCACCATCGAGAACATCTACAGGGAATGCTGCCCTCGGAGAGCAGCAGCCATCATCAAGGATTCACACCACACAACATACGCTCTGCTCTTGCTGCTGCCATCTGGATAAAGGTATTGGGGCCACAAGACTCGCACCACCAGCTGCTACCCCTCCACCATCAAACTCCTCAACAACAAACTCAGTCAGAATCTCATTTAAGGACTCGTACTTGTGCACTTCATTGATTTTCTTATTCTCTTTGTATTGTGTAGTCAGTTTGTTTACATTTATTGTCTGTTTACAGTTCTTTATTTGTTTCCCTGTTTATGCTGTGTACAGTTTATTTTTTGCAGTAGTAATTCTTCCTCACCCACAGAAAAAAGGAATCTCCGGGATGTATGTGATGTCGTGTATGTTCTCTGACAATAAATCTGAAGGGTGAGAGATTAAATGTTTAAATGAACATGAGGGGGAACGTCACACAGAGTGTGCTAAGAGTGTCGATCGAACTGTCAGCAGATGTGGTAGATGCAGAGAAGGTACATGGAGGGAGGGCATGGAAGCCTATGTTTTGGGTGCAGGTCTATGGGACAAGGTGAAATCATAGTTCACAGACAAGATGGGTCGAAGGGCCCGTTTCTCTACTGTAGTGTACTATCATTCTGAATTACTGAAAGTAAAAATCTATCACTGAAAACTAGAAAAAGCTCTAGTGTGGACCTGATCGTTGTAATCCTAGTTTTAAAAGAGGTGGCAATAGCATAACATAATAACATAACATAACAATTACAGCACGGAAACAGGCCATTAGGCCCTTCGAGTCTGCACCGAACCAAACATCCCTTTCTAGTCCCACCTCCCTGCACAATGCCCATAACCCTCCATCTTCTTCTCATCCATATACCTGTCCAACCTTTTCTTAAATAATACAATTGACTCCGCCGCCACTATTTCTCCCGGAAGCTCATACCACACGGCTACCACTCTCTGAGTAAAGAAGATCCCCCTCATGTTACCTCTAAACCTCTGCCCCTTAATTCTTAACTCATGTCCTCTTGCAGTGGGGAGAAGTCGCTGTGAGAGTGGGCAGTGTGTGAGTGAGTTTTTGTTGGAGAGGGAGTTCAAGGCTTTGGTTCATGAGGCTTCGGTGTTTTAACCTTTCCTCCTCTTAGCGGAAATAGTCTATCCACATCCACTCTGTCTATCCCTTTATACACCCCTGCAGCAGATCAATCGTTCGCAGAGCGAGAAAGTGACACAGGAGCAAATAAAAATAAAGCAGGGTTACAGCAAAGGGGTTGTTGCGGGGGGAGGGGCCAGTACAGGAGAGGGGCCGGTGCAGGAGAGGGGCCGGTGCAGGAGAGGGGCCGGTGCAGGAGAGGGGCCGGTGCAGGAGAGGGGCCGGTGCAGGAGAGGGGCCGGTGCAGGAGAGGGGCCGGTGCAGGAGAGGGGCCGGTGCAGGAGAGGGGCCGGTGCAGGAGAGGGGCCGGTGCAGGAGAGGGGCCGGTGCAGGAGAGGGGCCGGTGCAGGAGAGGGGCCGGTGCAGGAGAGGGGCCGGTGCAGGAGAGGGGCCGGTGCAGGAGAGGGGCCGGTGCAGTGGGGAGGGGTCGCTGTGAGAGTGGGCAGTATGTGAGTGAGTTTTTGTTGGAGAGGGAGTTCAAGGCTTTGGTTCATGAGGCTTCGGTGAGCAGAGGCTGAGGAGAAGGTGTAGGAGTTGAGGCAAGGACCAGTTTTTTAAATTTATCACTGTCTGGTGAATTTTCCACTGCTGTTCCTGGGTGAGAACTAATGAGATTTTATTAGTTTGTAAGAGACTGGACAGAATAATAGTTTGGCAAAGACTAGGGTGGCTGAAGGGCCTGATCTATGAATTGTCACTGTGGAAGTCTTGTTCCCTGTACCACCAACTTTTGAGAAATGACTGAGATAATTGTGTACTCTGCTCTCAAATTTTCCTTGAACCCCTTCTTGTTGAATGTCCTCACCTTTGTATTTCTCCGCAGCTGCTCAACAGCATCCAATCCTTCCCCATGTCTAGCAACCACACCACAAGGCCATCCTCCAGATCTGGTTAATGAATGTTCAGCATAATGTACTCCTCCAGCTTGGAAAATTGCTCATCACTAAAAATAGTCCAAAAATGTCACCCATTTCCAACCGAGTGCTGTACATCAGTTATTCAATTGGTCCTTTACCATAAGATGTCGCATTAACCCAGACACATGTTCACAGGTTCTCTTGAACAGGATGGACTTTGTGTGGCTCCCTGGCAGTGTCAATGCACTGATTCATCTGGAAAGGCCTGGGCACCAGGGAGCATGCAACAGGTCAGCTGCAACAACTGCACCTGTACTGAGGGACGGATTATCTGCTCCAATCGTACCTGCCCGACCTCAGAATGTGGTTGGAGTCTATGGTCAACTTGGTCATCCTGCAGCGTTAGCTGTGCAACTGGCATTCGATCCCGTTTCAGGTGAGACTTCCAAGTAGTTGAAATGGGAGGCATGGGACACGATGGTAGTTCTCTACTGAAATTTGGTAAATGTGAACTCCTTAAATCCCATCTCCAGTAGCTTCCCCACCACTGGTGTGAGGGTCACCAGCCTATAGTTTCCTGGATTATCATTATTTCCCTTCTTAATTAAAGATGCCACATTGGACAGTATCAAACACCTTACTAAGGTTCATTGTAGACAACATCCACCACTTGGGCCTATTTTGAATCTCCCCACTCCCATCTTAAACTACTTCTCTCTAGTTTTACATTCCCTTATCCTGGAATATTTACTTTATCCCTGTCTCTCTGGAGTTTAAATACCTCAACCTGGTCACCTCACATCTTACCAAGCTCCAGGGAGCTCCAAGCTGCAGCCTCTACTTATAATTCAAGCCCACCAGTTCTGGTAATATCTTCATGGCATTTGTCCTATAGTTGGGTGAGCAGAACTGCACACAGTACTCCGTGTGGTCTACAGCGTCCCGTACTCACACACAAATTGATAATGTATATGTATCAGGAAATCAAAGATGATGGAACCCTTGGGGAGTAGTGATCATAACATGATAGAGTTCAGTTTCAAATTTGAAAAGGAAAAGCTGATATCGGGTTTGTCAATATTTCAGTGGAACAAAAGGAATTACAGTGGGATGAGAGAGGAAGTGGCTCAAGTTGACTGGAAAAGTCAGCTTGATGAGGGGATGGCAGAGCAGAATTGGAAGATATTTCTATAAGAAATATAATATTAATCTTCCATCCCATTGGCGTCAACATCAACCTCCAATTTCCATGAACACCCTTCCCTCTCTCTTCCTCTGGCTGTCCACGCCCTCCCCAGCCATCTCCTAACAGGGACCTACTCTTTGTAGCTTTCTCTCCTTCCCCATCACTTCTCACCTTCCTTCTCTTCTCCACCAATATACACCTTTTACCTTTTACAAGTTAGTCTGAGCTCCTCCCCATTCCCTTCCTCCCCCCGTCTATTTTCTTCAGGCATCTGCCTGATTTTTGGCTCTCCTGGTGAAGGGCTCAGGCCCGAAATATCAACTGTCTTTAACTTGCTTTAGATGCTGTGTGACCCGCTGAGTTTCTCCAACACTTTTGTGGATTGCACTGGACCCCAGCATCTGCAGAGTGTCTCATTCACCTGGAAATAACTCTTTGTAAGCAATGTTCCATACACAGTGCTAAAGTATTAATAACAGACACATCTGGAGTTGTACTCAGACTCCTTTATTCAGGTCTCCAGCCAAGCTTATCCATTTTTCTGCTTTTGCTGCTCTCGGCAGAAGTGACGTCATCAGTATATACAAAGGACTCTTCCTGCACGTGGGCTTTTTCCCTTGAAGAAGAAGGCCCAGCACCATCTTGGGAGCTGGCCACCCTGCCAACGTGCAACTGCCATTTTGGGAGCGAGTTTGCTTGCTAGTGAATGGGCCACCACATAACCCCCTTGCCCATTCCCCAGGAGCGGCGATACACCTCCCGCCACCCAAAGTCTGGATCAGTCTCTGCTTGGGCAGGCTGCCCCTGCTCCCCAGTGCCTGGACCTCTACCAGTTGAGCCAAGTCCACATGGACATGGGTCGGTTTAAGTCGGTCAAGCGTGAAAACCTCCTCTTCCTCCCCGATATTCAAGACGTACGTGAACTGTTGTTTATGTCCACCTTGAAGGGCCCATCGTACAGCTGCTGCAACAGTGTCAGATGTTCCCCCTTCATACAAAAATGAACTTACAGTTCTACAGATCTTTGGGTACGTGGGTCCTGGTCTGTCTGTGCTGTGATGTCTGCCTGTGGGCCAGGGTACCGAGCCTCTCTCATAGTCTATCCAGGACTGCTGCAGGGTCTTCCTTTCGCCCCTGTGGGGCTGATACAACTCACCGGGGATAACCAGGGGTTCTCTGTAAACCAGCTCAGCTGACGAGGTGTCCAAATCTTCCTTGAGCACCATGCTGATTCCTAGCAGGATCCAGGAAGTTCATTACCCAAATGGGCCCCTTCAGGCAAGCATTGAGTACTGACGTTAAGTGTCTGTGGAAATGCTCTACTAACCCGTTTGGCTGTGGGTGGTGTGCAGTTGTGTGGTGTAGCTGCATTCCCCACAGGCTGGCCAGGGCCAACCACAGGCTGGAGGTGAATTGAGCACCTCTGTTGGAGGTTATGTATGCCAGTAATCTGAAACACACCACCCATTGTCGCGATCATTGCTCGGATGCAGGAGTCAGCGGTTGTGTCAATGAGTGGGACTGCCTCTGGCCATCTCGTGCAGTGATCCACTGTGGTGAGGAGATACGGTGCTCTTTGCGACAATCGGCAGGAGACCCACCTTCGGCGGGTGCGTTCGAACTGCTGTGCTGGGGCTTTGGTGTGCTGCTGTACCTTTGCTGTTGGGCACTGTACATTTTTGCCCATCCGCTGATTTGTTTCCTGAGCCGGTGCCACATGAACCTGCTGGTGACCATCTGGATGGTTGTTCTTAGACAGGTGCACCAGCCCGTGTATGGAGTCAAAAACTTGCCGTCCCCAGGCTTTCGGGATGATGCGGCAAGGCTGACTGGCTGCCATGTTACACAGGAGGGTATTCCCACCAGGGTCTACTGGCTTGTCTTGTAGTTGTAAACCAAGACTGCAGTCCTGTAGCTGGGCATTTCAACGTTTGTCTCCACCAGTGCTCCAAAGTTTACCCCTGGATGATTGGCCTGGAAAGTGCATCTGCCACGACATTGTCCTTCTCCTTAAACGTGAAAGTCAATGGGTTGTGGTCTGTGAAACCGGTGAATGGCCTGTCCTTTAAGAAGAACCTGAAATGTAGGGTGGCCAGATACAGTGTCAACAGCTCCCGGTTGAAAGCACTGTACTTAAGCTCAGGCTGTCTTAGATGCCTATTGAAAAGAGCCAGGGGTCACCAGCACCCTTCGATCCATTGTTCCATCACTCTGCCGACTGCCATGTTCGATACGTCAAAGGCGGTCGGGGCGTCTGCCCTGGGGTGAGCTAGCAGCATGGCATCTGTCAGGGCTTCCTTTGCCTGCACAGAGGCAGCCGTGGAAACTTTGTCCCAAGTAATGTCTTTTTCCTTGCCTGACATCAGGGCGAACAATGGGTGCAAGATGCAGGTCACTGAGGGGATGAAGCAATGATGGAGGTTCACCATGCCGATGAACTCCTGCAGGCCCTTTACCATGTTGGGCCTGGCAAACTGCCAGATTTAATCTACCTTAACGGGTATCAGTGTTGCACCATCTTTGGTTATCCTGTGGCCCAAGATATCAATGGTGTCAAGTCCAAACTAGCATTTGGCCAGGTTGATCGTGTGGCTGAAGTCACTCAGGTGGGTGTAGAGCCCACAGAGGTGTGACAGATGTCCCTGACAACTGCTGCTGGATAACAGGATGTCGATCAAATTGATGAAAGGAAAGTCTAGGTGGTGTCCCATCGCATTCATTAGCCCCTGGAACATCTGTATGGCATTTTTCAGGCTGAACAGCATCCAGAGGAACTCAGAAAAACTGAACAGGGTGATGATGGCTGTTTTGGGGATGTCTTTGGGGTGTATCGGGATCTGATGGTACCTCTGGACAAGGTCTACCTTGGAAAAGATACTTTCCCCTTGCAAGTTTGCTGTAAAGTCCTGTATGTGTGGCACGGGTTAGCGATCTGGAGTTGTAGCTTTGTTCAGCTGGCAGTAGTTGCCATGTGGTCTCCAGTCCTCTGCTTGTTTTGGCACCATGTGCAGGGGGAGGGCCATGAGCTGTCGGAGCCCAATATGATCCCCAATTCCTCCATTCTCTGGAACTCCTCTGTCGATAGGGGAGCCTGTCCAAGGGAAGTCTCTGTGCTCTGGCATGGAGTGGTGGTTCCTGGGTCAGTATGTGGTGTTGGATTCCATGCTTCGGCATGGCTGAACTGTGGGGCCAGCACCGATGGGAAATCCGTCTGGATCCTGGTGAATTTGTCCTTCAAGAGCGTGATGGAGTCCAGGTGTGGGAGGGCAACTTGGCTTCACTCAAGGAGAACATCTGGATTGTCTTGGCATGGATGAGTCTTCTCCCCTGTAGATTGACCAGCAGGCTGTGCATTTACAGAAAGCCTGGCCCCCAGAAGCGGTTGCGCCACTGTAGACAGTGTCAATTCCCACTTGAACCTGCTGGTGCTAAATTGCAGCTGGACTGTGCAGGTGCTGTAGGTCCATATCGTGCTGCTGTTTGCTGCTCTCAGGGTGGGTCCCGTCTTCCTGCTGTGAATGTCATACCCTGTGTCAAAAAGCGGCATCTGGACTGTTTGTCCCAGACATACATGAAGGCTGTCCTTGTGGCCAGCTGCCGTAGCCATTAGCAGTGGCTGGTCCCGGCATTTCCTGGGAACATGCAAGGGGGCAACAATGGTGGGCTTCTGTGCCCCACCGCTGGTGGTAGAAACACCACTGCTCGCTGGGATGTGGATGTTCCATTGTTGGGCCCAGTCTGATTGGCTGCTGCTTGTGAGACCTTGTAATCTGCCTGACGGACACTGCGGTCTCCTTTTTGGCCCTCCACAGCACGTCTGCCCAGGCCGCCACCTTCCGGGGGGTCACTGAAATCTGCATCAGCCAATAGCAGATGTATGTCCTCAGGCAGCTGTTCCCAAGAATGTTGGTACAAACATGATGCAGGATGTATGTCCTTCAGCCTGAGTTAGCATCTCATTCATCAATGTTGATGGGGGCCCTGTCCCCCAAACCATCCAGGTGGAGCAGGCAGAGACTTCATTCACGTCGTGAGAGGCCAAAGGTCTCTATGAGCAGCGTGTATTTGCCTTCCTCCAGGGACGCCTGTATAAAATCTGCGACCCAGCTAGCTACCTCCTGGTCCAGGGAGTTAAATAATAGTGGTCTGAGTAACTCAGGAAACATTTTGTTCTTTAGATCATCGACATCAGAATCACTGGATGGGAAATGTAAAGATCAGGTGCAAACGAAACCATGTAACCAAGGCATGTGTCCAGTGTTGTGTCTTCACGATGAGCAGGAAATGCATCTCGGAGACAGTTGGTTTGTCGGCGAATGCAAACAGTGGTGAGTAGTTCAAAAGCTGCAGACTTTTACCCGGATAATAGAGTGAGAGACTTACTATAGCCGAGTCAGGGAGAGAAATGTTCCTGTCGCCTTATTCTAGAAGTGGCTTCAAGGACTTCAACTTCCACTTTATTATCATCTGTACAAGATCTCCAGACCAAACAGCGTTTCTGTGGACCATGGTGTAAACGCATGCACACACATACACTGAGACAGACAGGCACACACAGACATGTGTGCACACACACACACACACACACAGGCGCATGCGCACACACTGAGACAGACAGGCACACACAAAACCACACAAACATCTGTGCACCAACGCATACCCACACAGACCAAGGTGCACACACGCACGCACACAGAGACAGACAGGTGCACACAAACAGGCACACTGAGGCAGACAGGCACACACACGCACACACACTGACAGGTGCGCACCAACACACGCACGCGCATGCACACACACTGAGACAGGCGTGCACATACTTACATGTGCACACACAGGCACACACACATACACACGTGTGCACTGAGTCAGGCAGGGGCGCACACACACACACACACACACACACACACACACACACACACACACACACACACACACACACACACACACACAGACAGACAGATGCACATACATACACATACACCCCCATCTCGTTCCCTAATAGAAATCCAATACCCCATCTCTAATCAGTTGTTTTGTATCCACGTGCCAAACCACGCTCTAAGCTCATCTGCTCTAGTACAACAGTACTCCTTGCATCGAAATAGCTGCACCTGAGAACTTTTCCACCACGTACAGCCCTTTGATTTCTGACTTTACCTGTAGTCTTCACATCCTCCACTCATCTATCTGCTCTGCAACTCTGGTTCCCAACCCCCTGCAAATCTGGTTTAAACTTGGAGCAGCAGCAGCAAACTTTCCCACTAGGATATTAGTTCCCCTTCAGTTCAGATGCAAAATGCCCTGTCGGAACAGGTCTCACCTTCCCTGGAAGAGAACCCAATGCTCGAGAAACCTGCACCAGGTCTTTAGCCAAGTGTTAAGCTGCATTATCCTCCTATTTCTAACCTCACACATCCAGATTGAATTTGATCTGCTCCTTCACCACCCAATTCTGTATCCTGATATAGATGTCTTAATGTTCATGATCTCACTTCAGAACAAATGACAATCCATAAACAACCTGCACTGCTAGATCTACAAGACCCTCCAGGGCTTTACCATTTACTGTGCAATTTCTGCCCTGGAATGAAACATCTTACATCTATCTGTATTAAACTAATGGAGAGGGTTCTTCAAGATAGAATCTATGAGCATTTGGAGAAGTCCCGTCTACTCAAGGACAGTCAGCAGGGCTTTGTGAAGGGAAGGTTGTGCCTCACGAGTTTAATTCAGTTTTTTGAGAAGGTAACAAAAGAAATTGATGAGGGTTGGGAGGTAGATGTGGAGGTAGATAAGTGCCTTATCAAGGCACTTGATAAGGTCCCCCATGAAACATTCATCCAGAAAGTCATGAGGGAAGGGATCAGTGGAACCTTGGCTGTGGGGATAAAAAATGGGCTTGTAGGAAGAAAGCAGAGAGTAGTGATAGAAGGAAAGTATCCTGCCCAGACATCGATGACTCGTGGAGTGTCACAGGGATCTGTTCTGGGACCCCTGCTCTTTGAGATTTTTATAAATGACCTGGATGAAGATGTAGAAGGATGGGCCAGTAAGTTTGTGGATGATACGAAGGTTGGAGGAGTTGTGGATGGAGCTGAAGGTTGTCAAAGGTTACAAGAGGCTATAGACAGGATCAAGAGTTGGGCAGAAAAGTAGCAGATGGAGTTCAATCTGGATAAGTGTGAGGTGATGCATTTTGGAAGGACAAACCAGAAGGCTGAGTACAGGGTTAATGGCCAGTAGTTAGTGTCAAGGAACAGAGGGACTTTGGGGTCGAAGTCTCTCAAGGTCACCGTGCAGGTTGATGGGATAGTTAGGAAGACCTAGGTGATGCTGGGATTCATTAGTCAGGGGATTGAGTTCAAGGGCTGAGTGGTCATGATGGAACTTTTGTGAGACCACACAGAGTATTGTGCACAGTTCTGGTCACCTCATTATAGGAAGGATGTGGAAGCTGTGGAGAGGGGGCAGAGAAGATTTACCAGGATGTTCCCTGGACTGGGAAACAAGTCTTATGAGGCAAGTTTAGCAGAGCTGGGACTTTTCTCTATGGAGCGTAGAAGGATGAGAGGAGGCCTGATAGAGGTCTACAAGATTTTGAGAGGCATAAATAGGGTGAACAGCCAGCACCTGTTTCCCAGGATGGGAGTAGCAAACCCCAGAGGACACGTGTACAAAGTGAAGGGAGGGAAGTTTAGGGGAGATGTCAGGGGGAAGTGTTTTTTTTCAGAGTTGTGGGGGCCTGGAATGCCTTGCCGGGTAGTGGAGGCTGGAACATTGGGGGCATTTAAGAAATTCTTAGACACACATGAATGGAAGAAAAGTAGAAGGTTATGGGGTAGGAATTGTTTTAGGAATATATGGGTCAGCACAACATTGAGGGCCGAAGGGCCTGTACTGTGCTGCAATGTTCGATGTTAAACATGTCATTCCTTGGCTCTCAACATTTGATCAGGATCTCATTGTAATCTTTGAGAACCTTCCTTATTTGTCACCAATCATTGTGAATTCTACAAACTTACTGACTGTGTCATACTAAAGGCAAACAGTGTCCCAGTTAGCGCAACACTGTTATAGCATCAGCGTGCAGGGGTTGTAAATAGGCAGCATGAGCTTGTGGCCCGAAAGGGCCTGTTTCCGTGCTGTATGTCTAAATTTTAAAACTGAGTAGTACATTGTGTGGTGCATGAGGTGAGATGGGGTCATGATCATGGGGGATTGTAAGAATGGTGGGAGGGAGAATGTTAGGGGCAGGGTAGTGTGATAGTGTGGGGGACCGCACAATAACTGGAGTGTTGGGTGTTGGGGCTTTGTAGAATGGAGAGGGGTGAAAGTCATGATATAAATGGGGTGATTTGGAGGGTTTTATTCTGAGCCAGATTTTATTGACCTACAACACTACCTTACATCTTCTCTGCTTCATGCCCACAGTTTGTGCATACCAGAAGGAATCTATTGCCAATTCCTGGACTGTCAAGGTAAGACAGACGGCCTCTGGGCTAAGACACACTTGTTTAAGAACTCCACTCCATGAAACATGAAAGTTTGCAGACACTGTAACTGCAGTAAAAACACAATGAAATGCTGGAGGAACTCTGCTGGTCTTTTCAGCGTCCATAGAAGACAAAGATGTATTGCCTATGTTTCGGGCCTGAGCCTGTGCCTGAAGCCCAGCATCCCACAGGCCTTCTTAATGATCCTATCAACCTGTGCAATGACCTTCCATCAAACACTTTTCCGGATTGAACTCCATCTGCCACTTTTCTGCCCAACTCTGAATCCTATCTCTATCCTGTTGTACACTATCACAACTCCTCCATCCTTGGTCTCATCTTACTTACTGACCCCTCCCTCAACTTTTTGATCCAGATCTTTTATTAATATTACCAAGAGCAGGGGTCCCAGAACAGGTAACTGAGGAACTGCACTAGTCACTGACCTCCAGGCAGAATACTTTCTGTTGACTCTTATCCTCTGCTTTCTACAGGCAAGCCGATTATAAATCCACAAAGCCAAGGTGCCTCATGATTTTATGAACGAGTCTACGTGGGGGAGCTTGTTAAATGCCTTATTAAAATCCATATGCCCCACATCTTCAGCCCTACCCTCACCAATTTATTTTATTACTTCCAATAGTCTACCAATCTTCTCCAACAGTTTGCCCAACTTTGACATCACACAGTGCCTAATGATTCCCAGGATTCTGCCTATTACCTGATTGCAGACAACAACCATGTTTGCCATTCTGCAATCCTCTAGGACCTCCCCTTTGACCAGGGAGGATGGAAGGATCATTGCCAATACCCCAAGAACCTCTTTCTTCCCTCACTTTCTTATCTGGTCCTGGGACTTTTCTAGTCCTAACATGTTCAAGATCCTCTTTCCTCATCTCCACATAGTCTAGCACACAAACTTGCTCTATTCTGTCCTTAACTTGTCCAAGGCCCTTTTCTCTGGTGAATACTGAAGCAAAGTATTCATTTAGGATCTCCCCAACCTCCTCCGCCTCCAGGCACACGTTGTCTCCTTTATCCTTAAGCGGCCCCACCTTCATTCTCATCATCCTTCTGATTTTCACATACGCATAGAATTCCCTGGGATTCTCCTTAATCCTACAGGCCAAGACCTTCTCATGCCCCCTTTGAGCTCTCCTAAATCCTTTTTGAAGTTCCTTCCTGGCTACCATATAATTCTCATGAGCCCTTCCTATCTGTATCCCTCCTTCTTCCTCTAGATGCTTCACCTGTTTTGATAACCATGGTTCTCTTTTCCCTGTCCCAGTGGAACAAACCTATCCTGAACCCAACGCAAGAGGTCCTTAAACATCCTTCACATTACTTCTGTGCTTTCTCCCGAGAACTTCTGTTCCCCCTAGTTGCTGCCTCATCTCATTGTAATTTGCCCTTCCCTAATTAAACATTTTCCCATTGTGTGTACACCTATTCTTGACTACAGATACACAAAAGGTCAGGTTATACAACTTCATTACTGTAGAACATTCAAAATCCTGCACTCATTATGTTGATTTATAAAAGCCAATGTGGCAAAAACTTTTTTTAATAACACTATCTTTTTTTCTAGTTATTTTTATTGTTTAATCAGAAACTCTCTACCTGTGATGACACTTCCAAGAATTTATGTTTCTGCAATCCCAGATCCCCGCGGTTCTGCCACACTCTGCAGTTCCCTACCATTTAACATGCATGTTTTACCTAGGTTTGTCCTCCCAAAATGCAACACCTCACACTTGTCCACATTAAATTCCATCTGCTATTTTTCCAGCTGGTCCAGATCACTCTGAAGCTTTGAAAACCTTCTTCCCTGTCCACAGCGTCTCCAATCTTAGTGTCATCCGCAAACTTGCTGATCCAATTTCCTACATTATCCAGATTGTTGAGATAGTTGGAGTTTATCATCCAACCTGATAAAATAGCATTTTCCAGCCCTCAGTCAAAAACATGCAAACGCACATCTAGAAAATGCACACATACAGACGAAGGATGCCTATTTCCATACATGTATGAAGTAAATATTGTTTAATCAATTATAGAGCCTTGGAGGGTTAGTATGAGCAGTTCAGATAGATGACAGACCTCGCACTGATCCTTGAGGTACGCTACCAGTCACAGGCCTCCAGACAGAGTCAATCATCCACTACCACTCTCTGACTTCTGTTAAAACAATGTACAACCTCATCCTGAATACCGACTAACTGAACCTTCCTGACCAACCTCCCTTGCAGGACCTTGTCAAAAGCCTTATTAAGATCTGTGTAGACAACATCCACAGCATTTTCTTCATCAACATTCCTGATAACTTCCTCGAAAACCTCTATTGGTTAGATAAGACCCAGCATGCACAAAGCGATGTCGACTATCCTTAATCAATCCCAGCTATCCAAGCACTTGCATATCTGGTCTCCTAACTTAGCCACCACTGATGAGCCAACAATTACCTGGATTATCTTTGAGCCTTTTTTAAACAACGGAACATCATTAACAATCCTTCAAAATTCCGTTACCTCACCCACAGCTACGGACATGTTCAATATCTGGCCCTTCCTCCCTCAGAAGGTCATCTCCTGTCACAACATGAGGTAACATCATGGCCCAAGTAACATAGCTCTTTCTCAGCCTTTGCCTTTCCTATTTAGTGAATGGAGGGTGGACACCTTGGTCACCATGGTCCGACTGTCCACTGTCCTGTGGTTGGGGGCTTCAGACGCGTACTAGGGCTTGCATCAACCCTCCACCTCGCAATGAAGGCCTGGAGTGTGAAGGTCCCAGTCTCCAAACCAAGAACTGCAGCAGCTCAAAGTGCCCAGGTAAGATGGTCACGATGATAGAATAGAGAAAGGGGGTGGGAGAGTTTTAGTCTGAGAGAGGAGTGCATGAGTGGATGTAATGACTCAACACAGGGATTGGTGCCAGGTTCACTGTTCACCTGTCTTAAAAGGAGTAGTTCCCATGGTTCATAAGTTTGTAAATATCACTAAAATGGTGGAATAGATTAGGATACAACAGGATTGATCTTGCCAGGAAAGTTGCCCGAAGACCAGCGGATGGAATTTGAATTTGACATTCAGGACGGTAACAGGCCATTTTGGCCCACAAGCTCATGCCGTCCAATTACACCCAATTATCCTACAGCCTCTGTATGTTTTGAACAGTGGGAGGAAACTGGAGTCCCTGGGGAATCTCATGCAGACACGAGAGAACATACAAGCTCCTGACAGCAGCAGGGGATTTGAACCCCAGTCCTGATCACTGTGTTGTAAAGGCATTGCTCTAACCACTACACTGCCCAAAACCCAGATTACGGTGAGATGATGCATTTTAGTCAGTCAAACTGGGCATGACTTGCACAGTAAATTATAGGGCCCTGCAGCGTGTTGTGGAACAGAGAGACCAAGGCATAGAAGGGCAGAGTTCCCTGAAAATGGTGATATGGGTAGAAAAGAAGGGTTTGGCATGTTTCCTTTCACCTGTCAAGCCAACGGGTACAGGAGTCTCAGCGTCGTGTTACAGCTGTTCAACATGTTGCCCAGACACATTTGAAGTATTGTGTACAGTTGTAGAGTCTCACAGAATGGAATGGCCCCTTTGAACCAAATCGTCCATGTTGACCAAGGTGGCATTTGGGGCCGGTCCCATTTTCCTGCATTAAGCCAGATCCAGCTCGTGGAGTCTGATCCACCATTCAGTAAGATCATGGCTGATCTGGCCATGGACTCTGCTGCACTTCCTCTCATCTTCAATCTTTGCTCTCTTGTTTTTGATATGCTACCTGGGGAAAAACGATTCTGGGTATTTACCCAACCTTTACATTTACTCCTTGTGGTGGAGAAGCTTGTGTGGTCCTGAGGTCCCAAGAGCTAAGCCTTCTGGAGCTGTGCTCTTGGTTGGGCCACCCATGGCAGTAAGGTCGAGGGTGAGGTCCCTGTCAAAGAACAATCCAACCAAGACCTCAGCAGTGGAACAGGCAGATGTATTTACTCAGAACTCAACGGCTGTGAAGGCAGATGAAGGCTGCAACAAATCCATCAGCTCCAAAAGTCGTGGTTCTCACGCCATTAGAGCTAGTTGGTAGATTTGTGAAGTATGTTGGGCAACATCACATCCACATTAAACAAATAATGCACAAGCGTCTTTGCTCTGTGGGCCACTTCCTCAAGTCTTTCGGCGATCATGGGAGGGTGATGGGAGCAGGAAATGTGACGGCTGGAAGCTCCGAACCAAGGTGAATACTTGATTCAGTTGCTCATCCTTTGGACAGAAGCAGAAAAAGTTCGGCAGCAGTATTCAAGTCTGAGCAGCCCTATTTAGGATCCACTCTGCTCACCCTGAACTGGGAGGAGTCTAGAAAAGGTGCCCTAAAAATAGTCTGCTTCACCCCATGCCATCTGGAAGGCTGTGTCCAAAGGGATCACATCAAGAAGGGAAACTATGAAATTTGGAACCGAGAATATACGATCGCTGGTGGATAACTCAAACTCATTCCAACCAGAGAGGAGAATTGCTTTGCTTGGGAACTCCAAAAATTCAACTTTGATATTGTTGGCCTGAGTGAGACTCACAGAGCTGGAGAAGGGCAACTAAAGGAAGAAAAAGGTCAATATAGCTTTTTGGGAAAAAAGTCTTGATCCTGAACAACTGAGGATCCGTGGAGTTCGTTTTTGCCATGTGAAATAGCCGACTTCAGAAGCTGACAGAGCAACCACTGGGAATTATGTCTCATGATTCTGCGAATCCAGTTCATCAAGAACCAACATGCCATCCTCATCATCACCTATCCTCTCCCTCCGGATGCTGAAGATAAAGTCAAGATGAACTTCTATGCCCAACTTGATGACGTTCTGTTCCCAACAACGACAAGATCATTCTCTTGGGAGACTTCATGGCCACAGTCAGGAAAGATCTTAGGCTCTGGACTGAAATAATAAACAAGGAAGGAGTTGGCAAGATCAATGCCAATGGAACACTTCTCACCAAATGTGCTGAAGACCATCTGGTGATTACAAACACAGAATTTCGCCAGGAAAATAGGCACAAAGTCTCCTGGACCATCCATGCTCCAAACGTTGGGACCTCATTGACCTCATTGGGATATCATCATACGATCTCGAGACCAACAAAATGTACAAGAGCTGTTGCTGGTGGCAACGAGTGCTGGACAGACCATCGTCTCATTTCATCCAGCATGACAATAAAGATTCAACCCAAAAGTAAACATCAGAATTAGAAATTAAGAAATTCAATGTTGACATTCTTCAAGACATCAACCTTGTACAGAAGTTCCCACAATATCTCCAAGAACAACTGCCTCAACAAATCCCACCATCTATAGAAGAACACTGGAATGAATTGAAGAATGTATCATGACCTGCAAAGAAACAAAATCAGGATTGGTTCAATGATAATGAGGAACTACTCCAACAACTCATTGACGAAAAGAAAAGCTTTCATCGTCTTACAAAATTATTGGCTCCCAAAAAGAAACACTATCGAGAATGCCAGGCTGCAGTCCAGAAGAGCACCCAAAACCTGATGAAGAAAGCTCCGCCAATCCAACAACCAGCAGACGCCAATGACACTTGAGGTGTTTTTAAACACAACTACAGTTATTTTTGGCCCATCTACTCACAGTCAAGCCCATCTCAAAAGTAAAGATGGTTTAACCATCCTGAAAAGCAATACTGACATCAATTTTTGATGGAGGGAGCACTTGGAAGATCTTCTAAGTCGAACTATCTCATTTGACAGGGATGTGATTAACAACATTCCAAAACAGCCCTAAGCAAACTACCAACACTTGAAGAAGTCACTGGAACCATCAAAAACTTTGAAAAACAACAAGGCTGCTGGACTTGATGGAATACCAGCTGAGATCTACAAAATTGGAGGTTACTCGTTTCATTACCAACTGCATCAACTTGTCTGATCTGGATAAATGACCAGCAGACTTTAGAAACTCAGAAATCATTACCAACTACAGAAGCAAAGCCGATCGATCTAAACGTGGAAATTATCATGGAATTTACTGATTAACAACAGCAGGAAAGATCCTCACCCACATCATGAATAAGCAGCTCAAGCCTTTAGCCCAGAAGATCCTCCCAGAGACACAAGCCGATTTTAGACCATCACGTGGAGCAATGACATGATCTTCACAATGCGACAACTGCAAGAAAAATGTCATTAACAACTTAAACCTTTGTATATGGCATTCATCGACCTCACCAAAGCCTTTGACTCTGTATCAAGGGAACTCCTATGGGATGTCCTGAAAAGTACATCTGAGTCCTGAGGCTCCTCCACGATGGCGTGTTTGCCCCAGACACAGTCAGCAACGGTAGTAGTGAGCCTTTACTAGTCAAATCTGGAGTAAAACCGGGATGTGTGATTGCCCCAACTTTGTTCACCATCTTTATTGCAGCATAATCCACATTATCAAGGATGATCTACTCCCAGGAATTGAAATTGTCTACAGAACTGATGGCAGACTTTTCAATCTTGCCCGTCCCAAGACCAAAAAAAAGGCATCCATGAGTTCCCTCATCAAGTTCCAATACGCATATGACCACAGTGTTGCAGCTCTCTCCAAATAGCACCTACAACAGATTCTGACTGCCTTCAACCGTGCATACACGAAACTTGGATTTACCATCAATTCCAAGAAGACTTAAATCATCTACCAACCATCACAAACTGAGACAAATCAGATTGAACCGTCATTTCATCTTAGTGAAACAACTCTGGAAAATGTGGACAACTTTCCGTATCTTGGAAAACTCCACTCTTCCAATGTCAACCTTAATGACAAGATCAAACATCGTCTTAAATGCACTGGAACAGCTTTTAGGCATCTCCGAATAAGAGTCTTTTATGATCGTGACATTTGAACGGACATCAAAATGTTAATGTACAAAGCAGTGATGATCCCAATGCTTCCACGTGCATGGGAAACTGGACAACACACTGATGACATCTGAAGGCACTAGAATAAGTTCCATCAACAGTGTCTTCGAAACATCTTAAAGCTCAGCTGGGAAGATAGAAGAACTAATGTCAGTGTGCTAAATGAAACAAAAATAACAAGCATTGAAGCCAATATTAAGAACAAACTAAGGAGCAGGTCATGTTGTTTGGATGGAAGACGAACGTCTGCCAAAACAAATCTTCTACTCCTACCTTAAAGATGCCAAATGTAAATGAGGTGGACAACAGATGAGATTCAAAGACATCTTAAAATCCAACATGAAAAAATGTAACGTCAACATCAGTAATTGGTAAACCAATGCCAAGGTCAGGAAACTTTAGCAAATCATCACCCGAGAAGGAACAGCTACTTTTGAAGCTAACAGATGTGCAGAACTACAGGAAAATAGAGGCAGCAACAACCAAAGCCCGATCTGCCATCTGGAATGACCTGTCCTAAATGTAGAAGATCTTTCAATGCTATGATTGGACTCATAAGCCACTTGAGAGGCCATAAATAGATCAATGGAACAAAGTCCATCATCCTTGACCTCGAGTGATGGCAACGACGACGACGACCTCTTACGAGAATGTTGCCTGGGTTTTAGGGTTTGAGTTACTGGGAATTGTTCAGTAGGCTGGGACTTTATTTCTTGGAGCATAGAAGGTTGAGAGGAGATTTGATAGAGGTATTCAAAGTTATAAGAGGGACGGATGGAGTCAATGTGGACAGGCTTATTTTCATTGAGAGTGGGGGTGATTCAAACAAGAGGACATGGATTGAGATTAAAGGGGGAAAATTTCAGGGAAAACATGAGGGGGAATTTCTTCCCTCAGAGGGTGGTGGGAGTGTGGAATGAGCTTTCGGCCAAAGTTGTAGATGTGTGATTGATTTTTAATATTTAAGGAAAAGTTGGACAGATATATGATCAAGAGGGCTGTTGAAGGTTATGGGCTGGGTGTGGGTCAATGGGACGAGGTGGGAGAAGGTATACAGCATGGACTAGAAGGGTCGAACTGGCCTGTTTCTGTGCTGTAATTTTTATATGGTTATAGAGGGAGGTGAATGTGTAGAATTTATTACATAGAAACATAGAAACATAGAAGATAGGAGCAGGAGTAGGCCATTCGGCCCTTCGAGCCTGCTCCGCCATTCAACGAGATCATGGCTGATCTTAAAGTTCAGTACCCCGTCCCCGCCTTCTCTCTGTAACCTTTAATACCCTTATACTGAAGAAATATACCACAAATACTTATGGAGGCCAGGTCCTTGGGTAGATTTAAAGCAGCCATTGTTTGGCTCTTGATTAATAACGCTATCAAAGGTAATGGTGGAACAGACTTGATGGGCTGAATGGCCTCGTTCTGCTCCTGCAGTTTTTGGTCTTATGGTATCTGTGTGTGCTTGTGCATTGGGGAGATAGTAGTGAGAAATAAAAATTGCCTAACAGAGCAGTCATTGGGAAGGAATTGGGGTGAACTGAAATGTGTTTATTTTGCTGCAAGGTGCTGAAAGCTGTGAGTGGTCAGCATGGAGCTCGTGTTCCTTCACCTGTGGAGCAGGTCATCGGAGCAGGAGCTGTTCAGAGGCAATGAAAAAGCGCCAGGAAATGGAGCCTTGTTCTATTCAGCCATGCCCAGGTCAGCATGCATCTTTATAGCTTCTTGTTATGTTTGGGGACTGGACCGTACACATTCAGCAGATTTCCATGGTCGGACCCTAGGTGTTGTGGAACAGCGAGATTTGGGAGTAAAGGAATGTAGTTCATGAAGGTGGCAATGCAGGTAGCATTTGGCAGATAAGCCTTCATCAGTCAGGACAACAAATACCTGGGCACAAACGTCAAGTGACCACTGTACAGGGTGGTGATGGTTTGGTCACCCTTCTCCACAATTATATTTAGACATACACAGGCCATTTTTACCCACGAGTCTGTGCTACCCAATTTACACCCAATTAACCTTTCATACCCACACTCCTGTTCGGCTCCGAATCATGGGTCCTCTACCGGCACCACCTACGGCTCCTAGAACGCTTCCACCAGCGTTGTCTCCGCTCCATCCTCAACATCCATTGGAGCGCTTTCATCCCTAACGTCGAAGTACTCGAGATGGCAGAGGTCGACAGCATCGAGTCCACGCTGCTGAAGATCCAGCTGCGCTGGTTGGGGCACGTCTCCAGAATGGAGGACCATCGCCTTCCCAAGATCGTGTTATATGGCGAGCTCTCCACTGGCCACCGTGACAGAGGTGCACCAAAGAAAAGGTACAAGGACTGCCTAAAGAAATCTCTTGGTCCCTGCCACATTGACCACCGCCAGTGGGCTGATAACGCCTCAAACCGTGCATCTTGGCGCCTCACAGTTTGGCGGGCAGCAACCTCCTTTGAAGAAGACCACAGAGCCCACCTCACTGACAAAAGGCAAAGGAGGAAAAACCCAACACCCAACCCCAACCAACCAATTTTCCCCTGCAGCCGCTGCAACCGTGTCTGCCTGTCCCGCATCGGACTTGTCAGCCACAAACGAGCCTGCAGCAGACGTGGACTTTTTACCCCCTCCATAAATCTTCGTCTGCGAAGCCAAGCCAAAGAAGAACCTTTCAAATGTTGGGAGGAAACCGGAGCCCAACCACACAGACACTTATCTGGATTTAACTCTCCGCACCCAACTCTTCATCCTGTTTCTATTCTTTTACAAATTATGACAACTTTCCACACTGTCCACAACACCTCCAATCTTTGTATTATCTACAAACTCACTGACCCACCCCTCCACTTCACCCCAGATATTTATAAGTCACAAAGAGCAGGGGGCCAAGAACAGATCCCTGTGGCACTCCACTATTCACCGACCTCCAGGTAGAATACTTCTCACCTATTACCATCATCTGTTTCTGCAGGCAATCCAATCCCAAATCCAAGCAGCCAAAGTTCCATGGACCCCATGACTTTCTGAATGAGCTTGCCATGGGAATCCTTGTCAAACACCTCACTAAAATCCATATACTCCACATCCACTGCCTTACCCTCCTCACCTCCTTGAAAAATTCAAATAGACTCATGATGGATGATCTGCCCCTCACAAAGCCATGTTGACTATCCGTAATCAAGTCAAGCCAACGTTATTGTTATCTGATGATTGTACAAGTACAAGCTGATGAAACAGTGTTCTCTGTTCCTTGGTATAAAACGTGCAGACACACAACCAGACATGACACACATACAGACAAACAATTCATCTCTACAAATAAATAAATATTGTTTCATGATTATGAGAGTTTCGGAGGGTCCGTGCAAGCAGTTCCTTTGGTCGTTCAGCGTTCTCACTGTGGGTGGGAAGAAGCTGTACCTCAGCCTGGTGGTGCTGGCTCTGATCCTCCTGGATCTCTTCCCCGACGGGAACAGCTGGAAGATGCTGAGTGTGGGGTGGAAGGGGTCCTCAGTGATTTGCCCGCTCTCTTCAGACAATGATCCCAGTAGATTCTGTCGATTGGGAGGGGAGGGAAACTGCAGTGATCCTCTCTGCCACTCTTAGGGGCCTGTGGATTGATCTCCGATCCATTTCTCTGCAGCAACCGTACCCACACTCTGATGCAGCCGGGCCAGAACACTCTCGATAGAGCTCCTGTAGAAGGTTAACATAATGGTGGCTGGCAGCCATGCCTGCTTCAGTCTTCTCAGGAAGTGCAGTTTCTCTCCATGTTAGGTCATCAGTTAAGTAAACTCCAAGGAACTTGGTGCTCTCCACTCTCTCCACTACAGAGTTATAATGAAGGATAGTCGTTCCTTGTCCTCCTGAAGTCCACGATCATCTCCTTCGTTTTGCCCACTTTGAGACTCAGGTTGTTACTCTTGCACCGGTGTCCAAGAAGAGTGTGGTAACCTGCCTAAATGATTATCGGCCAGCGGCACTCATATCAACAACGATGAAGTGTTTTGAAATGCTGGTTTTGAAGCATATGAGCTCCTGTCTTAGTGGCGACATAGTTCCTCTTCACTTATCGTAATAGAATCAGAATTTATTGTCATGAACAAGTCATGAAATTCGGTGTTTTGTGGCAGGATCACAGTGCAAACTTTTATGAGTCCAAAGGACCCCAAAACCCAGCAGCAACAGAAATTCACCAAGACAAATAGTTACTTAAATTTTCTTTAAACATAAAATCAGGATCAAACTTTAACATTACTATTAACCTAACAAGACCCCCTTCTAATTCTAATTGCACTTGTATGTAATGTGTATGTGTTCAGGAAAGTTATTTGCTTTAATCGTCCAATCATTCACTTCTCATTTCACTGGTATCAGGCAATTCTTATACTGTGCACAGAATTTAACATTTATGAATCTTCACCAGGTTCTGGTGCTTAAAGGTAAATGGTTACTGCTCAGCAAGGTTCTTGTTGGTTTCAGAGAGATATTTGTTGCTCATTGGACACACACAAGCTGATTTACTCCAATCAGTCACTTCATTGTCTTGCCAAAGATTTTTTCCCCATCATGGGTTTTCCAAATGATACCTCTTCTTCCAGGTCACCACAGAGTTCCTCTTGTTTCCCTTATTTCAGGAGAAACACTCTAGCCAACATTTCCTTCTTGTAAGGACTACAAGGGTTTTGAACAGGCTGAACTCAGAACTCACAACCCATCTTCAAAATGGGGTTTTCAACAAGCTGCCAGCTTGTCATGTTGCAACCTTAAAAGCCGCTGCAAAACTCTCGAACTGAATTCTCTCTCTCTCTCTGTTTGCAAAACCACATGACCCCTCTTAGAACAGCAAACTGCAACAAGCTAGATTGTTGACACTGGAATCAGTTTCCACCTGGCCAGCTCTTGCTTTCAATACAATAGTCTATTTAGTCCATATGAACACCTACTTGTGAAGTGTCCATAGGCTGCCTTCAAAGTTTCTATAAAGTTACTGTTGTTATAACATCAAACCGACAACCACAAAGAAGGCATATCACACAGGTAAAGATGAACAATTGCTTTATTTACAAAAAAATTCACCTTCAAATTTTAATTCAAAATCCCCCCTTTTATAACAATGCCCACTGGTTACTATGCAACTTTCTATATCAGTGTAAAATTAATAAATTCCCCAGCCTAAATATAACATACGTAATCAAAGTCTAAGTTATATTTCCAACCAGCCCACAGAAAAACTTAGACACAAAACACACAAGACTCACAAAACTTCGATCTCAACTGAAGCAAAGATCATAAACAAAATTCAGTTTGTTTGGTAAACTGAAGCCAAAAGATCTTTGAGAGAGAGAGTGAGAGAGAGCACAAAATTCAAAATTGTCTTCTTGTGTTGCTTGCAGAGAGAGGGACCACTGGCTTGGTCCGGATCCTTCTGGTTGCCTTTAGAATGTTCATCCCTTTTAAAATGCCCAACATTCTAAACTGTCCTCCAGACCATGACTCATGCTCTGGGCCTTCTTCCACTCCACAGCACCATCCAGTGGTGGTTTATCATCCAAGTCCAGAAATTTTTAGATCATTTTCTTCACATGCTCAGTCTGTCTCCCACTCTCTCAGCAGTCCACCTTCACCTTGGCTCTCTTAAGGCAAACTGTCATTTTTTAACATAAAACCATACAACACATAGGCCAATACACAACACAGAACTCTGTCACACTGTGGACATGATGTCTCTGCTTATGCAAAGCTTTTACATTTAAAATGAGATGTCTTTTGTGAAATGTTAATGTCTGCTTGTAAAGTGACCTACACTAAACACCCACAAAGGAATTTTAAAAACATATTTATATATGATATGTAACAAAACATTCATATTATAACCATCTTACGACATTACTATAAAAAATAAAAATAACAGTGCACGAAAAGTGAGGCCGTGATTGTGGTTCATTGATTATTCAGGAATCTGTTGGCAGAGGGAAGAAGTTGTCCTTGTGCCACTGGGGGCTCGTCTTTAGGCTCCTGTACCTTTTCCCCAATGGTAGCAGACTGAAGAAGGCATGGCCTGGGTGGTGAGGTCTTTGAAGATAGAGGCTGCATTTTTAAGACACCACCTCGCAGGCTGAGTTAACAACCCTGTGGAGATTATTCTTGCCCTGAGAGTTGGACCTCCATACTAGGCAGCGATGCAACAAGCCAGAATGCTGTCCAGGGTACACCTGGAAAAGTTTAGCAACAGATCTAATGCAGATGCCATCTCACTGGCTGTAAACAAAGCCTTGGAACACCTGGACCAATATACTTCAGGATGTTCTTTATCAACCGCAGTTTGGCATTTAACACCATCATCCTTCAAAATTGATCTCCAAGACCTGGGGCTTCACTGTGGAATTGGATCATGGATTTCCTCTCCTTCAGACCACTATCATTGAAGATTGGTAAGAGCATCTCCTCCACAATCTCCATCTATACCGGTGCACCATAGGGCTATTTCTTAGCCCCCTGCTTTACTCACTTTACACCCTCAACTGTGTGGCTCAGTGCAAAAATAACACCATCTACAAATTTTCTGATGCTATTTCAGTGAGGTGTTGTATAAAAAGGAGTGATGAGTCAGTGTACAGGAGGGAGATTGGCTGAATGGTGCATCAACAACAACCTTGCACTCAATGTCACATAAACCTAGGAGCTGATTGTTGACTTCAGGAAGCCAGAGGTGTACAGTCCAGTGATCATTGGGGGATCAGAGGTGGAGAGGGTGAGGAAATTTGAGTTGTTGGGAGTTACCATCTTGGAAGATTTTTCCTGGACCGAACACACTAAAGGCATCGTGAAGAAAGCCCTTCTACTTCCTCAGGAATTTGAGGAGGTTTGGTATGACACCAGAAACCCTGGCAAATTTCTACAGGTGTGTGGTGAAAAGTGTGCTGACAGGCTACATATGGTCTAGTATGGGGACACCAATACCCCCAAGTATAAAGCCCTGCAAATGGTAATGGACACAGCCCAGGACATTACAGACAAAATCCTCGCTGCCATTGAGAATATCTACAGGGAACGCTGCCATCGGAGAGCAGTAGCAATCATCAAGGATCCACACCACCCAGCACATGCTTTGTTCTCGCTGCTGCCATCAGGAAAGAAGTAGAGGAGCCACAAGAGTGCTGCTCCCCCTCCACCATTAGACTCCTCAATGTCAAACTTAATCAAGGTCTTATTTAAGGACTCTTACTTGTGCACTTTATTGATTTTTCCTCTCTCAAGGCAGCAGTCATTGAGGCCTGTTAGCACCTCTATTTCCTCAGGAATTTGTGGAGGTTTGGTATGATATCAGTAACCCTGGCAAATTTCTACATAGGTGTGGTGGAAGGCATGTTGCCCTCCTGGGTACTAGGATGAAGGTGGCTATCTTGAATTCCTCTGGGTCTGTGTTACTCTTGATTTTCTCATTGGTGTTTTCCCTCAGCTTCTGTCTATGTGTCCTTTATGTCAGCCTCTTGTCTGTCAGTACTCATGTTGGATTGTCTCCATTATCACTGTTCCCCTTTGGTCCTGTTTCTCTATCTTGTTTCTTCCTCTGGGTCAGCATCAACCTGTCTGTGTCCCTTTGCGACTATCTGTGTATCCTCTGGACTTGTGTGTCTCCGCATCGTGCATGTGCCTCTACATTTGTCAGTCCATCTCTCTGTTTGTATGGCACTATTCCCGCATCGGTCTGATGTATCCCTCTGGAGCTGAACCATGCCTACCTCTCAGTACATGTGGGCCTTTCTTGCCATCCATTTGCGTATCATCACTTTTCAAAGAAATTGTTTTGTGATTGATTATTTCTGTAAATTGTTTCCTTTATAGTTGACTGTGAGCTCAGCTCCTGGAGTGAATGGTCAGCATGTTCGTGCACAGCTCCTGTGCAGCACCGATATCGCATTGCCCGCAAACCCCTGTTTGGGGGAAGACCCTGCAGGGGGAGAGAGAAAGAGTCCAGAGTGTGTCTGCAAACAGAGTGTGCAGGTGAGTAGAGAGAATATGAGGCTCATTCCTCACTTAGTGGGTCTGATGTGGTGAACAGCGTAATGGGGTTGTATTGGTGGGGATGCAAATGATGAATATATCAAATTAACTGTTGTTACAACATTCTGCCAGTCAAGTTATAGATCAGTCTCCCATAATGTGTTGTTCAAACATGAATGTGATTCCCGGTCAGTGCCATTGTTCTTTGTCATCTATATCAATTATCTGGATCAGCCATTCCATTCTCAGCAGGGGCTCAGTCCTCTGTGGGGGGGGGGGGCACAGCCCATTTCAATAAAAGTCTTTTTTTCGCTGCACATAGCATAAATTTTTTATTTAGTTGGTTGGACAGAAGAAATCAACTAAACTTGACTGTTTCACATGGAAGGGGGCTGTAGCGGATTTGTGTTAAATATTAATCTTTAAAGTTAAAATCTTTCGTTATAAAATATATATATATTTAGTGAGGAAATTGTGGGCTAGATTCAGGGTCACACAGAGACACAGTTGCTCTCAGAGAGAAGCCATTTGCAAAGACCGAAAAGTCTGTTAAGTCATTTTTCTGCTGGAAGCTTGTTTGCTTTAAAAAAAAGACTGAAGTGGTTTCTTAATTGAAACAATGGGAGTTTGCTTCAAAGCATTTGTGTATGTGTACACAACATTCTGCTGGCAAGTAGGACTTTTAATTTAATGGTCCACAGACAGGTTGGAATCTGTGGGATCATAATTCATACTTTTGAAGTAGCTTTAAATGGATAAAGATGCTTTTAGCATATAGATGTGAATTAACTTTGGAAGTAACTTCAAAAGGCCATCTACCATGATACATGCTTTTGGGGAAGTGAAACAAATGATGTCACGTGTCATATGATGGAGAGAGAGATTAGTGGAACCAGAGACATTTTGGGCAGAAGTTGCCCATCCTGTGAATAACATAGGATTGAAATACAGTAACCATAAAAGGTGCTGTTACCTGTTACTCCTGGTCAAAAGAGAACACAGAATAAGTAGATTTTCAAGGTGGAAGACAACTTCTGACTGTCTCTTTAAGAAAAGAAGGCAGTTCAACCGTGTCCCTTCTAATTTGGGCATTTTGTTTAACCCGTGTCTGGATTCGTGAAATCATCATGGAAGAAAATAGCCACTTCACTGTCTCTTTGAAAAGAGAAAAGATTTATTGTGTGGAACACAGATTCCAAAATCTCCATGCAAGAGGGAAAATCATTCGTATGAAGAAACATTGCTCTGTAAACAGCTCTACAAAAGAAAGTTGTGAGTTTTAAAGAGGCCTGATGATTTAATACTTCAACATTATTGCTTTTGAGCAACAATTTAAAGAAACCTAATGCCTCATATTTGCTCCATAATTGTTTTTGAACAGCAGTAAAGACTTTGTTTCAACACAGAGGCTTTCTGAGACTGAACTTTAAAATCATCTCTCAAATCAAGTTTTAACTGGAATGGTTTGGATTTTCTCACACACACACACACACACACACACACACACACACACACACACACACACACACACACACACACACACACACATTGCGCATAGTGGGGTTTAGAGTTAAGTAAGAAGTGTTACATTATTAATTTAAAAATTATTATTTTGAACCAAAACCATTGACCCGCTTGTTCCCATTGCTGCAGATCTAATTCATAATAGGGGCTCATAATCTTTTAAACAGGGTCCTTGGGGGCCATAGCTGTAAAAGGTTGAGCATGGCTGATCTAGATGATAATGTGGTAAAAATAGACCAGCAAGTTTGCACATGACACTAAGATTGGAAACGTTGTGGACAGTGAAGAAAGTTTTCAAAGCTGCAGAGGGATCTGGACCAGCTGGAAAAATGGGCTAAAAAATGGCAGATGGAATTTGATGCAGACAAGTGTGAGGTTTTGCATTTTGGAAGGACAAACCAAGAAAGGACGTACACGGTAAATGGTCGGGCACTGAGGAATGCGGTAGAACAGAGAGATCTGGGAATACAGATACAGAAATCCCTGAAAGTGGCATCACAGGTGGACAGGGTTGTAAAGAGATCTTTTGGCACATTGGCCTTCATAAATCAAAGTATTGAGTACAGGAGTTGGGATGTTAGAGTAAAGTTGTGTAAGACATTGGTGAGGCCAAATTTGGTGAATTGTGTGCAGTTTTGGTCACCAAACTACAGGAAAGATATTAATAAGATAGAAAGAGTGGAGAGAAGATTTACTAGGATACTAGGATGCTAGATTTACTAGGATGCTGCCTGGACTTCAAGAACTAAGTTACAGGGAAAGGTTAAACAGGTTAAGAATGAGGGGAGATTTGATCGAGGTATTTAAAATTATGAGGGGGACAGACAGAGTAAATGTAGACAGGCTTTTTCCACTGAGGGTGGGTGAGATACAAACTAGAGAATGTGGGTTAAGAGTGAAAGGGGAAAAGATTAGGGAGTATATTAGGGGGAATCTTCTTCAACAGAGTGGTGGGGGTGTGGAATGAGCTACAAACTGAAGTGGTGAATGTGGACTCAATTTTAACATTTAAGAGGAATTTGGACAGATACATGGATGGGATGGGTTTGAAAGAATATGAACTAGGTGCAGGTCAGTGGAACTAGGCAAAAAAAATGGTTTGGCACAAACGAGAAGGGCAGAAGGGGCCTGTTTCTGTGCTGTAATGTTATATGGTTCTCAAGCCTTCTAATCCTACGTGTTTTCCGAGGTAACACCCTCACTCAAAGTGGAACTCACTGAAGCAGGCCCATTATCTGAAGTGCATTCATAACATCACCATTGTCCTATTCCCAACCCAGTAAACGAAAACCGAGAACATTCCAGCACAGTGCAGGCCCTCAGCCCACAATGTAGAGCCAACCTATGTAAACCTGATCCACACCCATCGAACCCTTCCCAACGTCATGCCCATAGCCCTTTATTTTTCTTACATCCATGTGCCTAACTAAGAGTATTTTGCATGTCCGTGTTGTACCAGCCTTCACCACCAACCCCAGCGATCCTCTCCAAGTGCCCAGCTCTCTATATGAAAAAAAACCTGCCTCTGAACTTTCCCTAAACTTTCCTCCACTCACCTTAAACTGATGTCGTCTGCCGTTTGCTATTGTTCTCATCCCGAGAAGAAGGTGCTGGCTATCCACCTTAACTAAGCCCCTCATAATCGTGTATCCCTCTATGTCCCCATCATCCTACATCAATCCACTTCAACCTCGACAACAATATGGATCATGGGATCAATCCAGTTTTACGCTGGAATGAATCTGTGTGGAAGTATCGAGAGTGTGCAGAGAGGGAACTTCTACAGGACAAGTTAAAAAGGTAGATAACAGATGGAACACAATGTTAGATCATATTCCAAACATACTGGGGGTTTTGGGTCAGAATTGGGTGGCACAGATGGGCCTGTTACCATGAGGTAAATGTAATATGATGACACCACAGTAGTGGGCCAGGATTAAATAGCAATGATGTGGAATACAGGAAGAGGCTGTGGTCCTGTGGCATGGTGCCAAGATAACAACCTCTTTCTTCATATCATCAAGATTAAGGAGATGATCATTAACTTCAGGACAATGGGTTGAATCTACACCTCTGTCCACATTAATGTTGCTGAAGTTGGGGGTGCAGATAACTTTAATTCCAGTGACCTTAACTGGGATCAGGAAGTTTGCCATCTCAACCTCAGCCATCAACCCTTCAACAACTTCCATCGGGACCGGACTTGATATACCCCAAGTTGCTGTGGGAAGAGAGGAAGAGATTTCTGGGATGTTGGCAATAATCTTTGCATCCTCCTTGGCCACAGTGGAGATGCCAGAGTATTGGAGAATGGCAAATGTGGTTACCTTCTTTAAATAAGGTGATAGGGAGAATCCTGGGAATTATACACCGGTGAGTCTTTGCAGTGAACTGAGATTCACTGGTGATGTGTCATACAGGTGACTGGCTCTGCCCCCATTTACCCATGCACAAGGTTTCCTACCTAGTTCCTGAATTCTTCTGAAGACCCCTGTAAGATCCTACTCTCAGTTATAAGCTAATAAAAACGTATGTTCTCCTTCCATTCCAGTCATGAGGGTTTTTATTAGCTTATTCCCTAGAAGATGGAAGTGCTGCTCAAGCCAGGTATGCTGTTGATAGACCCTCTGTCCCCTGAGATGTCTGGCTAGACTGCTTCCAGGCCTACCTGAATGTAACCAGAGACGTCTTCCACACCGATGAACTCAGGAGGTCTGCATTCGTTTCCAGGGAGGAACGAAGGGGTACTCAGTCATCAGGGACTGCACTACATATGATGGTGCCATCGAGGCTTTGAAAGCTTGGTACCTAAAGTCGCAAAACGAGGTCCTCGTGAGGCACCAACTTGTTCTATTTTGCCAACGGCTGGGAGAGGCGATCCAATCTGCTGGATCTGTGGATGCTTGCCAAGAAGTGCAGGTACGAAGCGGCTATGGGGCGTGTTCATGAGGAAGAACAGATCTGGGCACTCTAGTCACGACGGTCCACTTGAAGTACATAAGGCAGTGACTCGAGTCGGGTAAGACGCGTTGAACTGGCCAATTCGCTGGAACAAGACAAGCTCAATAACGATGACCACGAAGCCAGTGAACTCGCTCATCCAGGTGACCCCTTCCAAGGACCGGCTGCTCCCACTACTCTGCCCTAACGGCTGCCACTTTCCGTGCTTTTCCTGCGGCAAGAGCCAGCATCCCTGATCGCATTGCCCGGCTAAAGACATTAGGTGAGAGGAAGCCCAGGGAAATCCACGACCTGTGCCGCTCCAGCCCCGACCTGTCTGCCCCAAATTCACCCGAACCCACTTGCTGCGCTACACGCCGAAGGAGGGTGGCAGTGAGGAAATGGCACGAAAAGGCTCGACAGCCATCTTTCTGCGACCCAAATTCAAACTCAGCACCATCGTTGTCAGAGGAGGAAGGAGGGGAGCCATCTTGCCTAGACACGAGGTCGACGCCATCTTACCCACGCTGGGCAACCCAGGATGGTGGGGGCCACTCAAGTGAGGAGTACTGAGTCTCTGGGGTCCTAGCCTCGATGGTTCTAGATCAGGACAGTCCTCAGCAACTCCACAGTGACCATGAAGGTAAAGGGACATTCCACTAAATGCCTAATCGACACGGGCTCTACTGAAAGCTTCATAGACTCACGGACTGTGCACGAATACAACCTAAAGATGGATCCTTCCAATGATCACATATTCCTTGCGTGTCAGTTGCACTCTATGCGTATTCAACAACATTATAGAGTACATCTGTTGTTTGAAGCGGGGGACTTCTGTGACATACATCTGTTTGTTCTTGATGAATTGTGTGTTCCGGTGCAGTTGGGTCTGGACTTTCTGTGATACCTTAAATCGTGTCCTTGGAGTATTCTGGTCCCACCCCCCCCCCCATCCCCCATAACGATTCAGAACGGAGGGCTTCTAAAATCAGAACCCACATTCAGCCTCTCCACACTGAATATCAACTCTGCACCTCTCTTCCCGAATCTGTCCTCAGACTGCAAATCCATTGCTACCAAGAGCAGGAGATACAGCACAGACCGAGATTTCATACAGTCTGAGACACACGTCTGCTCAATGAAGGTATCATCAAACCTAGCACCAGCCCATGGAGAGCGTAAGTGGTAGTGGTAAAAGGGGAAATAAATCCACGCTAATAATTGATTATAGCCAAATTATTAATCAGTACACACTCTGGAATGCATACATCCTCCCTTGAATTTTGGACATGGTGAATGATATTGTGCTGTATCGACCTGAAAGCTGCTTATCACCAGCTGCCAATCCGTTCCAAGGACCATACATGGCATTTGAGACTAACAATCATCTCTATCAATTCTAGAGGGTCCCTTTCGGTATTACTAACGGGGTTTCTATCTTCCAGAGGCAGATGGACAGAATGGTGGATGAGAATGGGTTGAAGGCTCCCTTCCCCTACCTCGATAATGTCACCGTCTGTGGCCACACCTTGGAAGACCATGACGCCAACCTTCAGCGTTTTCTCCACACTGCAAAAGCCTTGAACCTCACTTATAACTCTAGCAAGTGCGTGTTCAGGGCTAAATGTCTGGGTATCCTTGGCTACGTGGTGGAGAATGACATCATTGGCCCCGACCCAATAGGATGCACCCGCTTTTAGAGCTCCCCGTTCCCAGCACCATGAAGGCTTTGAGGAGATGCATGGGGTTTTTCTCATATTACGCCCAGTGGACTCCTCAATACGCTGATAAGGTTCATCCTCTCTTAAAAGCCACTAATTTCCCCCTCTCAGCTGAAGCCTAACTAGCTTTTAACTACCTCTGGAACCACATTGCGAAAGCTGCCATGTACGCGGTGGATGAGAATATACCTTTCCAAGTGGAATGTGATGCTTTGGATGCAGCTCTGGCCGCTACACTCAATCAGGCAGTCTGGCCAGTTGCATATTTTCTCGGATGTTATAAGGCCACATGCTCTGGAAACCATCTGTAGAAAAGGAGACTCAAGCCATTGTCGAAGCCATGAGGCACTGGGGACACTACCTGGCGGGTAGGAAATTTACGTTGCTCACTGACCAGTACTCGGTCACATTCATGTTTAATAATGTCAAGAGGGGAAAAATTAAAAATGACAAAATTGCTAGGTGGAGGATCGAGCTCTCCACCTACAATTATGACATTACCTATCAGCCAGGAATCTTCATGTCCCTCCAGATGCCTCATCCAGAGGAAGCTGTGCCTCTGCACACATCGGCCAACTGCAATCTCTGCATAATGAGCTCAGCCCTCCAGGGGTTACCCGCATGGCTCATTTTGTCAAGGTGCGCAATCTGCCCTACTCCATGGAAGACTTCAGGAAATGGCCAGGTCTGCGCAGAGTGCAAGCCGGCCATACTTCTACCCCCCCCCCCCCCCCGGCAAAGGCGCACCTGATCAAGTCATAGGCCCTTCGAACAGCTCAGTGTCGATTTTAAGGGACCTCTCCCCTCCCCTCAAACATGAACACTTTCTTCCTCTCTGTCATTGATGAGTAGTCCCACTTCTCGTTCGCCATCCCATGTCCAGACACGTCCACTTCGTTAGTCATAAAGGCCCTAGGTTCCTGTTTTGCCCTGTTCGGGTATCCCAGCCATATTCATAGCGACCGGGGCTCATCCTTTATGAGTGATGAGCTACTTCAGCACCTGCTGGTGAGGGGCATCGCATCTAGCAGGACTATGAGCTACAAACCCCGTGGGAATGGACAGGTTGAAAAGGAGAACCCCACAGTCCCAGCCATTGCCTCAGGGAAACTGGTTCAGCAGGAAAGTGAATCCCCCACCACCATAGAGCCAAAGACCCCACACACCACCTCTCCCCCACAAGGAGCCCAAGGCCCTCCCTTGCTTAGGCACTCCACCAGGATCTCCAGATCCCCAGGCTGCTTGAATTTGTAAATAATTGTATATTTTTTCAAATTTTTTTTCTGAATCCATGTTCTCTGTCTTCATCCACGGACCCTAAATTCTGAAGGAAAGGGTGAAAGCAGTGAACTGATTCACTGATGGTGTGTTATACTGATGGCTGGCTCTGCCCCTATCTACCCATATATAACGCTGGTTTCCTGCCTAAACCCTGAGCCCCTCTGAAGTCCACTTTAAGACCCTACCCTCAGTTATAAGCTAATAAAAGGATACATTCTCCTTCCAGTCATGAGAGCTTTTATTCACGCTACAATCTTGCATCAGTGGTGTGCAAACTATTGAAAATTATTCTTAAACACAGGATTTACAAGCATTTAGAGAAGTACATTCTTCTCAGGTATAGTTAACTTGGCTTTGTGAGGGGAAAGTTAAGTATCCAGCCTGAAACCTTGTGCATTCCTTCTCTCCCACTGTTAGAACATTGTAGCACAGTCCAGGCCCTTCGACCCATAATATTGTGCTGACCTCTGAATATCTACAACTTCCAAATAATGGTCTTTTTGTTCCAGATCCCAGCATTTGCAGTCTGTATCACCAAAATATTCCACAGAAAAAAAAGCAGCCTTTTATTGATGTATCCTGATATGAAGAGATCACTTATATTGACAGTTAATTTCTGCCTACATCCTAACCTTTCACTGCCCCCAACAGACCCCATCCTCCCAGAACAATCTCCTCTCTCTCCTTTTCTTATCTCCTACTCCTCTGTCTCCTCTCTTTATTTAACCTTCGCTTCTCTCTCCATCTCATCCCCCTTGTTTGTCCTGGATGGTTTTGACATTTTTTTCTTTTCTCAGATACCAAGTGTGAACGTCCATTTGAGCACCAAATGTGTGGCCCAGGTTGTGGTGGTCACTGCTCTGACCTCAGTCAGAGCCACGAGTGTGACATCGTTGGGCAGGATTGTGTAGCAGGATGTTACTGTCCAGAGGTAGGTGGAATCAGAGGTCTGTTTGCTGATTCTCTCCCTCTCTTCACTTCCCCTGTTGAGTGAATTACAGAGGTGGAAAGGCATTTAGTGTGTGATTGGCAGCTAACCCTGGAACTGATGTGCAGCATCTGGAACGTCATTGGGTGCTGTGTGAGAGGCTGGTCATGTTCTAAATGTGTGTCATGCAGAGATATTATAGGATTGTAACACTTTCCACAGCCGTATTTATCGAGGGCGAGCGTTCAAATACAGAAGTTGAGCAAACATGACAAACTCATGGTAACTTACTTTTACATAGGTTTGAGACTGGAGGCAGCTTAATATGCATTAGGGTTAGGGTTATTGCCTCTATCATACCTTCCAGCATTAAAACTGTCTGCTGAAGGAACTCAGCAGCACCAGTGAGAGGAAAAGAACTGGTCGGCATTTTGAGATGAGATCCTTCAAGTTGAGAGTGCAGAGGAGCGATGAGACAGTGAGGTGGACGGAGGCCATTGGGGATTGGTGAATGAAGGAGAACAGACGAATGGTGAGGGGCAGGCAGTTAATTAGCTGATGCCAGGCCAACAGAAGAGAAAGGCAAGAGAGAAAAGGGAGACAGGCGAAGAAACACGAGTCGTACAGAGTGAATGGGAATCAGCTGGAGAGTGGTGAGGAATGGAAAAGAAAGAATAACTCACAGGAGACTGCGGATGAATTTCTAAAATTAAATTAAAATTTAGACATACAGCATGGTAACAGGCCAATTCGGCCCATGAGCCTGTACTGCCCATTACACCCAATTAACCTCCTCCCCCCCGGTACATTTTGAAACCGGACTCCCCAGGGAAAACACTGAGAGAGCGTACAAACTCCTTACAGAGAGTACGGAATTCGAACCCCAGGCCTGATTGCAAGTGCTGTCAAGATGTTAACTGGCCTCTCTCTCCCAGTCCTCTGCCTTGTCCACCAATCCCATGTGGGACCTTTACCTCCTGCCCAATCCTCTTTACATTGGTCCTGTACAAAGATGAGATTTGGCTTGAAACACTGACGACGCTTTTTCTCCTGATGCTGCTCAACCCACTGACTTCCTCCAACTGGCTGTGTCTGGGAAGAATCTGATCAGTGAGAAAGTGGATCAGCAGGTTTACAGATGACACTAAGATGGACAGCGAGAAAGGCTTTCAAAGCTTGCAGAGGGATCTGGGCCAGCTGGAAAGATGGGCTGTAAAATGGCAGATAGAATTTAATGCAGACAAGTGGGAGGTAGGACATAATATGGTAAATAATAGGGAAGTGCAGAGTGCAGTAGAAGAGAGGGATCTGGGATTAAAGGGAGCTGCAGGAATGATATCAATAAGTTTGAACACGTGCAGAGAAAAGTTATAAGGAAGTGGCTGAGAGACGGGTTAAGAATGAAAGGCAAAATGTTTAGGAGGGAATTCCTTCACTCAGAGGAATGGTGAGAATGAGGAACGAGCTGCTTGCAGAGGTGGTGGATGCCGGTTCAATTTTCACACTTAAGATTGGAGAGGTACGTGGATGGGAGGAGTATGGAGGGCTGTGGTCTGGGTGCTGGTCAGTGGGACAAGGCAGAATAATAGTTCAGCACTGGATGGACTGAAAGGCCTGTGTCTGGTGTAATGTCCTCTGGTTCTAAATTAAGAAGAGGATAATGGTGATTTAATGGAAAGTATTTGTGTAGAGGTGAGGGACAAAGTGGGCCAGATGTAATTGATGGACTAAGGTGGGGGGAAGGCCCTCTTGGTTACATATGGGTGGGGAAAAAATGTATCTGGATGGATTTGGGTGGTGGGTGTGAGAGAGTGGACAAAATTGGAGGGGAGATGAGAAAGAACTGAACAATTTATGTTCCGGGTTTCAGACGTGATAGAGGGGGAAGGATAAAAGGGGGAGGAGTGGCATTGCTGCTCAGGGAAAGTATCTCAGTTGTGCGAAGTCAGGACAGCCTGGAGGACTCGTCTACAGAGGCCATATGGGTGGAGCTGAGGAATAAGAAAGGTGTGACCACACTGATAGGTTTATAATATAGACCGCCCAATAGTCAGAGAGAATTAGAGGAGCAAATCTGTAGAGAAATAGCAGACCCATCCATGTGAGAAGCAGAACATTATGAGAGTAGGAGATTTTAACTTCCCAAATATTGACTGGGAATCCCATACTGTAAAAGGGCTGGATGGCTTGGAGTTTGTGAAATGTGTTCAGGAAACTGTTCTAAATCAGTATAGAGGTACCAACAGGAGAGGATCCAATAACTAGATCTCCTATTAGGGAACAAGACAGGTTAGGTGACAGATGTATGTGTAGGTGAACATTTTGGGACCAGTGACCATAGTGTCATTATAGAAAAAGACAAGTCGGTCCTCATGTTGGGATTCTAAATTTGAGGAAGGCAAATTTTGTGGAAATGAGAAAGGTTCTGGGAAGAATGGATTGGGATAAATTGTTTTCTGGCAAGGGTGTGTTCAGGCAGTGGATGGCCTTCAAGGGTGAAATCTTGAGAGTGCAATGTTTGTATGTCCCTGTTAGGATTAAAGGCAAAGTTAACAGGCAGAGGAGACCTTGGTTTTCAAGGGGTATTGAGGATCTGGTTAAGAAGGTGTATAACTGGTATAGGCCTCAAGGAGTAAATGAGGTATTAGAAGAGTCTAGAAAATGTAAGAAAATACTCAAAAATAAATTAGGAAGGCAAAAAGAAGATATGAGGTTGCTCTGGCAGATAATGTGAAGGTAAACATGAAGGGTTTCTACAAGTATATTGAAAAGGATAGTAAGGGACACAATTGGTCCCCTAGAGGATCAGAGTGGTCAACGATGTGTGGAGCCTCACGAAATGGGGGAGATCTTAAACAGTTTTTTTCATCAGTATTTACTCAGGAAACTGGCAGAGTGTATGTGGATGGAAGGGAAACAAACAGAAGTGTCATCGAACATACGGAGATTGAGGAGGAGGAAATGAATGCTGCCTTACAAGTGAATAAAGGTAGACAAATCCCCTGGGCCAGATAAGATTTTCCCTCAGGCCTAGAGGAAGACAAGTGTAGAAATTGCAGGGGCCCTGATGGATATATTTAAAATGTCCTTGGCCACAGGAGGTGCTAGAGGATTGGAGAGTAGCTCATATTGCCGTGTTTAAAAAAGGCTCCAAAAATAAACCAGGTAACTATAGGCCAGTAATTATTAGAAGGAGTTCTGAGAGATAGAATATATAGATATTTGGACATCCATGGGCTGATTAAGGACAGTCAACATGGCTTTGTATTTAACGAATCTTATAGAGTTTTTCGAGGAGGTTACCAAGAAGGTAGATGAAGAAAAGGGTATGGATTTTGTCTGAGTGGACTTTAGTAAAGCCTTCAACAAGGTCCCACATGGGAGGTTAATTCAGAAGGTTCAGACACCAGGTATCCATGGAGAGGCTGTAAACTAGATTCATAATTGGTTGAGTGGGAGAACACAGATTAGTCGTGGATGATGCTTCTCAGACTGGACCCTGTAACTAGTGGTGGTGCCTCAATGATTTGTGTGAGGACCATTGTTGTTTGTCGTCTATATCAATGATCTGAGTGATAATGTGGTGAATTGGATCAACAAGTTTGCAGACGACACTAAAATTGGAGGTGTTGTGGACAGCGAAGAAGGTTTTCAAAGCTTGAAAACAGATCTGGACCAATTGGGAAAATGGGCCAAAAAATGGCAGATGGAGTTTAATGCAGACAAGTGTGAGGTGTTGCATTTTGGAAGGGGAAACCAAAGTGGGACATACATGGTAAATGGGTGTGCACTGAGGAGTGTGGAGGAGCAGAGAGATCTGGGGATACAGGTACATTGTTCCCTAAAGGTGACGTCACAGGTGGACAGGGTGGTAAAGGAAACTTTTGATATCTTAGCCTTTTATAAATCAAAGTATTGAGTACAGGAGTTGGGGTGATATGGTGAAGTTGTATAAGACATTTGTGAGGCCAAATTTGGAATATTGTGTGCAGTTCTGGTCACCTAACTACAGGTAAGATTGAAAGAGTGCAGAGAAGATTCACTAGGATGTTTCTGGATCTTCAGGAGTTGAGTTACAGGGAAAGATTAAATAGGTTAGGTCTTTATTCCTTGGAGCAAAGAAGAATGAGGGGAGATTTGATAGAAGTTTGCAAGATTATGAGGGGTATAGACAGAGTGGATGTGAGTAGGCTTTTTCCACTTGGATTGGGGGAAATAAATACAAGAGATCATAGTTTTAAGCTGAAAGGGGGAAAGGTTTAGGGGGAGCATTAGGTGAAAGTTCTTCACTCAGAGAGTGGTGGGAGGGTAGAATGAGCTGCCATCTGATGTGGTGGATGCAGACGATCTACATTTTAAGAATAAATTGGATAGATACATGGATTGGAGAGGTCTGGAGGGTTACGGAATGGGTGCAGGTCAGTGGGACTAGCGAAATGGTGGTCAGCTTGGATTAGAGGGGCCAAATGGCCTGTTTTCTGTGCTGTCACATTCTATGGCTCTAATTTGGAAGAGAAAGGGACTCGTCACCAACCCTACCCTTCCTGCTTTCATCTTTTATGTAAGATCCATAAACAGGACTGTCCTGGAAGGCCCATTGTACAGTATCTGCCTGCTCCTGCCCCATCAAACCTTTGTCCTCATAACTTGTCTCCATCCTCTCTTCTCTTTCCAGTCCCTAGCCACCTGCATCTAGGATACTTTCAACTGATAACTTCCAATTCCCTGGTTCCTACTGTCTCATCTTCACCATGTATGTCCAGTCTCTGTACACCTCCAACCCCTATCAAGAATACATAGACATACAGCACAGTAACAGGCCCTTTTGACCCATAAACCTGAGCCACCCAGTTACACCCAACTGACCTATAACCCTGATATGTTTTGAATGGTGGGAGGAAATTGGAGCACCTGGAGGAAACCCATGCAGACACGGGGAGAACGTACAAACTTGGAGCCCAGTCGCTGGTGCTGTAACAGCATTGCACTAAGCTAACTGTGCTGCCCATCTTCTTCCTAGATCAACTTTCTGGCCAGTTTCCTCCAGCAATCTCCAACCCCTCTCAGCCTCGACACTCACTCCAGTCTCTCACCTTGACCCCACTCACCCCCCCAACCCCACTCAACCCACCATCCCCACTCAGTCCCATCAATTACCCCCTCCTGACCCTCTCAGCCTCAGCCAGCACCATCACTACCCCCCACCCACACCCCAGTGCCATTTTATGGGGGGGGGGGGTGGTCAGCAAGTGGCCTGGAGGCCAAGGGGGTGGCAGCCCAATAAAGTTTGAGAACCACAATGTTCCGTCCCTTCCCTCCCTCATACCCAAAACCCTCTATTTTTCTTCTATCCATGTGCCTGTCGAAGAGTATTTTCAAAGCCCCTCATGCGCCACTTCCATCACCACCCCCCAGCAATGTGTTCCACGCACCCAACACTCAGTGACCTTTCCCTAAAGTTTCCTCCATTCACCTTAAACTGATGTCCTCTGGGATTTTCTGCAGACACCTCAGGATTAAGGTGGTGGCTGCCCATTCAGTCTCAGCCCCCTAAAATCTTGTATCCAATACCTTTATAGTCACCTCATCCTTCATTCCTCAGTTTGTTCAGCAAATCCAGATATTGTAGAGACCACTCTGCATCCTGCTTGTGACTAAGTTTGAGATAATTCTGTCTGTTTTAGGGTCTCTGGGAACAAGACAACAAATGCGTCCCATCCTCTGAGTGCAAGTGTCATTATCTCCAGCAATTGGAGGGGAGGAATGCCCCGTTGCCTACTCGTCTGCAACCTGGCGCCAGTGTTCTGATTGGCTGTAACACTTGGTGAGGCTCATTGATTAAAATAATCTCTAGTGAGAAAAACGAGATTTTAGCTCTGAACAAATTAATCTCATTGAAGATTTGATGTGCAGACAACTGTACATGTAGGAACAGGTCCTGCTGCCTAGGTGTCTGCTGAAGTTGATGCTCAAATCAAACTAAAACTCTGCAGTTTGCATCTGGGAGTTTGAGAAGCCTCTTAAATCCTAATATTTATCGGCCTCCACCACTACCCCTGGCAGCCTGTTCCAGGCACCACCATTTTCTGTAAGATATTTTCCCTGCACATCTTCCTTAAACTTCCTCCCCCTCACCTTAAGTCCTCCCATGTGTGACACTTTCACCCTAGGGACAGATTGTGACTGTTCATACTATCAGGGCCTCTCATGAATTTACAAACCTCTATCAGCCAAAGAAGACAACCCATGTTTGTTCAATCTCTCCCCATAACTCATCCCCTCTAAACTGGGCTAGATTTTGCTAAGCCTCCTGTACCCATTCCAATGCCTCATCATCCCTCCTGTAAAGGCAGAGTCTAGAATTGCACAATATTCCAAGTGTAGCCGAACTAAAGCTGCAAAATGAGTGCCCTACTTGTAAATTCAGTGTCCAGCCCAATGAAGCAAGTATCCATGCACCTTCATGACCACCCTACCCATTCGTTCAAGTTCATATTTATTTTGCATCTGATTGTACCAGTTCAACCCAATGAAACAGCGTTCTCCAGTCCACAATGCAAACATACATACAAATGATACATGTCCACAGAACCTATATACGTGTCATGTACATAAATAGAAGAGTCATGGGGAGTTGTTTTTAGCAGTTTAGCACTCATTTAATATTCCCACTGCCCATGGGAAGAAGCTGTTCCTCAGTGTGGTGGGTCTGGCTCTGACACATGTATCTCTTTTCCGATAGAAGCTGGGAATGCCCCGTTGAGTGCAGGGTGATAGGGGTGTGGCCACTTTCAATAAGCTATTGGCCTGGACCTCTAAACAGAAATACTTTGAAAAGCCAAACCATTAACTGTATACATCTCCCTCACAAAGGTCTGTTCTGAGCTGTAGATTTCTATCTTCTTCACTCCATTAGCCTCTGAGACCTCTCCTGTCACTAGTCAAATGTACTGATCTTTGTCAAGGCTCCAGCAATCCCTCAATAAACCAGCCCATCGGGCTCGGGGACCAATCCACGTCATGTCCCTCAAAAACCCAACACCACCACTTTCCTGATCTCAAAATGTAATAACATTCTCCACATGATGCTCCCTCTCACTGTCATCACTCTCTCCTTGGGGAACACTGATGCAAAGTTCATTCATTGCCCGTTTCCCCTGACCTAGCCTTTGTCCTGCAGTGGTCCTATCCTCTCCCCCATCAATCGCGTGTTTTTAATGTACAAGTAAAATGCCTTTAATCCCTACTCACCAAGGACATTTTGTGGCCCCCTCTTCACTTTCCTCATCCACTGCTTGAGCTCCTTACTGCATTCCTCTAGGGCCCTGTCTGATTGTAGCTTTGTGAACCTTGCATAAGCCTCACTTTTCTTCATGACTAAGTTCAACACCCCTCTCATTTCCCAGGTTCTCTAACCTCGCTGACCAAATCTTTCCTTCACACTGGAACATGCCAGTCCTAGATTCAGATTGGTTAGTACTTGAACAACCCCTGCATGTCAGTCGTGGCTTGTCCAACCACAACAATTTAAATTTAAATGTAGACATCCATCGCAGTAATAGGCCATTTTGACCCATGAGCCCATGCCACCAAATTACCCCCCCTCCCTCCATTGAGCTACAACCCCGGTACATTTCGAACGGTGGGAGGAAACCGGAGCCCCCGGGGAAAACCCATGCAGCCACGGGGAGAACATAGAAACTCCTTTTGCAGAGTCCAGAGGACCCCAAAACCAGCACCACGCCCCACAACACAGGGTCACTGAAAAAGTAGTTTTTAATTATATTTGAACAAGAAAACAGAATTAAACTTTAACGTATTGCTTCACCTACCTCACTACTTAATCCCCCCTCTAATACTAAGCGCAGGTGTGTGTAATGTATATTTAAGATTAGAAAAGTTCTTTGGATCACAGTCCAACCTCACTGGTTGAAGGCAATTCTTGTTCTGTGCACAGAAGTTAGCAACTCATTCCTTCTCAATTCAACTCATTCCTTCTCAATCATTCTTGCTGATGAAACTTGCCTTCTTCAGGGTTCTCCAAATGATCCTCTTTCTTTCAGGTCACCTTTCACACGGCCAGTCTTCTCCTTTGACAGGATAGCCTTCCAAAGTTTGCCAGCTTTGTCCTTCAGGAAATGATTTCTGTGCCTCTCCTCTCCATCCACCCTGAAACACCTCCGCCTATAACTGCAGAAAGTGCAATACTTGACCCTACATTCCACCCCCCCACCCCACCCCATCTCCATCCAGGGCCTCAAATAAACCTTTCAGTTAAGGCAGAAGTTTACATGCACATTGTCCAACCTGATCAGCTGTATTTGATGTACTTGGTATGGCAAAGATCAAGCACTGATTTGGTGACTGCTTTGCCGAACACCCACGCTTTGTGTGTGGGTGTAAGCGTGAGCTTCCTGTGAGAGGCTGAGATTGAGTCACCATTTTACAGGCTTTTATTTACAATGGACAAGGATCTCATCCTGTGCCATGACCTGGGGTGTCTGGGGAAGGGGCTTTATACAAGGTCAAAGAGGGAGGGGCCATAGGTCCAGTCACAGGACAAGATGGAGTCAGGTAATCGGGGATACACCGCCTATTTCAACTCCCCCAAACTTTCCTGCAGTTATTGTCCTTGGCCTCAACCTTTGTAGGGGAAGGCCAAATGAAAACACGGGCAACAACCCATCATATTCCTGCTGGACAGCCGACTACCTGATGACATGAATCTTGTTTTTCTACTCCCCACCCACATCTGATTCCACTGTTCCCATCTCTTCTACGTGGACTCGTGCTTTTATTCTATCTCCCTAACTCTCTTTACCCCCATCCTTCCTAATGGTTTCTTCCTCTGCCTATCGCTTCCTCTCCAACTTTCTGCCCCATTCACTGCTTCCTCTGGGCCCCTTCCCCCTTTTTGTATGTACTTGGTCGATAAAGGGTTCAGAAATGAAACGTCTGACCATTTCTCCTCACGGATCCTTTATCGACTCTTCATCCGTCCACAAAGAACCGAAGTCCCAGAACCGATCCCTGCGACACACCTGCATCCAGGGCAGCATGCTTTCACCACCTCCCTCTGTCTTCTATGGGTGAGCCAATCCTGTATCCATCCTGGGCAGCATGCTTTCACCACCTCCCTCTGTCTTCTATGGGTGAGCCAATCCTGTATCCATCCTGGGCAGCATGCTTTCACCACTACATTCTGTCTTCTGTGGGTGAACTAATCCTGTATCCACCCAGGGCAACATGCTTTCACCACCACCCTCTGTCTTCTATGGGTGAGCCAATCCTGTATCCGAACTCACTTAAGCTGGATCCTCTGCCCCTAAACTTTCTCCATTAGCCAACTATGAAGAGCTTTGTCCCACTGATGTCCATGCAGACAGCATCCACTGCCCTACCCTCGACATCCACCTTTGTCACCTCAAAATCTCTTGTCAAATTTGTAAGACATGATCTGAAATAGTGTTTGACCAATGAACAAATACTGTTCAATGTCAATGTCAATTAAATTTGAGTGTTGGTGAATCAATGTTAAATAAATGGTGTCAGGACTAAAGTGTTCTTTTCCTGCAGCATTTGCACAGATGGTTTGATCCAGTGTTCGAACCACAGCTGCCAAGGTAGGATTCAAACTCCGACTCATTTCAGAAGCTTTGGATACGTAGTGAATCCTTGCGGGGGAAGAAAGGTTCTGTGAACGACTGAGTGTTGCTGAGAGTGAGAAGTCAGTATAGAGGCCACAGGCATTGAAGGGGAGGTCCGTGTGGAAAAAGGTAGTGAATTCTGTCCAAATGAGTGAGGAGACCTTGTGGTGGGCTTGATCCTAGCTGTTTAGTGTGTGGTCTGTGAGTGATGGTCACGGGCGTGAGCGACCAGTGAAAGAGAACAAATGGGCAGCACGAACAGTGGGGGAGTGCGTGAACTTCGACATAGTGTCCAGTGAAAGCCTGTGACGGGCAGTCAGTGACATGTTCCTAAATGAACAAGTGGTCCAATTCATGAAGTCGTGACTGAAGAATCAGAATTTTGAACAAGTCATGAAATATATTGTTTTGTGGCAGCATCACAGGGCAAACATTGACATAATCCACCTTATAACAATAAATAAAAATCGTGCATGAAAAGTCACAGTAAAGCAGTGTACTTGGTTCATTGGTTATTCAGGAATCTGATGGTGCTGAGGAAGGGGAAGAAGCCGTCCTTGTGCCGCTGAGTTCTCATCTTTAGGCTCCTGTACCTTTTCCCCGATGGTAGCAGAGTAAAGAAGGCATGGCCTGGGTGGTGGGATCTTTGAGGAGAGAGGCTGTTTTTTTAAGACACAGCCTTGATGGTGTGAAGTTTGGTGCCTGTGATGTTGCAGGCTGTTAACAACCCTCTGGAGTTTATTCTTGTCCTGAGAGTTGGCGCCTCCATATCAAGCAATGAGGCAACCAGCCAGAATGCTCTCCACAGTCCACCAGGAGAAGTTTATGAGAGTCTTCGGTAACATACTGGCGAGCCAAAGGAACAGTCTGTGCATGAGTGACATTTGGCCATTGAATGAGGCTGTGGAGAGATGGGCAGTCAGTAGGTTGGGTTGTCACTGAGGAGTGGACAGGAAACGTGTTCAACTTTATTGCCACTGTACATCAATGTGTACAACCTGCCAAAACAGCACATCTCCAGAACTGGTATACACACACACTCTCTTTCTCTCACTCACACACACACACAAACCCACTCACACACCCACTCACACAAACTCTCTCTCTCTCACACACATTCTCTCACACACCCACAGTCTCACACACACACACACACAAACTCTCTCTCACACACACACAAACTCTCACACACACATTCTCACACACCCACACACACTCAGTCTCACACACACTTACAGTCTCACACACACACATTCTCTCTCTCACACACCCACACACACAGTCTCACACACACTTACAGTTTCACGCACACAATTTCTCTCTCACACACACACATTCTCACACACCCACTCACACACACACTCTCACTCACACACTCTCATACATTCTCGCACACACTCTCATACACATTTTATCACACACACTCTCATACATTCTCACACACACTCTCATACACATTTTATCACACACACACTCTCATACATTCTCACACACACACACATTCTCTCTGACACACACACACACTTTCTCTCTCTGACACACACACTCTCCCCCTCTCTCTCACACACACACTCTCTCTTTCTCTCACACACACTCTCTCTCACACGCTCTCCTTCACACCCACACACAAGTTGCAGATAATGCAAATCTGAAATAAAAGCAGAAATTTCTGGATGAATTCTGACGGATAGTCACAAGACTCAAAATGTTGATTGTGTCTGGGGCAGTGAGTGCAGATATGATTGAGTGAGGGGTTAGTCTAAAGCGGATAATGCAATGCAGGTGCAGTTGTGACCGGTTTGGGAGTAATCAGTAGCGGAGTGACTGCTGCAGGAGTGGTCAGTGAAGAAGTGACCTGTGAGGGAATGGTCAGTGTGGGAGCAGTCAGTGAGGGAGTGACCTGTGAGGGAGCAGGTCAGCGAAGGAGTGGTCACTGAGGGAGCGGTCACTGAGGGAGCGGTCACTGAGGGAGCGGTCACTGAGGGAGCGGTCACTGAGGGAGCGGTCACTGAGGGAGCGGTCACTGAGGGAGCGGTCACTGAGGGAGCGGTCATTGAGGGAGTGACGTGTTAGAGAATGGTCACTGAGGGAGTGACCTGTTAAGGAATGGTCAGTGTGGGAGCGGTCACTGAGAGAGTGACCGATGTGAGGGGATGGGGCTGGCCAGGTGACTAGCCATTGGGCAGTATGAGTGTGGTTGGAGATGAAGGAGGGCTGCCTGTAGTGAGGACTGAGTGGGCCACCCTGTGCTGAGTCAGTGTGGCTGCACCTTGCAGACCATTGTTCATCTTGCTGTCATTATTTAGGTGGAGTTGTGCTCAGTGAGTGGTCACAATGGACTGGTTGCTCTTCCTGTGTTCCTTGGTCTGCCCTGAGTGAGTCCTCAGTCACTCTGTCCCACAGTCATCAGCTCAACACCCTGAACCTCAGCCTGCTCCCTGGTGTGGCGCTGGGCATACTGAGAGAGGAGCGGTACCGGTTGTGCCTGGCATTGGACACAGGGATGCCTGAAGTGGAGAATTTATGCGCTGACCATCTGGTGGAGAATCGAACATGTGCAAACGTTACAATTTGTTCAGGTAAAAGTTCAATATTATAAATTCCACTAAACAATGATCAAAATCCATATGACTGGAAATAAAAAGGGAAGCACAAGCTGAGGGGCCCAATGCAGAGGCCCCCGTGCATGAGGGGCTCAGGGTATGTAGGGGCCCATTGCAGAGGGGTTCAGTGTAAGACTGGGGAGTTAGAAGCTTTGGCTCATGAAAAGGAGTGGTCAGTGTGTGGGTGGCCCAGTGCAGGGCTGGAGAGATAGTGGCTTAGGCTTGTGAGGCTTCAGTGAACAGAAGCTGAGGACGTGCTACAGGTTCAGGTTAGGCAAAATCTTTTTATAGTAACCCAAAGTAGGTAGTGGAGACAGCAGCCAGGGCAGGGGTTGCTCTGAATGCAGAATGTGGAAAATCTAGGACAGCACAATTGTCTCTGATGACTACACCTGCAAGAGGGGCATCCAGGTTCAGCTCCTGGAAGACCAAGTCAGGGAGCTGCAGCTGGATGAACTCAGGAGGCAGAGGAGGTGATAGACAGAAGCTATAATAAGAGAGACCCCCAAGAGGCAAGTAACTGGGTGACTGTTAGGAGAGGGAAGGGGAAGAGGCAGACAGGGCAGAGCATCCCTGTGCTCTTTCCGCTCAACAATACGTTTACTGCTTTAGATACTGCTGGGGGGACCATCTACCAGGGACAAGATGAGGTGGTCACGTCTCTGGCACAGAGTCTGGGCCTTCAGCTCAAAAGGGAAGGAAGGAGAAGAGAAGATCAATAGTGAATGGGGATTTGTTGGTTAGACAAGTGGATAGGAGGTTGGGTGAATGAGGTTGAGGTTCCCTGATGGGAAGTTGCCTCCCAGGTGCCAGGGTCAGATGCGTCTCTGATCGAATCCACAGCATTCTGGAGGGGGAGGGGGAGCAGCCAGATGTCATGGTCCACCTGGGGACCAATGTCATAGACAGGAGTGGGGATGAGGTCCTGAGGAGGGAATATAGGGAGTTAGGAAGGAAGTTAAAAAGAAGAACCTCAGAGGTGGTAATCTCAGGATCACTGCCTCTGCCACACACCAGAGAGGGTAGGAACAGAAAGTTGTGGCAGATAAATGCATGCCTGAAGAGTTGGTGAAGGGGTTTAGATTTGTGGATCATTTGGACCTCTTCTGGGGAAGGTTTGACCTGTACGAAAAGGGACGGGCTGTTCCTGAACTAGAAGGGGACCAATATCCTGGTGGGCAGGTTTGCTAGATCTGTTGGGGAGGGTTTCAACTAGTATGTCAGGGGAGTGGGAACCAGAATGTGAGTGTGGAGGTTAGGATAGAAGGACTAAAACTTGATGCTGTGTGCTCTGAGTTGGTGTGGAAGGACAGGCAGGGGACAAAACATAAAGGGAGCCAGTTAGAAGGGGTGGAATGTGTCTATTACAATGGAAGAAGTGTTAGGAATAAAGGAGATGAACTTCGAGCATGGAGCAGTATATGGAACTACGACGTTGTGGCCGTTACAGAGACTTGGCTGAATCAAGAACAGGATTAACCAATGTAGGTGGTAACCAAAGAGACTGATGAAGGAAGGGTGGTAGATATAGAAGAGGGGCAGGTATTTATCAGGATGTTTCCTGGATTGGAGGACATGTCTTACGAGGCAAGGTTAGCAGAGCTGGAATTTTCCTCTTTGGAGGATGAGAGGAGACCTGATAGAGGTCTACAAGATTCTGAGAGGCATAGATAGGGTGGACGGCCAGCACCTGTTTTCCAGGGCTGGGGCAGCAAACACCAGAGGACATGTGTACAAAGTGAAGAGAGGGAAGTTTAGGAGAGATGTCAGGGGTAAGTTTTCTTTACACTGAGTTGTGGGGGCCTGAAATACCTTGCTGAGGATGGTGGTGGATGCTGGAACATTGGGGGCATTTAAGAGACTCTTAAGAGTACATGGATAGAAGAAAAATAGAGGGTAACGGAGTAAGGAGGGTTTAGTATTTTTTAAAGAGTATATTGGTTGGCACAACATCGAGGGCTGAAGGGCTTGTACTGTACTGTGATGTTCCATGTTATATCTCTCCAAATGTTTCCTATTCAGGTCTCTCTTCAAATGTCTTTTGAATATCTCTGCTTCTAACACTTCAAAGAACAGAAACATTCCAGCACAGTCTAGGCCCTTCAGCCCACAACGTTATGCTGACCAATTTAAATCTACTCCTCACAATCTAATTTTTCCCACCTGTGCATCTATTTTCCTTAAATCCATGTTCCTATCTAAGAATATTTTGAATGTGCAAATGTTCCAGCCTCCACCCCCACTTCTGGCAATGAATTCCAGGCCCCCACAATTCTCCATGTACAAATCGTATTTCTAACATCTTCCCTCAACGTTCTTCCCTTCACCTTGTTCTCGTGTCCTCTGGTATCTCACCCTGGGAAACGGGTGCTGGCCGTCAACCCTATCTATGCCCCTCATATTCTTGTCGACCTCTATTAAGTCTCCTCTCATTCTTCTACGCAGGGTTGGTGCCAAGCTGGGCATTGCCCCCCCAGCAAGGAGCTCAGCCCCTCCATATGGTCACAGCTATCGCTTGCTGTCACACCCGCCCCACCCACTCTCGTGTCACTACCATCTACCTTGACGCACACTAGCAACTCTTCACCTGCCCCAGACTGCATCAAGCATCATTTAGCATCAAATGATGCTCGATACCATAAAAGCAGCACCACAGTCACCTTTGTCGGAGGGTGGATGATGTAAACAGCACCCCTGACACTGCACTGAGCCTCCCTCTAACAAGCTAATGCCCTCTCTAACATTTTGTTCTGGTGCCGACCCTGCTGTCAAACTCTTGGAGTCCCTTCACACTAGAGGGTTTGGGAAACTTACGAATGGCTACGAACTTGGGCAGGAAAGGGAGCACTCCATGCTGGTCGAGGAAGTTGATGGAAGTGAGGCCAAGGTTGATCACCAGGCCATGCCCATCTAGCCCATGGCAGAGCCGATGGAGGTTGCATGGTGTTCCTGGCGAGAGCGGCTGGCGATGAGGATGTCGTTGAGGTTGATGAACACAAAGTCAAGCCCACGGCCTACCATGTCCATAAACCTTCGGAAAGCTTGGGCAATGTTCTTGAGGCCGAAAGGCATGCGAGAATGTTAAAGAGCCTGAAAGGGATGATGAGAGCCGGCTTGGGGATGTTGACTGGGTGGATCTGAATCTGATGGTATCCGCATACTAGGTTGATCTTGGAAAGTACGTTGGCACCGTCCAGATTTGCCATGAAGTTCTGGATGTGAGGAACAGCTGTTGTGACCTCATTAAGGTGGCAGTAGTCCCCACAGGGTCTCAGTGTAAAGCAGGGACACCCACAGGCTGCAGAACTCATCTTTGGCCATTTGGAGCTTGTTGGGAGACAGCCTGCATGCGCATGCATGAGTGGTGGTCCAGTGTGGGGATATGCTGTTGCACCCCATGCTTGGGGCTGGCCGTTGTGAACTGTGAGTTACGATGTCTGGGAAATCGGCTGGGATCCTGGCATACTCGTTGTGGGAGGTCACTGAGCCGAGGTGGGATGCAGTCAATTCGGCATGGCGCAAGGCGATCGATTCAAACATCTTGAAATTGATGAGACGTTGTCCTTTGAAATCGACCAGCAGGGAGTTTTCCCAGAGGAAGTCGGTGCCCAGCAGCAGTTCTGAGACGTCGGCAAGACAGCAGCATCCTTATTGTACATTTCAGAGTTCACGACGGATGTGCGCCATGTTTCAGGAAAAGACAATCTCGTCGCAGATATGCTGTCCATATAAACCATATAACCATTTACGGCACGGAAACAGGCCATGTCAGCCCTTCGAGTCTGCACCAGTTCACTTGAACATCTCCACTAGCTCAGCTCTCCCAATCTCTACCCCCTCACCTCCATGTACACATCCAACCTTCTCTTAAATGACAGAAGGGACCCTGCTGCAACTATCTCATTCGGAAGATCATTCCATTCTGCCACCACTCGCTGAGTGAAAAAGCCACCTCTAATATTTCTCCTAAAGTGTTGCCCCCTTACCCTTAACTCATGCCCTCTTGTTCCAACCTCCCCTGCCCTCAGGGGAAAGAGTCTATTTGTGTCTAGTCTATCTATTCCTTTCATAATTTTAAATATCTCGATCAAGTCCCCTCTCAGTCTTCTATGTTCCAATGAATAAAGTCCCAGTCTCCTCAATCTCTCCCTGTAATCCAGATGCTGCAAGATAGGCAACATCCTTGTAAACCTTCTCTGCACCCTCTCCACCTTATCTATATCCTTTCTATAATTTGGAGACCAGAACTGAGCACAGTACTCCAAACCTGGCCTCACCAATGCCTTAAACAGCCGCAGCATCACTTCCCAGCTCCTATACTCTAGACCACACATGTCAAACTCTGGCCAAATTTGGCCCGCGATATAATTATATTTGGCCCGCAAGATCATTTCAAAAATGTTTTAGAGGTGGCCCGCTGGCCGACGCGCCAGTATAGCGCATGCACAGTAACCGCTGTGTGCCAGGGTGAGAGAGAGAGAGAAAAATCCTGGTCCTTGAAAAGTAGTGGTGGGTGGTTTTATAAACACGCTGTCGTGTCCCCCTGCCCACGCCCCCACTGCAGCGCAGCCTGGCCGGTGTCAGGGAAAGCCAAGGCCGCTTCCCAGCGCCCGGAACCCCAGTGGCACAGCATTTCTTGGAGCTGCAGATGGAGTCGGGACGCCAGAGGAGAGATTGGGGCTCCCCGCCGGGCGATGGGGGCGCCAGCCGCCGGCCGCCCTGCTCCTTCTCACCGGACCAGCGGCGGGTGCCCGGAGTACACGTGGAGAGCGAGGCTGGTCGGGCAGGTAGGGTGGAACCCCCCCGCCAATCTCGGGAGTGGCCTGGGCTGGATCGGGATTAGCCGCGCTCACCTGTTCCTCCACCGCTGACCGGGATCCCAGCGCGGTCCTGAGTGTGGAGACTGCCCTGGAAAGGTCCTGGGACATCGGCACGGAAAGAAAAAGTGGTCCAGGAGAAACTCAGCAGGTCAAGGGGGATCCGGGAGAAACTCAGCAGGTCAAGGGGGGTCCGGGAGAAACTCAGCAGGTCAAGGGATGTCCGGGAGAAACTCAGCAGGTCAAGGGAGGTCCAGGAGAAACTCAGCAGGTCAAAGGGGGATCCGGGAGAAACTCAGCAGGTCAAAGGGGGGTCTGAGAAAAACTCAGCAGGTCAAGGGGGGTCCGGGAGAAACTCAGCAGGTCAAGGGGGGTCCGGGAGAAACTCAGCAGGTCAAGGGATGTCCGGGAGAAACTCAGCAGGTCAAGGGAGGTCCAGGAGAAACTCAGCAGGTCAAAGGGGGATCCGGGAGAAACTCAGCAGGTCAAAGGGGGGTCTGAGAAAAACTCAGCAGGTCAAGGGGGGTCCGGGAGAATCTCAGCAGGTCAAGGGGGGTCCGGGAGAAACTCAGCAGGTCAAGGGGGGTCTGGCAGATACTCAGCAGGTCAAGGGGGGTCTGGGAGAATCTCAGCAGGTCAAGGGGGGTCCGGCAGAAGGTCAGAAGGTCAAGGGGAGGGGGTCCGGGAGAAACTCAGCAGGTCAAGGGAGGTCCGGGAGAAACTCAGCAGGTCAAGGGGGGTCCGGGAGAAACTCAGCAGTAAAAGGGGGATGCGGGAGAAACTCAGCAGGTCAAAGGGGGATCCGGGAGAAACTCAGGAGGTCAAAGGGGGGTCCGAGAGAAACTCAGCAGGTCAAGGGGTTCCGGGAGAATCTCAGCAGGTCAAGGGGGGTCCGGAAGAAACTCAGCAGGTCAAGGGGGGTCTGGCAGATACTCAGCAGGTCAAGGGGGGTCCGGGAGAAACTCAGCAGGTCAAGGGGGGTCCGGCAGAAGGTCAGAAGGTCAAGGGGAGGGGGTCCGGGAGAAACTCAGCAGGTCAAGGGGGGGTCCGGGAGAAACTCAGCAGGTCAAGGGGGGTCCGGGAGAAACAGCAGGTCAAGGAGGGTCCGGGAGAAACTCAGCAGGTCAAGGGGGGTCCGGGAGAAACTCAGCAGGTCAAGGGGGGTCCGGGAGAAACAGCAGGTCAAGGGGGGTCCGGGAGAAACTCAGCAGGTCAAGGGGGGTCCGGGAGAAACTCAGCAGGTCAAGGGGGGTCCGGAAGAAACTCAGCAGGTCAAGGGGGGTCTGGCAGATACTCAGCAGGTCAAGGGGGGTCCAGGAGAAACTCAAGGGGGGTCCGGCAGAAGGTCAGAAGGTCAAGGGGAGGGGGTCCGGGAGAAACTCAGCAGGTCAAGGGGGGGGTCCGGGAGAAACTCAGCAGGTCAAGGGGGGTCCGGGAGAAACAGCAGGTCAAGGGGGGTCCGGGAGAAACTCAGCAGGTCAAGGGGGGTCCGGGAGAAACTCAGCAGGTCAAGGGCGGTCCGGCAGAAACTCAGGGGGGGCCTGACCTCACCATGACCGTTGCCCACTCCCCCTCCCTGCCGCAGGCCGACCCGCGACTCACGGTGACGGGGCCACTGATCCGCCGAGATGCCGCCCTGCAGCGAGAGCCGATGGCCCCGCACTGTCGTTGTCCAACCCGATCCCCCGCAATCCCCACCCTCCCGCACACAGGCCTGAGTAAGTATTATGAACTTTAATCTCAAGATAAAACAATCTTCCAATAGTTTCATGTCACAGTGATAAATATATTCCTGGTTAAAAATGGTCCTGCACCTGGATACAAGCTCATTAGGCATTAAACTTGAAAAGTGTGTAAATCAAAGGATAACTGTACCAATGGAAAAAGGGCATGGCAAATAACCCTGCTCGAGTTCATGCCCACAATCAATCACCCATTTGATTGTTTCAGGAATCATGTTATTCTCCCACATTCTCAATAGCCCTCACATTTTACTATTCGACAGCACACTAGCAACATTTGACAAATCCTCTATAGAGAAAGATTATTTATTGAATATTTTATTTCTCATTTGTTAATGCTTCTGGAAAGAGTTTATCCAAAACTATTAAACATTTATTTTAATAAGAAAATGTTTAACATTACATATGTTGAAAGAAGCGAAAACATGCAGATGTTGTTGAAAATTTTCAATAAATATTTAGTTCGGCCCTCGACTTAGTCCAAGTTTTTAATTTTGGCCCTCCATGAATTTGAGTTTGACACCCCTGCTCTAGACTATGATTTATGAAGGCCAGCGTACCATATGCCTTCTTAACTATCCTGTCTACATGGAATCCACCTTCAGTGAACTCTGTACCATAATCTCCAGGTCCCTCTGCTCCTCTACGTGCTTCAATGCCCTCCCCTTAACTGCGTATGTTATATGTTATTTTTACTGAAATGCAGCACCTCACACTTGTCTACATTGAATTCCATCTGCCATCTTTCGGTCCACTCTTCCAAACAAACCAAATCCTCTGTAATCCAAGAAAACCTTCCTCACTATCCACCTCTCCCCCTCTTTTCGTATCATCTGAATATTTGCTTACCCAGTTAACCACCCCATCCTCTAAATCATTAATATAAATGATAAATAACAAGGGACCCAGCACTGATCCTTGAGGCACCCCGCTTGTCACAGGCTTCCAACCTGACAGACAGTTATCCACCATGACTCTCTGCTGTCTATCTTCCAGCCACCTCTGAACCCATGTCACAAACTTGCTACTAATATCTAGTGACTGAACCTTCCTTATTAACCTTCCATCTGGATCCTTATCAAAAGCTTTACTAAAATCCAAATAGATCACATCAACCGCTCTACCTTCATCCACCTTTTTTTGTTACTTCCTCAATAAACTTAACAAGGTTCGTCAAACATGACTTTCATTTTACAAACCCATGCTGGGTGTCCCTAATCAATCCCTGCCTATCCATATATTTGTATATACTATCGTGAAGAATACCTTCCCCACCACCAAAGTCAAACTTACTGGCCAATAATTACTTGGTCTACACCTAATGCCTTCTTTGAACAACAGAACTGCATTAGCAACCCTCCAATCCCGCACACCTTCCTCCAGTGATCTTTGAAAAATCACGGTCAGTGCCCCTTCTATTTGCTCCCTGACCTCCCTTAAAGTCCTGGGAAAAACCCCATCAGGACCAGGAGACTTATCCACCTTTATTGACCCTAGAAGCTCCAAAACCTTCACTTTACTAATCCCTATCCTCTCCATAACTAAGTTCTTTGCCTCCCTTAATCTCATATAGCCCAATCACCCTTTTCCTTGTGAATATGGATGAGAAAAAATTGTTCAATATTTCTCCCATATCATAGGGTTCCTTACGGAGTTCCCCGGTCCCATCATCTAGTCGACCTATTCTATCCTTAACCCTCCTTCATATATCTTAAAAAACCTTTAGGATTCACCTTCACCTTATTAGGTATGGACGCCTCATACCTTCTTTTTGCCTTTCTAATTTCCCTCTTAAGGTTCTTCCTGCAATCTAAGTAACGATCATACATTTTCTCAATTCCCTGTTTTTTATGTTTAGTATAGGCCTCCCTCTTCGTCCAAACCAACTTCTATCTACCAGAAAACCACGGCTCCCTCGAACCTTTGGTCTTACCTTTCGGCCTGACTGGAACATAAAGATCCTGTACTCTCAAAATCTCACCCCTAAATGCCCCCCAAATCCCCTCTACATCCTTTCCGGCAAAAATATCAGCCCACACAACTCTCCGTAAATCTCTTCTCATTTCTCTCAAATCTGGCCTTCCCCCACTCGAAGACCTTCAAACTTGGACCCGACCTATCCTTTTCTGTCATTAAGTGGAAGGTAATGGACCTGTGATCACTGGATCAGAAGTTCTCTCCCACGCTCACCAACGTCACCTGCCCTATTTCATTCCCAAACAACAGATCCAACACCGCTCCCCCTCTAGTTGGCGTCTCAACATATTGCTGCAAAAAGCAATCCTGAACACATTGCATAAATACTAAGCCATCCTGCCCTCTTACTGACTGTATTTCCCAATCTGTGTTTGGAAAATTGAAATCCCCAACCAATACCACCCTATTTCTACTGCACATCTCACTTATTTCCTTGCACATTTGTGCTTCTAGTTCCCTTTCCCCAGTTGGAGGCCTATAATATACCCCCATAATAGTAACCTCACCCTTCTTATTTTTCAGCTCTATCCACACTGCCTCCCTTGACGAGCCCTCCAGTCTATCTTGTCTCAGCACCGCTGTAATGTCCTCCCTGACAAGTAATGCCACCTCTTACTCCATCAACTCTCACATCTAAAGCAGTGAAATCCTGGAACATTTAACTGCCAGTCACAACCCTCCTTCAACCATGAATTGCTAATGGCCACAACATCATAATGCCACGTGCCAATCCAAACCTTTAGCTCATCCAGCTTCCTTACTACGCTCCTCGCATTGAAATAAATGCATCTCGGGGATCTACATCCTACCTTCTGCCCATCCTCCTCTCTACCATTTTCACAGTTGTCATTACAACATCTTTTTATTCCTGCTGTTCCTCCCTCAAATTATTTAAATATGCCTCTTTCCTTAGCCTACAAACCCTCTCCCTGCTGTCCTGTCTAACTTGAAACCCTGTCCCCAACCATACTAGTTTAAACCCCCCCCCCCCCCCGACAGCCCTAGCAAATGCCCCCGCCAGGAGACTGGTTCCTCTGGGATTAAGATGTTACCCATCGTTACGGTATAGGTCCCATCTCCCCCAAGAAAGGTCCCAGTGGTCCAAGAACTTGAAACCCTGTCTCTTACTCCACCCCTTCAGCCACGTGTTTAACCTCCACCTAATCCTATTTCTGCCCTCACTGTCACGTGGCACAGGAAGAAACCCACAGATTACACCCTTTGCAGTTCTCCTTTTAAGCTCCCTACCCAACTCTCTATACTCATTCTGCAGGACCACTTCCTCCTTCCTTCCAACATCATTGGTACCAACATGTACCATAACCTCAAGCTCCTTACCCTCCCCTTTTACGATGTTCTTAACGCACATAGTCACATCACAGACCCTGGCACTAGGGAGGCAAACCACCATCTGGTTTCCCTTATCGTGTCCACAAAAACCTCTGACCTCCTATCCATTGAATCCCCTATGACTATCGCCCTTTTCCTCTTATCCATACCTTTCTGGGACACAGAGGTTGACACCACACCTCTGCCCACCTGACTGTCCCCCTTCTCAGTACTCAAGGTGGAGTACCGATTTCTGAAGATTTCAGACTCGGGTGCTTGCACATGAACCTGACCCCTCCCTTTCCTCCTCCTAATGGTAACCCACTGCCTTGTCTGTGATGGCCTCACTCTCCCTAACCAGAGAGAGGTCATTGAGCTGCAGCTCAAGTTCCCTAATTCAGTCCCTTAGATGCTGCAGTTCAGCCCACTTTGTGCACACTTGGACGTCAGGGAGACATGAAGACTCCATGACTTCCCACATGTGACACTGAGAGCAGAAAACTGTCCTCACACTCATCCTTCCTTCTTCTCCTCACACCTTATTAAATTAACTGAATGTCTTACCTTTAGTCCAGCACCCTTGTCCTCAGCCTCTGCTTGCCAAAGCCTCAAGGACCCACTCCTTCACTGTGCCACTCACTCAATGGGCAGCTCCTTGCTGGCCACTCCCTTATTCTTACCCTCCTTTTATTGGCCCCTTCACCAATTAACCCCATGGCCTCTTGTAGCTCCTCCTCCTCTCTGTCGATCGCCTGAGCGCAGACTCTCCGACTCCGAACCTGTATAACTGAATTGGCCAGTGCACAGGCCATAGACCCCAATGTTCAGGCATAAAGTATGACCATTACTAACCTGGTCATACAATGGGTGGCACCACAACAGGGCGACCCAACCCTTCTTTGTGACGTGTCTTTGGGCTACCCTACACCATTGATTCCGGCATCACGGAGGCGATGTCTTTTTGACCAGATACACGGCTTGACTCATCTGTCCATCAGAACATCACTCAAGCTCATGTCAAATATATACAAATGGCATGGACTAAAAAAAAGACGTCAGTCAATGGGCACGTACATGCACCTCCTGCCAGACGGCCACAATTCAGCTGCACCCCTAGGCACCTCTTCAGACATTTCTAGCGGTACGCTGCACATGCACGTGGACCTGGTTGCGCCATTGTCAGGATCTCAAAACATGGGATGCATTCTAACAGTGGTGGACCATTTCACACGCTGGCCAGAGGCCATCCCATTGCCATTCATGAAACATGTGCAAGGTGCTCATCATCAATTGGATCAGTAGATTTGGTGTCCCAATGCTCCTAACTTCAGACCGTGGAGCACAATTCACCTCTGCATTATGGTCTGCCTTTGCACGCTATTGTGGCTCACACCTGCAGCATACTATCCACAGTTCAACGGCCTTGTGGAACGTTTCCTCCAGCAACTAAAGTCTACATTTAAGGCCCGACTCACTGGTCCCAATTGGGTCGATGAATTGCCATGAGTTTGACTGGGAGTTCGCACAGCCCCAAAGGAAAATTTGTCTGCATCATCTGCAGAGAGGTTTTATGGTACGGTCCTTACAGTTTCAGGGGACATTCATTTCACAAGCAACTCTGACCTGGACGTCCTTCATCAACTTTGACATGGTATCACTTGCAGAAAAACTGTTCCTACCAGCTGGCATGGAACCCCTAAACAACATGCCCCCACAGCTTCTTGACGCTGATTTTGTCTTTGTACGCAGATGGGTCCCAGGAGCGCTGTCACAACGACCATATGAGGGCCCTTTCCGTGTGATTAAGAGGGACAGGGTTGTGTTTACTTTGGACATTGGGGGGCATTCGCAGCTGTTTAGTGTAGACTGACTTAAGCCTGCCCATGAGGATCCCACTGCACCCATTCAAAGCCCTCAACCCAGACAGTGTGGGCGTCCACCTAAGGCACACGCAACTGGTGTTTTAGTTTCCAGCAATGATTCTGAGGGGGGGGGGGGTGATGTAGTGGCCGAGTAGTGGGCCGAGTGGGCACAGAGCGCAGTATCACGAACTGTCGCCGGCACAGAACTCGCCTAATGGACTACACATAAAAGATAGTGAGTGCCAAGGAACGGCACTTTGATCTACTGAGTCTCCTGCCGAAAGGCGAGGGAGACTCACAAGTCTTAATTTAAACCTGCCAGTCCATGGATCAGCAACAAACCCAAAATGATGTCCCACCTTCTCCTGTGGAGCTCGGGACATGGGATATGTAAAAGAAGCTTGAAAACTCTGAATAAATCAGTTTTGAGTTGACTACTATGGTGGGTGTTTGTATTACTTTAGTAGTTCTACCGTAGTAGCCACTATAAAGGTAATCGATGATGAGCCAGGCAGTTTCCTGGTCCAGCGCACTGACCACGTGGTAATACTTGTGGAGTTGGCAGTTATCTGGCATCTGTAGAATTAGGCTTGTTCAAACCATACTTACAGTTATGATGTCCAGAAGGTGGGGAGTTTGAGTGAAACTGCGTTCTGTAGATCTGACTTTTGTAATCCAGAAGAGGTCGTTTTGGATCGTCGGGGTCACCACTGTAGTCGTTAGTGAGTTGTACAAACACTGAGTTTAATTGTTTAACAATTCAGACAAACATTAAGTTTAATAATTCAACGGTTCAGTTCAAATATCGTTATCCATGGTCAGAAGAACAAGCCAACTTGAGAGAGAAAGCAACCGCCCAGCCTCATGCTGCCAGTTTGTTACTTGGCTCCCATCATGCCCCAGGCTCCCGCTCTTGCGAGAGCCTGAACCTCTGAACAACACTTTAAGAACTAAGTGGCTCAATCTGCCACACTATACTTTTTTTAAACAAGGGGACTACATTTATCATTCTCCGGCACCTCCCCTGTGGCCAAAAAGGACTTAAAGATCATAGCTAGTGCCCCAGCTCTCTTTTCCCTCACTTCCCACAGCAGCCGGGTATATCACGTCTGGCCCCAGGGACTTATCAATCTTGCTGTTTTTAAGAAGATCCAACCCTTCCTCTTCCTTAATCTCCACATTGTCCAGCACACAGGCCTGTTCAATTCCGACCTCAATAAGGACCTTTTCCCTTGTGAATACCAATGCAAAGTATTCATTTAGGACCTCCCCAATTTTCTCCACCTCCAGGCAACTTAAAAATGTTCTTTTCTTTATCCTTTAGTGGCCCCACCTTCATTCTTGTCATCCTTCTGTTTTTCACATGCGCATAGAAAGCCTTGGGGTTCTCCTTAATCCTACAGGCCAAGGCCTTCTCCTGCCCCCTTTGAGCTCTCCTAAGTCCTTTTTAAGCTCCTTCCTGTCTACCATATACTTCTCATGAGCCCTTCCTGTTTCCTATATCTAATGTTTGCTTCCTTCTTCCTCTTGACGAGTTGCCTGATCTGTTTCATCAGCCACGGATCCCTTTTCCTACCATCCCTTCCTTGTCCCAGTGGGACAAGCCTATCTTGAACCCTGCACAAGTGGCCCCTAAACTTCCTCCACGTTACTTCTCTGCTTTCACCCTTAAACATGTTTCCAATTTATTCTCACTAATTCCTGCCTCATCCCTTCATAATTATATAAGCCAAATTTAGGTAAATGGGACTAGTTTTGTCAGCATGAACAAGATGGGCTGAATGGCCAGTTACTCTGCTGTAGAACTTGATGTTCTATTTCTTCCATCTTCATTTTCTTAATAATTAGTGTTTCCACAATATAGTCCATTTCTTCAACTATCCTTTTATGCAAATAATGAGTGTTTTAATCTCCCTCTGCTCACTGTCACCCTTTGTGCATCTCCCTTGGTTTCAGATGATTGTTCGTGGGGTGCCTGGGGTTCCTGGAGTCCGTGCCGTGAACCTTGCAGCGGTGGATTCCGTATCCGGCAACGCAGCCTCGCTCGCCTACGAGACACAGCAAACTGCCAAGAACCCAAGTTCCAATCAGAAAGTTGCAATACTGCCAAGTGCCCAGGTATTATACACTTTTACAATGTTATTAAGGTGAGTTGGAGGTGTTGGGGTGACAGAGATATACATTTTCACAGAGTGGTGGGAACCTGGAATGCATTGTTGAGGGTAGTGTCGGAGGGTGGTACATTAGGGGCATTCCAAATACTCTTTAGGCACATGAATGAAAGAAATATAGAGGGTAAGGAAAAAGTACTGTTGTGGGGTAGGTTAGCATGGGTTGGCACAGCACTGTGGGCTGAAGGGCCAGCTCTGTGCTGTAATGTGCTGTGTTCTAAATTAATGTGCAACAATCAGATATTGTTGTACAGTATATGGGAAATTGTGCATGGGATTATGGTAAAGCAGTGCTGACAGAGATATGGGAATCTGAATTGCCTGAGCAAGTGGCGTGATATTAAACATGAATTTTGCCACCATCCTTAATAGAAAGGAAAGTGCAGGTGGTTCCAGAGCTGCGTTTAAAGTCAAACCCGAGCGTCTACTGACACCGTGGTTGAAGTAAAAACACGACGCTGGAGAAACTCAGTAGGTCATACAGCGTATTTTATACAGCAAAGATAAAGACACATAACCAACATGACAGGCTTGAGCCCTTTATCAAGGGATGAAGCATTGTGTTTGTACTAGATCAGAGGGCATAAGAGCCAAAAGAGATGGGGGAGGTCTTGAACAATTTCTTTCCCTCAGTATTTACTGAGAAGGATATTGAACTGTGCAGGGCAAAGGAAGCAAAGGGGGTAAATATGGAGACTATAGTGTTTAAGAAAGAGGTAGTAATGGAGCTTTTGAAATATATAAAGGTGGATAAGTCTCCAGGTCCTGACAGGATTTTTCCCAGGACCTTGAGAGAAGTTAGTGAGGAAATAGCGGAGGCTCCAGCAGTGATTTTTCAAATGTAATTAGAGATGGGTATCGTGCCGGAGGATTGGCGTGTTGCGCATGTGGTTCCTTTGTTTAAAAAGGGTTCGAGGAGCAAGCCTAGCAATTATCGGCCTGTAAGTTTGACGTCTGTGGAAGGTAAATTGATGGAAAGCGTTCTTAGAGATAGTATATATAAGTATATGGAGGGACAGGGTCTGATCAGGGACACTCAACACGGATTTGTGCATGGAAGGTCGTGTTTGACCAATCTTGTTGAATTTTTTGAAGAGGAGACTAGGAATGTTGATGAGGGTAGAGTAGTGGATGTTGTCTATATGGACTTCAGTAAGGCCTTTGATAAGGTTCCACATGGGAGGTTCGTTAGGAAGGCTAGGTCCTTGGGTATTAATTTGGAGATTGTCAAATGGATTCAACAGTGGCTGGAAGGAAGTTGCCAGAGAGTAGTAGTAGGTAATTGTTTGTCAGGATGGAGGCCGATGACAAGCAGTGTACCTCAGGGTTCGGTATTGGGACCGTTGCTGTTTGTCATATATATTAATGATCTGGAGGATGGGGCAGTAAATTGGATAAGTAAATATGCAGATGATACTAAAATAGGGGGAATTGTGGATGATGAAGAGGGTTTTCAAAGATTGCAGAGGGATTTAAACTGCTGAGAGGAGTGGGCAAAAAGATGGCAGATGGAGTTTAATGCTGATAAGTGTGAGGTGTTTCATTTTGGAAAGAATAATGAAAGCAAGACATATGTGGTAAATGGGAAGGCGTTGAAGAATGCAGTGGAGTAGAAAGGTCTAGGAATAGCGGTGCATTGTTCCCTGAAGGTAGGAGCACATGTGGATAGGGTGGTGAAGAAGGCCTTTAGTATGCTTGCCTATATAACCATATAACTATATACAGCACAGAACAGGCCAGTTTGGCCCTACTAGTCCATGCCAGAACAAATTCTCACCCTCCTAGTCCCACTGACCAGCACCCGGTCCATACCCCTCCAATCCTCTCCCCTCCATGTAATTATCCAGTCTTTCCTTAAATGTAAATAACATCCCTGCTTCAACCACCTCCGCCGGAAGCTTATTCCACATCCCAACCACCCTTTGCGTGAAGAAATTTCCCCTCATTTTCCCCTTATAATTTTCCCCCTTCAATCTCAAACCATGGCCTTGGTTTGAATATCCCCCACTCTTAACTGACAAAGCCTATCCACGTTCACTCTCTCTGTCCCTTTTAAAATCTTGAACACCTCCATCAAATCCCCCCTCAATCTTCTATGCTCCATAGAAAAAAGCCCCAGGCTGCTCAACCTTTCTCTGTAACTCAAACCCTGACATCCTGTCAACATTCTCATGAACCTTCTGCACTCTCTCTATTTTGTTTATATTCTTCCTATAATTTGGTGACCAAAACTGCACACAGTACTCCAAATTTGGCCTCACTATAAATCAGTGCATAGTGTATAGGAGTTGGGAAGTAATGATGAAACTGTACAAGGCATTAGTGAGGCCAAATTTAGAGTACTGTGTGCAGTTCTGGTCACCGATTTATATTAACAAGATAGAGAGAGTGCAGAGAAGATTTACAAAAATGTTTCCTGGGTTTCAGCATCTGGAATACAAGGAGAGATTGAGTAAATTAGGTCTTTATTCCTTGGAATGTAGAAGGCTGAGGGGATTTGATAGAGGTGTTTAAGATAATCAGAAGGATAGATAGAGTTGATGTGGAAAGGCTTTTCCCATTGAGAGTTGAAGAGATGGATACAAGAGGTCATGGGTTGAGAGTTGACGGGCAAAGGTTTAGGAGTAACATGAGAGGGAACTTCTTTACTCAGGGAGTGGTTACTGTGTGGAATGGGCTTTCGGGAAAGGTGGTGGAGGCAGGGTCAATTTTGTCATTTAAGAAAGAGTTGGATATGTATATGGATGGGAGGGGGATGGAGGGATATGGGCAGAGTGCTGGGAAGTGGGATTAGAGGAGGGTTCTTGGATCAGTGAAGACTAGAAGGGCCAAATTGGCCTGTTTCTGTGGTGTAAATTGTTATATGGTTATAATGTTTTGGAGGTAACATTTTTTCTAGAGCTTTAAGATTCAAGGTTCATGTATTGTTGTTCTTTGTTTGCCCATAAAGACACACAAAAAGGCACCACTTGTCCGATGCCCCCACCAAGAGCAAAAGGGAGTCCCCTCAGAGATATTGAGTGTGGATCCCACTGCCCCCTTCAATGCTTCCTGTCCATTCCAGCAGTGAACTCAAACTCCAGCCGTCCAAGCCACCCTCCTCGTCCCTGATTGAAAGCTCCCAGTACGATTTGGAAGCTCTCAGTACTCGAGGCCTTACCACAGTGAATCCTGGCAACATCCTCTTTAAATTTCTCTGCACCCTCTCCTGGTTGATGACATCTTTCCTGTAACTGAACACAGTTCTCCAAATGGGCCTCAACTAACATACAACTGCAACATGACCTCCCTACTTCTAGACTCTATACTGTGAATATTAAGGCCAGTGTGCCAAAAGCTTTTGTGACCACTCTGTTTCTTTGGTAGGAATATATGGGTTGACACAACATCGAGGGCCAAAGGGCATGTACCGTGCTGCAGCGTTCTACGTACCTGTGATGCCTGCTTCAAAGTGCTATGTACCTGTACTCATGGATCCCTCTGCTTTCCAACGCTCCCCAGCCCTGTTCACAAACAGTACCTCATAAATTCCAGACCCAATACCTGGTTCTCACGGCAGTTTCAGGTTTTAGGACTTATTGTCATGACCAAGTCATGAAATTTGGTGTTTTATGGCAGCGTCACAGAGCAAACATTCATATTATAACCATCTTACAACATTACTATAAAAAGTAACAATAATAATGGACAAAAAATGAGGCAGTATCTTTGGTTCATTGATCATTCAGGAATCTGATGGTGAGGGGGGGGGGGGGGGGGCCGGAGGGAAGACGCTGTCCTTGTGCCGCTGAGTGTTCGTCTTTAGGCTCCTGAACCTTTTCTCCGATGGTAGCAAAGTGAAGAGGCCATGGCCTGGGTGGTGGGGGTCTTTGAGGATAGAGGCTGCTTTTTTAAGACACCGCCTCATGTTGATGTCCTCGATGAAGTCTGGTAACTGTGATGTCACAGGTCGAGTTAAAAACCTTCTGGAATTTTCCAAACCCTCTAAATTCCCACACCAGCACCGGGCCCCTCCCGCACCGGGCCCCTCCCGCACTGGCCAGTCCACTTTTGCCTCTTTTTATTGACGAGCTAATTGGCTAATGGAGATTTTCACAAGAACACCGCCTGCTCCCAATGCCATGTAACTGCTTGGAACCTGTTCGCTCCACCTCGCACACTCAGCCTGTTCCCAGAGTCCCCCGACGAGAATAAAAGGAGCACTTTACTTCTCCTGAGTACTGTGCGGAGTTCTGCTCACCCATCTATAGAAAGGCCATCAATAAATTGGAAGAGGTACCATGTTGTTGCTGGGACTGGAGGGGGTTGAGTTATAGGGAGAGGTAGGATTGGCCTTATTGCCTTGTGTGAAGGAAGGTGGGGTGATCAGATCAGATATTATTTATTGTTATGCAATAAAAAAGAAATGTCATATTGCACAAAATTCCCTTTAGCCTGCCACAAGGCCAACAAACGTTCACCAGGAGCATTGCCCAATGCCCCTTACAGTCAGAGAAAGAGAAGCAAAAGAGTCTTCCCCAGAGGCACCGAGTGTCCATGGATTCACCTCGAAGTCCTGCAGCCTCTGCACTCCACAGACGCCTGTTCAGTTCAAGCCATCGGCAACCCGAGCTCCAAATCCAAACCTCCTACACGATGAGGAAGCCTTCAGTGCCCGAGGCCCTTCAGGGATCTTTCTTGCCCTCAGCACCTTCCCAAATCCCAGGTGTGATACCTGGTTTGTATGAGCCAATCTCCAGCAGCCCACGACCCATGCAGATTCCCTTGGCCACTAGTCACCAACGGCTCACAGCCCATGTGTGTCCTTCAGCCACAGAATCCCTTGCTGGTCCACCACCGTGGTCTCCATCCTAGGCGGTCATCTCCCCTACTACATCTTCTCAAGGGGGGGATGGGGGGTGGTATCCCCATTACTGGTGTCCTGTGCCAGTCTATTGCAACCCCTCGTGGTCACTGCCAAACACAGGCACTGCCATCTTAGGCCCAGACCTCGCGGCGCAGGATTTTATATAAAATACCGCCAACTCCTTTAATGGGACTTTTGAAGCCTGGAACACTTCCCCAAGGAGGAAGTGTTGTGTCTCTGCTCTCCACTCTCCCCAGGTCCACACCAGCGATACATCTGCCCTTACAGCAGCTACATCGTGCCGAGATTTTGTTTTTTATGAATTTATTTAACCTCGCAGCCTGTTTCATATGATGGATGATTCTAGAACTGGAGGGCAAACGTTTAAAGTGAGTTGGAAGAGATTGAGAGGGGACATCTGTTTCACTCAGAGGATGGTCTGCATCTGGAATGAGCTGCCAGAGGAAGTACAAATACAATGTTCACAGGACATTGGGATGAATTTATGGATAGGATGAGCTTTGAATAAGGTGGAGTAAATGGAGACCAATGGGGCCAGCTCAAGGCCACATGAGGCAGCTGGACCAAAGGGCCTGTTTGGTGCTGCAGACTCAATGGGGTGCCCTCTCATTTCACCTGATGATGAGGGTGTGCAAAGGTGTTCTCGTGCACACTTTCCCCAGTGGTACGCTCGAAACGACAGTGTGTAATTTCATAGTCTTGTTATATTTCAGGAGAACTCTGTGAAGATCGAGAGAAGGAGTTTGTGTCGTGTGCCAATCCCTGTCCTCGGACGTGTACCGACCTGTGGGACCATGTGGAGTGTCTACAAGGCATGTGCAAGCCAGGTAGGGCATTTTAAATGGATAGTAAAAGGAAATGGACAAATATGTACAGTGAATTAAGTAAAATTGTAAAATAACAATTAGTGCTGAAAGAAAAACACAAAAGCTGCAGATGCTGGAATCTTGAGCCAACTTGCTATGGAGGAGTTCGGCAGGTCAGGCAGCATCCAGGGGTAGAACTGGTCCATCAACATTTGGGGCTAGGACCCTTTTCTGAGACAAAGTTAAAAAGGGAGTGATATTTGAGATGGGAAGGGGAAAAGACTTGGGAGGGCAGAGAAGTGATAGGTTATTGGACAGGAGATGGGAAAGTTGGAGAGACCATGGGAGAGAGGCAGGGAGAAAAATAAAAAAAGAAAGGGATTCGGTTCAGGGAACAAAACAGTGAAACAGATAGAAGTTGTAGTTTCTTAAATTTAGAAAAATCAGTCTTCCTGCCATTAGAGGGGGATCCAGGAGGAATATGATGTGTTGTTCCTCAGGTTTATGTTTGGCTTTAGCCCAACTGTGTGTGAGGCCGAAGACAGCTACGTCTGTGTGGGAATCAGGACGGAAGTGGAAAAGGTTGGACACTGTGAGTTCAAGTTCGGACCCACTGACAGAGCACACGTATTCAGGAAAGCAGTCATCCAATCTGCGAATGGGCTCGCTGAGGCAGAGGAGGCCAGACCGCGTACAGGGAGACCAGATCACATATGGGAGGTCGCCCCCCGAGTAAGGGGTCACAGAGAGGTCACAGCAAGCACGGGGATGTCACACCACGTATAGGGAGGCTGCATCACATACAGGGAGGGCACACCAAATACGGGGAGATCACACTGTGTATGAGGAGGTCACAGTGATTACGCCAAATTCAGCTGGTCAGGTTGGACAGTGCATGTAAAGCTCTACCTCACCTGGATAGCAGAATCAGATATTTTGGCGCTTGCATTTGGTGACAAACATGGCATTTAATTTATTATATTTTAAATATAAAGGATTTAAATATAAATATAAAGATCTAAAGGATCTTGGATGGTCTATAAAATACTCCCAAAGTGTGTTCACTCCCTGCCTGTTTCTAACTTCCACCCACACTGACTCAGTAGACAAGCCCTCCACAACATGCTCCTTGATATCATCCCTAATGAGCAGTCATTCCCACCACCCCACACTGCTCCTATCAGGGGAAGAGATGCAGGAGGATCAGAGCCAGCACCACCAGGCTGAGCAGCTTCTTCCCACGAGCAGTGAGACTGATGAGCTGTTCATACAAACTCTCCATGTCTGAACTATTGATTTAATAATAATATTAATTTTAATATTTGAATAAACACTACGTACATGTATCATCTGATTGTAAGTGTGTTTGCAATGTGTTACACACTGAGGACCAGAGAACGCTGTTTCGTCGGGTTGTGCTCGTACAATTGGACGATAATAAACATGAACTTTTAATTTTATGTGTATGGATGAATGTTGAACAATGGTACAGCTGCACAACAGGGCCTCAGGATTCTCTTGATCTTATGCCGCAGGTTGCCGATGTCCCAAGGGTCAGTTGCTGCAAGATTCTGGCTGTGTGCTCGTCTCAGAGTGTCGCTGTGGTCTACCCACCTCAAACTACACGATGGAATATCAACCAGGGGACAGGATCGTTGTCCCTTGTGGCACCTGGTAACTTGTGTTTTATGAATCTTGTCGAGAATTAAGGATGTGTTCAGTGGAAAGGTCATTCACCAGCATGGCTTCATGCAGGGTAGGTCCTGGCCCACAAATTTAATTGAGTGCTTTGAAGAGATGAGGAAGATTGCTGATGTGGATAGGGAGGGGAGGGGAATATCATCTACTTTAATCAACTATTCAACAAGATCTTTCATGGTGGGCTGGGCGAGAAGATGAAGTGATATGGGATCCAAGGTGGGATTGTAAGTTTGATAAAAAATTGGCTTATTCATGGAAGCCGGTGGTTATTCTGAATGGGTATCCTACACATGGACTCGTAAGTCTTTATGTCTCTCCAAATTTTGAATTTTATCCCCAGCCAAATAATTGTCGGTCCTTTTATTCCTTCTACCAAAGTACATGACTGTTCACTTTCCAACATTTCCCACTTTGCCCATTCTCTTCGTCTCTCTGTCTCTCTGCATCCTCTCCGTTCCCTCCTCACTACTTGCCTCTACCTTGGTATCATCTGAAAACTTTGCCACAATCCAAATCATTAACATACAGCGTAAACATCGACCCCTGTGGAACCCCACTGGTAACCGGAATAGGATCCCGTTATTCACACTCTCTGATTTCTGCCCATCAGCCAATGCTCTGCCCATGCATGTATCTTTCCTGTCATTCCATCGGCTCTCATTTGGTGAAGCAGCCTCATGTCTGGCACCTTGTCAAAGGCCTTTTGAAAGTGCAAATACACAACATCCACTGCATCTCCTGTGTCGCACCTGCTTGTGGTTGCTCCAAACAATTGCAGTAGGTTTGTCAGGCAAGATGTTCCCTTGAGGAAACCAGGCTGTCTTGGGCCAATCTTGTCATTTACCTCCAGGTTCTCCAAACCTCGTCCTTGACGATCGACTTCAACATCTTCGCAATCATCGATGTCAGGCTAGCAGGTCTATAATCTCCTTTCTGCTGCCTCCCTCCCTTTTTAAATAGCAGAGTGACCTTTGCAATTTTCCGGTCCTGCAGAACCATGCCAGAATCTATTGATTCTTGGAGGATCATTACTAGTACACAATCTCCATAGCTACTTCTTTCAGAGCATGAGGGTGTGATCCATCTGGTCCGGAAGACTTTTCTGCATTCTACATCTTGGACTTTTCAATGTCCCAAGACTTGATGGTGACTGCACTCACCTATCTTCGACAGCTTTGAGGGTCCAGTACCCTGGTAATGTCTTCCAAGTGAAGACTGATCCAAAATACTCATCCAGTTCCTCTGCCATCTCCTTGTCTCAATTTCTCCACCATAACTTTCTATCAGTCCTTACTCTCACCTCTTTTGCACTAAAAAAAAATTTGGTATCCATTTGATATTATTTTCTAGCTTCTGTTCAAAGGTCATTTTTTTCCTTCCCAATGACCTTTTTAGCTGCCTTCTTTAAATTTCTAAAAGCTTCCCATTCCTCAATAGAACATAGAACATTATAGTACAGTGCAGGCCTTTTAGCCCACAATGTTATAACGACCATTATATACATACTCAAAAAAAGTACTGAACCTTCCCTACCTCACACACGAAACCCTCTATTTTCCTTCCATCCATGTGCCTTCTAAGAGTCTTTTAAATGCCCCCAATGCTTCAGCCTCAACCACTATCCCCAGCAAGGTGTTCCAGGCACCCACAACTCTCTGTGTAAAAAAAAAAACTTACCCCTGACATCTCCCTTAAACTTCCCTCCCTTCACTTTGTACACACGTTCTCTGGTGTTTGCTGATCCTATCCTGGGAAACAGGTGCTGACCGTCCACCCTATCTCTGCCTCTCAGAATCTTGTAGATCTCTATCAAGTCTCCTCTCATCCTTCTACGCTCCAAAGAGAAAAGTCCCAGCTCTGCTAACCTTGCCTCATGAGACTTGTTTCCCAGTTCAGGCAACGTCCTGGTAAATCCCCTCTGCCCCCTCTCCACAGCTTCCACAGCCTTCCTGTAATGAGGTGAGCAGTACTCAACACAATACTTAAGTGTGGTCTCACCAGAGTTTTACAGAGCTACAACATGACCTCATGACTCATGAACTCAATCCTGCGACTAATGAAGCCCAGATCCCATACACTTTCTAACTATTTTATCAACCTGCGTGGCAACTTTGAAAGATGTCTGGATTTGGATCTCAAGGTCCCTCTGCTCATCCACATTGTTAAGTATCTGATCATTAACCAGTACTCTGCCTTCAAGTTTGACCTTCTGAAATGTATCACCTCACATTTATCCGGATTGAACTCCATCTGCCACTTCGCTGCCCACCTCTGCATCCTGTCTATATCCTCTTACAACCTTCGACAACCTTCAGCTCCATCCACAACTTCTCCAACCTTCATGTCATCTGCAACACTCATCTTTCTGCTTCTTCTTCCAGGTTAGTTATAAAAATCTCAAAGAGCAGGGGTCTCAGAACAGATCCTTGTGACATTCCACTAGTCACCGACCTCCAGGCAGATACTCTCCATCCACGGCTACTCTCTTTTTCTTACAGGGAAGACCATTCTGAATTCACACAGCCAACATTCCACTGATCCCCATGCATTACGATTTTCTGAATGAGTCCATCAAGGGGGATCTTGTCAAATGCCTTAGTAAAATCCATATCAACCTCATTGATTTCTTTTACCTCCTCAAAAACCTCAATTAGACCCGTGAGGCACAACCTTCCCTTCACAAAGCCCTGCTGACTATCCTTGAGTAGACTGGACTTCTCCAAATGCTCATAGATTCTATCCTGAAGAATCCTCCTCAATAGTTTACACACCCCTGATGTAAGACTCACCGGTCTAGAATTCCCAGGATTCTCCCTGTTACTTTTTTTAAACAAGGGGACTACATTTGCCATTCTCCAATCCTCCGGCACCTCCCCTGTGGCCAAAGAGGATTCAAAGATAATTGCCAGAGCCCCCAGCAATCTCTTCCCTCCATTCCCACAGCAACCTGGGGAATATTTCATCCAGTTCTGGGGACTTATCAATCCTAATGTTTTTAAGAAAATTAAGCATTTCCTCTTTTCTAATCTCAGCATGGATCATGACATAAATTTGTTCTATTCTGACCTCCTTTATGAGCTCCTCCACCTCCAGTCCTTTATCTTTAACCGGTTCTATCTTTACTCCTGACATCCTTCTGTTCATCACATGGCATCAAACAACTTGTGATTCTCCATAATCCTACTTGCCAAGGCTTTCTCATGCCCCCCTTGAGCTCTCCAAGTCCCTTCTTAAGCTCCTTTCTAGCTACCATACAATTCTCATGAGCCCTTCCTCTTTTTGTCTTCCAATTAACTGGCTGCCTCAGCTGTTTTGTCAACCACGGCTCCCTTATCCTACCATCTTTCCCCTATATCTTAATGGAACAAATCTATCCAGAACCCCACACCAATGGCCCCTAAACATCGTCCACATTACTTCTGTGCTTTCTCCTGAAAACATGTCCCCTATTTACTCTCGCTCATTCCTGTCACATCCCAACTAGCATTTCCCCAATTAAATATTTTCCCGTTTTAACTGTTTTTATCCTTTTCTGTACCTACGTTGAAGCTCAAGGAGTTGTGGCCACTCTCGCCAAAATGCTGCCCCACCGAGAGGTCCGCCCCCTGACCAGGTTAATTCCCCACAATTAGATCCAGTCTGGCCTCTCCTCTTCTCGGCCGGTCCACAGACCGTCAGGAGTCCTTCTTGTGCCCTATCCATCCCTCTTGCAGTCAGGAGGTGCCAGTCAATATTAGGGAAGTTGAAATCAACCATAACTACAACCCTGTATTTCTGCGCAGTTTAAAAATTTGCCTGTTTATCTGCTTCTCAGTGGCGCAAAGGCTATTTGTGGGCCTATTGACAACTCCCAGCACAGTGAGAGCTCCCTTCCTATTTCTGACATCCACCTACACCGACTCAGTGGACCCTCCCTATGCAGCCTCCTCTATAGACGTGATACTGTCCCTGACCAGTAATAATTCTCCTCTTCCCCCCTCCCCCCCCCCCCTCACTTTTACCTCCAAACCTATCCCTTTTAAAACACCTTAACCCTGGTACCTGAATCAACCGATCCTGCCCTTCATCCAGCCAAGTCTCTGTCGCGGCCACCACATTGTAGCTCCACATACTGATCCAGCTCTAAGTTCGTCCCCTTTATTCCTTACACTTGCATTAAAATAGACTCATTTTTTGCTTGGTCCCTTGACTATCTTTCCACACAAACCCAGAAAACATACATAGCATCATCCTTTCCACCTTCTGCTCTATTCTCTGCACTCACACTCTAGTTCAAACCCCTCCTGCCAAACTAGTTTACACCCTCTCCAACAGCTCCAGCCAACCTGCCCACCAGCATATTGGTCCCCGTCCAGTTCAGGTGCAGCCCGTCCTTTTTGTACAGGTCAGACCTTCCCAAGAAGAGATCCCAATTATCCGGAAATCTGAACCCCTGCCCCCTGCACCAACTCTTCAGCCACACCTTCATCTGCCACAACTTCCTATTCCTACCCTCTGGCAAGTGACACAGGCAGTGATCCAAAGAATACTTTGGAGGAGTTTCACCAGGTTGATTCCGGAGCTGAAGGGCTTGGCCTCTGAGGAGAGATTGAGTCATCTGGGACTGTACTCACTGGAATTTAGAAAAATGAAAGGGAATCATAGAAAAATAAAAAATTATGAAAGGCATGGATAAGATAGATGTAGGTAAGTTGGTGGGGGAGACCAGAACTAGGGGACACAGCCTCATGATTCAGGGTAGTAGGTTTAGGACAGAGATGGGGAGGAACTGCTTATCCCATATCTGGTGCACCTCCAGCCATTTTGAGCCAGATTCCAGCAGCCTGCAGCCCGGTGCGTGTCCCCCAACAGCGGTCTCCAGCAGCTGACAACTTCTGCAGTTTCCTCGCCTCAAGTTGCCACCAACCGGTGCCTCAGCAGGTACAAAGCGGCTACAGGCTGCGTTCATGAGGAATAACAGATCTGGGACACTCTAGACATGGGGGTCCACTTGAGGTACATGAGGCAGCGACTGTTCGAGTCGGGTAAGAAGGACCTGGCTAGCCATGTTGAACTTACCAAATCTCTGGAACAGGCCAAGCTGGAGAACGACGCCCTCGAAGCCAGCGAGCTCACTCACCTAGGTGACCCCTTCCAAGGACCAGCTGCTCCCGCTATCCTTGTCCTAAAAGCTGCCACTTCCCATGCGCTCCCATGCACCCCCCCATCGTGTTGCCCAGCCAAAGACTTCATGTGTTCCAGCTGTGGCAAGAAAGGAAATGGAGATGAGGGTTTGCCGCACGAGTGGAAGCCCAGGGAAATCCACAGTCTGCACTGCTCCTGGATCTGACTCCAGCCCCACCCGTCTGCCCCAAATTCACCCGAACCCACTTGCTGCGCTACACGCCGAAGGAGGGTGGCAGTGAGGAAATGGCGCGAAAAGGCTCGACGGCCATCTTTCTGTGACCCGAATTCAAACTCAGCACCATCGTTGTCAGAGGGAGGAAGGAGGGGAGCCATCTTGCCTAGACACGAGGTCGACGCCATCTTACCCACGCAGGGCAACCCAGGATGGTGGGGGCCACTCAAGTGAGGAGTACTGAGTCTCTGGGGTCCTAGCCTCGATGGTTCTAGATCAGGACAGTCCTCAGCAACTCCATAGTGACTATTAAGGTAAAGGGACATTCCACTAAATGCCTAATCGACACGGGCTCTACTGAAAGCTTCATAGACTCACGGACTGTGCACGAATACAACCTAAAGATGGATCCTTCCAATGATCACATATTCCTTGCGTGTCAGTTGCACTCTATGCGTATTCAACAACATTATAGAGTACATCTGTTGTTTGAAGCGGGGGACTTCTGTGACATACATCTGTTTGTTCTTGATGAATTGTGTGTTCCGGTGCAGTTGGGTCTGGACTTTCTGTGATACCTTAAATCGTGTCCTTGGAGTATTCTGGTCCCACCCCCCCCCCATCCCCCATAACCGTTCAGAACAGAGGGCTTCTAAAATCAGAACCCACATTCAGCCTCTCCACACTGAATATCAACTCTGCACCTCTCTTCCCGAATCTGTCCTCAGACTGCAAATCCATTGCTACCAAGAGCAGGAGATACAGCACAGACTGAGATTTCATACAGTCTGAGACACACGTCTGCTCAATGAAGGTATCATCGAACCTAGCACCAGCCCATGGAGAGCGTAAGTGGTAAAAGGGGAAAATAAATCCAGGCTAATAATTGACTATAGCCAAACTATTAATCAGTACATACTCCTGGACGCATCCCCCCTCCCTCGAAATTCAGGGACGGTGAATGATATTGCACAGTATCGGGTCTATTTAACCATCAGCCTGAAAGCTGGCTATCACCAGCTTCCAATCCATTCCAAGGACCATACATATATGGCATTTGAGGCCAACGGTCAGCTCTATCAATTCTGAAAGGCCCCTTTCGGTATTACTAACGAGGTTTCTATCTTCCATAGGCAGATGGACAGAATGGTGGATGAGTATGGGTTGAAGGCTACCTTCCCCTACCTCGATAATGTCACCATCCGTAGCCACACCTTGGAAGACCATGACACCAACCTCCAGCATTTTTTCCACACAGCGAAATCCCTGAACCTCACTTATAACTCTAGCAAGTGCGTGTTCAGGACTAAATGTCTGGCTATCCTTGGCTACAAGGTGGAGAATGACATCATTGACCCTGACCCAATAGGATGCGCCCCCTGTTAGAGCTCCCCGTTCCCAGGACCACGAAGGCTTTGAGGAAATGCCTGGGGTTTTTCTCATATTACGCCCAGTGGACCCCTCAATACGCTGATAAGGTTCATCCTCTCTTAAAAGCCACTACTTTCCCCCTCTCGGCTGAAGCCCAAATGGCTTTTAACTATTCTAGAATCACATTGCGAAAGCCGCCATATACATGGTGGATGAGAATATACCTTTCCAAGTGGAATGTGACGCTTTGGATGTAGCCCTGGCCACTACCTTCAATCAGGCGGGCAGGCCGGTTGCATATTTTCTCAGACATTTCAAGGCCATGAGCTCTGGAACCCATCTGTGGAAAAGGTGGCTCAAGCTATTGTCGAAGCCATGAGGCACTGGAGACACTACCTGGCTGGTAGGAAATTTATGCTCTTCACTGACCAGTGCTCGGTCACATTCATGTTTAATAATGTCAAGAGGGGAAAAATCATAAATGACAAAATTGCTAAGTGGAGGATCGAGCTCTCCACCTACAATTATGACATTACCTATCTGGCAGGAGTCTTTATGACCCTCCAGGTGCCTCATCCAGAGGAAGCTGTGCCTCTGCACACATCGGCCAACTGCAGTCTCTGCATAATGAGCTCTGCCCTCCAGGGGTTACCCGCATGGCTCATTTTGTCAAGGTGCGCAATCTGCCCTACTCCATGGAAGACTTCAGGAAATGACTAGGTCTTGCCAGGTCTGCGTGGTGCAAACCGGCTCTACTTCTACTGCCCCGCAAAGGTTCACCTGATCAAGTCATAGGCCCTTCGAACGGCTCAGTGTCAATTTTAAGGGACCTCTCTTCTCGAACATGAACACTTTCTTCCACTCTGTCATTGATGAGTAGTCCCACTTCCCGTTCACCATTCCATGTCCAGACACGTCCACTTCGTTAGTCATAAAGGCCCTAGATTCCTGTTTTGCCCTGTTTGGGTATCCCAGCTATATTCATAGCGACCGGGTCTCATCCTTTACAAGTGACGAGCTATGTCAGTATCTGCTGATGAGGGGCATTGCATCCAGCAGGACTACTAGCTACAACCTCCAAGGGAACAGGCAGGTTGTAAAGGAAAATACCGCAGTCTGAAAGGCTGTCAAACTGGTCCTGAAATCAAGAGGCCTTTCAGACTCACGCTGGCAGGAAGTCCTCCCTATGGCGTTCCATTCCATCTGGTCGGTACTATGTACTGCTACCAACGATACACCTCACAAGATCCTATTCAATTTTGATATAAGGTCGGCATCAGGAACTACACTCCTAACCTGGTCTGGTCCTTCTCTGGAAGCACGTGAGGAGAAGCAAGACCAACCCCCTGGTGGAAAGGTGAATGCTCCATGCCAACCTCAGGGAGGACACCATTTCCATCAGGGACCTGGCATTTGCTGGTATAGAAGATCCGTTGCCTCAAGTGCCCTGTGAACCATGGAGCTCATTCTCGCCATTCCCAGTCATTGCCTCAGGGAATCTGGTTCAGGAGGAAAGTGCATCCCTCTCCACCGTTGAGCCAGAGGCCCCGCCTACCTCTTCTCCCCCACAAGGGGACCAGAAGACCTAAGGAGCCCAAGGTCCCCCAGTGCTAAGGTGTTCCACCAGGATCTCCAGACCCCTGGACTGCTTAAATCTGTAAAGTTGTAAATAAGTATATTTTTTGACTTTTCCTTTTCTGAATCTATGTTCTCTGTCATCATTCATGGTCCCTAAATTCTGCAGAAAGGGGTGAATGCATTGAATTGGGATTCACTCATAGTGTGTTGTGCTGATGGCCGGCCTGCCTCCAGGCTCAGCCCATGGCCCTTCCTCCGCTTCCATCTGCTCACATATAACCCTGGTTTCCTGCCTAAATCCAGAACCCTTCCAAAGACCACTGTGAGACCCTACCCTAAGCTAATAAAAGTGTTTGTTCTCCCTCCATTCATGAGAGCTTTTATTCATGCTACAATCACTCTGGGCCTCCCTCACTCTGGGCCTCCCTCACTCTGGGCCTCCCTCACTCTGGGCCTCCCTCACTCTGGGCCTCCCTCACTCTGGGCCTCCCTCACAACTGGGCCTCCCTCACTCTGGGCCTCCCTCACTCTGGACCTCCCTCACAACTGGGCCTCTCTCACTCTGGGCCTCTCTCAATCTGGGCCTCTCTCACTCTGGGCCTCCCTCACTCTGGGTTCCCTCACTCTGGGTTCCCTCACTCTGGGCCTCCCTCACTCTGGGCCTCCCTCACTCTGGGCCTCTCTCACTCTGCGCCTCCCTCACAACTGGGCCTCCCTCACTCTGGGCCTCTCTCACTCTGTGCCTCCATCACTCTGTGCCTCCCTCACTCTGGGCCTCCCTCACTCTGGGCCTCCCTCACTCTGGGCCTCCCTCACTCTGGCCCTCCCTCATATCTGGGCCTCCCTCACTCTGGGCCTCGCTCACTCTGGCCCTCCCTCACAACTGGGCCTCCCTCACTCTGGGCCTCTCTCACACTGACTGCTCCACACTGCTTGAGCTCCCTTATTTTCATTAGCTGCAAATAATTGGCCAATGGAGTAATTCAAATGAGCAGCTACCTCTCTTGTTGCTTTTTAACTGCCCCTCATGTCATTTACTCCCTGTTCTTGCAGTCCCCAATGAGATTGAATGTGTTGCAGGATCTCTTCCCTCTTTCTGCCCATGTGGACATCAGACTCTTCACCCTCCCCCTTTAGCTCCCTTTAGAATGGGCTTGTGCCTCTGTTATTAAGCAGAATTGCTGATTTCCTTTGCAGTGCCTGTGTTAATGGGACATTTGACTGCAGTGATTCACACTGTGAAGAGCAAAATGCCTGGTCCGTGTGGAGCCCTTGTTCCCGAAGTTGTGGAGGAGGTCAGCAGATTCGCAGCCGTACATGTGGACGGTCCGGCACACCCTGTGAAGGAGCAACGATTCAAACAGCAGAGTGTAACCAGATACCTTGCCAAGGTGAGAGGTCAAATGCTTGCCAGTTCTCACAACTACCAACAAACAATGGGAAGGTGGGGCCCTCAGTGGGCCAGGCAGCATTCAAGGATGGAAATGGCCAGTCAACATTTCAGGTGTGGACCTTTTATCAAGAGGAAAATAATAGGGAAGATCTCAGAAACATAGTGAAGGATTGGGCAGAGCAATAGGGAATTGGATAGAAGATGGGAATGGGGAGAGACCATTAGGAAGGTGGTGGGAGGAAGGCTCAAAAAAAAGAGAGAAACAGTGGGACCAGATACAAATGATACAGTATGATATGTTGATCCTCTGTTTTATGTTTGCTTCACCCTAGCAGTGATGTCTGTGTGGGAATGGGGATGGAAGTTGAAATGTGGGGCACTGGGAGTTCAAGCTCAGGCCCACAGACAGAGCACAGGTGTTTGGCAAAACAGTCTCGCTGATGTAGAGGAGTCCAAGACAAGCACACCAAACACAGCTGATTAAATTGGTGACGTGTCTAAACCTCGGTCTTACCTGGAAGGTCTGTTAGTGGCCCTGGATGGAGTTTGCTTGGGGAGATGCTGGGACAAATGTTCTACTTTTGGTAATTATGGCACAGCGCATAAGGAGGGTGTGTAAAGCAGAAAAGAGTGGAGAGGGGAAAATGTGGCTGGTGGTGGGACCAAAGTGAAGTTGTAGAGATGACTGAGGATGTAGAGTGGAAAAAGGTGAAGAGTTATGCTATTGATCAAAAAGACCAACATCAAGTCAGACTGAACATCACAAAATAGGCGCTCCATGCCTCCACCTCCATGCCATCAAGGATTAATGTTCCTTTTATTGTCATGTAATAATATGTAAACATATACATACATAGAAGGATGAGAGGAGACTTGACAGAGGTCTACAAGATTATGAGAGGCATAGATAGGTGTCGAATCCTGAGGTCAAATAAAGTCAACACTCTTAGGTTGAGTTCAAATATGCTACCATTACTGTTTCTTACTCCCTTGTGGTCCTATGCAACATACCAGCCATTACAGTCAATAACCAATCTATATTATCCTGCAAGGCATTATCGTTGATAACTGAACTATATTATCAAATAATATAGTTATCACTTATCAAATAAAAGGATCATAAAATAAATGAATAATGCTTAAACTACTTTTAAACCAGTCAACTTTCAATACTGATTATTTTCAATACCAATATCAACTTCAATTTCCAAATCACATATTTTCCTGGATGATTTACAAAACACAGATTTCCAAACCATAAAATACAAAGTTCTCTACTCTATTACATCATGAAGTCTTGAAATCTCCGAGGTGGTCGATGCTGATGTTGCGGTCTCTCTCCTCGTATTGTCTGGCTCGCTTATGGATTGCTGACCGCGATGTCCTGTTCAGTTTGTCTATCACTTTGATGCTGGTTTCCAGTAGTTTCTTGTTCCAGCTGGTGCATTCCAAGTCCATCAAGCTGGTCATCTTGGCTCTGCACTCTCGCAGTTTCATCTGGTGTCAACATCATTTCTTTCTTAAGCTTCTTTTTACAATCCATGTATTTTCCAAGCATATTATTTATACCTTGTTTCTTATATTTAATGTAGGCTTCCTTTTTATTTCAAACCAACTTTCTAATCCTTGAAAACCACGGCTCTCTCGAACTTTTGGCTCTGCTTTTTATCCTAACAGGAACATAAAGATTCTGCACCTTCAAAATCTCACCTTTAAAGACCTCCAATTCTCCTCTACCTCCTTCCCATAAAACAAATCAGCGCAAACCACACCTTGCAAATCCCTTCTCATTTTTTCAAATCTGGCTTTTCCTCCACTCAAAAACCTTGATCTTTGAACCAGACCTATCCCTTTCCATAATTACATTGTGTTACGAGCCCAGAGGACCCCAAAACGCAGCAGCAATAGATATTCACCAAAACAAATGCTTACTGAAATAAAAGTTGCTTTTAATTATCTTTAAACATGAAAATAGAATCACACTTTAACTTATCACTATTGACTTAACTAACCTAACTTAACCCCTTTCTCATTCTAAGCGCACGTGTGTAATGTGTGTGTAGGTTCAGAAAAGTTCTTTGGTTCACAGTCCAATCTCATTTCTCATTCCTCCAAGTTCACTGGTTGCAGGCAATTCTTATACTGTGCACAGAATTTAACATTTATGAATTCCACCAGGATTTGGTGCTTGAAAGGTAAATGGTTACCACTCAAGAAGGTTCTTGTCGGTTTAGAGAGATATGTTGTTCCAGGACATCCACAACTGATTCCTTTTTAATCAGCCACTCCCGTGTCTTGCTGATGAAACTTGCCCCTTCAGGGTTCTCCAGATGATAACCTCTTTCTTTCAGGTCATCACCGAGTTTCTTTTTGTTTCTCTTATTCCAAGTGAAACATTAGACAGCAAGTCCTCTCCTCTTGCATGAACCACAAGAGCTTTGACTAGGGTGTCTTCCAAAGTGGGCTTTTCATAAGCTTGCCAGCTTGTCCTGTTCCAGTCCCAGCTACTTCTGCTGGCTGTAACACTGTAGAAGTGATCTCTCTCTCTCTCTCTCTCTCCCTCTCTCTCTCTCTCCCTTTGCAAAACCACATGACCTTCCTAGAACAGCAAGCTATACTCCAGACAGAAGATGGCATCGACAAGATCTTTCATCTGTTGCCTTTTGTAAACAACAATCCATTAGTGAAGTTTCTTCATCACTCTCCAAAGCTTTTGCAAAAGCTGTGAGGCCCCAATATTTCTAGCATTAACAGAGCTCCAGTACTTCAAATAAGATCTGTTTTAAAGTGTTTGTATATAACCTACACTAACAAACCTTTCCCAATTTATCTCCCAAAAATGTATCTATATACTCTATATACAATTGAAACTAATGGTAACATGATCACTAGATCTGAAGTGCTCCCCAACACACACCTCGTTCCCCTCCCCTATCTCATTTCCCAACAGTAGATCCAACACTGCCCCCTCTCTAGTTGGTTCCTCAATGTTTTGCTGCAAAAAAACTATCCTGCACACATTTTACAAATTCTAATCCATTCAGTCCCTTCACAGAATATGTTTCCCAATCTATATTAGGAAAATTAAAATTCGCCACTAACACAACCCTGTGCTTTTACAAATCGCTGCTATTTCCTTACACATTTGCTCTAGTTCTCACTCCCCACTAGGTGGTCTATAATACACCCTTGTAAGTATAACCTCCTTTCCCATTTTTTAATTCCACCAACACTGCCTCCCTTGATGCGCCCTCCTATCTATCACGCCTCAGCATGGCTGTAATATTTTCCCTAACAAGCAATGCTACACCACCCCCTCTTGCCCCTCAAATTCTATCACACCTAAAGCAGCGAAAATCCCAGAATATTTAGCTGTCAGTCACATCCCTCCTGCAACAACGTCTCACTAATCGTTACCACACCATACTTCCAAGTGTCTATCCACATCTTCAGCTCGTCCACCTTCCTTACAATACTCCTGGCATTAAAATAGATGCATCTCAGAGATTTCACAGACGTGACCCAAAGGATGATTTACAAGATGCCAAGTTGGGAGGGGGCGTTTATTGTTACCTAACCTGTGAGTAGCAGCTTGTCTGTGAGCATTAGCATATATACCCCCTTTATCCCGACTCCAGGTAAAGCCCTGACTAATGTTCTGCCGATCATTTTCCCACCATCTTCTTTGTTCCATATTTTTAGCACTCATCTCTTTAATATCTGTAGAGGCCAGGACGCAAACCCAATCCACTCCCCTGGGGCAGTTCTGTTTCCATGGTCCATGTTGGGATCCTAAATTAAACCATACTAAATAAGGTACCCCACTATGAATACACTCTATACCTGTGCCCTGTCTGCATTCTAAAGGTAAACTTGTCCATTTCTCAAAATAATTATCACCTCTGCTGCCCCTATTCCAGGAGGACTTAATACATTGTGTACAATTGGGTGGTTTCCCAAAAATTGGGAACCAGCAGAAAAACAATACAGCAAATAATAAAAATAACATTACAGCACTTTTTCCCGGCGTAGCGTAACTTTCAGACCAGAAGGATGCGAGACAGCATGCCAGGTGGAGGGTGTATTATCATCGTCTTTAGTCTGTGGATTAGCTTGTTTAATGCCTTGTATGTGAGTCCACCCCTTTTCTTTTGTTCGCACTGCAGTGTCTGTAACCAGAAGTCCACAATAAGGGCCACCCCATATCGGTTTTAGTTTATGGTCTTGCCATGCTTTTACCCAATCACCAGGTTTAACAGAATGAATAGGATAGTCCAGGGGTGGGTTTTGAGCTAAGAAACCCTTCTGTCGTAAGTCATACAGAGAAGTAGAAATTCCCTGTAAATATTTAGATATGTTCTGGTCATTAGCCTCAGGGGTAGTAGGGGTATCAGTGTGGAATCCCATGTAAGGAAGACCAAACATCATTTCATATGGTGAGACAGCAAGGTCCTTATGAGGAGCTGTGCGAGTCCGAATTAAAGCTGAGGGTAAGCATTTAATCCAGGAGAGGCCAGTTTCCTCATGAAGTCGAGTGAGTTGATTTTTCAGGGTCTGATTCATCCGTTCAACACGGCCTGAACTCTGGGGGTGCCATGGGGTATGTAACTGCCAATCTATTCCCAGAATTTTACACACACCCTGGAGTACCTGAGAGGTAAAATGTGTACCTCGATCTGAGTCAATGGTTTGAATAATGCCCTGACGCGGAATAACAGACTAGTAATATCCGGATAACGGTGCTAGCACGATCATTAGGGGTCGGGAAAGCCTCAACCCATCAAGTAAAATGATCCACCATCACCAGGAGGTATTTATAAACCCCTGTCTTAGGTAATTCCGTGAAGTCAATCTGTAGTCATTGAAACGGGCGTACGGCTATATCGTGACCGCCAGGCATTACCTGACGCATGACTTTCTAATTCACTTGCAGACAGATTGGGCACCCCCGAGTACTTTGCTTGGCTATGGTGTATATTCCCGAGCAATTAAAAGACCGTACAAAAGCATCAACAAGTGCCTGTGTTCCCCAATGTGTCTGCCGGTGGAACTGATCAATAATCTGATGAGCCAAGGCTTTGTTCAGTACTTGGCGTCCCTCTGCCGTCCACCATAACCCATAGGCAGTTTGACGCATTCCTTGGTCTTTCATATAAACCTCCTCTTCCCGTGAAAAGATGGGAGTCTTTTTAACCTCATGTGGGGTGGGGAGTAACAGCTGAATGTCTTTTTTCTGTGAGTGCAGTCTGTTTGGCAGCTTCATCTGCCCGTCAGTTCCCCTGTGCTTCAGGACTGTTAATAATTTGATGGCCCCGTACATGAACTACAGCTATCTCCTCAGGTAACATAAGAGCATCTAAGAATTGAACAATTAAGTTTTCATGGATCAACTTTTGTCCTTTCCCAGTTATCATTCCCCACTCTTTCCAAAGGTGTGCACTACACCAAAAGCATACTCTGAGTCGGTATAGATTGTGCCCATCTTTCCCTCTACCTTTCCCTCTATAGTGTAGTGGACGGGAATAAAAGAGTTGTGATTGAAGCCGGTCGTCTTCCCGGTCATTGGTCAGCACAATCTCTACAGAGGGCATATAATTCACAAGATTGTGCTGATCAATGACCGGGAAGACGACCGGCTTCAATCACAACTCTTTCATTCCCGTCCACTACACTATATCCGCTATACCGAATGCCGTCAATGCAGCGGGAAGATCCATCAATAAACCATCTTTCACCCCCCCGTAAAGGTTCATCACTTAAATCGTCTCTAATTTTTGTCTGTAAATCTACCACTTCTAAACATACATGCTCTAACTCATTGGGGACAGTATCAGAATCTGGATAAACCAAGAAGGCGGCTGGATTCTGTTCTTTGTTTATAATCAGTGTCAAATCATCCCTATCCATGAGAATCGCTTCATACTTTAAAATTCTGGAATCGGTAAGCCACCTTCCGGCACATTGTAAGAGAATGGTGCGGACTGGGTGAGGGGTGTGAACTATCATCGGGGCACCAAACGTAATCTTTCGTCCTTCCTTGACTAAAATAGCAGTGGCTGCAATTGCTTGCACACATTCTGGCCAACCACGACAAACAGGATCTAAAATTTTTGACAGAAAGGCAACTGGTTGTCTAAAGCCTGCCCTCTCTTGAGTTAATACTCCCATGGCCACACTGTCTTTCGCATTGGTATATAGGTCAAATGGCTTATTTAGGTCGGGTAAAGCCAAAACTGGGGCACTAATAAGACGCTGTTTCACCAAGGTAAAATCTTTAATCTTCTCCTATGTCCAGACAACAGTTTCGCCCCCTAGAATCGCAAGTTTATCATAAAGAAATTTGACCAGGCTAGAATAATTCTCAATCCAAATTCTACAGTATCCCACTAAACCAAGGAATTTCTTAAGTTCACGAGCACTCTTTGGAGGCGGGATCTGCAGAATCTCTCTGGACTTATCTTCCTAATTCCTTGACTAACCATATGACCTAAGTATTTAACTTCAGATTGAACAAATTGTAACTTTGATTCGCTCACTCTAAGACCCTTATTCCCTAGAAAATTCAGAAATTCAACAGTATATTGTTTAACCACATCATACGCTTCTCCCGTGATTAATAAATTATCAACATATTGTATTAATTGACAATCCTCTCTCCAAGGGGCCTCATCTAGTACATGTTCTAAAACTTGACCAAACAAATTTGGGGATTCTATATCCAACCCCCCATATTGCTGTATGGCCGCACGCAATCTAGTCAAAAGTGCAGAGGGGGTCTCCTCGGGACCTTGGGGAACCTCAAATGCTTTCTTAAAGTTCTGTCCTTTTGGAACAGACTCTTTCATTCCTATTACTAGATTAACCCTGTACTCATCCATTCGCGTGCGACCATCATTAGTAGTCTTATCCCAATTTGGGTTTACCAGGGGAAATTTAGCTTCTCCAGGTATCGCCTCTGCCCCCCCCCCCCCTGGTGTTCCCTATCCCAGACTCTGATCCCTGCCTGGCGGATCATTCCACGCTCATCCAAAATAAATAGAGTTTTAAAGATAGACATTAATTCATCCCAGGTATATATATTAGGTCCCAAAAATTGATCTAATTGTTCAGCACATCCCTGAGGGTCTTCTATCAGAGGTCATTTCCTTCTTAAAATTGCGCACCTCAGTACTAGTCAAAGGCACATTTACAAATCCGAGACCCCCTGCATCCCCTCCCAAGGGAACCTCTCGTAAAGGTCTCATCCAGTTAGTTTCTGGCTTATCTCCTCCTCTATGATGGTTAAGTTCCTGCGCTTTGGGAGACAAATCAAAGAGTCCGGCCCCTTCCTCCCGAAGGGCCTCACATTGTTCTTCTGAATGACCCTCACAATCAAAGTCTCCTCCCTCTCGTGTCAATTCAGGCGGTAATTTTGCACTCTGTAAGCGAGTCCTCATACCACTCCTACTTTCTCCTTCTTGCTCTAACTGTGGAGGGGGAGGGGAAGGTAAAGAAGGGTAAAGCGTAGGGGAGAGGGAGGGGATGGGAGCCGGCACAGGGGAAACATAAGGTGGAGGAAGGGAATGTAACACATCCCATCCCTTTACTTCGGGGGCAGAAGGTTCCTCATCCTTCTTATTTGCATCTTTCTTCTCGACCAATATCATCTGATTAAACGATTCACTAAGCCAACAGGCTGCATATTCCCTACTCCCGGTATTGTCTCCTTGATTTTGATAGAGCCAGATGTTCAATGCCTGACACATCCAGTCCTCGTCGGATCCCAACTTTGGCCAATATACCGAACTCCCTTTTATCGGATTCTTAACCCATTCCTGATAGCAATACCTGACCATGGTCTGTTTATCTTTCCCACAGGTTTTCCCCGCACCCCAATCAGATAACATTAATCCTAACGGACTATGTTTAGGTATCTGATCTTCCCGTCCTTCTTCAGGACTGCTTCCCTTGCTACTTACTCCTCCCATACTAGCAGGTAAATAAATTCCTCTTACCGGGCGGGATCCAGTAGCTATTCCTAGCGCACTTCCTTAACGTTCTCCCGTCGTTTGTTCTCAATGCCTCTTCTCAGATATCACTCGCTACGTCCACTGACCAGTCACCCGTCGTCAGGGAGTTCAGCTGAATCAGCCGGGGTGCACCTACCCCCGTCATCGGGCACTCTGTCAGTGGAGGGAGTGGGATCCCGGACGAGCCCCCATTTGTGAGAAACAGAAGTACCTTCACAGATTTCGCTCGAGACAAAAATTGAGACAAAGAACATTTATTGTACAACAGTGCAATGTTGGGTGCTTCCCCTTACCCTGGGAATACACACACGTACTGGGGCTCACCCAACTTTTATACAGTTCATTTCAGTGTAGAGATACCCTCCCCCCCCCCCCTTAACATTCTTCTGCCTCCTGGATTGGTTTGGCATTTGGTAATTATGTCTGCCTACGTACAGTTTCTGTGAACTTGAAAGACCATGGGGTATCCTGTCTGGGTCCCATCATGTCATTGTCCTTATTCATGAATCTGCCTTTGTCTTTATTCACACATCTCAACCCCCAGGACTTACGACTATAGCAGAACTTGCTAATTCCATCTATCACTATAAGACCCTTATTCTATTGTACTTGCATAACCCTTCCTCACACTCTTATTGGATTCATCCCTACTCAACACTTACTTAACTTCATCTAGTCTAGTCTAGTATTCCTTATTTCATTCATACTAACTTTACTTCCTATATTCTATTATCTCTCACAACATCTAGTGTAGACGTGGATGTCTGGGAGGCCAGAAGACTCCAGGACCTCCCACATCTGACACTGAGAACAGCAAACTGCCCTCCCCCACATCCCGTCTCTCTCCCCCTTACCGTACAGAGAAAAAAAAACAAAAAGTTAATATGTGACAAATATACAGTCTTACCTGTTACGAGCCCAAACGACCCCAAAGCCAGCAGCAATAGATATTCAGCATGACAAATGGTTATTTAAACAAAAGTTGTTTTTAATTATCTTTAAACATAAAAGCAGAATCAAATTTTAATTTATCACTATTAACTTAACTACCCAACTTAACCCCTTTCTCATTCTAAGCGCATGTGTATGTAATGTGTGTGTAAATTTATGGAAAGTTCTTTGGATCATAGTTTAATCTCACTTCTCATTCTTCCAAGTTCAATGATTGAGGAAAATTCTTATCCTGTGCACAGAATTTAACAAATACAAAGTTCACCAGGCTTTGGTGCTTGCAAGGTAAATGGTTACTGCTCAGGAAAGTTCTTGTAGGTTTGCAGAGAGAGATGTGTTCCAGGATTTCCATAACTCAGGTACCACCATTAGTCACCTCAATGTCTTCCTGATGAAACTTGCCCCATCAGGGTTCTCCAAATGATAACCTCTTTCTTTCAGGCTTCTTTCTGTTCAACTTGTTCCAAAAGAAACATCAGAAAGATAGCACTTCCAGCCATCCGCCACTTCGGAGCTTCTGTTTCAGTTCCAACAAGCTTCCTCTGGCTGACACTGTTCAGTCTCTCCCTCTCTCTGAGATTCCAACTGCCAGCCACATGTCCTTCTCTCTCTCACTTGCAAAACCCCCTCCTTCTCCAGCAAACAATGGGAGTCAGTCTTCTAGTCCATCTGTTGTTTTAGGTAAACAAACCTCTCAATGACCTCTGAGTGAGCACTTTGCAGAGAGGTCAAAACCCTTGCAAAAAAAGGTCCAACAAAGACAACCTGACTCTTCCAAGACAATAGCCTATTCATTTCATGACATCATTTCAATTAGCACCTACTTGTGAAATGTTAAAGTCACTGAATAAGATCTGTTTTAAAATGTGTATATGTAACCTACTCTAATTTTACCAATTTATCTCCCAAAAACATCTCCGAATATTGCATCACGTACCTTAATCCAGATATGCTTGACCTCAGCCTCTGCTTGCCAAACATTTGACCCCCCCCCTCCTTCACCAGGCCACTCATTCACTGGATCACTCCTCGCTGGCCGCTCCTTTGCCTTACCCTCCTTATATTGGCCCTTGATCAATTAACCCCGTCACTCACACCTCGCTCCTCCTCTGAACACTGCCCGAGCTCCAGTTGCCTCCTCCCCCGACTCACTGTTCGATGGCTTGATGTGTGTTTTACATTTCATTTATGGTTTCTCAGGCTGTCCAGAAAACCAGACCTTCAGCATCTGTGCCAACATCTGCCCACGCACCTGCTCAGATCTCCATCCTGAAGTGGATTGTCAGCAAGAGGCTTGCAAACCTGGATGCCTGTGTCCACATGGACAAGTGAGTTGAGTTGGCTCTGTCTGTTACCTTCTGGACAGAAGGGCTTGGTTGTGCCCCACCTGAGAATGAAATTATTTCCTGTGCCCATCTGGGTTAGTAAATGCAAAGATCTTGGTCACTCCATACCTGTAGAGATTGGTCAAATTATCTTGGTCTCCAGCCACGTGGACAGACAAATCATCTCATTGCTGTTGTACTTAATTCTGTCGGGGGGAGGAGTGTGAGAGTGTCAGGATCACCAGGGTCAGCTCCAAGATGGGGAGCATGAGCAGGAATCGTCTCCCCTAACACGGCCTTGTGGCCTCTCCTCCCACGCACCCACCTGCACAGGCCAAGCCTTTGAAAACCTTTTTAATTAAATTATATGTCATATTAAAACTTTTCGTTAAATGAAATTAACCGAAATAAAAACAAAAAATAGGAAAAGAAAATGATATCACGCTCGTGACATGAAAATGAAAGGTGCGGCGTATTGCTTGGAGAGCACGTGCCGTCCTACCAGCGGTTACGTCGGGATTGCGAGCAGTGTGCGGCCAGATTTAAAACTGAGTAAAGTGTGCTCTACCATTCCTCCGTTGCAAATCTTTTGCTTGGCTTCGCGGACGAAGATTTATGGAGGGGGTAAATGACCACGTCAGCTGCAGGCTCGTTTGTGGCTGACAAGTCCGATGCGGGACAGGCAGACATGGTTGCAGCGGTTGCAGGGGAAAATTGGTTGGTTGGGGTTGGGTGTTGAGTTTTTCCTCCTTTGTCTTTTGTCAGTCTGGTGGGCTCTGCGGTCTTCTTCAAAGGAGGTTGCTGCCCGCCGAACTGTGAGGCACCAAGATGTACGGTTTGAGGCGATATCAGCCCACTGGTGGTGGTCAATGTGGCAGGCACCAAGAGATTTCTTTAGGCAGTCCTTGTACCTCTTCTTTGGTGCACCTCTGTCACGGTGGCCAGTGGAGAGCTCGCCATATAACACGATCTTGGGAAGGCGATGGTCCTCCATTCTGGAGACGTGACCCACCCAGCGCAGCTGGATCTTCAGCAGCGTGGACTCGATGCTGTCGGCCTCTGCCATCTCGAGTACTTCGATGTTAGGGATGAAGTCGCTCCAATGAATGTTGAGGATGGAGCGGAGACAACGCTGGTGGAAGCGTTCTAGGAGCCGTAGGTGATGCCGGTAGAGGACCCATGATTCGGAGCCGAACAGGAGTGTATGACAACGGCTCTGTATACGCTTATCTTTGTGAGGTTTTTCAGTTGGTTGTTTTTCCAGACTCTCTTGTGTAGTCTTCCAAAGGCGCTATTTGCCTTGGCGAGTCTGTTGTCTATCTCGTTGTCGATCCTTGCATCTGATGAAATGGTGCAGCCGAGATAGGTAAACTGGTTGACCGTTTTGAGTTTTGTGTGCCCAATGGAGATGTGGGGGGGCTGGTAGTCATGGTGGGGAGCTGGCTGATGGAGGACCTCCGTTTTCTTCAGGCTGACTTCCAGGCCAAACATTTTGGCAGTTTCCGCAAAACAGGATGTCAAGCGCTGAAGAGCTGGCTCTGAATGGGCAACTAAAGCGGTATCGTCTGCAAAGAGTAGTTCACGGACAAGTTTCTCTTGTGTCTTGGTGTGAGCTTGCAGGCGCCTCAGATGGAAGAGACTGCCATCCGTGCGGTACCGGATGTAAACAGCGTCTTCATTGTTGAGGTCTTTCATGGCTTGTTTCAGCATCATGCTGAGAGGATTGAAAAGATGGTTGGTGCGAGAACGCAGCCTTGCTTCACGCAATTGTATTTTTAAAATTTTTTATTTTTCACCATAAATCTCATTAACCATGATACACACTTTTTCCCCCTCACACATATACAGTGCTATTTCCTCCCCCCACCCTCCCTCCTCAAATCCCACCCTCCCTACCTCCCCCCTCCCGTCCATTTAAGGTACAAAATCTAGGATACATTAAACCAGTCAGACAATGTTGTCATTCAACAAAAATACACCAGAAATTCCACTGAGTCCATTCTTTTCATTTCCTTTTCCTTCCGTTAACTTAGGTAGTGATTGTCCCCGGTAGGTTTTCGCTATTGTGTTTCATGTAAGGCTCCCATATTTGTTCGAAAATTTCAATATTATTTCTTAAACTATATGTTATTTTTTCTAATGGAATACATTTATTCATTTCTATATACCATTGTTCTATTTTCAAATAATCTTCCAATTTCCAGGTTGACATAATACATTTTTTTGTTACGGCTAGAGCTATCTTAACAAATCTTTTTTGTGCATCTTCCAAATCAATTCCAAATTCTTTGTTTTTTATAGATTCTTTGGTATATTGTTTTCCATTATTTTATTTAATATCTGATTTAGATCTTCCCAAAATTTTTCTACTTTCTCACATGTCCAGATTGCATGAATTGTTGTTCCCATTTCTTTTTTACATCGAAAACATCTATCAGATACTGTTGGGTCCCATTTATTTAACTTTTGAGGTGTAATGTATAGCCTGTGTATCCAGTTATATTGTATCATACGTAACCTCGTATTTATTGTATTTCTCATCATTCCAGAGCATAACTTCTCCCATGTTTCCTTTTTTGTCTTTATATTTAAATCTTGTTCCCATTTTTGTTTAGTTTTACCATTTGTTTCCTCATTCTCCTTTTCTTGCAGTTTAATATACATATTTGTTATAAATCTTTTGATTATCATTGTATTTGTAATCACATATTCAAAGTTACTTCCCTCTGGCAAACTCAAACTGCTTCCTAATTTATCCTTCAACTAGGATCTCAATTGGTAATATGCCAGCACTGTATCTTGAGTTATATTGTATTTATCTTTCATTTGTTCAAAGGATAATAATCTATTTCCTGAAAAACAATTTTCTATTCTTTTAATCCCTTTTTTCTCCCATTCTCTAAAGGAAAGGTTATCTATTGTAAAAGGGAGTAACTTGTTTTGCGTCAATATTAGTTTTGGTAATTGATAATTTGTTTTATTTCTTTCTACATGAATCTTCTTCCAAATATTGAGTAGATGATGTAATACTGGAGAACTTCTATGTTGTACCAATTTTTCATCCCATTTATATAATATGTGTTCTGGTATCTTTTCCCCTATTTTATCTAATTCTAATCTGGTCCAATCTGGCTTTTCCCTTGTTTGATAAAAATCTGATAGGTATCTTAATTGTGCGGCTCTATAATAATTTTTAAAGTTTGGCAGTTGTAAGCCTCCTTGTTTATACCATTCTGTTAATTTATCTAGTGCTATCCTCGGTTTCCCCCCTTTCCATAAAAATTTCCTTATTATTTTCTTTAACTCCTTGAAGAATTTCTCTGTCAGTTGTATTGGCAATGCCTGAAATAGGTATAATATCCTTGGGAAAATGTTCATTTTAATACAGTTTATCCTTCCTATTAGTGTTAGTGGTAAATCTTTCCAATGCTCTAAATCGTCCTGTAATTTTTTCATTAGTGGATAATAATTGAGTTTATATAATTGGCCGAGATTTTTATTTATTTGTACACCTAGGTATCTTATTGCTTGCATTTGCCATCTAAATGGTGATTCCTTCTTAAATTTTGAGAAATCCGCATTATTCATAGGCATTGCTTCACTTTTATTTACGTTAATCTTGTAACCCGACACTTCTCCATATTCCTTGAATTTCTTATATAATTCTTTTATTGATAGTTCTGGTTCTGTTAAGTATACTATAACATCATCCGCAAATAAACTGATTTTATATTCCTTGTCTTTTATTTTTATCCCTTTTATATTATTTTCTGTTCTTATCAATTCTGCTAGTGGTTCTATAGCTAACACAAACAATAAAGGTGATAGTGGGCATCCCTGCCGTGTTGACCTGCTTAAGTTAAATTGCTTTGATACATGTCCATTTACTGTCACTTTTGCTAATGGTCCCTTATATAATGCTTTAATCCAATTAATATACTTCTCCGGTAAACTGAATTTCTGCAATACTTTGAACAAATAATTCCATTCTACTCTGTCAAAGGCCTTCTCTGCGTCTAAAGCAACTGCTACTGTTGGCGCTTTATTCCCTTCTACTGCATGAATTAAGTTAATAAATTTACAAATATTGTCTAAATCCAGTTTGGTCTAGATTTACCAATTTCGGTACATACTCTGCTAATCTGTTTGCTAATAGTTTAGCTATTATCTTATAATCTGTGTTAAGTAAAGATATTGGTCTATATGATGCTGGTGAGAGTGGATCTTTCCCTTGCTTTAGTATTACTGTAATTATTGCTGTTTTACATGAATCTGGTAAGCTTTGTGTTTTATCAATCTGGTTGATTACTTCCAGGAGGGGCCGAATTAATAAGTCTTTAAATGTTTTATAGAATTCTATTGGGAATCCATCCTCTCCTGGTGTCTTATTATTTGGTAATTTTTTTATTATCTCTTGTATTTCTACTATTCCAAATGGCTCTGTTAATTTATTTTGTTCCTCTATTTGTAGTTTTGGTAGTTCAATTTTAGTTAGAAATTCATCTATTTTCCCTTCTTTCCCTTCGTTTTCAGTTCGGTATAATTGTTCATAGAATTCTCTAAAGTTTTCCTTAATTTCTTTTGGATTATATGTAATTTGTTTGTCTTTTTTCCTTGATGCCAATACCATTTTCTTAGCTTGTTCTGCCGTAAGCTGCCATGCTAGAATTTTGTGCGTTTTTTCCCCTAGTTCATAATATTTCTGTTTTGTCTTCATTATGTTCTTCTCCACCTTATATGTTTGTAGTGTTTCATATTTTATTTTTTTATCTGCCAATATCTTCTTTTAGTTGTACCTTCCTTCATTGCTAATTCTTTTTCTATATTTAATATTTCCCTTTCCAACTGCTCTGTTTCCTGATTATAGTCCTTTTTCATCTTGGTTACATAACTTATTATTTTCCCTCTAATGAATGCTTTCATTGCATCCCATAGTATAAACTTATCTTTCACTGATTTCATATTAATTTCAAAATACATTTTAATTTGTATTTCAATAAATTCTCTAAAATCCTGCCTTTTAAGTAACATAGGGTTTAATCTCCAACTATACATTCTTGGAGGGATGTCCTCTAACTTTACTGTCAATATTAAGGGTGAATGGTCCGATAGTATTCTAGCTTTATATTCTAGCTTTATAGGTCTATTCTTGAGTATGTTTTATGTCTAGCTGAGTAATATGAATATTCCTTTTCCTTTGGGTGTTGTTTCCTCCATATATCCAAAAGTTGCATTTCTTCCATCGATTTAATTATAAATTTGGTTACTTTGTTCTTTCTGTTAATTTTTTCCCCAGTTTTGTCCATATTTGAATCCAAATTCAGGTTGAAATCCCCTCCTATTAATATGTTCCCTTGTGTATCTTCTATCTTCAAAAAGATATCTTGCATAAACTTTTGATCTTCTTCGTTAGGTGAATATACATTGAGTAGATTCCAAAACTCCGAATATATCTGACATTTTATCATTACATATCTCCATGCTGGATCTATTATTTCCTCTTCTATTTTAAATGGCACATTTTTACTAATTAATATAGCTACTCCTCTTGCTTTTGAATTATACGATGCTGCTGTTACGTGTCCTACCCAATCTCTCTTTAATTTCTTGTGCTCCAATTCAGTTAAATGTGTTTCTTGCACAAATGCTATATCAATTTTTTCTTTTTTCGGTAAATTTAGCAGTTTCTTCCTTTTAATTTGGTTATGTATTCCATTAATATTTAAAGTCATATAGTTCAACGTAGCCATTTTATACTTTGTTTATCTTCCCTTTCTGTTTCTCCATCATTTCCTTTCCTTCTTATCCATTTCTGTTTTCTTGTTTTGAACCCTTTATAAGACAACATTCCTAAAACATCAAACATTTTCCTTATTCTCCTATTTAAAACTTCTTTAGCCCCAATCTCCCCTTCCCCTCCTGAGTTGTCCTTTATCCCTTGTCGGACAACCACATCTCCCCTCTCCATTTGGATTTTCAAATTCACTCGCAAGCGTCAGCTGATTTTGCAGTGACCGTAACTCCTCCCCACTCAGCCCCCCCCAGAAAAGATTTCACTTTTCATATGTAACAAAGGTCACTCTTTTAATTCCCTCCTTATTCCCTCTATTCCATTTCCTTCCCTTATTAATTCTTGTCTATACACTCTATATTTTCCTCTAAATATGGATACTCTTTCCCCACATACATATAAATCGTGGTCATTTTTACTCTTATTACATGTCTTCATCTCTCTGTTTGTTTTGTAATTGTTCTGCAAATTTTCGTGCTTCCTCTGGATCCAAGAATAGTCTGTTTTGCTGTCCTGGAATAAATATTTTCAATACCGCTGGATGCTTTAGTATAAATTTATACCCTTTCTTCCATAAAATCGCCTTTGCTGTATTGAACTCCTTTCTCTTCTTCAGGAGTTCAAAACTTATATCTGGATAAATGAAGATTTTTCGCCCTTTGTACTCCAGTGGCTTATTGTCCTCTCTTACTTTTTCCATTGTTTTCTCCAGTACCTTTTCTCTTGTAGTATATCTTAGGAATTTTACTAAAATAGATCTTGGCTTTTGTTGTGGTTGTGGTTTAAAGGCCAATGCTCTATGTGCCCTTTCTATTTCCATTTCTTGCTGTAGTTCTGGACATCCTAGGATCCTGGGGATCCAATCTTTTATAAACTCTCTCATATTCTTGCCTTCTTCATCTTCCTTAAGGCCCACTATCTTTATGTTATTTCTTCTGTTATAATTTTCCATTATATCTATTCTCTGAGCTAACAGCTCTTGTGTCTCTTTAACTTTTTTATTAGATTACTCTAATTTCTTTTTTAAGTCTTCTACTGCTGCTTCTCGTTCTTCCACCTTGTCCATTCTTTTTCCCATTTCTGATAAGGTCATATCTATTTTATTCATTTTCTCTTCTGTATTGTTTATTCTTCTTCTTAAATCATTAAATTCTTGCGCTTGCCATTCTTTAAATGACTCCATGTATTCTTTAATAAGAGAAAGTATATCCTTTGTCTTGCCTTTCCCTTCTTCTTCTATTTCACTGTATTCTTCCTCTTCCTCTTCTTCTTCCTCTGGGTTGGCCATCTGTTGTTTCTTTGTTGTCCTTTTCTTCTCTTCTTTCTTGTTTTCGTTGTCTTCTATGTTCTCCTCTTGCTGCAGGTGTTCTGCAGCTGTCATTGCCGGCTGTGGAGATCGACTCCCCAGCTGGTCCCCCCTCCCGTCGGTGTGTTTTTTTGCATGCGCATCGCGCACTTTTACTCGGCTCAGCGAGCCATTTTTGTAGTCCACTTTCTACCGACCTGAGGGAGCGGGTTTCTCTCTCCACCGTGGGCCTCTTCGAACAGGTAAGGCCTTCTCCTTCTTCTTCCGTTGTCTTCTCTTCCTCTCTTCTTACCGTTGGTTTCGATTTTTCTTTTTTCGTCGCCATCTTCTTTCCACCTTCATACTCACTTTACTCTAATTTTTATTTTTGTGCCTTTGTGTTTTCCTTTGTTTTTTCCGACTTTTCTGGAGAGGGCTGGAGTTCACCGTCCGGCCACTACTCCATCACATGACTCCTCCGCTTCACGCAATTGTTAATGGAGAAAAGTTCAGAGAGCTCATTGCTGTATCTGACCCGACCTTGTTGGTTTTCGTGCAGTTGGATAACCATGTTGAGGAAGTTTGGGGGTTAGGGCCAACAGAACTCTTCTAAAGGTACGTTTCATTCACTTCATGATGCTAGACTTGGCTTTCATGATTATTATGTAACGTGTAGAATGAGTTTTGAGTCTGCCTGCATTTATTTGGTCTGAATGGCATATATAGTCCATTTCAAAAGATGTTCTAATGACCCATACAGACAGTGTGTGTGTGAAAGAGAGAGACTTTGCAGCATGTCTTTAAATTGGAACTGGGTTGGTGTGTTCGTTGTTGGCAGCAAGGTCTTATTCTCAGCAGCTGGTGTGTGGTTCGACGCTGCCACAGTGGTGCTTCTGGTGGAAATACAATGTACAGTGCTGGAATTTTGAACCATTTTCCTTTTGTGTGAAGCATAAAATGGTCACTTCCAAAATTACCAAAATGGACACATGAGTGCAGGAAACGAAGACGTAGGGCTTTAAGCTGCAGGTTCAAGGGCAGAAACCTCAAAATATTGAAGGTTGCAGTGATGAAAAGCAGCCTTCCTCTGGCTTTCTTCTCTTTAATAACACATTCTCATCATTAGCCAAATTGACAGGACCAATAACTTAGGACTGTTGAATAAACTGATACTGCCTACGACCCAAAAATTCCAAATTTTCTATTCACCTTTGTACAGTGATTGCAGTGTTCGCTGCCTATCACAAGGTATAATCTTCCTTGCTTCAATCAGTTTGCAGTCCTAAATAAGTCTTGAGAAGGACAGTAAGACAGCCAATAACTTACAAGAACAAAGACAACCATTTTTAAATCATTTCCAAAGCTTTAATAATCTCCTTTCCATTTTTTCTGTGAGCCAATGAGAAGGTCGGTTGAGTTTGGGTGGGAATTTAAGAAGCAACGTTGTGTCTAACGAATAATAACAAGAAAGTTAACTTCATGGTGAGCCGAAAGGAATGAGTGATGCACCATCTGTAACTTCAAAGTTGTAGAGAGACTGATAGGCTTTTTTACTCACAACGTCTGTGCTGGTCGACTCCCCTGGTCTGAGGAGGGGGCTGTGGCACTATGGCCTTTATTTGGGGTCAGTGGGAGGAGCCTCAGGCACAGTCAGCAAGGGGAATGTCCAAGTCCATCCAAACATACTCACAGTGGTTCACCATATTCACCCCTTGTTTTAAAAAAGGATCCAGCAGGTTGAAAGGAATTAAAAGTTCTTACAAATTAAATCTGCTCCTGTGATGCAGGTGTGGTCGGCAATGGCTTGGTGGATGCTTGGCACCAGATCTAACATGTCATCCACTGGGGCAGGGGTAACCTGCCATGACACTGGTGCATCATGGGGAGTGGAAGATGAAGGGGGTGCGGGGTGGTTGGCAATGGTCTTGGGGATACCTGAGGGTGCCAGGTCCTAAACGGAGACCATGTCCTCGCAAAATCAAAGCTCATGGGACTGGGGGAAAAGTATTGATGTGGATTGAGAACTGGCTGGCAGGTAGAAGACAGAGAGTTGGGATAAATGGCTCATTTTCTGAGTGGCAGGCGGTGACCAGTGGGGTACCACAGGGATCTGTACTGGGACCCCAGCTGTTCACAATTTACATTAATGATCTGGATGAGGGGATTGGATGTAATATCTCCAAATTTGCAGATGACACTAAGCTAGGAGGGGTTGTGTGCACGGAAGAGGGGGTCAGGAAGCTCCGGTGTGATTTGGATCAATTGAGGGACTGGGCAGGTCCATGGCAAATGCACTACAATGTGGATAAATGTGAGGTTATCCACTTTGGTAATACAAACCAGAGGGCAGATTACTATTTGAATGGCAATAGATTAAGAGATGGGGAAGTGCAGAGAGACCTAGGGGTACTTGTACATCAGTCTCTGAAGGCGAGCATGCAGGTAGAGCAGGCGGTTAAAAAGGCAAATGGTATGTTGGCCTTCATATCAAGAGGGTTTGAGTCTAGGAACAAGGATACCTTACTGCAGCTGTACAGGGCCTTGGTGAGACCCCACCTGGAGTATTGTGTGCAGTTTTGGTCACCTTATCTAAGGAAGGATGTTCTTGCAATGGAGGGAGTGCAGAGGCGATTCACCAGGCTGATACCTGGAATGGCAGGAATGACTTAGGAGGAAAGATTGCGCAAATTGGGATTGTACTCGCTGGAGTTTAGAAGATTGAGAGGGGATCTCATGGAGACCTATAAAATTCTGGCAGGACTGGACAGAATTGATGCAGATGGGATGTTTCCAAGGATGGGAAAATCCAGAACCTGGGGCCATGGTTTGATGATAATAGGCAAACCATTTAGGACCGAGATGAGGAGGAATTTCTTGACCCAGAGGGTGGTGAATCTGTGGAATTCATTGCCACAGAGGGCAGTAGAGGCAGGTTCATTGAATATATTTAAGAGGGAATTAGATATATTTCTTCAGTATAAGGGTATTAAAGGTAACGGAGAGAAGGTGGGGACGGGGTACTGAACTTTAAGATCAGCCATGATCTCGTTGAATGACGGAGCAGGCTCGAAGGGTCAAATGACCTACTCCTGCTCCTATCTTCTATGTTTCTATGTAACCATTGGAGTACGACTCGTAGGCGTAATGGAGGTTGAAGTGGACCCTTTTGACCAGTGGGTCAGACTTATGACTCCTCATGTGCTTCCAGAGTAGGATCGGACTTGGGGACAGGCAGGAAGGCAGCGTGGTCTATGAAGCAGATTTCCTGGGGAAGGAAAACATCCTTTTGTGTGGAGTGGCATTGGTGGTGGTGCATAGGAGCAATCTGGTTGAGTGGGGCGCCTCTGGGAGGACATCTTGCCAGCGGGAGACTGGAAGGCTCTAGACTGCAGGGCAAGGAGGACAGCCTTCCAGACCATGGCGTTCTCCCTTTCCACCTGCCCTTTCCCTCAGTGATTGTAGCTGGTGGTCCTGCTACAATGGCGGTATCTCTGGCCAACAGGTACTAATGCAAATCATCACTCATAAAAGAGGACCCCTGGTGGTCACTGTGAATATAGCAGAGGTACTCGAACAGGTGAAGAGATGATGTCTGTGGCAGCAGTAATGTCTAGGGACAGGATGGGGAACGGGAAGTGTGAGTACTCGTCATTGATGTTGAGAAGTACACATTGCGGTCAGAGGAGGGGAGGGGGCCCCTTGAAATAAATGCTCAGGCGTTCAAATGGGTGGGTGGCCTTTATCAGATGGACTTTGTCTGCATTCCACACAGACCTGGCAATTTCTGGTCTTGGTCCTGATCTCCTCAATGGAGAAAGGTAAGTTGCGGGCTTTGACAAAGTGATGGAGGCAGAGGTCATTGTGGAGGGCCCGTAACCGGCCTATTTGCATTCTGACACATCCCGTGGGATGAGGCATCTGGAGGTTCATTGTTTCCTGGTACAAGAGATCATAATTGTAGGTGGAAAGTTTGATTCTTTGATTTTTTATTTTACCTCACTGCTAATTGTGAAACATGAACGTGACTGCAGTTGGTCAGTCAGCAAGATAAATAGTTTTCCGGCGAGGTAAAGCCATACCACCTTGATCAGGGCCTGAGCCTCCTTAACCGAGGAGTGACTAATTTTGGGGCCCTGGAGGGTGTGGGAGAAAAAGGATATGGGTCTGGCCGCCTGGTTAGGGTGGTGGCCAGGATAAAGTTAGATGCATTGCTCTCCACCTGGAATAGGGTGGATTCGTCCACCGCGTGCACTGTGGACTTGGTAATGTCTGCCTTGATGCGGCTGAAGAGCGCAAAGGCCTCTGACGTTAGGGGAAAAGAGGTGGATTTGACGAGAGGGCAGGCCTTGTCCATATAACTGGGGACTCACTGGGCATAGTAGGAGAAGAAGCCCAAGCACCTTTTCAGAGCCTTGAGGCTGTGGGGAAAGGGGAATTTCTAAAGTGAGCGCATGTGGTCGGAATCAGGGCCTTATTGTATATGCGGTTAAGGAGTTGAGGACAGGTGAAATTTTTGGAGGTTGGCTTCATGATACTGCAGATCATGACCACAAATGGTGACATTGTCCAGATACGGAAATGTGGCCTGCAGCTCATACTGGTCTACTATGCAGTCCATCTCCCGCTGGAAGACTGAGACCCCATTGATGACTCCAAAGGGAACCCTCAGGAAATAGTAGAGGCGGGCATCTGCCTCAAAGGCAGTGTATGGGCAGTCTCTGGGTGGATAGGGAACCAGTGGACTTTAAATCAGTAATGGAGAAAACCTGTTACTGAGCAATTTGATTTACCATGTTGGATATGCAGGGAAGGGGGTACACGTCCAGCTGCATAAATCTATTAATAATCTGACTGTAGACAAAGGCCATTCTGTGTTTCTCCCCCAATCTTTACCACCACCACTTGGGCTCTACAGGGGCAGGTGCTGGCTTCAATGATCCCCTTATTCAGAAGCTGTTGCACCTCTGACCGAATAAAGACCCTGTCCCCAGCACTGTATCGCCTACTTTTGGTGGCAACGAGTTTACAGTCGGGATGAAGTTAACAAACAGTGGTGAAGGGATGGCCTTGAGGGTTGAAAGGCTGCAGGTAGACAATCTGCAGGTTGTTGGTTAGAAACAATGGGAGGAGAGGCCAGTGGGGTGGGGGGGGGGTGGTGGGGTGGTTTAAAAACAGCTGGTTACAGACAGAGAGGGAGGGATGGAGCCCATTGTACTCCATCGTGACACTCTTAAGGTGGCATTGAAAGTCAAGCCCCAGCAGCCCGGCTGCACAAAGTTGCAGCATCACGAGGAGTTTAAATGTTTGTCAGAATCACTCTGCAGTATCCATGGACATCTGCCATTTGGGACTTGGAGGCCAAAGAGTCTTTGTGATTTACTGGCCTTACTGCGAGGGATAGCACTGCACTGTGTTGGGTGGATGAACAGGCAGCTCATCACGTGGCCATTTACTCTGATGTCCATCATCAATCTGGCAAGTTGGTGAGGACCCCCTTGGTCAAGTGTGATGGAGGTCGGTGTTCAGTCACTATCGGGCTCCATAGATGTGTGGAGTGCTCCTGTGTTCGATTCCAAGATGGCGTCCCCATGGCCCACACACAGCTCTGCTCAGTTGGGAAGATGGTGGCATCCAAGATGGTGGCCCTCATGGCCTGCACGTGGAGCTGCTGGGTTTAGACGACGACCTGGATTTACACACCTTAGTGCAGTGTCCTTTCTTCCCACAGTTAGCACAAACCACATCTTTCATCGGGCAGTGTTTTCTTGGGTGTTTGAATAGGCTGCAGAAGTAACACTTCAAGTGGTTGCGGAGTACCGCAGGCCGGGGTCAGGTTGCCAGTGGGGCATAGCGGTGTGCCACAGGCTTGATGCCCTCCCACTCACCAAGACGGCGGCGCCCGCAGTAACCACGAGGTGGCCATGTTGTTCGCTGGGTAGGCGTCCATGTTTTGGAGGGCCATCTCTAGCATGTCCACTAGCTCGACTGCCTTCTGTAAGTTGAGCTCACTCTGCTGCAATGGTCTCTGCCGGATATAGCTGGACTTTATGCCCACGGCACATGCATCTCTGTTCAGATCATCTGCGTTCACCATAGCCATCACAGCCTTGCAGTCGCAGGCCCATCCAAGAGTTCACAGGGCCCGAAGGTCCTCGGCGCTCGATGTCTGGCATCGCTACTTACTGGACATCAGGAGGTGTCTACCATAGATCTCGTTTACCTTCCTCCAGTACTGGCTTTTCATCATGTCTGTTGCTGCTGGTACGCCTGGGCATCCCTGATCATCAAGAATAACAGGGGGCCAACCCAGGAATACAGTACTTGCAGCCTGATTGGACGATAGCATAGGAGGTTTGTAGGAACACTTTGACGCGAGGCATCCAGAGTTTGAAGTTGTTGGATGCGTTGGGCAATTGTGGGTCAGGATCCAGCTTTTCTGGCTTCAGGATCTGCTCCATTATCAAAAAAACTGTTGTGAATAAAATTGATGCAGCAACAATAACTTCGAAGACCAGAAGTTGTAGTGAGACTGATAGGCTTTCATTCACAATAGAATGGATGTTTGTCCGTGCTGGTCGACAGCCCTGGAGTGAGGAGGGGGCTGTGGCACCTTCACCTTTATTTGGCATGTCCTAGTACATCCAAGCATCTCGACAGAGGTTCACCATAATGGGTAGGGTATTCTTTATTCGTTTGTAAGGTGTGGTGAATCAGTATTGTTTCAACTTCAGTCAAATCCTAGTCAATCTTCTCTGCACTCTTTCTATCTTATTGATTTCTTTCCTGTCGTTTAGTGACCAAAACTGCACACAATACTCCAATTTGGCCTCACCAATGTCTTATACAACTTTAACATACCATCTCAACTCCTGTACTCAATACTTTGTTTTATGAAGGCCAAGATGCCAAAAGCTCTATTTACAACCCTGTCCACCTGTGACGCCACTTTCAGGGAATTTTGTATCTGTAGTCCCAGATCCCTCTGTTCTACCGCACTTCTCAGTGCCCGACCATTTAATGCCGCATCACTTCACACTTGTCTGCATTAAATTCCATCTGCCATTTTTCAACTCATTTTACCAGCTGGTTCAAGGTTCCTTTATTGCCATGTAATAAAGACAGTGAAATTTTACACAGATTTGCAATCTACAGAAGCACCTCTTACAGTAAGAGAAAGAGAAGCAAAAGAGAGTCCCCCCCACTGCCAGAGACACTGAGTGTGTGTGTGCACCTCCAATGCTCATGCTGCCCCCACTGCCAGACAGAGTCTAGCCCTAGCTCTAGATCCAAACCTCTGACACGATCAGGAAGTATTGAGTGCCCTTAGCACCCTCTTGTATCCCGGTTCTGATACCTGGTATCCCTTCAGCTAGCCAGTCGCCAGCAGCCCACAGCCTGTGTGGGTTCCTCACCTGGAGTCGCCAACAGACTGCCACCAGTGGGTACCTCAGCCGCACAGCACCTCACTGGTCCTCCACCACCATGGTCCTTGTCCCATAGAGTCATTTCCAGTGATCTCCTAGTTTTCTGGTGCCCTGCATCAGTCCTCTGCTTCCCTGGAATCTGTAACCTCTCACGGTTGCTACTGGTCATAGGCGCTGCTATCTTAGGCCAGTTGTATTTTTAAATAAACCCACCATCGGCTCCAGTTACAGGCTGTTTAAAGCCTGGATGGAGCTGACGGCTGTCAGACTGGGAGCTTGGATCCCATGGGAGTGGTGTGGCTCCACTCTCCATGGGTCCGCACCAGTGGCAGCACTGCTGTTCCAGGAGTTCCGCCATCATTAATCCAGGTCCCTCTGCAAGCTTTGAAAGTCTTCCTCACTATCCACTATGCCTCCAATCTTTGTGTCATCTACAAACTTACTGATCCAATTACCACGTTATTATCCAGATCATTGAAGAGGGATCTGGGAATACAGATACAGAATTCCCTGAAAGTGCCGTCACAGGTGGACAGAGTCATAAAGAGCGCTTTTGGCATCTTCGCCTTCATAAATCAAAGTATTGAGTACGGGAGTTGGGATGTTATGGTAAAGTTGTCTAGACATTGGTGAGGCCAAATTTGGATTATTGTGTGCAGTTTTGGACACCAAACTACAGGAAAGATATCAATAAGATAGAAAGAGTGCAGAGAAGATTTACTAGGATGTTGCCCAGACTTCAGGAAGTGAGTTACAGGGAAAGGTTAAACAGATTCAGACTTTATTTCCTGGAGTGTAGAAGAATAAGGGAAGATTTGATAGAGATGTTTAAAATTATGAGGGGGACAGACAGAGTAAATGTAGACAGGGTTTTCCCACTAAGGGTGGGTGAGATACAAATCAGAGGACATGGGTTAAGGGTGAAAGGGGGAAAGTTTAAAGGGAATATTAAGGGGAACATCACACGAAGTGGTGAAAGTGTGGAATGAACTGCCAGCTGAATTTGTAAATGCAGACATTTAAGAAAAAATTGGATAGGTACATAGATAGAAGGGCTCAGGGGACTGCACCTGTAAGAGGTACATCCAGCTACAGCTCCTGACAAACCAAGTTAAACTAGATTTGCAGGGGGATAGAGTAGATAGTGAGGTGGAGGACGGTCAGGGTCGTGAGAGGACTGCATGTCAAGACAGAAAGCAGAGATACATCTGGGATAATTTCTATCATGTAAAAACCTATTTGGTATATGGATGAGAAGAAGATGGAGGGTTATGGGCATTGTGCAGGGAGGTGGGACTAGAAAGGGGTGTTTGGTTCGGTGCGGACTAGAAGGGCCTAATGGCCTGTTTCCGTGCTGTAATTGTTATGTTATGTTAATGCGAGGAGTATTGTCCGTAAGGCAGACGAGCTTAGGATGTGGATTTGCTCCTAGGATTATGACATGATTGCTATTAGTGAGATGGTTGCAGGAGGGGTAGGACTGGCAGCTCAGTGTTCCGAGCTTCCAGTTATGTTGTTTCAGATGTGATAAAGGGGAGGGATGGAAGGGGGAGGAAGGGCATTGCTAGTCGGAGAAAATATCACAGCTGTGCTTAGACAGAACAGCACCGTGGACTCGCCTACAGAGGCCATATGGGAAAGGTGTGAGTACACTGATGGGCTTGTAATATAGACTGTAATGCACTGCTGCAGCAGTAGGCAGTTACAACACTCGAGAAAGACTGAATACAACAGGCTTTATTTAGTGAAAAGTCTCTGCTACAGTGAAAGCTGTACTGATGGCTCCCGAGTGACTGGCTTGGGAGGGGTCGGCTCAGGATTATATCCTGGGCGGTTGATTGACAGCTGGCCAGGTGGAGTTAGGTCTATTCAAGTCAGCTGATTGACAGCCGTCCAGGTGTGGTCTCTCCTCCGGTGATCTTCCTGCAGGTACAGAGATCGCCCCCTGCAGTAGGCTAGTGGTGTATCACCACATTCACCCGCTTCTTTAAAATTGTCCTGGGGCGGGTGGTTTAAGCAACATTCTTAGATAGTATATGTGTATTTACAGGTTTAGACTGTCCATCAGCCGTCAGACTCTCTGTGACCGTCACAGGGTTGGCTCCTTGTCGAAGGTCGGCGAGGGCGTGCTGGGTGTCTGAAGGCTAGACGGAGCGGCTAGGGTGGGTGCCGGGGCAGTGGAGTGGCCTGAATTGGCAAGGGTGTGAGGCAGGTCGTCCCCCCGCGGCGTGAGTCTGCAATGAGTGTTCGAGAAGGGGAGGACGCATCGGGCCGACGTGGTCCTGGGGTGGTGGAGGCTGTTGTTTCGAAGTGGCTGCTCCTGCTATGGCCAGATCCCTGGTTGAGACAGTGTCCTCTCAGCCATTGGGGTACCTGATGTAGGCGTAGTTGTGGTTGGCTTATAGGAGGAACATCTGCTCGGCCAGGGGGTCGGCCTTGTGGGCCCCCGTGCGTATTTACACAGGAGCACAGGTCCTGGAGATGTGAGCTATGCTGGGACAGAGATTCCAGTCACCAAATTCCTGGGGAATGAAGACAGGCATTCTTGGGTGTTCTCTTTGGAAGCCATGAACAGGAGCGACCTGATGATGTGGAGTGCCTCAGGGAGGACGTCCTGCCAGTAGTCCATGGACCAGACTTTTGACTTAAGGGCCAGGAGGACTGCCTTCCAGCTCACCCCATTTTCGTGCTCCACCTGCCCATTGCCCCTCGGGTTATAACTGGCCGTGCGACTAGTTGCAATGCCCCTCGCTGACAGGTACTGGCACAGCTCCTCACTCATGAAGCTGGACCCTCAGTCACTGTGGATGAATGCGGGGTAGCCAAACAGAGTGAAGATCTGTGTCAGTGCCCTGATGACGGTGGCTGTGGAGGTATCTGGGCACAGGATGGCAAAGGGTAAACAGGAGTACTCATCTATCACTGCAAGGAACTAGATGTTCCAGTTCGTAGAAGGCAGGGGGCCCTTGAAATCAACACTGATGTGTTCAAAGGGCTAGGTGGCCTTCATGACGTGGGTCTAGAGTGGACGAAGAAGCAGGGTTTGCACTCCGCGTAGACCTGATAAGAGGCTGTCAATCTTGTGTAGCAATGGAATTTGTACTTAGTAGTAACTGCATAGGGTAAGAATGTATTGAGTGAACTTTTGATTGGGCCAAATGTAACCTAAGCCATGTGCAAACTGAGCAAAGGCAAGCAGTGAAACATGAGGTCAGTCTCTGCCAGCCTTTATAGAGAGCACCTTTTGTGAGACCTTGTGCAGATAACTCAATTCTGCAGAATAAAAAAAAAGAGCCTGACCAGGACAAATGTTTGGTGTCGTCAATTCGTTAGGTCCACCAAACAAACCGGAATCCACATGTTTAGAAAATGATGAGGGGTATAGACAGAGTAAATGCGAGGAGGATCTTTCCCCTTAGATTAGGAGAGTTAAATATGAACGAACACGTCTTTAGGGTGAAAGGGGAAAGGTTTAGGGGAAAATAGGGGGAACTTCTTCACTCTGAGTGTGGTGGGAGTGTAGAACAAATTGCCATTTGATGTGGGTGCGGACTTGATCTTGAGTTTTAAGAATAAATTGTAAAGATTTATGGATGAGAGAGGTCTGGAGAGTTATGGAATGGGAGTAGGTTATAGGGACTAGCTGAACAATAGTTTGTGCAGACTAGAAAGGCCAAATGGCCTATTTTCTGTGCTGTAATTTTCTATGGTGCAGATCCATGGGACAAAGAAGAAAAATGGTCTGGCACTAGAAGGCAGAAGGGACTGTTTCTGTGCTGAGTGCTCTGTATAAACCTTTGCCAAGTGCATTTCTAACATGAATTGTTGGTGTCCAGCTTCTGCAGGATGACTTTTGTGTGTCTCCTGAAGATTGTCGCTGTTTGTCACCGAGATCTCCAATGCCATTACCTGGAAACGTTTCACACTACGATTACCTACCAGGAGCAGTGATTCACCATCAATGCAGTATGTGGTGAGTATGGTCTCGATCATGGGCTGATGGCATTTAGAGTACAAGCTGCACCCATTGCAGTCGTCGAACCCATTTCCTGTGGCTACTGATGCTGAATCAAAACCTACGGTCATCACATAATGGCACCAGAATCAAAACAATATGCTGACATTGGGGAAGGTTCAGAGGATGCTCACAGGACGATGCCAGGAATGAAAGGGTCATCATCCGAGGAGCGCTGAACAGATCTTGGCCTGTACTCGTTGGAATTTAGGAGAACGAGGGGGGGGGGATCTCATCGAAGAATTATGAAAGTTAAAAGGCTTGGACAGAGTAGATGTAGAAGGGTTTTTTCCTCACAGTGGGAAAGTCTGGAACAAGTGGGCACAACTTCAGGATTGAAGGGCGTCCGCTTAGAACAGAGATGTGGAGGAATTTCTTTAGCGATCTGTAGAATTTGTGGCCACAGATGGTTGTGGAGGCCAGGTAATTGGGTATATTTAAGGGAGAGATTGACAGGTTCAAGATTTATTAATCCACCCCCTTTATGGAGGTATCAGAAACACATACTTTATCATAATCTTTTAACACTGCAATAATAACAGTATTAACTGTAAAAGAAAAGATAAGGGCCCTTTAAAGCCATCATCATAGACCCATTTCATTATTAAATGTGGATTATAAAATAGTAGCAAAGATATTAACAAATAGGTTGGCAAAATTGTTACTGTTAATTAATATGGATCAGACTGGATTTGTTAAAAAAAATGAAATCAGTTACTGAGTATTATACATCTAGCACTAAAGAGAGGGGACTTGAGTGTAGCAGTGGCTTTAGACGTGGAGAAAGCATTTGATAGATTACAATAGGAATTTGTTTAAAGTGCTTGAAAAATTTGGGTTGGGACAAATATTTGCAAATTGGATTGAAGCTTCATATAATGGACCAAAAGCTAAAGTCATAACAAATAGGCATATCTGCACCTTTCACATAACTAGGTCTAGTAGGCAAGGTTGTCCATTATCTCCAGCTCTATTTATTTTAGCAATTGGACCACTTGCAGAATTGATTAGATCTGACCTGGATATTAAAGGTTTTAAAATTAACCAAGAGAAATACAAGATTAATTTGTTTGCAGATTATGTGTTAATTAACTTGACAGAAGCAGAAGGCTCACTATGTAAACTATATTTAAAATTAAAAGAATATGGGGTAGAATCTGGTTATATTGCAAATTGGGATAAAAGTGAGATTATGCCTCTTACTGGTGGTGACTATACTCAGTGTCAAAGAGACACCCAATTTAAATGACCAATAAATGGAAAGAAATATTTAGAATTATGGGTAGATAACAATTTAAACAATTTGTTTAAATTGAATTATTCCCCTTAAGAAAATTGATGAAGTCTTAAAAAAATGGATGGAATTGCCAATAACATTATTTGGAAGAGTTAATTGTGTTAAAATGAATCTATTTCCTCGCATGAAATATCTTTTTCAAACATTGCCTACATCCTCACCACAGAAATTTTTCCAGGAATTAAATAAATGTAAGGAAATTTCTTTGGAAGGGCAAGACGTCAAGGGTCTCTCTAGAAAAATTAACATGGATATATGAATTAGGAGGTCTACAACTTCCAAATTTTAAAAATTATTATAAGGCAACACAAATGAGGTTTCTCCCTTTTTTTCCCCCCAAAGAGGGTCAGAAACCAGCCTGGATTAAGATAGAGATAGGGGAGAAGACACCAGAAGATTTGATATCTAAATGGGAATTGAGATATCTGGTGATATCTCATATCTCACTGATATCTGGTGACAGAGAAACTCCATTATTGAAGCATTTGATTAATATATGGTATAAAGCAAGTACTGAAATGGGAACGAGGAACTCTGGTTTAGCTGAAATGTCTGAATCAAAATAGGGAATTAGAAATGTAGGAAATGTCTGAATCAAAATAGGGAATTAGAAATGTAGAAAATTGTTACAAAGGTGGAAACTTGATTTCATTTGAAAAATAAATATAAGATACAAAATAATACAAAATTTTTATCAAATAAAAGCATATTTATGAGAAACTGGGTCCAACCTGAAAGTAGTGAAATAGAAGCCTTGATTTGTAATAGATCAATTAAGAAATTTATATCAGCCATGTTTATATTATTGCAAAAGAGAACGCAATAGCAGAGAATTCATAGATCTAGATAGAGATGGGATACAGATTTAAATATGACAATTGGGAGAAAATTGGTCTGAACGAATACAATAAATGGTAGCTATAGATCAGTTCAATATGACTTTTTACATCAACTCTATCTTACCCCACACAAATTAAATAGATTGAAGTTAGATCTTTCAGATCAATGTTTGAGAGATTGTTACTTTTTTACATTCTACATGGCCATGTCCAAAATGGAGACCATTTTGGATAGAGTTAGGAACATTTTTGGAACAAGTTACAGGAGTTAAATTTCCACAGGATCCAATGTCATTTTTAGTGGGTAATATTTTGGTGAAAAGATCAAATTTGAAACAGAATTTATATCAAATACAATTTGTAAAAATGGCATTAGCAGGTTGCAAGAAAATGTACAGCAATAACATGGAAATTGGATTCTCATTGAGGTTTGGAAAGATGGCATGTGGAAATTCACAGCTGTTACCTCTTGAGAAGATTACATATAAATATGATAGTTTTTTGAAAATTGTAGGTATAAGTTTATAAATGGCTTTCCCTAAACCTCATCAACCTTGATAACTCCTTCAAATAAATAACAAAACTGAATAAGTGGGAGACAACCAGGTCCACTACTTTCTTTTCTCTCTTTCCTAATAGTATTTTTTTCTTCTTTCTTTCTTCTTTCTCTACTGAGGTTATTATTTGGGGGGGAGGGGTTGGTGGGATTTTATAAAACCATCATGTAGAATGGATGACATGATTACATTACATATTACATGAATACATGTATGGAAAATGTAAATAAAATATTTAAAAGAATAGGTTCGTGATGAACCAGGGCATCAAAGATTATGGGGAGAAGGCCGAGCTGTGGGGAATGGATCAGCTCATGATTAAATGGTGGGGCAGACTTGATGGGCTGAATGGCCTATTTCTGCTCCTGTGTCTTATGGTCTAAAACTGGAATCAAGGTTGTGTTTTTTTTTCGTACTGGGAAGTGACAGAATGGAGAACAGCTTCGCGACAAAGACAGGAAATTCCTATAAATTGACATGGCATCTTCCTATTCCATAAACTCTGTAATTATGAATCCTTACACCACCCCTTCCAACCTCTCCTCCATAGAAAATCTATTTCCTCTCCTACTCCGCTCCTCTTCCTGGCTCTGCAGATGGCAAAAATGCAAATAACCAACCCAAAAATTAGAAATAAATAATAATAATGTTGAATAAAATATTCAGGCACAGATAAAAGTGGAGAGAAACTGCATGAATATTGAAAATTAGATGAACAAGAAAGGGGTGGGAGAGCAGTGTAGTCACATGTACTGGGAATATATATGATTGCAAATTGGTTGTTAACACAGGTTGAGTGTCCTGAATTTGTGATGTGCTTTTGACATTTTTCTTTTATCTGTAGAGGTTGTGGAGACAGTAGTGATCTTTCAAGAATCACTAGTCTGGAACTAAATTGTGGATGTTCATGCACTCTGTAGCAAGGAAGTGGGCAAAAGCCAGTAAATTACAGGCTAATTCCACTGACTTCAGTGGCAGGCAGGATTCTAGAATTGATAAAGGATGGGGTTTTGAGGTACTTGAAGACATGAATAGGCCAGTCTTTCAGTTTCCTTCAGGAGAGATCTTGCCTATCAAATCCATTGGAATTCTTCGAGGAAGCAGGAGAGGCAAAGTAGTCACTGGATAGTGTTTAACATCAAACACTACAGCATAGTTCAGGCCTTTTGACCCTCAATGTTGTGCCAACCCAATACATTCCTTCCTAAATAAAAAGACTAACCCCCCCCACCCCATAACCCTCTATTTTCCTTCCATCTAGGTGTCTCTTAAATGCCTCTAATGTTCCAGCCTCCACCACCATCCCTGGCAAGGTATTCCAGGCTCCCGTAACTCCCTGTATAAAATAAAAAGCACTTACTCCTGATGTTTCCCTTAAACTTCCCTCCTTTAATTTTGTATACACGTCCTCTAGTGTTTGTTGATACCGCCCTGGAAAACAGATGCTGGCTGTGCCTCTCAGAATCTGTAGACCTCCATCAGGTCTCTTCTCATCTTTCTACGCTCCAAAGATAAAAATCCCAGCTCTGCTAACCTTGCATCATGACTTGTTTTCCAATCCAGGCAACATCCTGGTAAATCTCCTCTGCCCCCTCTTCACAGCTTCCACACCCTTCCTATAATGAAGTGACCAGAACTGAACACAGATACTTAAGTGTGGTCTCACCACAGATTTGTAGCATGACCTCTCTATTCCTGAACTCAATCCCCCTATTAATGAATCCCTGCATCCCATAGGCCTTCTTAACTATCCCATCAACCTGTGCAACGACCTTGAGGGTGTATGGATTTAAACCCAAAGGTCCCTCTGATCATCCACACTCTTAAGTAACCAACCATTAACCCTGTTCTCAGCCTTCTGATTTGTCCTTCCAAAATGCATCACCTTACACTTATCCGGATTGAACTCCACCTGCCACTTTTCAGGAAACTTTTGACAAGGTGCCACACACGAGGCTACTAAACAAGGTCGGAGCCCATGGTGTTATGGGAACAGTTCTGGCATGGGTAGAATATTGGCTGACTGACTGAGAGTAAAGAGTGGGACTGGAGGGGCTTTTTTCTGGCTGGCTGCTGGTGACCAGTGGTGTTGTAAAAATACAGAGATGTTGAAGGAACTCAGCCCAGCACCAGTGGGAGGTAAAGGTATATTACCAATATTTTGGCCTGACCCCTTCAATGCTGTGTTTCACACCTTAAAACTACACCCCCTCGTGTTAGCCACTTCACCCCTGGGGATAAAGCCTCTGGCCATCCACACAATCAATGCCTTTCATCATCTTGTCCATCTCTATCAGCTCACCCCTCAACCTCCAATCACCCTAAGGAGAAAAGACCAAGTTCACTCACCCCATCCTCATAAAACATGCCCTCCCATCCGGGTAACATCCTTGTAAATTTCTGCACCCTCTCCACAGCATCCACCTCCTCCTGCAGTGAGGTGTCCAGAACTAAACACGATATTCCAAATGGGGTCTAACCAAGGTCTTGTATAGCTGCAGGGTTTCCTTGTGAGAAGCTCCAGTGAAGGAAGATCTATGATAATGATCCCAGGAATGAGAGGATTAACATACAAGGAGCATTTGATGGCTCAGGGCCTGGACTGGCTGAAGTTGAAAAGGATGGGGTGGGGGAGGGGGGGTGGTCTTATCGAAACATATGGAATATTGAAAGGACAAGATGGTGGATGTTTCCAGCAGCGGAAGAGTAGAGGAGCAGAGGGCACAGCCTCAGAATAAAAGGACATCCCGTGAGAACAGAGATAAAAATAAAGTTCTTCAGCCAGTGGGTGGTGAATCGGAGGAATTTGTTGCCACTGTCATTGGTTTTATTTAAATCAGAGGTTGATAGGTTGTTAATTAGTAAGGGTGTCAAAGAATATGGTGGGGTGGGGTGGGTGGAGGCAGAGAATACTGCAACACCGTTACATTGCCAGCGATCAGGACAGGGGTTCAAATCCCATGCTGTCTATAAGGAGTTTATACATCCTCCCTGTGTCTGTGTGGGTTTCCCCGGGGCTCTGGTTTCCTCCCACTGTTCAAAAAGGACCAGGGTTGTCGGTTAATTGGGAGGCACGGACTCATGGGTCAAAATGGCCTGTTACTGTGCTGTATATCTAAATTTAGATAAAAATTTAAAATAAACAGATGGGGATGGGGAGGGTAGTTAGAAGACAGTAGCATCTGGGTGAGGAGAGAGAAGCAAAGCAGATGGAGTAAGGAGGGAAAAGTGGTGCTGGAGGTTGGGATGGAGGTTGGAAAATGGTTGGACACAAGATACTTGAATGCGATGAGTGGGGTGATGGGCAAATGGAACCAGTTGTGGAGACTCTGAAGGCAAGTGTGTGGGTGAGGTACTTGAATAAGATCAGGAGAGAGAAAGGAGCACAAGGGATGCCCATTTCCTGAAATTGGACATGTCAATATCCATTCTGTTATGCTGGAGATATTGCAGACAGAATACAAGACTAAGACTTTGGAGCAGAAATACACCATTCAGCCCATCGAGTCTATTCCACCATTTGATCATGAGCTGATCCATTTCCCCACTCAGCCCACTGCCCAGCCTTCTCCCCATAACCTTTGATGACCTGGCTAATCAAGAACCGATCAATCTCCATCTTGAATACACCCAATGGCCCACCCTACACAACCACCTATGGCAACAAATTCCATAGATTCACCACCCTGTGGCAAAGAAATTCCTCCGTATCTGTTCTCAGTGGGTGCCCTTCAATCCTGAAATTGTGTCCTCTTGTCCTAGACTCTCCCATCAGGCATTCCGTTGGGTTGGTGATACCCCAGTCAGAATATCAGTTGATGTCTCCACTTAATCTCTGAATATTCTTTTTTGCAGTGTATGTCAGAAAGGAATTTTCCATTGTTCCGAATCAGACTGTAAAGGTAAGAATGAGCTTAAAGGAGAATGTGATATGATAATAGTTAAAATGTAATTAGCTTCTTACGTTGGTCCATACCCTGGCCCAACAACCCACCATTAGAAACCCCTGCACATGGAGACCTCAGCTTCAGTTACGTCTAAACTAGTTGTCCCCATTTTAATGATCTGTCATCATCTGACTCGTGCTCTATTCTCAGAGGTTGTCCTCGAGAACCGGTTGTTTTCATTCTTGTTTTTGTTTTGTTGGAGCTCATTGAATTGGCAAACAAACAATTGGTGGAGGAAGTCAGCAGGTCGGACAGTATCCATGGGAATGTTTCCAGTGTGAACTGTTATCAAGACCAGGTTAGAGGAGGTGAAGTTACTTGTAAAAGGGAAAAGAAGCGGGGAGAGGAGCCAGAGACAATAATGTAAAAGACAGGAGGTGCAGAAGCAGCCGGAGGTTGAAATTGTTTGGTGGGGTGGGGGGGTAGAAGGAGCAGGTAAAGAAGAATGGGAATAGTAGAATCAGATGTAGATTTAAGGGTGTAAGGAGTGAAACACAAAAGTTTGTAGACACTGTGAAGTAAAAACAATGCTGGAGAAACTCACATGGTCAAACCAAATAGGACATGTTAAATATTTCTGCCAGGGCCCCTGCAATTTCTACACTAGCTTCTGTCAAGGTCTGATGGAATACTTGGTCAAGTCCAGGGGATTTATCCACCCTTACTTGCCTTAAGGCAGCAGGCACCTCCTCCTCTTCAGTCTGCATAGGTTCCACGAGCTCATTTCCCCAGACTCTGTGCCAGTTTCCTGAGTGATTACAGATGCAAAAGAAAACCCTTTTAAAATCACCCCATCTGTTTTGACTCAATACCTACCTGAGCACGGAGTTTCAGGAGGGCCAATTTTGTCCCTGACCATCTTTTGATCGTACTATAGCCTGTAGAAGCTCTTATGTGACAGTAGTGCTCAACCTTCTTGTTTTAACCATAGGTACTCAGTGTGAGTGGAAAAGAGGGTTGAGAACACCTGGCTTTGGATGTTCGGTCCAGGCCCTTCAGCCCTTGATGTTGTGCTGATCCATATATTCCTTCCTAAAAAATATACTAAACCCTCCCTACCCCGTTACCCTCTCTTTCTCTTCCATCCTTGTGCCTGTCTAAGAGTCTCTTAAATGCCCCTAATGTTCCAGCCTCCACCCCCATCCCCAGCGAGGCATTCTAGGCCCCCACCACTCTGTGTAAAGAAAAAACTACCCCCTGACGTCTCCCCTAAACTTCCCTCCCTTCACTTTGAACACGTGTCCTCTGGGGTTTGCTATTCCCACCCTGGGAAACAGGCACCGACCGTCCACCCTGTCTGTGCCTCTCAGAGTCTTTTGATTTCAGTTATTGTCAGAGTGCAACGATGACTGTTTTCCTGTTGGTGAAGTAGAATTACCATTTACTGGTAGGGCAAAAAAACTGTACCCAGCAGAAAAATGTAAACAGGCTGTGAAATACAGAGAGTTAAAACATCAATAAAATGCTCAAGTACATCCTTACATGATTGAGTTTATTGTTGAGGAGTCTGATGGTGGAGGGGGAGCAGCTGTTCCTGACCCTGGGGGTGTGAGTCTTGTGGCACTGACACCTCTTCCCTGAGAGCAGCAGTGAGAACAGAGCATGCGCTGGGTGGTGTGGATCTTTAATGATTGCTGCTGCTCTCTGACAGCAGCGTTCCCTGCAGATGTCTCAATGGAGTGGAGGGTTTTGCCTGTGATGTCCTGGGCTGAGTCCACTACCTTTTAGAGGGCTTTACGCTTAAGAGTATTGGTGTCCCTGTACCAGAGTGTGATGCAGCCCGTCAACACACTTTCTACCACGACTCTGTAGAAATTTGCCAGGGTTCCTGGTGTCAAACCAAACTTCCACAATCTCCTGAGGATGTAGAGGCATTGATATTTTTTTTCACGTTGCCATTGGTGTGTTGGGTCTAGGAAAGATCCTTCAAGATGATGACTCCCAAGAATTTAAATTTGCTCCCCCTTTCCCCCTCTGATCCCCCAATGATCACTGGATTGTCAACCTCTGGCTTTCCTTTCCTGAAGTTAACAATCAGCTCCATAGTTTTAGTGACGTTGAGTGTGAGGTTGTTGTTGGTACATCGTCCAGCCACGTTTTCAATCTCCCTCCTGTTACTGACTCATCCCCTTCCTTTATACAACCCACGACTGTAGTTTCATTGCCAAATTTATAGATGGTGTTATTGTTGTACCGAGCCACAGAGTCGTAGGTGTAAAGTGAGTAGAGCAGGGGGCTGTAGATCTATTAAGTTATCCTTCATCCTTCTTCATGCTAAAGAACAATTCCCCAGCTCTGCTACCTTGCCTCATTAGACAGATTTTCCAATCCAGGTAAATCTGCTCTGCACAAGAGATTGGTAGAGCTGCACAGCACCTTGTAACTCCCAAACTCAATTCTCCGATTAATGAAACCCAGCATTCTTATAGACCTTTTTATCGATCCTATCAACCTGCTTGGTGACCTTGAGTTCTTCGACACTGTTAAGTATTAACCCTGAAATCTGCCTTCATTTGTCCTTCCAAAATGCATCACCTCACACTTATCCAGATTGAACTCAAACTGCCACTTTTCTGCCCAAATCTGCATCCTGTCTATATCCTCTTGTAACTTTCAGCTCCATCCACAACTCCTCCAACCTTCATCTGCAAACTTACTGACCCATCCTTCCTCCTCTTCATCCAGGTCATTTATAAAAATCACAAAGAGCAGGGGTCCCACTCTCTGCTGTCTGTATGAAAGCCAATTCTGAATCCACACAACCAAAGTTTGAAGGATCCCATGCCACATGACTTTCTGAATGAGTCTCTCATGGGGACCTTGTCAAGTGCTTTTCTAAAATCCAAACTAGTTTAAACCCTCCCCAATAGCTCTATAAAACCTGCCCACCAGGAGATTGGTCCCCCTCCAGTACAGGTACATCCCATCCTTTTTGTATTGGTCAGATCTTCCCCAAAAGAGATCCTAATGATCTGGAAATCTGAACTCCTGCCCCCAGCACCAACTTTTCAACCACACATTCATCTGCCACAATGTCCCGTTCCTACTCTCTCTGGCTCGTGGCACAGGCAGCTATCCCTGTATTACCACTCTTGAGGTCCAGCTTCTCAACTTCCTTCCTAACTCCCAATATTTCCTCTTCTGGACCTCATTGGTGATCCTATCTATGTCATTGGCACCAACATGGAAGACAAATTCTGGCTGCTCACCCTCCTGCTTCAGAAGGTTGTGGATTTAACCTGAGACATCCCTGACCTTGGCATCTGGAGGCAACATACCACCTAAGAAGTTTTAAAAGCTGGCAGAGGGATCTGGACCAGCTGGAAAAATGGCAGATGGAATTTAATGCAGATAAGCGTGAAAAAGCAAGGAAGGAAATACATGGTAAATGGTCGGGCACAGAGAAGTGCGGTAGAACAGAGGGATCTGGGACTACAGATACAGAATTCCCTGAAAGTGGCGTCACAGGTGGACAGGGTAGTAAAGAGAGCTTTTGGCATCTTGGTCTTCATCAATCAAAATATGGAGTACAGGAGTTAACACAAGAAGGATTTGGGTAGGTGTATGGATGGGAGGGGTATGGAGGGCTATGGACTGGGTGCATGACAGTGGGATTAGACAAAAAAATAGTTCAGCACAGACTAGAAGGGCCAAAGAGGCCTGTTTCTGGCCTGTAATTTTTTATAGTTATACACCTGAGACTTGTCAACTCCAACTTGTCCCTAGTAGATAATCACTGCTAACAGTATATTTATTGTTTAAGGGAGCAGGCCACAGGATGCTCAACACTGACTACCTATTCCCCTTCCCTCCTCTAGCACTCACCCATTTGCCTGCCTCCTGTCTTTTGGAGAGGACTGTCTCCTTATGGCTCTGTCTATCACACTCTCTGCCTCCCGAATGATATGGAGTTCAAACCAGTTCTCTGACTCGATCTGTAAGGAGCTGCAGCTGGATGCACCTCTTACAGGTGTAGACATTAGGGACAATTGTGCTGTCCCAGATTTCCCACATCCTGCATATGGAGAATTCCACTGCCCTGGTTGTCATCCCACTGTCGACAATATTACTCTGCAAAGATCTGACCTTGCCTGTAGCACATCCTCAGCTTCTCCTTGCCGAAGCCTCTCCAACCAAAGCCTCTAAATCCCCAGTCTTTTTCTCCATTTTAAAATCTCAACCCCAGGACCGGGCCTATCCTTATCCAGTGATCTTGAAACTAATGGCATTATGATCACTGGACCCTATACACACTTAGGATCCAAAAAAAGGAGCAGAAATAGGCCATTCAGCCCATTGAGTCTGCCCCACCATTTAATAATGAGCTGATCCATTTTCTCCACTCAGTCCCACTGCCCGGCCTTCTCCCCATAACCTTTGATGCCCTGGCTAATCACAAAACTATCAATCTCTGCCTTAAATACACCCTGGCCTCTCCAACCACCTGAGGCAACAAGTCCACAGATTTACTAAATTCTGGCTGAAGGAATTCCTTACCATCTCTGTTCTAAGTGGGTGCCCTTCAATCCTGAAGTTGTGCCCTCTTGTCCTGTACTCTCCCACTGTGGGAAACAACCTTTCTACATCTTCTTTGTCCATGCCGTTAAACATTCAAAATGTTTCGGTGAGATCCCCCTCATTCTCCTAAATTTCAACGAGTCCAGGCCAAGAGCTGTCAAACACTCCTCATGTGATAAACTTTTCATTCCTGGAATCATCCTTGTGAATCTCCTCTGAACCCTCTCCAACGTCAGCACATCCCTTCATAAACAAAGAGCCCAAAACTGCCCATAATCCTCCAGTGAGGAGGATTATAAAGCCTCAACATCACAACCTTGCTCTTGTATTCTATTCCTCTTGAAATGAACACCAGCATTCCATCACCTGTTCTGTCTCGTTCCCAAATAAGAGATCCATTATTTCCCTCTCTCTAGTTGGTACCTCCTTGATTTAGGAAACTTTCCTGAACACATTTGACAAACTCCAAGCCATCCAGCCCTTTTACAGGATGGAAGTCCCAGTCAATATGTTGAAAATTAAAATCCCCGACGATCATAATCTGTGTTTCCTGCAGCCGTCTGCTATCTCCACAGATTTGCTCCTCCAATTCTCATTGACTATGGGGTGGTCTATAATACAACCCCATGAGTGTGGACATACCTTTCCCATTCCTCAGTTCCAACCATATGGCCTCAGTAGATGAGCCCTCTGGTCTGTCCTGCCTGAGCACAGCTGTGATATTTTCCCTGATGAGCAATGCCACTCCTCCTCCTTTCATCTTCCCCCATTCTATCACAAGATAAAGGAAAAGAAGTAGGCTATTCGGTCCATCGAATCTGTTCTGAAAATCCCTGTGCTAAACTGTTCTCACTTCTAGTTCCAATTTCCAGCCTTTTCCCCATATCCTTTGATACCCTGACTAATTAAATATCTGTCAATCTCCCTTTTAAACTCCACCAATGATCAGGCTGTACATGGCAATGAATTCCACGACCCTCTGGATAAAGAAATTTCTCTTTATCTCGGTTTGAAATGGGTACTTTCTAATTCTAAGTCTGTGGCCTCTTGTTCTGGATTCACCCACCTATCACATGTTAAGCGACGGAAGGCTGGAACATTGAGCTGCCAGTCCTGCAACCAAGTTTTACTAATGGCCACAATGTCATAATTCCACGTTCTCAGCTCATCTGCCTTTCCTACAATACTCCTTGCATTGAAATAGGTACTTCAGAACATTATTCCCACCACATGCAACTTTTCGATTCCTATCTTTATATGCAGTCTTAACATAACCTTTTTCAAACCCCCAGTCCTGTGTCTGCTCTGACCCTCTGGTTCCCCTCCTCCATCAAATCTAGTTTAAACCCCCCCCCACCAGAGCAGCACCAGCAAACCTTCCTGCAAGGATATTAGTCCCTTTCCAGTTCAGATACAAACTGTCCTGTCAGAACAGGACCCACCTTCCCTGGAAGCGAGCCCAATGATCCAGAAACCTGAAGCCCTCCCTCCTGCACCAGGTCTTTAGCCACGTGCTTTATTCTCCTATTTCTACCCTCACCAGCACATGGCACAGGCAGCAATCCTGAGATCACTACCCTGGTGGCCCTGTCCTTCAACCTAGCGCCCAACTCCCTGCACACTCCTTGCAGGACCTCCTCACCCTTCCTACCCACGTCATTGGTCCCTACATGAACCACATGGAGCATGTGTAATTTCAAGACTAATGTTGTACATTAGTCTTGTCAAGGGGTTCAGACTCGAAACCTTGACTGACCATTTCTCCCCCGGATGCCTGCCTGTCTTGCTGAATTTTAATTTAGACATTCACTATGGTAACAGACCATTTCAACCCATGAGCCCGTGCCACCCAATTACAGCCAATTAGCCTACACCCTGGTAAGTTTTGAATGGTAGGAGGAAACCAGACCCACTGGGGAAAACCCACGCAGACATGGGAGAAGTAAAAACTCCTTAAAGACAGCACGGGTTTAAACCCCAGTCTTGATTGCTGATGCAGGAACAGTGTTGCACTAACTGATACACCGATCCATTCCTCCAGCCATTCTCTCTCTGCTCAAGATTCCAGCATCTGCAACCTTCATGTTGTTCTCATTAGTTCTGGACTTTGATGCAAACTTTGTAATTATGTTTATTCTGAACAACTCACTCTCTGCTGGGTTTGACTATTGCGCTACTTGACATGAGTGTGTTTTCCTCAGAGTGCCCAGAGGGTGAAATTTGGAATGGAGGATCACTGGATTCTCATCCTTGTGAGCGGTCATGCCTTGATATTTACTCAATGAACATGGCAAATTGCAGTGCGGCTGGGAAACCTTGTGTGTGTGAAGCAGGGAAATACAGAAACTCCTCAGGACACTGCGTGACTGCAGCTTACTGCGAATGTATCGTGGGTGACACCATCTACCCGGTGAGTGGTCAAAGAAGAAAAAATTGAACAATTGGAGATAGAGTTTGTTCTTGTAACTATTTGATAAACAGAGCTGCATGGAATTAGAGTGGAATTTAAATATTTCAGTGTTTTAAAAAATTATTTAAATTTAGACATACAGCAAGGTAACAGGCCACCTCGGCCCACAAGCCCGTGTCGCCCAATTACACCCCATTAACCTACCACCCCCAGTACATTTCAAATGGTGGGAGGAAACCAGAGCCCTTGGGGAAAACTCACACAGACATGGGGAGAAGGTACAAACTCCTTACAGACAGTGCTGGATTTGAACTCTTGTCCCAGTCATGGGTTCATAACAGTGTTGCACTAACCGCGACATAAACCATGCTGAGTATTTGAAAGCTCTTCCGAACAACACCAGAGAAACAAAGGATGTAAAGGTATCCCAATATCTTGTAGAGTTGGAGTAAAAACTTGGTTACTTTAATTCTATTTCAAAAAGGTCCATGTTCCATCGACCAAGAACAGCAAAGGCCCTTTGGTCCGTGATATTCTGCTTAACTATTTAAATCTACTCCACAACAGTCTAATTCCCCTGCTCCCTCCCAGCCCAAAATCTATCATATTACATTCCGTTCTACTCTCCTCATTACATGAAGGATGTAAATGCTTTATGGAGTATGTGAAGGACAATATCAAGATTGCCTGGTGAGAGCTGAAGAAAGGATAGAGCGAGAAGGGGCCTTGAGGAGGCCTTGGAGAGGATTAAGGAAACCCCCAAGGCATTCTACATCTGTGCAGAACAAGAGGATGAGTTGTGAGGATAGGACCCATCGGGGGGAGGGTGGAAACGTTTGCATGGAGTCGGAGGAGGGAGAGGAGAGAACACGGTGCTTCAGTATTCACCAAAGACAAGGACCTTGACAAATGTGAGGATGCCTGAGGTGCAAGAGCATGTTGACAAGAAGAATGAGGATGTGTTGGGGGTTTTGAAAAGCATGAAATTAGATATGTCACCAGGACCAGATGATATTTACCCAGGACTACTCGGAAGCGAGGAAGGAGATGGCTGAGCCACTGGTGATGATCTTCACATTGTCACTGGGGCAGGAGAAGTACCGGAATATTAGAAGGTCACTAATGTTGTTCCCCTGTTCCAGAAAGGGAGTAGAGATAACGCAGAAATGATTGACCAGTGAGTTTTACTTCAGTGCTGGGCAAGCAGTTGGAGAAGATTCTGAGAGACAGGATTTACAATCATTTAGAGGTATAATCTGATGTGGGATAGTCAGCGTGGCTTTGTCAGGGGAAGCTTGTGTCTCACAAGGCTAGTTGAATTCTTTGAGGATGTAAGAAAGCACATTGATGAGAGGAAAGCGGTGGATGTGGAGGATATGGGTTTCAGAGAGGCGTTGGATAAGGTTCCCCATTCAAGGCTCATTTAGACAGTACGGAGGCATGGGATCCAAGGAGGCTTTTCTTTGTGGATACAGAATCGGCTTGCCCACAGAAGGCAGAGGGTGGTTGTAGTTGGTTCATATTCTGCATGGAGATTGGTGACCAGTGGTGGTCTGCAGAGATCTGTCTGGCACCCCTCCACTTTGTGATTTTTATAACTGATCTGGGTGAGGAAGCGGAAAGGTGGGTGAGCAAGTTTGCAGATGACATGAAAGTGGGAGTGGTGTGGATAATCTGGAGGGTTGCCAGAGGGTCATTGATAGGATGCAGAGCTGGGCTGAGAAGTGGCAGATGGAGTTTAACCCAGAAACATGTGAAATGGTTCACTGTGGTCAGTCACATTTGAAAGCAGAATTCTGTTAATAGGAGACTTAGAGTAGTATGGACGAACTGGGGGGTTAGGGTTAGGTTGGGGGGTCTGTGTTCACAGGTCACTCAAAGCTGCTGCAGGCATTGAACATGTTGTTAAGAAGGGGGAAGGTGTGTTGGCCTTCATGAACCACAGGATTAAGTTCAGAAGCTGTGCAGTAATGTTACAACTAAAGACCTTGGTTAGACCCCACCTGGAATATTGTGCTCATTTCTGGTCACCTCACTACAGGCAGGATGAGGATACTATAGAGAGTGTGCAGAGGAGATTCACAAGGTCACTGTCTGGATTGGAGAGCATTCCTTATGAGGATAGGTTGAGTGAACTTGGTCTTTTCTCCTTGGAGCAACAGAGGATGAGGGGTGAGCTGATAGAGGTGGACAAGATGATGAGAAGCATTAATCGTGTGGACAGCCAGAGGCTTTTCCCCAGGGGTGAAATGGATAACATGAGAGGGTGTAGTGCCTGGGAGTAAGTAGAAAGGGGGATGTTAGATATAGGTTGTTCACTAGAGAATGGTGGGTTTATGGAATGTGCTGATACCAATGGTGGTGGAGGCAGGGACAAGGGTATATTCGGAGTCCATTAGAGAGGTACATGGAACTGAGAAAAAAGGAAGGTTGTGCAGCAGGAAAGGTCAAGCAGTTGTTGGCCAGCATGATACTGTGGGCCAAAAGGCCTGTACTGTGCTGTAATTTTCTGTGTTCTATGAAATTTACCAGGACCTTGCCTGGATTGAAGAATGTGTCAAATGGAGCAAGGCTAACAGAGCTCTGGCGTTTCTCTTTGGAGCGACAGAAGATTGAGGTGTGGTAGTCAAGATTATGAGGGACATTGATAGAGTGGACTGGCAGCAGCTTTCTCCTGCGGCAACAATGTCAAATACCAGACGTTGTGTGGAGAAACACGGGGGGGGAGATGTCAGAGATAGGTTTTAGTAAAACACATCTTCTGGGGGCCTGGATTGCTTTACCAGGGATGCTAGTAGTGGCTGGTACAATAGGAACATCCAAAATGTTCTTACATAGTCATACAGATAAGAAAAATAGAGGGTAATTATGTGGTGGGGGGGGAGGATTAAATTGTTGTGAAGTAGGTTTATATCAGTCAGCACATCAAGGATTGCCTCTCAGACCTCTCTGTCCAGTGGCTCAGGGATCAGTGCTAGTTCATTTGATGCTTTCCATCTGTATCAGCAGTTCTCAATCCTTTTTTACACTCTCATACCAGCCTAAGGAATCCCTTACTAATGACAGAACCCCTATGCCATAGGATTACTTAAGGTGGTATGGGAGTGTACAAATAAAAGGGTTGAGAACCACAGATCTATATCAATAAGATATAGTTGATCATCCAGATCATTGATATAGATGACAACAACAATAGCCCCAGCACCAATCCCCGAGGCACCACTAATCACAGGCCTCTAGTCTGAGAAGCATCATCCACCACTACTCTCTAGCTTCTCCTGTTCAGCCATTGTCGCATCCAGTTCACTACTTTTCCATGAATACCTAGCGCCTGAACTTTCCTGACCATCCTTCCATGTGGACCTTGTTGAAGGGCTTACTGAAGTTCATGTAGACAACATCCACAGCCTTTCCTTCATTCACTTTGTTGATAACCTCCTCGAAAAAAAAACTGTAAGACTGGTTAAAAACTACATGCCATGCACAAAGCCATGTTGACCATCCCTAATCAGTTTTTAGCTATCCAAATAATTGTATATCCAATCTCTTTTTTTATACACATAAACTTTATTCAACTACAACATTACAAACAGAAAACACACAGAGCTTCAACAAAAATCAAAATCCACCATAACATGTGGCAACAAAACCATGAGGGGCAGTAATTATGACCACCTCTCTATTAAACAGTATACACATCAAATTAAAACATGATTTTCATCATCAACCTTGAGGGCCAACATCTGATCGCTTAGAATACCTTCTAAATATTTACCTACTACTGACATCAGGCTCACTGGCCTATAATTTCCAGGATTACTTTTGGAGCCTTTTTTAAACAACAGAATGTGAGCTGCCTTCCAATCCTCCAGCACCTCATCTGTTGCTAAGGACATTTTAAATATTTCTGCCAGAGCCCCTGCAATTTCTACACAAGCTTCCCTCAAGGTCCGAGGGAATATCTTGTCAGTCCCTGGGGATTTATCCACCCTGATTTGCTTTAAGACAGCAAGCATTTCCTCTTCTTTAATCTGTATCAGCTCCATGACCTCACTGCTTATTTTCCACCACTCTGTGCCAATTTCCTGAGTGAACACTTGTAAAAAAAACATTTAAGATCTCCCCATTTCTTTTGGTTCCATACGAAGCCGACCACTGATCTTCGAGGGGACCAATTTTGTCCCTGACTATCCTTTTGCTCTGAATACACCTGTAGAAACCCTTGTGATTTTCCTTCACATTCTCTGCCACATCAACCTCGTGTCTCCTTTTACCTTCCTGATTTCTTTCTTGAGAGTTTTCTTGCAGTTTTTATACTCCTTAAGTTCTTCATTTGCTCCATGTGGCCGATACCTGTTATACCCCTCTCTTCTTCCGAACCAGATCCCCAATATCCCTCAAAAACCAAGGTTTCCTCTGCCTGCTAACCTTGTCTTTAATCCTGAAAGGAACATACAAACTATACCCTCAACATGCCACCTTTGAAGGGCCTCCACTTACCTCACACATCCTTGCCCAAAAACAACATCACAATCCACACATTCTAGATCCTTTCTCATTTCCTCAAAATTAGCCTTTCTCCAATTTAGAATCTCAACCCAAGGCCCAGACCTATCCTTCTCCATAATTAATTTGAAACTAATGGTATTATGATCGCTGGATCCAAAATGTTCCCCGACATGTACTTCTGTCACCTGTCCTGTCTCGTTCCCTAATAGGAGATCCAGTATGGCACGCCCTCTAGTTGGTACCTCTTTGTATTCACAAGTTCATGTTAAAGGAACAGAAGTAGGCCACTAGGCCCTTCGAGTCTGTTCCATGACTCTACATTAAGCTGAACTTTGCTCACACCTAGTTCCAATTTCCAGCCCTTTGTTGAAAGGTCTCATACCTCAATGAAGAGCCCAAGCCGCAAGCATTGGTTATGTACAGAACCATAGAGAATTACAGCACAGAAACAGGCCCCTCAGCACTTCTAGTCGGAGCTGAGCCATTTTTGTTGTCTCATCCCATTGACCTGCACCCAGTCCATAATCCCTCCATACCCCTCTCATCCATGTACCTCTCCACATTCTTCTTGCTTGTTAAAATCGAGCCTGTATCTTTATCTTTGCTAAATAACATACATTGTTTGACCTGCTTGTTTCTCTAGCATTGTTTTTCTACTTTATGTCTCAGGCAATTTTATTTTAAAGAAAAACATTCTATGCCTGAAATGAATTGCTGTCAGTGGAGGTAGCGCTGATGCAATCTAGACAAGTTGGACAATTGTGGGCACTGCTGCATTTGAGTCAATCCCTCACCATAATTATTTTCCTCATTCCTTCTTTACAAACACCTATTGTTCCCTCTACCCCTACCCACTTCTCCGTTGTTGCCATGATCCAATTGCAATGGGAAGTAACTGACTGTTGGTTCTATTGCAGCCGGGGTATGAATGGGAAGATGATTGTGACCATTGTCGATGTCTCAATGGTAGAAAGGTCTGTTCCGCTGGCTGTCCACCACTGAACTGTCTGGAGGTAAGAAAATGTCCCACTCTATTGATTCTGACGTCCAGAGCCATTGTATTCCATTTTGTTGTTATATTACAGCTAAAGCTTAATCAAGACCTGCAATGAGGTCAGAGGTTATCTCCATGCTAGTGCCACACCATGCTCCTTTCACCAATAATGAGGTCAACAATGAGGTCAGAAGTTATCTCCATGCTAGTGCCACACCATGCTCCTTTCACCAATAATAAGGTCAACAATGAGGTCAGAAGTTATCTCCATGCTAGTGCCACACCAGGCTCCTTTCACCAATAATGAGGTCAACAATGAGGTCAGACGTTATCTCCATGCTAGTGCCACACCATGCTCCTTTCAGCAATAATGAGGTCAACAATGAGGTCAGAAGTTATCTCCATGCTAGTGCCACACCATGCTCCTTTCACCAATAATAAGGTCAACAATGAGGTCAGAAGTTATCTCCATGCTAGTGCCACACCATCCTCCTTTCACCAATAATGAGGTCAACAATGAGGTCAGAAGTTATCTCCATGCTAGTGCCACACCAGGCTCCTTTCACCAATAATAAGGTCAACAATGAGGTCAGAAGTTATCTCCATGCTAGTGCCACACCATGCTCATTTCACCAATAATGAGGTCAACAATGAGGTCAGAAGTTATCTCCATGCTAGTGCCACACCATGCTCCTTTCACCAATAATGAGGTCAACAATGAGGTCAGAAGGTATCTCCATGCTAGTGCCACACCAGGCTCCTTTCACCAATAATAAGGTCAACAATGAGGTCAGAAGTTATCTCCATGCTAGTGCCACACCATGCTCCTTTCATCAATAATGAGGTCAACAATGAGGTCAGAAGTTATCTCCATGCTAGTGCCACACCATGCTCCTTTCAGCAATAATGAGGTCAACAATGAGGTCAGAAGTTATCTCCATGCTAGTGCCACACCATGCTCCTTTCACCAATAATAAGGTCAACAATGAGGTCAGAAGTTATCTCCATGCTAGTGCCACACCAGGCTCCTTTCACTAATAATAAGGTCAACAATGATGTCAGAAGTTATCTCCATACTAGTGCCACACCAGGCTCCTTTCACCAATAATAAGGTCAACAATGAGGTCAGAAGTTATCTCCATGCTAGTGCCACACCAGGCTCCTTTCACCAATAATAAGGTCAACAATGAGGTCAGAAGTTATCTCCATGCTAGTGCCACACCATGCTCCTTTCACCAATAATGAGGTCAACAATGAGGTCAGAAGTTATCTCCATGCTAGTGCCACACCATGCTCCTTTCACCAATAATGAGGTCAACAATGAGGTCAGAAGTTATCTCCATGCTAGTGCCACACCATGCTCCTTTCACCAATAATGAGGTCAACAATGAGGTCAGAAGTTATCTCCATGCTAGTGCCACACCAGGCTCCTTTCACCAATAATAAGGTCAACAATGAGGTCAGAAGTTATCTCCATGCTAGTGCCACACCATGCTCCTTTCACCAATAATGAGGTCAACAATGAGGTCAGAAGTTATCTCCATGCTAGTGCCACACCATGCTCCTTTCAGCAATAATGAGGTCAACAATGAGGTCAGAAGTTATCTCCATGCTAGTGCCACACCATGCTCCTTTCACCAATAATGTTGAACAATGATTCTCACCCATTTCGCTTATTCTAACTCCTTGACTCTCTACCTATCATCACGTGACATACCACATGGACTGGTGCTGCCACCACAAATGTTCACATTCTTTGGCTTGGCTTCGCGGACGAAGATTTATGGAGGGGGTAAAAAGTCCACGTCAGCTGCAGGCTCGTTTGTGGCTGACAAGTCCGATGCGGGACAGGCAGACACGATTGCAGCGGTTGCAGGGGAAAATTGGTTGGTTGGGTGTTGGGTTTTTCCTCCTTTGCCTTTTGTCAGTGAGGTGGGCTCTGCGGTCTTCTTCAAAGGAGGTTGCTGCCCGCCAAACTGTGAGGCGCCAAGATGCACGGTTTGAGGCGTTATCAGCCCACTGGCGGTGGTCAATGTGGCAGGCACCAAGAGATTTCTTTAGGCAATCCTTGTACCTTTTCTTTGGTGCACCTCTGTCACGGTGGCCAGTGGAGAGCTCGCCATATAACACGATCTTGGGAAGGCGATGGTCCTCCATTCTGGAGACGTGACCCATCCAGCGCAGCTGGATCTTCAGCAGCGTGGACTCGATGCTGTCGACCACAAATGTTCACATTACACATCAATAAATTGGAGGGGTAACAAAGTCCAGTACCACCTAGTTTATTTATAATACCAAAATGACTATAAGACATAGGCCATTCAGCCCATAGAGTCTGCCCTGCCATTTAATCATGAGCTGATCCATTTTCCCACTCAGCCCCACTGCCCCCGACCGTCTCCCCATAACGTTTGATTCCCTGGATAATTAAGAACCTATCAATCTGCGTTAAATACACCCAATGAACCAGTCTCCACAACCACTTGTGGCAACAAATTCCACAGATTCACCCCACCCCCACCTCTGGATGAAGAAATTCCTCCTCATCTCTGTTCTAAGTGGACAGTCTTCAATCCTGAAGTTGTGCCCTCTTGTCCTGGACTCTCCCACCATGGGAAACAACCTTTCTACATCTACTCTGTCCACACCTTTCAACATTCAAAATGTTTCAATGAGATCCCCCTCATTCTCCTAAATTTCAACAAGTCCAGGCCAAGAGCTGTCAAAAACTCCTTGTATGAACAGAATATGATCCCTGTATTCCGCCTCTCTGCTTCTTGCCCAGCAGCCAATGCTCTACCCACACGAGTATATTTCCAGTTATAGAACACTACAGCATAGTACAGATGCTTTGGATTTGTATATTCCTTAAGAAATACTAAACCCTCCCTACCCCATAACCTTCTTTTTTTCTTATATCCAAGTGCCTGGCTAAGAGTCTCTTAAATTCCCCCAATGTTCCAGCCTCCACCAGCATTCTCAGAAAGGCATTCCAGATAACCCACTTATCCCTGGCATGTCCTCCAAACTTCCCTCCCTTCACTTTGTACAAATGTGTTCTGGTGTTCACTGGTGCTGGCTGTCCACCCTGTCTATGCTTATCAATATCTTGTGGACATCTGTTAAGTCTCCTCTCATCCTTCTGCACTCCAAAGAGACAAGTCCTAGCTCTGATAACCTTGCCTCATGAGACTTGTTTCCCAGTCCAGGCAACATCCTGGTAAATCCCCTCTGCCCCCTCTCCACAGCTTCCACATTCTTCCTGTCATGAGGTGACCAGAACTGAACACTATACTCCATGTGTGGTCTCACCAGAGATTTGTAGAGTTGCAACATGACCTCTCTACTCCTGCATTCAATCCCCAATTAATGATGCCCAACATCCCAGGCCTTCTTAACTCTCCTATCCATCTGTGTGGCGACCTTGAGGGATGTATGGATTTGGACCCCTAGGCCCCTCTGTTCATCCACACTCTTAAGTAACCAACCATTAACCCTGTCCTCAGCCTTCAGGTTGGTCCTTCCAATATGCATCAACTCACACTTATCTGGATTGAACTCCACCTGCCACTTTTCCACTCCACTCTGCATCCTGTCTATATCCTCTTGTAATCTTCGACAACCTTCAGCTCCATCCACAACATCTCCAACCTTCGTATCATCCGCAAACTTACTGACCCATCCTTCCGCCTCTTCATCCAGGTCATTTATAAAATTCACAAAGAGCAGGGGTCTCTTCTGGAACTCCACTGACCTCAGGCCGAATCCTTTCCTTCCACAACTACTCTCTGCTTTCTTCATGCAAGCCAATTTTTTGGAATCCACACAGTTAGATTCTATGGATCCCATGCCTCATGACTTTCTGAACAAGTCTCCCATGGCGACCTTCTCCAAATGCTCATAGATCCTGTCCTTAAGGATCCTCTCCAATTGTTTTCACCACTGACGTAAGTCTCACTGGTCTAGAATTCCCAGGATTCTCCCTATTACTTTTTTTAAACAAGGGGTCTCCAATCCTCCAGTATCTTCCCTGTGCCAAAGAGATCTCAAAGCCACTGACCCAGCTATCACTCACTTCCCACAGCAGCCTGGGATATATCGCATCTGGCCCCAGGGACTTAACAATCTTGATGTATTTAAGAAGATCCAACATTTTCTCTTCCTTAATCTCTGCATTGTCCAGCACACAGTCCTGTTTGATTTGACCTCGCCCTGATCAAGGTTCATTCAAACTGGTATAAACGATATTTGCAATTTCTCCATTAGATCTGTGAATGCTTTCCATTGTCTATCCACAGTCAACTCCCCCATAAACACCACCTAATCAATCTTACTCAACTCCCATCTCATACCATCATAATTCCCTTTATTTAAATTCAGGACCTTAGTCTCGGTTTTAATTTCTTCATTCTCCATGTCGAGTGAGAATTCGATCATATTGTGATCACTCCTACCCTCGCTCGTACAACAAGATTGTTGATTTGCCCCTTTTCATTGCATAATACCCAGTCTAAAATGGCCTGCTCCCGAGTTGGTTCCTCGACATATTGGTCTAGATAACTGTCCCGTAAATATTCAAGGAATTCCTCCTCTTCAGTATTTTTACTAATTTGGCTAGTCCAATCTATATGTAAATTAAAGTCTCCCATGATGACAGCTGTTCCCTTATTGCACGGTTCTCTAATTTCTCTTTTTATGCCTTCCCTCACCTCTACAGTACTATTTGGAGGCCTATATACCACCCCCACTGACGTTTTCTGCCCCTTGCTATTCCTCAGTTCTACCCATATAGATTCCGCATCTTCCGAGTCGATATCCTTTCTGTCAATCGTGTCGGTCCCTCCTTTCACCATCAATGCTACCCCACCCCCTTTTCTTTCTTGCCGATCCCTCCTAAATATCGTATACCCCGGGATGTTAAGTTCCCAGGCTTGCCCACCTTGCAGCCATGTTTCTGTAATCCCAATCAAATCGTATTTGTTTATCTCAATTTCCACAGCCAATTCATCTACCTTGTTCCGAATGCTTCTTGCATTAAGATATAAAGCCTTCAGATTTGCTTTTTTCACCCTCCTTGCTCTTTCTGATTTTTTACTTTCGCTGCCAAACCTAACTTTTCCTGTTTTATCTTTTCTGTCCTTTGCCCTATCATACAGGTTCCCACCCCCCTGCCAAATTAGTTTAAACCGCATCCGACAGCTGCACCAAACCTAGCTGCCAATATATTGACCCCTTTTGCATTTAGGTGTAACCCATCCTTCTTGTAAAGGTCATGCCTTCCCCAAAAGAGATCCCAATGGTCCAAGAAGCCAAAACCCTGTCTTTTACACCAGCCCCTCAGCCACACATTCATTTGTCTTAACCTTCCATTTTTGTCCTCAGTTGCACTTGGCACAGGTAGCAATCCAGAGATCACCACCCTGGCGGTCCTGTTTCTTAGCTTCTGTCCTAGCTCGCTGTAATCCTTTTTTAGTACCTCCTCCCTCTTTTTATCTATGTCATTGGTACCCACATGTACCAAGACATCAGGCTGCTTGCCCTCTCCTTTCAGAATACTCTGGACCCAATTTGAGATATCCCGTACCCTTGCACCAGGGAGGCAGCACACCATGCGGGTATACCTATCTTGCTCACAGAATCTCTTGTCTGTACCCCTGACAATGGAGTCCCCAATGACCACTGCATTCCTTCTTACTTTTTGTACCACCTTATCAGGCTCAGTGCCATCGACTTGATCACTGCAGCCAGCTTCTGTCAGGTCACAGGTGTGCTCTCCATTTTCCAGGCATTTTTCTTCCCTCCCCTGACAATTACCCACTTACCTGACACATCTAGTCTCGGGGTAACTATCTCCCTGAAAGTTGAATCTATTAACTCCTCACTCTCCCTTACCAGCCGCAGGTCCTCAAGCTGCAGCTCCAGATCCCCAACTCGGTCATTAAGGAACTGCATCTCGGTGCACCTGATGCAGATGTGGCTATCTGGGAGGGTGGAACTCACCCATGGTTCCCACATCTGACACCCAGTACAAAGCACTAAGCCCATAGGCATGACGGAGTTAAAATAATACTGCTTACCTTTCTCCTCGCCTGCTTTCGCCTAAGCCTGTTGAGCCAAAGCCTGGAAGTCCCACTCCTTCGCCGCATCGCTCGCTCGCTGGGCCGCTCACCTCACCTTCTCATCACTATCACCAAGCACCTCCTCCTCTGACTCACAGCCCGACTCTCTCCGAGCTCCTCCTCCGACTCACAGCCCATCTCTCTCCGAGCTCCTCCTCTGACTCACAGCCCAACTCTCTCCGAGCTCCTCCTCTGACTCCCAGCCGAACCAAGTAGGCCCAAGCCCCGGTATGCCCCCAACTTTTATAGCTTACCTTCTCGTCACTTTCTCCAAGCTCCTCCTCCTCCGACTCACAGCCCGACTCTCTCCGAGCTCTTCCTGTGACTCACAGCCGAACCAAGTAGGCCCAAGCCCCGGTAAGCCCCTGAATTTTATAGCTTACCTTCTCGTCACTTTCACCAAGCTCCTCCTCCGACTCCCAGCCGAACCAAGTATTTCCTACTATCTTTTCCTTGTCCCAGTGGGCCAAACCTAACCTGAACCTTGCACAAGTGGTCCCTAAACTTCCTCCATGTTACCTCTGTGCTTTCACCCTTAAACATCTGTTTCCAATTTATTCTCACTAGTTCCTGCCTCATCCCTTCATAATTAGCCCTTCCCGAGTTAAACATTTTCCCAGTTTGACTGTTTTTATCCTTTTCCGTACCTATGTTGAAGCTCAGGGAGTTGTGGTCACTCTCACTAAAATGCTCCCCCACCGAGAGGTCCGCCCCCTGACCAGGTTCATTCCCCACAACCAAATCCAGTCTGGCCTCTCCTCTCATCAGCTGGTCCACATACAAACTTCTTTGCATCTGTTTTAAATTAACTTCTTTTTATCCTGATGTTGTCCCCTCTTGTCCTATATTCTCTACCATAGGAAACAACTTTGCCACATCTACTCCGTCCAGGCCTTTCAGAATTCGCAATGTCTCTATGAGGTCCACCCTCATCTTGTGTACTCCTAATGAGTACAGTCCAAGAGCCAACAAGCATTTCTCATAGGCCGGTCCTTTCATTTCTGGTATCTCTGAACCCTCTCCATTGCTAGCACATCCTTTCTCATACAAGGCACCCTAAAGTGTACACAGTACTCCAAGTGAGGTCTCACCAGTGCTTCATAGAGTCTTAACATTACATCCCTGCTCTTGTATTCTATTCCTCTAGATAGAAATGCAAACATTGCATTTGCCTTCTTCACCACCGATTCAACCTGGAGGTCAACCTTTCGGGTGCCCTGCACAAGGACTCAAGTTCCTTTGCATTTCTGAATTTTGAATTTTCTCCCCATCTAAATAGAAGTCTGTCTGCTCTTTTTTTTCTACCATTCACTTCCCAACTTTGGGCAAAGATCTCAGCTGAAGAGCATTCTCTGAATCTATTCAAGTCTCTCCAGCACCACCTATTTTGGTATCTGCAAACTTAGCCACAAAGCCATATATTCCATAATCCAAATAATTTATTTACAACATGAAAAGAAGCACCCCCAACACAAACCCCTGTGGAATACCACTAGTGACAGGCAGCCAACCAGAATTGGACCCCTTTCTTTTCACTCTCTGTTTCCTGCTCATCAGCCAATGTTCTATCCATATAACAGTTTATGGCACAGAAACAGGCCCTCTCAGCCCCACAAGTTCACATCGGTTCACTCAAACAACTCCGCTAGATCTCCCCGACTATTCTCCGCCCTTAACCATCCAACTCCCTCCTATCCATGTATATATCCAGCCTCCTCTTAAATGAAAGAATTGGCTCTGCCTCAACTATTTCCTACGGAAGATTATTCCATTCAGCCCCCACTCTCTGAGTGAAGAATCATCCTCTAATGTTTCTCCTAAAATTTTGCCCCCTTACCCTCAACTTGTGTCCTCTTGTTTCAACCTCCCCTGCTCTCAGGGGGAAGAGTCTACTTGCATCTAGTCTATCTATTCCCTTCATAATTTTAAACACCACTATCAAATCCCCTCTCAACCGTCTACGTTCCAATGAATAAAGTCCTAACCTCTTCAATCTTTCTCTGTGATCGAGGTATTTTAAGTCAGGCAACATCCTGGTAAATCTTCTCTGCACCCTCTCCACCTTATCTATATCCTTCCTATAATTTGGAGACCAGAAATGAACACAATACTCCAAACCTGGCCTCACCAACGCCTTAAACAGTCGCAGCATCACTTCCCAACTCCTATACTCTATGCTATGATTTATGAAGGCTAACACACCAAATGCCTTCTTAACCACCCTGTCAACATGGGAATCTGCCTTCAAGGAACACTGCACCATGACTCCAAGATCTTTGTTCTTGTGCATTCCCCAATGTCCTCCACATGTCCCATTTTGATTATTTTTTTTCTAAACTGAAGTACCTCACACTTCTCTACATTAAATTTCATCTGCCATCTTTCAGTCCAACTTTCCAGACAAACCAAATCCCTCTGTAATCCCTGAAAACCTTTCTTGCTATCCACCACTCCCCCTATTCTCATTTCGTCTGTATTTACTTACCCATTTAACCACCCCATCATCCAAATCATTAATATAAATTATGAACAACAGGGGACCTAGTACCGATCCTTGAGGCACGTCGCTCATCACAGGCTTCCATCCTGACAGACAGTTGTCCACCATGACCCTCTGTTGTCTCTCCTCCAGCCACCTCTGAACCCATCTTACTATTTCTATATTAATCCCTAGTGACTGAACCTTCCTACTAACCTTTCATGTGGAACCTTATCAAAAGCTTTGCTAAAATCCAGATAGACTACATCAGCTGCCCTACCTTCATCCACCTTTCTTGTCACTTCTTTGAAAAACTCAACAAGGATTGTCAAACATGACTTCCCCTTCACAAACTCATGCTGGGTGCTCCTGATCAATCCCTGCCTATCCAGATATTTATATACACCATCTCTAAGAATACCCTCCATAACTTTCCCTACCACAAGCTTACAGATCTACAATTACTTGGCTGACACCTCGTGCCTTTTTTAAACAACGGAACTGCATTAGCAACTCTCCAATCCCGTGGCACCACACCCTCCTCCAGTGATGGTTGAAAAATCACTGACAGTGCCTCCACTATTTGCTCCCTGACCTCCCTTAACGTCCTGGGGAAAATCCCATCAGGACCAGCAGACTTATCCACTTTTACTGACCCTAGCAGCTCCAAAACCCTCTCTTTACTAATCTCTATCTTTTCCATAATTAAGCCATTTGCCTCTCTTATCTCACATAGTCCAATGTCCTTTTCCTTCATGAGCACAGTTGAGAAAAAATAGTTTAGTATCTCTCCTATCTGATATAATTCCTCACACAGTTCACTACTCTCATTTTCCATCAGTCCTATTCTATCCTTAACTCTAATGGACCCATGGTCACTGGATCCAAAGTTCTCACCAACGCACACTTCCATCACCTGCCCTATTCCGTTCCCTAACAATAGATCTAACACTGCCTCCCTTCTAGTAGGCACCTCAACATACTGCTGTAAAAAGCAATCCTGCACACATTGTACAAAGACTAAGCCATCTTGCCTCTCACTGATTGTGTTTCCCAATCAATGTTAGGAAAATTGAAATCCTCAACTTTCACAACCCTGTTTCTACTACACATATCAGTTATTTCCCTGCACATTTGCTCTTCCATTTCCCTAACCTCTTTTGGCAGCCTATAATATACCCCTATATTTGTAGCCTCACCTTTCTTATTTTTTTTAGTTCAACCCACAGAGCCTCACGCAATGAGTCCTCCAGTCTATTTTGCCTCAGCTCTGCTGTAATATCTTCCCTGACAAGCAACGCCACACCTCCCCCTCGTACCCTGCCAATTCTGCCACGCCTAAAGCAGCAAAATCCTGGAATATTCAGTTGCCAGTCACAACCTTTCTTCAACCATGTCTCACTAATTGATATCACATCATAAGGCCACATGTCAATCCACACCATTAGTTCATCCACTTTATTTACCACACTCCTTGCATTGAAATAAATGCATCTCAGAGATCTTCCACCTTTAACTTCTGCCTCTCACCCTCTCTACAATTGTTACTACGGCCACTATTTATTACCTGCCACTGTTCCACCTCCAGATTGTGTGAAAAAGCCATTTTTCTTTGCCTAGAGACTCTGTTCTTGCTCTCCTCCCTGACATGAGCCCCTGTCCCCAACCTTAATAGTTTAAAGCCCTAGCAAACACCTCTGCCAGGAGACTGGTACCTCTAGGATTTAGATGTAACCCATCCTTACAGTATAGGTCCCATCTCTCCTAGAAACAGTCCCAGTGGTCCAAGAATTTAAAACCCTGTCTTTTACTCCACCCCTTCAGCCACATATTCAATCTCCACCTGACTCTATTTTTCCCCTCACTATCACGTAGCACAGGAAGTAATCCAGAGATTACAGCCTTAGTGGTCCTTCTTCTGAGTTCCCTGCCTAACTCCTTATATTCATTTTACAGGACCACTTCTTCCTTCCTACCAATATCATTGGTACCGACGTGAACCATGACCTCAGGCTCTTTCCCTTCCCTCTTTAGGATGTTCTAGACTCGTGTAGCCACATCCCGGACCCTGGCACCAGGGAGGCAAACCACCATCCGGTTTTCTTTATCTCTTCCACAAAAACCTCTGTCCGTCCACCTCACCAGCGAGTCCCCTATAACTATTGCCTTATTACTTCTTTTCTGGGCTACAGAGGCTGAGCCTACACCTCTGCCTGCCTTAGCCTGACTATCCCCTTCCTCAGTACTCAAGGAGGAGTATCTATTTCTGAGGATTTCAGGCTCAGATGCTCTTTCTGGAGCCCGACCTTTCTCTTTCATTCTCCTAACAGTAACCCATTGCCCCTCCTCCTGTGGGCCAGGTGTGACCACTTGACTATAACTTCTATCTATGACAGCCTCACTCTCCCTGGCCAAAGTGAGGTCATTGAGCTGGAGCTAAGGTCCTTAACTCGGTCCCTTAGACACTGCAGCTCAGCACACTTAGTGCACATGTGGACATCCGGGAGGTTAGAAGACTCCATGATTTCCCACATGTGACAAAGGGAGGAGAAAACTGCCCTCACACTCATCCTTCTTCCTTCTCCTTGTACCTTACCAGAGTAAATATAAAAAGATATTTATTAAATTAAATGTGACCGTCTTACCTCAAATCAGATAGGCTTGTCCTCAGCCTCACGAGTCAAAGCCCCTCTCCTTCACTGGGCCACTCCCTGTGCCTCCCCTCTTATTTATTGGCCCACTAACCAATTGACCTATTAACCAATTAATTAATTAGACCTGGCCCAGTAAATGCCATTAGAATAATATCTCTTACCTGCTCACCTCTTCCTTCCTCTGCTCCCTCGAGTGTTTGATCAGACCCCGGTCAGTGCCCTTTTATAGGCCTTATCTTCCCAAGAGCCTCAGCTCCCCACTCCTCCAACGGTCGCCTCCGACTCCCTCATGTTATACCACAGGATTTCATCTTGTTAAGCAGCTTCGTATGTGGTGAAAAACTGCAGCATGGTGTAGTGCAGAAGGACTTGGGAGGGCTTGTGCATGAATCGCAAAAAGTTGGGTTGTAGGTACTACAGGTTATTAAGAAGGCAAATGGAACATTGGCCTTCATTGCTAGAGGAATTGAATTCAAGAGCAGGGAGGTCATGCTGCAACTGTACAAGGTACTGGTGAGACTACACCTGGAGAACTGTGTGCAGTTCTGGTCTCCATATTTGGGAAAGAATATACTGGTCTTGGAGGCATTCCAGAGGAAGTTCTCCAGTTTGATCCTGGAGATGAGGGGAGTTCACCTACAAGGAGAGACTAAATCATCTGGGATTAGACTCACTTGAATTCAGAAGAATGTGAGGAGATCTTATAGAAACATATAAAATTATGAAAGGGATAGATAAGATAGAGGCAGAAAAATTGCTTTCACTGGTCAGTGAGACCAGAACTAGGAGACACAGCCTCAAGATTCAGGGGAGTAGATTTAAGACGGTGATGTGGAAAAACTGTTATTCCCAGAGAGTCATGAATCTATGGAATTCTCTGCTCAGGGAAGTGGTTGAGGTGACTTCATTAACAATAACTAACCTTCAATTTTAGATTTTTACATAAAAGGGATATGGGGAAAAGGCAGGTTGGTGGAGTTGAGTCCATGATCAGATCAGATCAGCCATAATCTCACTGAGTGGTGGAGCAGGCTCGACAGGTCAGATGGCCAACTCCTGCTCCTGTTTCTTATGTTCTTATTGTCGAAGGTCTTTAGAAAGTCAAGGACACAACATCCACTGCTTCTACTCTGTCTATCTGTAGTAGGTTTGTCAGGCATGATTTTCCTTTAAGGAAACTATGGTGACTTGAACTATTTTGTCGTGTGCCTCCAGGTATTCCGCAACCTTTTCCCAACCACCAACATCAGGCTAAATAGATCTATAATTTCCTTTCTTCTGCCCCAATCCCTTCTGAAACAGCAGAGTGATGTTCATGATCCTGCAGTCCACTGGAACCATGCCAGAATCCATTGATTCCTAGAAGATTATTACCAATGCCTCCACAAACCCTACAGTTACCTCCTTCAGAACCTGAGGGTGGATTCCATCCAGTGCAGGAAACTTATTGACCCTTAGACCATTCATCTTCCCAAGTACCTTCTCTCTCGTGATCTTCACCACACTCAGTTCAAGAAAGCCATGGGAGTCCGATACATTACTAATGTCTTCCACAGTGAAGACTGATCCAAAATATTCATTCAGTTCCTCTGTCATCTCCTTGCCTCCCATTACAATCTCTCCAGCGTCATTTTCTATTGGTCTGTCTACTTTAGTCACTCTTTTGCTCTTTATATATTTTAAAAGGTTTTAGAATCCTCTCTGATATTATTTGCTAACTTCCATTCATAATTCATATCTCTATGAGGACCCTCTCATCCTTCATTGATGACCAGTCCGTCGATGACTGCTTCATAATGATCGCTCCTCGATTACTGCTCCTTCGATATCCACACTGTTACACAGTTCGTCACTTCTATGGCGACCCTCAACTTTTGTGCTCCACGCTGCCACTGCTCTAGTCTCCTGAGCTTGTCTCCTCCAATCGTGTAACTGCATTCCCAGATCCCTCTGTTGTACCACACTCCAAAGTGCCCTAGCATTCACTATGTCTATGCTACCTAGGTTAGCCCTTCCAAAATGCAACCCTTCACACTTGTCTGCTTTAAATTCCATCTGCCGTTTTGCAGACCATTTTCCAGCTGGTCCAGGTCCTTCTGCAAACTTTAAAAGCCTTCCTCACTGTCCCCTACACCCAATCCTTGTGTCACCTACAAACTTGTTGATCCAATTGACCACATACAAATTGATAGAAATGACAAGCTACAATGGACTCAGTGCAAATCCCCGAGGCACATCATGAATTGTCCTCGTGGTCAAGGCAATCAACCATCACCATTCTCTGGCTTCTCCCTCAATGTGAGTATCGAGTGATTGAACTTTCCAGTCCGACCTACCTCCCACGTTGGAGCTCATCAGGAACCAACATCCACAGTCTTTCCTGGTAAACTCCTTAAAAAGAATAAGATTGGTTCAACATGATCTACCACACGCAGAACTATGTTGACTGTCTGGAATCAGCCCCCATCTATCCAAACACTTGTATATCCGATCTCTAAGAACATCTTGTAATAACTCATCCGTGTCAGATCTCAGGTTCAGCAGGGCAAGGTCAGGGTATTTTAGCAGATTTGCAAATGACACTGAGATTGGTGGAGTTGTGGGCAGTGTTGAGGGCTATCAAAAATGCCACAGGATATAAAGCAGTGGAAGATTGAGTTTATTCCATTCCAGTATGCGATGTTACCCTTTGGGAGGTCAACTAGTGAGGGTTGAGAGTCTGTGGAACTTATTGCTGCAGCTGGCTGTGGCAACGAGGTTGTTGGGACAGAGATTGACAGGTATTTGATTAGTTAGGGCATTAAGGGTTAAGGGAGAAGGCCAGGGAGTGGAGCTGAGTGATAAGGATCAGCTCATGATTAAATGGCAGGGAAGACCTGATGGGTTGATTGGCCTAATTCTGCTCTTGTATCATGTGATGTTGGAAAGGAGGCGTATGGTCTCTTTAGTTTCATTGGATGGGGCATTGAATATAAAAAGTAAGGAAGTCGTATTGCAGTTAAGTATTATCTTGATTTTAAAAAACTAAAACAGTCATTTTCAACACGGTTGAAGCCATTTCTGTCCATTGAAATATGTGATACCCAATTACACCCAGATTAACGTAAACAGACTGGGAAAGTCAGACACCTCTTAAAGCCCTTCTCAGTAGGTAACAGTGTCCTCATGCCGACTCTACTCACCATGATGCCCCAAAGGGCCACAGAAGACCTTGATGACGAGGTTGGTGTCTACATCTGATACCACACCGATGGCAGCCTTTTCAACCTGAGGCAACTACAGCCCCACACCAAGACATTGGAGCCACTCATCCGAGAGCTACTCTTCCTGATGATGCTGCCCTTGTCATCCATACAAAGACAGCCTTGCAGTGTATAACATCCTCCTTTGCAAAGGCCACGAAGCTCTTCACCAAGCTTAAAGAAGACAGAAGTTCTCTATCAGCCTGCACCTCAGGAAGAGTGCCACCCTCCCTACACCATCGGCGAAACTGAGCAGTTCAGGACCTGGGCGCACCATCTCATCAGATGCCAAGATCGATAAAGAGGTTGACAACAGACTGGCAAAGGCAAACAGCGTATTCGGCCATTGTACAAAAGAGTCTGGAACAACAAACATCTGAGGAAAGGCACAAAGATCTGTATGTACAGACTCATGGTACTGACCACCCTCCTGTTTGACTCGGAGCCGTGGGTCACCTGCCGTCACCACCTACAGCATCTTGAGTGCCTCCACCAGCAGTGCCTCCATATCATCCTCAATGTCCACTGGAGTGACTTCATCACCAACATTAAAGTCCTCCAGAGGTTATCAGCATCGAGACCATGCCTGCAGCAGGTGTGGAAATCCCCCTTCTTAAAACTTTATTTGCAAAGCCAAGCCATGATAAACCTGCACCCTGGTCATTTTAGGAGGGTGGGAGGAAACTGGAGCACCCAGGAAAAACCCACACAGACTCAAGGGGAACATAAAGAGAGCGCAGGATTTTAATCCGAGTACCTGGAGCTGTAATAGTGTCAGGCTAATTGCCATGCTGACCGTGCTGCCTGTACTTGGAACGCTTCGAGTAATTCTTGTCACACATTGCAGAAAGGAAATGGAGGATTTGGAAAGAGTGGAGAGGTTTACCAGGATGTTGTCTGGTTTACAGGGCATGTGATGATTAAAGTTTGGATATATGGGTTGTTTTCTCAGAAGTATCGAAGGCTGAAGGTAAACCTGAAAGAGGTGATGCTTGGGTGGACCTGAACCTTTTTCCCTGTGTAAATGCATCACAGCAAAATGGCGGGGATGCCAGGGCTGCTGTAACAGCAGACCCACAGAGAATGGGGAGAGGAGCCACAGCGCTCCTTCACAGAGTCCATCCACCCAGTCGAATAACCAATGGCTCCACACAGGCTTTAAACGACCAGTTAAAGGAGCAGACAGTCATTTATTTCAAACTCCTGCGATCACGGGGTCTGGGCCCAAGATGGTGGTGTCTACATTCAGCAGCGGCCTCGATGTGTTGTAGACTCTGGAGAAGCAGAGGACAGGTGCAGGACACCAGAAAACTGGGAGAGCACCCCAGGTGTCCTATGGGATGGTGACCACGGTGGCGGACCAGTGAGGGCCTCTGAGGCTGAACAAAAGGCAGTGAGAAACTTGTGGTCAAAGGATTCCCACCCAGGCTGCAGACTGCTGGTGACTGGCAAAAGATTCTCCACATATCAGAACCCTGGATGTGAGAGGATGAGGAGGGAAGAGGGGCTCCTGAGGGGGCCTGGGCACTGATCGTGTGGGAGGTTCAGATCTGGAGCTCAGGTTGCTGATGGTTTGGACTGATCAGGAGTCTGGGTGGCTGTGGGAGCACGAGGCAAATCCAGCGACTCTGGGGTCTCTCTTTTACTTCTCATTGCAAGGGGCAATGGGCAATTTCTGCTGATGCCAAATCTTTGTCTGCCTTACAGCAAACTAAGTGCAGTTTCATGGAAAATTACATTTTTTATTCCTTTTTTTTTAAAACTCAGTATCATTTTTAATATTATTAGCTAATCTCCTTTCATAGTTCATCTTTTCTTTCTGAATGACTTTCTTTGTCACTTTCTGTAATTGTCGAAAGGAGTCTCAGTCCTGATTCCCCACTAATTTTAGCTTCCTTGTATGCCCTCTCCTTTGCTTTCATCTCAGCCTTCACTTCTTTTGTTAGCCACAATGGTACCATCTTTACTTTGATAAATTTCTTTTTCCTTGGAATATATCCATCCTGCATGCCTTTTATTACTTGCAAAAATATCTTCCAATCCTGCTCTGATCCTCCGATTAGTTTGCTTTCCCAGTTTACTTGAGCCGGTTCCTTTCTCAAACCAATGAAATTGCGTTTATTCCACTGAAAAATTGATGCAACTGATTTTTTTTTTCCTTTTCAAATTTTAAATTAAATTCAACCATGTTATGATCGCTAAAGGTTCTATGACCTTTAACTCCCTAACGATCTCAGGTTCATTGCACATGACCCAATCCGGAACTGCAGATCCCCTAGTGGGCTTCTCCACAAGCTGTTGAAAAAAGCCATCTCTCAGGTTTTCTACAAACTCTCTCTCCTGGGTTCCAGTATTTTCCTGTCTTTTCCAATCCCCTGCCATGTTAAAATCACCCATAAGTATTTTGATTTTAACCCTGTGTCATGCCTTCTGTATTTCCTGCTGTATTTCATTATAACATAACATATAACATAACAATTACAGCACGGAAACATCTTCTTCTCATCCATATACCTGTCCAACCTTTTCTTAAATAATACAATTGACTCCGCCGCCACTATTTCTCCCGGAAGCTCATTCCACACGTCTACCACTCTCTGAGTAAAGAAGTTCCCCCTCATGTTACCTCTAAACCTCTGCCCCTTAATTCTTAACTCATGTCCTCCTCTTAATGGAAATAGTCTATCCACATCCACTCTGTCTATCCCTTTCATAATCTTAAATACTTCTATCAAATCCCCTCTCAAACTTCTACGCTCCAAAGAATAAAGACCCAATCTGTCCAATCTCTCCCTATACTCTAGATGCTTAAACCCAGGCAACATTCTGGTAAACCTTCTCTGCACTCTCTCCACTCTGTTTATATCCTTCCTATAATTAGGCGACCAGAATTGCACACAAAACTCCAAATTAGGCCGCACCAATGTCTTATACAATCTCAACATCACCTCCCAACTCCTATATTCCATGCAATGATTGATAAAGGCCAGCATACTAAAAGCCTTCTTCACCACCCTATTCACGTGAGTTTCTACCTTCAGGGAACGATGTACCGTTACTCCTAAATCCACTTCCCGGCTACTGTTTGGGGGCCTGTATATAATTGCTAATATGGTCTTTTTACCCTTGACATTTCTTAATTCAACCCATAATGATTCTATCTCTTTTGACCCTCTGTCCCTTTTTCTATTGATTTAATGTCATTACTTATCATCAACCACCCGCCCCCCCCACCTCCACACCCACCTGCCTATCTTTCCTATCGACTGTGTAACCGTGGATATTGAGCTCCCAATCACACCCCTCATTGAGCCAGGTTTCAGTAATGGCTACAATGTCATACTTTTTCAATTACACCCAATGAATGTGCAACACCACCACCCCCCCCCCCATACCTTTTAGTGTGGGAGGAAACCGGAGCCCCCTGGGGAAGGCTTATGCAGATGTGGGGAGGAAGTACAAACTCCTAACAGACAGCGTGGGATTTGAACCCCGGTCGCTGGTGCTGTAACTGTGTTGCACTAACCGCTACGCCAAATGTGCCGCCCTATTTGATTTGGATTATTCCAACAGGGGTACAACAAGCCAAATGTCTGCATGGTAAATCTATTCTTGCAGCAAAAAGCTTCATTTTGCATGCTATCCAGGCCGGTCAATGCAACTCATGCAGCAGGCAGTGACATAATAACAAACAGGAAAGTAGTGGTAAGAAGTTAAACAGTGCAGGATTGAGAGAAAAGTTCTGTGAAAATCTCCGTGAGTACATCCTTCACCAAAGAAAGATCTATTTAAGAGGAGGAAATAATCTGCCCCTGAATTAGCAGCTTGATGTTTTCAAGATTGTGCATCTGCTCTCTGATTCCAGGTTGGGTGGGGGGAGGGGGGGAGAAATTATGATTGGGGTGTACTTACCATGTGTTTAAGCATTGTTAATGAATATTGAATGAAGTGCATTCTTTTCAATACATTCAGGGATATGTGAAAGTTGGAGACCCTGGGAAATGCTGTCCTGTCTGCAGAAAAGAAATTCCTGGTAAGTTAAACAGCTGATATCATGGATGTTTCCCTAATCAAAATGAATTGGAACGATTGATTTGTAATACTAGTATAAATACATTTACTTCTGTAATGTAGAAATGACTTCTATAGAAAGCATAAATCAAGATGAAGGTGGGAAGTAGAAGACACAAATAAATGAAAAGGATAGGCTGGAGTTATGGAAGAGTAATAAATAGTCAGATGCCTTGCTCTCCACTTGGAATGCTGTGGATTTGTCAATGACATGCATGGTTGGCTTGGAGATGTCATTTATGCTGTTGTATGTGGCTTGGAATTCTGCTGGCTGGGGAAACGTGGTCATTTTGACCAATGGGCAAATCTTGTCAGCATAGTTGGGGACCCATTGAGCATAGTTTGAGGCATCTCTTCAGAGTTTTCAGGGAATGTGGGAGGGGTAGCTCCATTGGCAGAAACATGCGGTCCGGTCGGGGCCAATGATGCCGTTCTTGGCCACGCAGCCAAATATTGCTAGCCATGCTGTCCAGAACACACATTTATCCTCGTTATAAGTGAGGTTCATGCATTTATCTGCCCAGTGGAACTTGCACATCGTGGAACATTGCGATTCGGCAAGTTGTAGCCACAGATAGTAGCATTATCTTGATATGGGAAGGTGGACTGTAGATCATAGCGGTCCACAATGCAGTCCATCTCCTGTTGGAAAACGGACTTCCCATTCGTGTCACCGAAAGGGACCCAGAGAAAGTGGTAGAGGCAGCCATCTGCCTTGAATACTATATACTAGCAGTCCCCTGGGCGGATCGGGAGCTGGTGATAAGCCGACCTGGTCGATCGTGGAGAATACCTGATATTGTGCGATCTGGTTGACCATATCGGATATGTGGGGAAGGGGGTAAATGTTGAGCTGCGTGTACCAGTTGATGGTCTGGCTGTACTCTATGACCATCCTATTCTTTTCCCCATCATTACCATGACGACCTGGGCCCTCCAAAGGTTATTACTGGCATTGATGATGCCCTCACCCAAGCATCGTTGAACCTCTGCTGTCAGCTACACAGTACCGTCTACTCCTGATAGCCACTGGCTTGCAATTGGGGGTGAGGTTGAGGAACAGCGGTGGGGGGGGGGGGGTTTGACCTTGAGGAGCGCCTGCAGGGGCCATCTGTGAACTGTTTGTTCCAGATGGTGAGGGGGGAGGTGCCCATCAAATCACAGAGTGACTTTCTGATTTTGGCACTAGAAATCCAGCCCCAGTAGCAAGAGGGCACAGAGATGTGGAATAACAAGCAGTCTGAAGCAGTTGTACACTACGCCCCCAAAAGTCAGTGTCACTATGGTGACTGCTGTCTACGATATGGATGCGAGTGATATCTTGTGTTTGGCAGGCCATACTTTAAGAGACAGTTATTTAACAGTATCGGGGTGGATAAAGGTGTCTGTATTCCTGCTATCAAATAAACAGATGATATTGCAGTCACTTACATGGACGTCCAGCATGGACCTGGTGAGTTTGTGCAAGGCCCCCTGGTTCAGGGTGATTGTCCGGGTGTTCCTGCACTCAAGATGGCTGCCCTTAGCCCCAAAATGGCCAGCCTTGATTCCTTGAAGTATTGTATGCCTGGGAAGATGGTGTTTGGCACACAGGCCAAAATGGCAGCCCGCATGATTTGCACCTGGCTAGAGTGAAGGGAAGATGGCACCGATCACACTGCCCAGAGTGACAACTGACCGCATGCGCCACTGCTAGGACTCGCAGATGGTTTGGACTGGCGAACTTTGGCATAATGCCCCTTTTTCCAGCACCTGGAGCACACTGCATCCTTGGCAGTGTTTCCTTGGGTGCTGACCCTGCCCGCAAAAGTAGTATTTGGAGAGATCTCCTGCAATGGTGGCTGAGGTCAGATCACTAGAGTAGTGGGATGGTGAAGGGGTCCAGTCATTCACGGGCACACGCCATGTATCATCCCAAGATCATGGCGCCCACAGTGTCGAAGCAGCTGAATAGACATCTGAGTTCTGGAGGGCCACCCCCAGTGTCTCTGTAAGTTCACCAACCCTTTGCAGAACAAGAACTTTTTTCTCCAGTAGCCACGGAATTAGAGGGTTGCTAATGTGGTTCCATTGATTAAAAATGGCACGAGGTGTCGGCCAAGTGATTATAGGCCTGTAAGCTTGACTTCAGTGGTAGGGAAAGTTATGGAGGGTATTCTTAGAGATGGTGTGTATAAATATCTGGATAGGCAGGGATTGATCAGGAGCACCCAGCATGGGTTTGGGAAGGGGAAGTCATGTTGACAAACCTTGTTGAGTTTTTCAAAGAAGTGACAAGAAAGGTGGATGAAGGTAGGGCAGTTGATGTAGTCTAGCTGGATTTTAGCAAAGCTTTTGATAAGGTTCCACATGACAGGTTAATAATGAAGGTTCAGTCACTAGGGATTAATATAGAAATAGTAAGATGGGTTCAGAGGTGGCTGGAGGAGAGACAGCAGAGGGTCATGGTGGACAACTGTCTGTCAGGATGGAAGCCTGTGACGAGCGATGTGCCTCAAGGATCGGTACTGGGTCCCCTGTTGTTCATAATTTATAGTAATGATTTGGATGATGGGTGGTTAACTGGGTAAGTAAATACGCAGATGAAATAAAAATAGGGGGAGTGGTGGATAGCAAGGAAGGTTTTACAGGGATTACAGAGGGATTTGGTTTGTCTGGAGAGTTGGGCTGAAAGATGGCAGATGGAATTTAATGTAGAGAACTGTGAGGTGCTTCGTTGGAGGCACAGAGTGGTGGGAAGTAAGGAAAACAAGCTTTACTGTCTCTTGCCTGCCGAAATAGCCTGTTATGACTACCATCCCCACTTCTCAGTTCAGCAAGAAATGACCTTACCTGATCTCACCTGTGCCTTCTTGCAGGGAAAAGTAATATGGTCATTTTTAAATGGGGAGTGGAATTGAGCTCGAGAGGAAACAGATTCTGGGTGAAAGGTAAAAGATTTAAGAGACTCTTTCTGCAAACATGATTGCAGTGGGGGTGAGGGGCTATATGAAACAAGGCTTTTCTTTAGATATACAGCATGTTAACAGGCTATTTCAGCCCATGAATCCTGAACAGTGGGAGGAAACAGGAGTCCCTGGGGGATTCAAACCCCAGTACCAATCGCTGGCGCTGTAACAAAGTTGCGGTAACCACTACGCTCACCTTGCCAGTCCAAAATAGCCAAAGGAAGTGTTGAAACAAGGACAATTGTAATATTCAAACAGTTCAGATGGGATATGGGCCAAACACAGACACTAGTTTGGACAAGTGGTGCCAAAGAGCCTGTTTCCATGAGATTTAGAAGAATGTGGGCTAAATGCAGGCAGATGTGACTAGCCCTGTGCGGCAACTTGGCGAGCAAGAATGAGTTGGGCCAAAGAGCTGAATGGCTCTGTCTCCACAACTGATATTCACCCACTCCACCTGTCTGTCATTCAGCATTCGTCACTCACTCTCTCTTTCCCTCTCACTCTCTCTTTCCCTCTCACTCTCTCTTTCCCTCTCACTCTCTCTTTCCCTCTCACTCTCTCTTTCCCTCTCACTCTATTTCCCTCTCACTCTCTCTTTCCCTCTCACTCTCTCTTTCCCTCTCACTCTCTCTTTCCCTCTCACTCTCTTTCCCTCTCACTCTCTCTTTCCCTCTCACTCTCTCTTTCCCTCTCACTCTCTCTTTCCCTCTCACTCTCTCTTTCCCTCTCACTCTCTCTTTCCCTCTCACTCTCTCTTTCCCTCTCACTCTCTCTTTCCCTCTCACTCTCTTTCCCTTGCACTCTCTCTTTCCCTCACTCTCTTTCCCTTTCCCTCTCTCTTTCCTTCTCCTTCTCTCTTTCCCTCTCCCTCTCTCTCTTCCTCTCTCTTTCCCTCCCTCTCTCTTTCCCTCACCCTTTCTCTTTCCCTCTCTCCCTCTCCCTCTCCCTCTTTCTCTCCTTCTCCCTCTCCCTTTCTCTCTCCCTCTCCCTCTCTCTTTCTCTGTCCCTCCCTCTCCCTCTCTCTTTCCCTGTCACTTTCACTTTCTTTAATTTCTCTCTTTCTATTTTCTTGCCTCACCTTCTTTGTCTTGTTTTAGTGTGTCACTGTTTAATTTCTTTTGCCAGATGAATCCTCCACAATGTGTCGACTATACTCTGAACTGCGAAATATATCCAAAGATCAGTGTTGGCTGGAGAATGTGCTGGTCAGTTCGTGCAGTGGAACCTGCCTGTCCCAGGTACAAGTCACACCAGAGGTAAGGACTTCAACTTTTGATAAAAGTTTACTAATGTTTAAGAAAGACTCCTTTTCCAAATTAAAAGCAATCGACTACTGTTTCTCTCAATCTCAGGATTTGGATGTACAGGGCACTATTTTCAACCTGCAGTTGACAACATTTGGAGGCAGGGAGAACTGTGTGAGGAACAGCAGCGGTAGAAAATACCAACACTGATGGAAGGGGAAGTGTGCTCATGGTCATACAACATGGAAAAAAGCCCACAGCCCCGACCTGTCTGTACCAAAGACTCCTCTACTTTGACTGGCAGCTCATTCCATACACCCACTTCCCTTTCAGTGAAGAATTGTTCCCTCACATTTTCTCTTCTAAATCCCACCCCTGTCACCTGAAGTTATGCTCTCATGTCTTTAATTATCTGACTCGACAGACTGTCAATATCCATCTTATCTATTCCCTTCATGATTATATTGTCCACAGTAAGATCCCACTCAACCTCTTGCATTCCAAGGACCACAGGCCTAGTTTTTCCAGTCCCTCACAATAATTCAACTTCCCTAATGCTGGCAAATAAAAACACTCTTTTAGCCTTTCCAACTTTATATTTATCCAGGAGCAAGGTGAACAAAACAGCACACAATATTTCTGGTGTGGCCACACAAACACCTTGTACAACTTCAAAATGACATCCCAACACTTGGAATTAATGCCCAACCAAGGAAGGCAAATGTCCCAAACAGCTCTTCACTACCTGTTCTGCCATCATTAATAAACTATGTACCTGCACCCCTCAGACCCTCTGCTCCACAACACTCTACCGATCAGATTTATTGTCGGAGTACATTCATGATGTCACATACAACCCTGAATTTCCTTTATCCTGCGGGAGTGGCAGAATTAACACTATTGGTAGAGCAAAAATTAAACGACACAGCATAAACATGTAAACAGATAACGAATGTAAACAAACCGAGAGAACAAAAGAAAATCACAAGAACTTAAATGAGTCCCTGATTGAGTTAATTGTTTAGGAGTCTGAGGGTGGAGGGGGAGCAGCTGTTCCTGAACCTGCTGGTGTGAGTCTTGTGGCACCGATACCTCTTTCCTGATGGCAGCAGTGAGAACAGAGCGTGTGCTTCATGGTGTAGGTCTTTGATGATTGCTGCTGCTCTTCAATGGCAGTGTTCCCTGTAGATGTTCTTGATGGTTTTGCCTGTGATGTCCACTACCTTTTAGAGGGCTTTACGTTCAAGGGTATTGGAGTCCCCATACCAGACCGTGATGCAGCCAGTTAGCACACTTTCCACCACACTTCTGTAGAAATTTTCCAGGGTTTCTGATGTCATAACAAACCTCCACAAACTCCTGAGGAAGTAGAGGCACTGATGTGCTTTCTTCATGATGCTTTAGTGTGTCCAGTCCAGGAAAGATCCTCTGAGGTAGCGACTCCCAAGAACCTAAATGTGCTCACGCTCTCCAACTCTTATTCCCCAGTGATCACTGCCATTATCAGAGCAAGTCCTGCGCATGTTCAATTTACCCAAATACCCTAGACGTCAGTCTAGGTAGGGAGGGCTTTGTTGCAAGTGCATGTCATTGGGACGAGGCAGGATAATTGCTTGGCACAGACTAGATGGGCTGAAGAGCCTGTTTCTGTTCTGCCATGTTTTATGGAGGAAGATTTAAGAGAGATTTTAGAAGTAAAGATTTTAATGAGAGAGTGATGGATGTCTGGAATGCATTCCTAGACATGGTGATGGACAATGTACAACAGGGACATTCAACATGCACATGGATATCAGAGCTATCAAGGGTTATGGGTGTGAGGTGGAGAACGATTAGATTATTGTGGACTGTTTACATAGGTTGGCACAACATCGTAGGCCAAAGGGCCTGTACTGTTCTGGAATGTTCTATGGAATCAAGGTAAATCTCCCAACAATCACCTTCCTCAATCAGCCACATGTACATTGTACCATGTTTATAAGAATAAACATGGTCATTCTTATTGATTCTTTCACCATTCGTTGTGGAGCTGCAGCTGGACGTACAATCCCCACTGACTGACATGCCCACCTATAGGCGTCCCCACTGACTGGCACCCCATTAACTGCCTGACATCCCCACTGACTGACTGACTGTCTCCAGGATCACAAGGCATATCCTGGCATCACACGTATAGCAGGAAATAATCTGCCTTGGCTGACTGATGCACATCCCCACTGACTGATGGATGTCCCCACCGACTGACCGACTGACTGATGTCCCCACCGACTGACATCCTATTAACTGTCTGACATCCCCACTGACTGACTGATATCTCCACTGACTGGCACCCCACCGACTGACATCTCCACTGACTGACATCTCCACCAACTGACATCTCCCCTGACTGACATCCACACTGACTGACATCCCTTTGACTGGCATCCCTTTGACTGGCATCCCCACTGACTGGCATCCCCACTGACTGGCATCCCCACTGACTGGCATCCCCACTGACTGGCATCCCCACTGACTGACATGCCCACCTATAGGTGTCCCCACTGACTGGCACCCCATTAACTGCCTGACATCCCCACTGACTGACTGACTGTCTCCAGGATCACAAGGCATATCCTGGCATCACACGTATAGCAGGAAATAATCTGCCTTGGCTGACTGATGCACATCCCCACTGACTGATGGATGTCCCCACCGACTGACCGACTGACTGATGTCCCCACCGACTGACATCCTATTAACTGCCTGACATCCCCACTGACTGACTGATATCTCCACTGACTGGCACCCCACCGACTGACATCCCCACCGACTGATATCCCCACTGACTGACTTCCCATTAACTGCTTAGCATCCCCAACAACTGACTGACATCTCCACTGACTGACATCCCCACCAACTGGCATCCCCACCGACTGGCAACCCACCAACTAACGTCCCCACCGATTGGCATCCCCACCGACTGACATCCCCACCAACTGACGAGCATCCCCACCGACTGACTAACATCTCCACCGACTGACATCCCCACCGACTGGCATTCCCACCGATTGGCATCCCCACCGACTGACATCCCCACCAACTGACGAGCATCCCCACCGACTGACTAACATCTCCACCGACTTACATCCCCACCAACTGGCATTCCCACCGACTGGCGACCCACCAACTAACGTCCCCACCGATTGGCATCCCCACCGACTGGCATCCCCACCAACTGGCATTCCATTAACTGCCTGACATCCCCACTGACTGACTGACATCTCTACTGACAGACTGACATCCCCACTGACTGACTGACATCTCTGCCGACTGACATCCCCATCACTGACATCCCCATGACTAACGATCACATCAACTGACATCCCCACTGACTGACATCCCCACTGACTGACTGACATCTCCACTGACATCACTGACTGACGTCCTCACAGACTGACATCTCCACTGACTGACATCTCCACCGACTGACGTCCACACCCACTGACAAACCCATGACTGGCATCCACACTGACTGACATCCCCACCGACTGACTGGCATCCCCACCGAATGACTGACATCCCCACCGACTGACTGACATCCCCACCAACTGACTGACATCTCCACCAACTGACTGACATCTCCACCGACTGACATCCCCATGTCTGACGTCCACAACAACTGACATCCCCACTGACTGACATCCCCACCGATTGACATCCCGACTGACTGACATCCCCACCGATTGACATCCACACCGACCGACAAACCCATGACTGGCATCCACAGTGACTGACATCCCCACCGACTGACTAACATCCCCACTGAGTGACTGACATCCCCACTGACTGTCATACCCACTGACTGACTCAGATACTCACCAGCTGACTAACATCCTCAACTACTGACTGACATCCCCAATGACTGACATGCCCACCAACTGAATGACATACCCACCGACTGAATGACATCCCCAATGACTGACTTACATTCCCACTGATTGACATACCCACCAACTAACTGACATACCTACCAGATGACTGAAATCCCCAACGACTATCTGACGTCCCCACAAGCAGACTGACATGCCCACCGACTGACTGACATCCCCACTGACTAACATTTCCACCAGCTGTCTGACATGCCCACCAGTTGACTGGCATGCCTACCAGCTGACTGACATGCCCACCGAATGACTGACATCCACACCGACTGACATCCCCACCAACTGGCATCCCATTAACTGCCTGACGTCCCCACTGACTTGTTGACATCCTCACTGACTTGTTGACATAGCCACCAACTTGCATCCCCACCAACTGACATCCCATGAACTGCCTGACATCCCCACTGACTGACTGACATCTTCACTGACTAACATCCCCACCGAATGACATCCCATTAACTGCCTGACATCCCCACTGACTGACATCTTGACTGACTCACATTCCCATGACTGACATCCAAACTGATTGACAACCCCAACAACTGACTGACATCCCCACTGACTGACATCCACACCGACTGACATCCCAACCAACTGACATCCCACTGACTGACTGACATCCCCACTCACTGACTGATATCTCCACCAACTGACATCCTCATGACTGATGTCCACACTGACTAACATCCCCACTGACTGATGGACATCTCCACTGACTGATATCTCCACTGACTGACATCTCCACCAACTGACATCTCCCCTGACTGACATCCACACTGACTGACATCCCTTTGACTGGCATCCCTTTGACTGGCATCCCCACTGACTGGCATCCCCACTGACTGACATGCCCACCTATAGGCGTCCCCACTGACTGGCACCCCATTAACTGCCTGACATCCCCACTGACTGACTGACTTCTCCACCAACTGACATCCTCATGACTGATGTCCACACCGACTAACATCCCCACTGACTGATGGACATCTCCACTGACTGATATCTCCACTGACTGACATCTCCACTGACTGACATCTCCACCAACTGACATCTCCCCTGACTGACATCCACACTGACTGACATCCCTTTGACTGGCATCCCTTTGACTGGCATCCCCACTGACTGGCATCCCCACTGACTGGCATCCCCACTGACTGGCATCCCCACTGACTGACATGCCCACCTATAGGCGTCCCCACTGACTGGCACCCCATTAACTGCCTGACATCCCCACTGACTGACTGACTTCTCCACCAACTGACATCCCCACTGACTGGCATCCCACTGACTGACTGACAAGACCACCAGCTGTCTGACATGCCCACCAGTTGACTGGCATGCCCAACAGCTGACTGACATCTCCACCGACTGACAATCCCATGACTGACAATCCACCAAATAACAACCCCACCGACTGACAACTCATGACTGCCAACTGGCATCCCATTAAATGCCTGACATCCCCACTGACTGACTGATATCTCCACCAACTGACATCTCCACCGACTGGCATCCCATTAACTGCCTGGCATCCACACTGACTGACTGACATCTCCACCGACTAACATCCCATTAACTGATTGACATCCCCACTGACTGACATCGCATTAACTTCCTAACATCCCCACTGACTGATTGGCATCTCCGCTGACTGACATCCTGACTGACTGACATCCCCATGACTGACATCCACACTGATTGACATCCCCATCAACTGACTGACATCCCCACTGACTGAAATTCCAACCAACTGACATCACACTGACTGATTGACATCCCCACTCACTGACTGACATCTCCACTGACTTACATCCCCATGGCTGACATCCCCATGACCAACTAACATCCCCACCGACTGACATTCCCACTGACTGGCTGACATCTCCACTGAGTGACATCTCCACCGACTGAAGTCCACACCAACTGACATCCCCAAGACTGGCATCCACACCGACTGACATCCCCAAGACTGGCATCCACACTGACTGACATCCCCACTGACTGACTGACATCCCCACTGACTGTCATGCCCACTGACTGACTGAGATGCTCACTAGCTGACTGACATCCCCACCAACTGACTGACGTCCCCACTAGCTGACTGACATGTCCACCAGCTGTCTGACATGCCCACCGGTTGACTGGCATGCCCACCAGCTGACTGACATCCCCATTGACTGTCATGCCCACTGACTGACTGAGATGCTCACTAGCTGACTGACATCCCCACCAACTGACCGACGTCCCCACTAGCTGACTGACATGTCCACCAGCTGTCTGGCATGCCCACCGGTTGACTGGCATGCCCACCAGCTGACTGACATCCCCACTGACTGTCATGCCCACTGACTGACTGAGATGCTCACTAGCTGACTGACATCCCCACCAACTGACTGACGTCCCCACTAGCTGACTGACATGTCCACCAGCTGTCTGGCATGCCCACCGGTTGACTGGCATGCCCACCAGCTGACTGACATCCCCACTGACTGTCATGCCCACTGACTGACTGAGATGCTCACTAGCTGACTGACATCCCCACCAACTGACTGACGTCCCCACTAGCTGACTGACATGTCCACCAGCTGTCTGGCATGCCCACCGGTTGACTGGCATGCCCACCAGCTGACTGACATCCCCACTGACTGTCATGCCCACTGACTGACTGAGATGCTCACTAGCTGACTGACATCCCCACCAACTGACTGACGTCCCCACTAGCTGACTGACATGTCCACCAGCTGTCTGGCATGCCCACCGGTTGACTGGCATGCCCACCAGCTGACTGACATCCCCACTGACTGTCATGCCCACTGACTGACTGAGATGCTCACTAGCTGACTGACATCCCCACCAACTGACTGACGTCCCCACTAGCTGACTGACATGTCCACCAGCTGTCTGGCATGCCCACCGGTTGACTGGCATGCCCACCAGCTGACTGACATCCCCACTGACTGTCATGCCCACTGACTGACTGAGATGCTCACTAGCTGACTGACATCCCCACCAACTGACTGACGTCCCCACTAGCTGACTGACATGTCCACCAGCTGTCTGGCATGCCCACCGGTTGACTGGCATGCCCACCAGCTGACTGACATCCCCACTGACTGTCATGCCCACTGACTGACTGAGATGCTCACTAGCTGACTGACATCCCCACCAACTGACTGACGTCCCCACTAGCTGACTGACATGTCCACCAGCTGTCTGGCATGCCCACCGGTTGACTGGCATGCCCACCAGCTGACTGACATCCCCACTGACTGTCATGCCCACTGACTGACTGAGATGCTCACTAGCTGACTGACATCCCCACCAACTGACTGACGTCCCCACTAGCTGACTGACATGTCCACCAGCTGTCTGGCATGCCCACCGGTTGACTGGCATGCCCACCAGCTGACTGACATCCCCACTGACTGTCATGCCCACTGACTGACTGAGATGCTCACTAGCTGACTGACATCCCCACCAACTGACTGACGTCCCCACTAGCTGACTGACATGTCCACCAGCTGTCTGGCATGCCCACCGGTTGACTGGCATGCCCACCAGCTGACTGACATCCCCACTGACTGTCATGCCCACTGACTGACTGAGATGCTCACTAGCTGACTGACATCCCCACCAACTGACTGACGTCCCCACTAGCTGACTGACATGTCCACCAGCTGTCTGGCATGCCCACCGGTTGACTGGCATGCCCACCAGCTGACTGACATCCCCACTGACTGTCATGCCCACTGACTGACTGAGATGCTCACTAGCTGACTGACATCCCCACCAACTGACTGACGTCCCCACTAGCTGACTGACATGTCCACCAGCTGTCTGACATGCCCACCGGTTGACTGGCATGCCCACCAGCTGACTGACATCCCCACTGACTGTCATGCCCACTGACTGACTGAGATGCTCACTAGCTGACTGACATCCCCACCAACTGACTGACGTCCCCACTAGCTGACTGACATGTCCACCAGCTGTCTGGCATGCCCACCGGTTGACTGGCATGCCCACCAGCTGACTGACATCCCCACTGACTGTCATGCCCACTGACTGACTGAGATGCTCACTAGCTGACTGACATCCCCACCAACTGACTGACGTCCCCACTAGCTGACTGACATGTCCACCAGCTGTCTGGCATGCCCACCGGTTGACTGGCATGCCCACCAGCTGACTGACATCCCCACTGACTGTCATGCCCACTGACTGACTGAGATGCTCACTAGCTGACTGACATCCCCACCAACTGACTGACGTCCCCACTAGCTGACTGACATGTCCACCAGCTGTCTGGCATGCCCACCGGTTGACTGGCATGCCCACCAGCTGACTGACATCCCCACTGACTGTCATGCCCACTGACTGACTGAGATGCTCACTAGCTGACTGACATCCCCACCAACTGACTGACGTCCCCACTAGCTGACTGACATGTCCACCAGCTGTCTGGCATGCCCACCGGTTGACTGGCATGCCCACCAGCTGACTGACATCCCCACTGACTGTCATGCCCACTGACTGACTGAGATGCTCACTAGCTGACTGACATCCCCACCAACTGACTGACGTCCCCACTAGCTGACTGACATGTCCACCAGCTGTCTGGCATGCCCACCGGTTGACTGGCATGCCCACCAGCTGACTGACATCCCCACTGACTGTCATGCCCACTGACTGACTGAGATGCTCACTAGCTGACTGACATCCCCACCAACTGACTGACGTCCCCACTAGCTGACTGACATGTCCACCAGCTGTCTGGCATGCCCACCGGTTGACTGGCATGCCCACCAGCTGACTGACATCCCCACTGACTGTCATGCCCACTGACTGACTGAGATGCTCACTAGCTGACTGACATCCCCACCAACTGACTGACGTCCCCACTAGCTGACTGACATGTCCACCAGCTGTCTGACATGCCCACCGGTTGACTGGCATGCCCACCAGCTGACTGACATCCCCACTGACTGTCATGCCCACTGACTGACTGAGATGCTCACTAGCTGACTGACATCCCCACCAACTGACTGACGTCCCCACTAGCTGACTGACATGTCCACCAGCTGTCTGACATGCCCACCGGTTGACTGGCATGCCCACCAGCTGACTGACATCCCCACTGACTGTCATGCCCACTGACTGACTGAGATGCTCACTAGCTGACTGACATCCCCACCAACTGACTGACGTCCCCACTAGCTGACTGACATGTCCACCAGCTGTCTGACATGCCCACCGGTTGACTGGCATGCCCACCAGCTGACTGACATCCCCACTGACTGTCATGCCCACTGACTGACTGAGATGCTCACTAGCTGACTGACATCCCCACCAACTGACTGACGTCCCCACTAGCTGACTGACATGTCCACCAGCTGTCTGGCATGCCCACCGGTTGACTGGCATGCCCACCAGCTGACTGACATCCCCACTGACTGTCATGCCCACTGACTGACTGAGATGCTCACTAGCTGACTGACATCCCCACCAACTGACTGACGTCCCCACTAGCTGACTGACATGTCCACCAGCTGTCTGGCATGCCCACCGGTTGACTGGCATGCCCACCAGCTGACTGACATCCCCACTGACTGTCATGCCCACTGACTGACTGAGATGCTCACTAGCTGACTGACATCCCCACCAACTGACTGACGTCCCCACTAGCTGACTGACATGTCCACCAGCTGTCTGGCATGCCCACCGGTTGACTGGCATGCCCACCAGCTGACTGACATCCCCACTGACTGTCATGCCCACTGACTGACTGAGATGCTCACTAGCTGACTGACATCCCCACCAACTGACTGACGTCCCCACTAGCTGACTGACATGTCCACCAGCTGTCTGGCATGCCCACCGGTTGACTGGCATGCCCACTGACTGACTGAGATGCTCACTAGCTGACTGACATCCCCACCAACTGACTGACGTCCCCACTAGCTGACTGACATGTCCACCAGCTGTCTGACATGCCCACTGACTGTCATGCCCACTGACTGACATCCCCACTGAGTCTCATTGTTTGACTGAAAGGCTGGAAGTCCTAACCTATTCCGCCCTCCCTACTGAAGCCTCTGAAGAGCCAGAGCCACTGAACTCGATCACAGCATTCACTTACTGCCCTTCTCTTTACCTCCTCTACTTTTATTGACTGCTGTACTTCCAAAGAGCCAGTCAAAACTCAACTCCTCCTCTCAAAATTTGGGTTCTACTGCTAACTGGACGCTCAATATATTTTATTTAATTTATACATAAAGCATGGTAACAGGCCATTTCAGCCTACTAATCTGTGCAGTCCAATTATCCCAACGAGCCTGAACATATGCTGGAAACTGGAGCCCCTGAGGAAAACCCACATAGAGAACGTACAAACTCCTCACAGTGAGTTCATGTGAAATGTGGTCAAGATGGGGATGTTAGCTCTGCCTCTTCAACCTCCTTAGTATATCTGGTACAGTAAAACTAGGTGTCCATCTGTTTGGGGGACATGCTACCAAAATGTCCACACTGCCTTTATGTTCATAATATTCTGTGACTTTGACCAATTCCAGATCGTTCTGTTACAGGAACCTTACCTGCAGAGTACATGTGAGTGCTGCAGTTACCGTCTGGATCCTGAGAAGCCTGTGCAGTTCCTGAATCTGCAGTGTGATAATGGAGATGTGGAACCAATTGTCCTTCCAGTTATTCACAGCTGTGAGTGCAGTAGTTGCCAAGGTGGGTGACTGAAGATGTTGAACCGATACAAAGTAAATTAGGTTTGTCAAGATTGTGCTCTATCAGGAGTCAGACTTTAAAAGAACACTGGACAACTTTTTTTTCGACAAGGTTTACTTCCTGAAAAACAATTGGGGATTATGATAGAGTTGGTTGGAGAAGTGACAAATGGAGTTCGATCTGGAGAAATGTGAAGTGACGCATTTTGGAAGGTTAAACTTGAAGGCAGATTCTAAACAGTGCGGAAGAACAGAGGAGCCTTGGAATCCAAATCCATAGCTCTCTCAAGATTACCATGCAGGTTAATAGGTTAGTAAAGGCCGATGGTGTGCTGGCCTTCATTTGTCGGGGGATTGAGTTCAAGAGTTGTGAGTTAATGTTTCAGCTCTATAAAACTCTAGTTACACTACATTTGGAATACTGTGTTCAGTTCTGGTCACCTCATTACAGAAGGATGTGGATACATTGGAGAGGGTTGTAGAGGAGAATTACCCAAATGTTTCTGGATTGGAGAACTTAACTTATGACACAAGGTTAAAGAGCTAAAGCTTTTCTCTTTAGAGCGAAGAAAGATGAGAGGGGAATTAACTCAGGTCGACGAGATTCTGAGAGGCATAGATAGGGGTGGACAGCCAGTGTCTGTTTCCCAGGGCAGGATCAGCAAACACCAGAGGACATGTGTACAAAGTGAAGGGAGGGAAGTTTAGGGGAGACATCAGGGGTACGTTTTTTTACACAGAGAGTAATAGATTCCCAGTATGCTTTGGCAGGCTGGTAAGATAGGGATATTTAAAAGACTTTTCAGTAGGCACATAGATGCAAGAAGGTTAAAGGGCTGTGTGTGAAGATTTAGACTATTGATTGTTTATGTACGTTGTAGGCCGAGGAGCCTGTACTGTGCTGTAATCATCCATGTTCTATGTAATAGTCATACAGCAGAGTATCAAGTCCATAGGCCAAGCCTGTATCCGCCAAACAGCGTTCCCTCCAGCTTTAGTCCCACTTGCCTGTATTAGGCCCTGATCCCTCCAATTCCCTCCCATTCATGGAGTTGTGGATAGGTGGATAGAACATTCAGCACAGTACAGCTCCTTCACCCACCATGTCCTGACCGATGTAAACCTACTGCACATTAATCTGATCCTTCCCTAGTTATCCAAATGTGTCTTGAAGGAAACATGCTTCCCCCACTATCCCACCAGCTTTCTCCATGTCCCCTCACACCCTTTGTAAATCTCACACCCTCACCTTAGAGTTGTGGCTTTGATTCTCCTAATCTAGGAAACTGACTGTACTATTTAGTTTATCAATGATCCTCATTTCATGGATCTCAGTCAGATCCCTCTCAACCTCCTATGCTCTAAGAAAATAGGACTCGTATTTCCAGACTTTGCTCTGCAAGTTGATTTGTTAGTTAAGAAGTCTAATGCTGGGCTAGCTTATTTTACAGAGTTGTAGGTGCCTGGAGCATTGCCAGGGGTGGTAGAGAAGGCTGGTTCAATAGGGACATTTATAAGAGAGGCACATGGATGTAAGAGGGTGTGAGGGACAGAAGGGTTAGATTGATGTGAAGTATAACAAAGTCTGTGTCACTGTGATTGCAGTATGTACACTCAGTAGGTCCCACAGTGTCCATGGGTCAAAAGTATATAACCAGCGTTTTGGGCCTGAGCCCTTTGTCAATGTATGAGCAAAACAAGTACTAGCCCACAGCCAAGAGGCAATAATTGGACATGGAGAGGAGGGCAGGAGAGGGGCAACTGATGTGAAGTAGATTTATATTAGTCAGAATAACACCATGGGCTGGACCTATTCTGTGTTCTTTATCTACATCAATTGGGAAGGTGGGCCAAGAAAGTGGCATGGAATTTAATTCTGGCAAGTGTGACGTGTTGGTCAGTCAAACTAGGGTAGGATATATCTGGGAATACAGATATATAATGCCCTGAAAGTGAAGTCACAGATGGACAGGGTTGTAAAGAGAACTTTTGGCACATTGTCCTTCATAAATGAAAGTATTGAGTACAGGAATTGGGATGTTATAGTGAAGTTGTAGAAGACATTGGCGAGGTCAAATTTTGGAGTATTGTGTACAGTCTTGGTCACTGAACTACAGGAAAAATATCAATAAGATAGAGAGTTCAGAGAAGATTTACTAGGATGTTGCCCAGACTTCATGAACTGAGTTACAGAGAAAGATTAAACAGGTTAGGACTTTATTCCCTGGAGTGAGGGGTGATTTGATCGAGGTATTTAAAATTATGAGGGGGGACAGGCTTTTTCCACTGAGGGTGGGTGAGATTCAAACAGAGGACATGGGTTAAGGGTGAAAGGGGAAAAGTTTAGGGGGAACATGAGAGGGAACTTCTTCACACAGAGAGTGGTGGGAGTGTGGAACGAGCTATCAGCTGAAGTGGTGAATGTAGGCTCAATTTTAACATTTAAGAAGAATTTGGACAGATACATGGATGGGAGGGGTATGGAGGGCTATGGACTGGGTGCAGGTCATTGGGACTAGGCAAAATAAATGGTTCAGCACAGACTAGAAGGGCCGAAGAGGCCAGTAGCTGTGCCGTAATGTTCTATGTTGAGGTACAAGGTGCAGAGTTCCGATAAAGGGGAAACTCAGCTGGGTGGCAACTCGGTGAAGGATTTACCTTTAATAGGTAAATCATGTTTAAGGCACACTTAGAATGGTGTGTGCAGTTCTGATAACCCACTTATAAATTGGAAGGGGTGCAGAGAAGATTTCTTTGTTCTCGGTTCTGAGATCCACCAGAATGTTACTGGGACTGGAGGGAATGAATCATTGGGAGAGGTTACCAGATCTAGATTGGGACTCGATAGTGCTGGGGAAATTGGTGCAGATAGATACAATCACTGTGTTTTTGAGACATTTAAACGCACAAGTCACAGAAGGATGCAGGCTGGATGGGACCCAATGGGACCAGTGTGAAGACCAAAAGGCCCCACGTAGATGTTGTGGGCTGAAGGGTCTGTTTCTATACTCTTCAAAGGCTATGTAACTTGTGCAAAGGAACAAGCTGTGCATGGCTGTAATGTGGAAATTGCAGACAGACACAAAGTGAACCAATATCAGTGAAATGCTTTCAATGTGTCTGCTTGGAATAGATGGCCTGTTCCTGATAGAGACAAGGTACAGGCCTGAACTGCACAAGAGGAAAGTACATTTCATTCTAGATGCTCCCAGAGCTTGTGTTGCAATCCCTTCACAGTGGCTTGAAACAACTCATTGTGATTGAATTCTTGTTCTTCTTTCAGGTGGAGATTTTACCAGTCGCTGAGGTTCCACCCAATGATTCATGGAGCATTAGCATTGTCTCATTTAAAAAAGAACAGCAGTTTTTTCTTTAGAAATGATTAGGTAATTTGCAACATGTCTCAACTGGATTTGGGTCTCTATTAAAAGTCACACAGTGTGTGTTTTCAACCAATGAATCTCTGCTCATTTCCTTCGATTCTTTCACTTACTATTCTTTGGCTTGGCTTCGCGGACGAAGATTTATGGAGGGGTAATGTCCACGTCTGCTGCAGGCTTGTTGGTGACTGAGAAGTCCGATGCAGGACAGGCAGGCACAGTTGCAGCGGTTGAAAGGGAAAATTGGTGGGTTAGGGTTGGGTGTTGGGTTTTTCCTCCTTTGTCTTTTGTCAGTGAGGTGGGCTCTGCGGTCTTCTTCAAAGGGGGTTGCTGCCCGCCAAACTGAGGCGCCAAGATGCACGGTTGGAGGTGAGATCAGCCCACTGGCGGTGGTCAATGTAGCAGGCTCCAAGAGATTTCTTTAAGCAGTCCTTGTACCTCTTCTTTGGTGCACCTCTGTCTCGGTGGCCAGTGGAGAACTCGCGATAGAACACGATCTTGGGAAGGCGATAGTCCTCCATTCTGGAGACACGACCCACCCAGCGCAGTTGGGTCTTCAGCAGCATGGATTTGATGCTTGCGGACTCTGCCAGCTCGAGTACTTCGATGTTGGTGATGAAGTCATTCCAATGAATGTTGAGGATGGAGCGGAGACAGCGCTGATGGAAGCGTTAGAGACAATTAAAACCATTAACTCTCCTTGAAGAAAGGGGTTGGTCCCATTATTTGGAACTGAACCACCTTCCAATTTATGGGAACTGAATGTTTGACCCAGACAGCCAGTGGATCGGCATCTCTGTAACTACCTCCTCCAAAAGGTCCTGCCGATTTACTACTTTTAAATCTCGTTGATCTCAGAAACATGAACCAGCAGAGAATTAAGACAGTCACACAAGGATGATCATCTAGAAATTTATAAAGAAGGGGAAATAATACAACTAATTTAGTAAAGAACAAAAACATGCAGTAAAACCATCTATAGACAGAAAAGATTCACAATACTGAATGTGGTCATTGGATCAGCACATTTTACAGTTTTTGCAGATTAGAAAAGCAGAGGTGTTTCTATCTTAACCACAATTACAGCAAGTAAGTATAGGTAGATAAATCCCCAGGGTAGTTCCCTCATACCTTGAAATTCTGATTTCCAGTTTATTGTCAGAGTACATACACAATATCACATCCAACCCTGACATTCTTTTTCCTGTGGGTGAGGCAGAATGACCAGTATTGGCAGTGAAAATAAACTGACAATGTACACGTAAAAGTAAAGAACTGTAAACAAGTTGATTGCAATGCAGAGAGAGGGAAAACCTAATGAAGTGCACAAGTACGAGTCCTTAAATGAGTCCCTGATTGAGTTTATTGTTGAGGAGTCTGATGGTGGAGGGTATCAGCTGTTCCTCAACCTGGTGGTGCGAGTCTTGTGGCACCGATACCTTTATCCTGATGGCAGCAGCAAGAACAGAGCATGTGCTGGGTGGTGTGGATCCTTGATGATGGCTGCTGCTCTCCGACAGCAGTATTCCCTGTAGATGTTCTCAATGGTGGGGAGGGTTGTACCTTTGATGAGGGTGTACTAACAATAACCAGACCAGCAGTGCGAGTATAAGACAGCTTTAATAAACTAATATGTACACTAAGAGGTCTTGTCTCTCTACAAGACAAACCTGGAAGGCTGGACTGTAGCTCTGGACTGCACAGGGGTGACCCCTGGTGACCTAGTGGTGTAATTACATATCACCACATTCACCTCCCCCTTAAAATTTATTTCCCCCCCCCCACCCCTGTCCTCCTTCCCTTGTCGGTAAGTTCATAAGTCCAAAATTTTTCATGGCTTCCGTTGCCTTCTGGACCTTCTCGGTAGTAGTATAGGGGTGGGGAGTCTGGCCTGCCTCTCGGCCTTTCTTGGTGGAGGTGTGGGAGTGGGAAGTACTAGATGGCCATGTGGCCGTGTGGGCTGGGGATCCTCTTGTATGGGATGAGGTCCTGCCATCAAGTCTAGGGTGGTGATATTTTGTGGGGGGGCGTACCCAGGGTCCTGATTTCCGGGGTGGGTGGTCTAGTCCTCTGGGGTGACTTGATGGACGACTGTTCTAGCGACTGCTGCTGCGCTTCTTGTTGATCTGTAGACATCTGTGTTTCTTCCGCGTTGTTCACACATCCGGCCGGCGCGAGATCCCTGGCAGCCACCGAGGCTTCTCTTCCATCTGGGAATGTGACAAAGGCATACTGAGGATTCGCGTCCCTCAACTCCACTTGATCCACCAGCGGGTCCGCTTTGTGGGGTCTGCAGTGCTTCCGGAGGAGAACAGCTCCCGGTGTCATCATCCATTTAGGCAGCTCTGTGCCCGTCGAGGCTTTCCTTGTGAAAGAAAAGATACGTTCAAGTGGGGTCATGTTAGTGGCAGTACACAACAAAGAATATATAGAGTGGAGGGCTTCTGGCAACACTTCTTGCCATCTAGTAACAGGCAGATCTTTTGCTTTTAAAGTCAAGAGGACCGTTTTCTAGAGAGTGGCATTTTCCCTTTCGACTTGTCCATTCACCCGGGATTGTAACTTGTAGTGCGGCTGGTAGCAATCTCTCTTTTGTGCAGGTACTGCTGTACTTCTGCGCTCATGAATGCAGCTCCCCTGTCTGTATGTAGTTCAGGTTCCCAAATATGCTGAAGATGGGTTGGAGGCATTTTATAACAGTGGATGCTGATACATCAGAACACGGGATTGCGAAGGGAAACGGGAATATTCATCTATTTACGTTTAGGAAATAGACATTTCTATTATTGGATGGGAGCAGGCCTTTAAAATCGAGGCTGAGGTGCTCAAAAGGTTTGGTAGTTTTTATCAGGGTGGCTTTGTCTGGTCGGTAAAATTGCAGTTTGCATTCCGCACAGATGGGGCAGCTCTTGTTCACTGACCTCACTTCCTCTACCGAAAATTAGAGGTTTTGGGTTTTAATGAAGTGAAACAGTCTAGTGATCCCTGGCTGACCCAGCTCATCGTGCAAGCTCTGCAACTGGGACGTGGGGTTAAGGATGGCACAAGTGCCTCTGGACAGCGCGTTCGGGGGCTCGTTGAGTCTCCCGGGGCGGTATAGAATATCATAGTTAAATGTAGACAATTCTATCCACCAGCGCAGGATTTTATCATTCTTAATTCTCCCCCTGTTCTGGTTATAAAACATAAAAGCCACAGACCATTGGTCCATGACGAGGGTGAAGTGTTTGCATGCCAGATAATGTTGCCAGTGCCTTACTGCTTCCACAATGGCTAGGACCTCCTTCTCTACTGCTGAGTGTCTTACCTCTGACCCCTGTAGGGTTCATGAGAAAAAGGCCACCAGTCATGCATCTTGGTTTAGGGTGTCTGCCAGCGCCACATCGGATGCATCTGTTTCTACTTGAAACAGGTTCAACTCATCTATGGACCACATGGTAGCTTTAGCGATATGGTCCCTAACGTCCCTGAATGCTCTGGTGGCTGCTGAGCACAGTGTGAAAACTCAGGCTTTTATAAGTGGGCAGGCCCCGTTGGCGTAGTTGGGGACCCTTTGGGCGTAGTAAGCGAACAGTCCCAAACACCTTTTTGGTGCTTTCAGCGTGTGTGGCACTGGGATGTCTAGGAGAGGGCACATACGGGCAGGGTCTGGACTGATTTCCCCGTTCTGTACTATGTAGCCCAGGATTGGCAACTTCCTGGCGCTAAAGACGCATTTGTCCCTGTTACGTGTTAGGTTACTTTCTTCCTCGGCTGCCTGGAAGAAGCGTTTTAAATTCATGTCATGATCCTCCTGAGTGTGGCCACAGATTGTCACGTTGTCTAAGTAGGGGAACACCACTTTCAGTTCAAACTCATCTACTATTCGGTCCATTTCTCTCTGAAACAGAGACTCTCTGCAAGACGAATCTGGAAGGCTAGACTGTAATTCTGGACTGCTTTATATACAAGGTCACCAGGATGACCCCTGGTGTAATTATATATCATCACAGAGGGAGGCTCATGTAGAAATTGCAGGGGCACTGTAAAAAAAATTAATGTTTGTTGATTAATTGGGGTAATTTGTCAGGCACAGGCTTGTGGACCAGAAGGGCCTGTTACCATGTGGTATGTATGTCTAAATATATTTAATATGTCTTTAGCCAAGGGTAAGGTGCCAGAGGATTGGAGGATGCGCATTTAGTTCAGTTGTATATAAAAGCTCTAAATCCAAATTTTAGGCCATTAAGCCTGCCGTCAGTTATTGGAAGGGTTCAAAGAGTTCTTAGGGCAGCGCAGTTTAGTGTAGCAATGAATGCAACCATTACAGCATGAGCAACCTGGGTTTGAAGCCAGCGCTGTGTGAAAGGAGTTTGCACCTTCTCCCCGCCTCTGTGTGTGTTTCCTCCGGATGCTCCAGTTTCCTCTCACTCTTCAAAACGCACCAGGTTGTTGGGAGTAATTAGGTGGCACATGCTTGTGATCTGAAAGGGCTGTTACAACCGTATGTCTAAAATTTTTTAAATATTAAGTGAAGAGCATGTATCCAGGTTTTGGATAGACAGGGTAATCAATATGCCTTTGTGCGTGGTAGGTCGTGTTTAACCAATAATAGTTTTTCAAGGAGGTTACCAGGAAAGTAGATGAAGGAAAGGCTGTGGATGTTGTCTACATGGACTTTTGTAAGCCCTTTGACCACAAGACATTGGAGCAGAAATAGGCCATTCAGCCCATCATTTAATCCTGAGATGATCCATTCTCACTAAGCCCCAATGCGCAACCTTCTCCCCATAACCTTTGATGCCCTGGCTAATCAAGAACCGATCAATCTCTACCATAAATACATCCAATGACCCAATGTCCACAACTGCCAGTGGCAACAAATTCCACAGAAGAAATTCCTCCTCATCTCTGTTCTAAGGGGATACCCTTCAATCTTGTCCCAGACTCTCCCACTGTGGGAAACAACCTTTCTCCATCTACTCTGTCCACACCTTTCAACATTCAAAATGTTTCATTGAGATCCCCCTCATTCTCCTAAATTCCAACGTCCAGGCAAGAGATGTCAAATGTTCCTCGTGTGATAACTCTTTCATTCCCAGAATCATCCTTGTGAACCTCCACTGAACCCACCCCAGTGTCAGCACATCCTTCCTTAAATGAGGAGCCCAAATTTGCCCACAATCCTCCACGTGAGGTCTCACCAGGGCCTTATAAACCCCAACATCACATCCCTGCTCTTATCTTCTATTCCCCTTGAAATGAAAACCAGCATCGCATTTGCCTTCTTCACCACCAACCAACGTGCAGGTTTACCTTCAGGCTTCTGCACGAGGACTCCCAGGTTGCTCTGTATCTGGGGATTTTCAATTTTCTCCCCATTTAGAAACAGTCAGCCTGTTTATTATTTTTCTACCCAAGTGCATGACCATCCACTTTCCAACATTGTATTTTATTTGCCGTTTCTCTGCCCGTTCTCCTAATCTCTCCAAGTCCTTCTGCAGCCTCTGTGTTGTCTCCACACTCCTGGCTCCTCCACCTCCCTTCGTATCATCTCCAAACTTGGCCATAAAGCCATTAATATACAACATATAAAGAAGTGGCCCCAAAACTGACCCCTCTGGACACCACTAATAACTGGCAACCAAGCAGAATATAATCCCTGTATTCCAATTCTCTGGCTTCCAACCAATCAGCTTCAAGCTGTGTTATACCATCTGCTTTTATATTGTTAAGTAGCAGCCTCATGGGTGGCACCTAATTAAAAACATTCTGAAAGTCCAAGCGCACAACATCCACTGCATCTCCCTTATCCAGCCGGCTGGTCACTTCCTCAAAGGATTCTAATCAGTTTGTCAGGTACAGTTTTTCATTACGGAATGCATGCTGGCTTTGGCCAATCCTGCCTTATCCTCCCAAGTACCCCATAACCTCATCCTTTACAATCGACTCCAACATCAAGCTAACCGGCTGATCATTTCCTTCCCTTCTTGAATAGTGGGGTGACATTTGTGATTTTCCAGTCTTCTGGGCCCAGGCCAGAATCTATTGATTCCTGAAAGATCATCCCCAATGCCTCCACCATCTCTACCACTCCCTCTTTCAGCCCCCAAAGGTGTGATCCATCGGGTCTGGGAGACGCATCCACTCTTTGACCATTCAGCTTTCTGAGCACCTTCTCCCTTGAAATAGTCCCTGCACCCACTTCCCTGATACTCTTCAACATCTGGCCCATGCTTCATGTCATTCACAGTGACGCACTCTTCTGATCCAATGTCACCTCTTTCTAATGATTTTTTTTTGAAAACTTTATTTATTTTAAAAAATTGTTAATAGAAAATAGAAATGTGGTGCCTGCCACATTGACCACCGCCAGTGGGCTGATCTCGCCTCCAACCGTGCATCTTGGCACCTCACAGTTCGGTAGGCAGCAACCTCCTTTGAAGAAGACCGCAGAGCCCACCTCACTGACAAAAGACAAAGGAGGAAAAACCCAACCCCAACCAACCAATTTTCCCTTGCAATCGTGCCTGCCTGTCCCGCATCGGACTTGTCAGTCACCAACAAGCCTACAGCAGACGTGGTCATACCCCTCCATAAATCTTCATCTGCGAAGCCAAGCCAAAGAAAGAAATATAAAAAAGAAAATTAAAAACATAAACACAGAAAGAAGAACAAAAAAAAGAAATACCCCTCCCAACCCATCAGCCTGCTCTCTGAAGGAGAGCTAAAAATAGGAAAAATATATAATACATCAAAGTACATCTAAATGCATATATTCCAAATATGGTAACTACTTATTGACCAAAAAAAATTATATGTAATTTTTCCATAACAATATGTTTTCAATTCATTCTGCCATCGCGTTATATTAATCACTGTGTTATCTTTCCATGTTCTTGCTACACATTTTCGAGCTACAGCCAGTACTAAATGTTTGAAATTTATCCAGCCCTAATCCCTTTAAAGCACACATGTCAAACTCTGGCCCACGGGCCAAATTTGGCCCACGATATAATTATATTTGGCCCGCAAGATCATATTAAATATATATTAGAGTTGGCCCGCTGGCCGCTATGCCAGTATAGCGCATGCACACTGAAGGTGAAAATGAAGATGCCGGATGTGTGGAGGGATCTCAGAGTCCCGAATCCTGGGGATCGGAGCGCCACACTCGGCCCGCCCGGCTCCCAGACACACAGATGCGGCTGGAGTTGGGGACCATCCTCGCTGGGTCTGCGCTTCAGCGGCGACGCCGGACTGAACGTCTCGTTGGCGATGCCTTCCCCCTCGCTCCGTGCGCGGCGGACCCTGCCTCCCACTCCTTTTGTTGAAGACGAGCCCAGCGCCGTAAGATCGCAGTTTAATCCCTCTCCAACCATGGGAGGGGGTGGGAGCAACAATTCCTCCCGGACGCCGGCGTTTCAACGGGGGGTTCGGGTGCCTTCGTCAGGCGACTGACCTGTTGGTCCAAGACAAGGGGAGAGCGTACAAACTCCACACAGACAGCACCTGAACTCGGGTGAACGTGGAGCTGCGACCCCACATTCCAAATCAGGACTGTGTGTAAGATTGGGAGCAGTAAGACGGAAGCTTATTTTGTTCCTGTGATTTAAGCCTTTCTTGGGGTGGTGGGGTCCTTCTCTGACCACTTGCCTAACAATTGACCTAATCAGATGTGGAGTTACCACAATACAACGTTCTCAACCTTTTTCTTTCCACTCACGTCCCTGTGCCATTGGTACTCTGTGATTAGTAAGGGATTGCTTAAGGTGGTCTGTGGGTGGGAAGAAAAAGTTTGAAGACCACTGCTTTAATCATCCCTCATTGACTCATCATGTGCACGGTTTCAGAACGCTAAAGGAAATGGGCCAATGACAATTTTTCTCAAGCAAAATATTTCAGTAACAATTGGGTCTAGAGCAGTGATTCTCATCCTTTCCTTCCCACTCGCATCCCACCTTAAGCAATCCCTTACTAATTACAGAGTTCCGATGGCATAGGACACACATGTCAAACTCTGGCCCGCGGGCATAATTATATTTGGCCCGCAAGATCATTTCAAAAATGTATTAGAGGTGGCCCGCTGGCCGCCGCGCCAGTATAGCGCATGCACAGTAATACAACAAATCCCAGAATGCATTGGCGTCAGCCCGCTAATCGCCCCCACCTCCTCTGTTTACGTTGCAGGGTCTCACCGTGGATTCTGGTTTTGGGGCCTGGCCGGTGTCAGGGGAAGCCAAGGCCGCATCCCAGCGCCCAGAACCGGAGGCCTCGGGCCTGACCTCGCCAGGACCATTGCCCACTCCCCCTCCCTGCCGCAGGCCGACCCGCGACTCACGGTGACGGGGCCACTGATCCGCCGAGATGCCGCCCTGCAGCGAGAGCCAATGCCCCCGCACTGTCGTGTTCCAACCCGATCGCCCGCAAACCCCGCCCTCCCGCACACAGGCCTGAGTAAGGATTATGAACTTTAATCTCAGGATAAAACGATCTTCCAATAGTTTCATGTTACAGTGATAAATATATTCCTGGTTAAAAATGGTCCTGCACGTGGATACAAGCTCATTAGGCATAAAACTTGAAAACTGTGTAAATCAAAGGATATCTGTACCAATGGAAAAAGGGCATGGAAAATAACCCTGCTAGAGTTCATGCCCACAATCAGTCACCCATTTGATTGTTTCAGGAATCATGTTATTCTCCCACATTCTCAATAGCCCTCAGATTTTACTATTCGACAGCACACTAGCAACATTTGACAAATCCTCTATAGAGAAAGATTATTTATTGAATATTTTATTTCTCATTTGTTAATGCTTCTGGAAAGAGTTTATCCAAAACTATTATTAAACATTTATTTTAATAAGAAAAAGTTTAACATTACATATGTTGAAAGAAGAGAAAATATGCAGATGTTGTTGAAAATTTTCAATAAATATTTAGTTCGGCCCTCGACTTAGTCCAAGTTTTTAATTTTGGCCCTCCGTGAATTTGAGTTTGACACCCCTGCTTTAAAGGAACCATGTAACACATTAAAAAAATAGATGGATCTAATGGTAACTTAATGTTATATAACTTTTTTCAAAATTAACCTAATTTCTTCCCAAAATGGCTGTACATAAACAAAAGACCAAACAGCATGTAAAAAAAAAAGTACCAGTACATACAGCACATCTAAAACAAGAATCCGAGATATTAAAACCATATTTTTTCAATTTCTCTGGAGTTAATTATAACTGATGTAAAACATTATAATTAACCATTCCATACTGTTTACACTGTTGTAACACATATCTGCCCAATAATCTTCAGGAAAAACAAAAGCTAAATCATTTTCCCACTTAAGCTTCGACTTCTCCCATTCCGGTTTATCCACATTGTCTTGTAACACTTGATACATAACAAAAATATATCCCTTTTTTGGTATAGAAGAAATCAAAGATGCAAAATCCATCAATACAGGTAAAGTCATCTCTCTACCATACATGTCTTTCACCAAAGCTCAAAGTTGATAATAAACAAACAAAGAATTTTCACCAATATCAAAATGTTCCCTCAGTTGATTAAAGGAAAGAAACTGTCCTTCTACAAAACAATCCTGCAATGTCTGTATACCATTAAAATCCCAACTCTTTTAAGTAATTATTAAATATTGAAAAAGGAATAAGTTGATTATTATATCGTGGGGTTAAAATTGACAACTTACCTTTTGATCCTAAAATCGTATTTCTTTTAGTCCACACTTTTAATAGATGCTTTAATATCAGCATATTATATTCCCACAACAAATTTATATTCCATCGATTATATAAATTGATGCACCTCAATTTCAGAAATGCAAGCCATCTCAACTTTCACCCAACTTGGGGGTTGGTCCAAATCCATCAATCTACTAATAAATTTCAACTGGGCTGCTTCATAATAATTTTGAAAATGAGGTAATTGAAGCCCACCTGACACATACTTCCAAGTAAGTTTATATAACGCAACCCGTGATAATTTACCTTTCCATAAAAATTCTCTCATGGCTTTATTTAAATCCTGAAAAAATCCCTTTGAAAGAAAACATGGTATTGATTGAAATAAATATTGAATTTGAGGAAAAATATTCATCTTAATACAATTAACTTGACTGATTACAGTTAATGGTAGATCTTTCCATTTAATTAAATCTGCCTTAATCTTTTTTAGTAAAAGAACATAATTTAACTTGTATAAAAATTGATAATCAGCATTTAAAATTATTCCTAAATATTTAATTTTTCCAGACCATTTCAATTTTATAATACCTTTATATTCTGAATAATCTCCTTCTCCAACTGGCAAAATTTCACTCATCCCAATTAACCTTCTATCCAGATAATGTTCCATATTGCAATAAACATTCCTGCAGATGCGCCAATGATCATACTGGGTCTGTCAAATATATCAAACCATCATCTGCAAATAAGTTAATCTTATGTTCTTCATCCATAACTCTCATCCCTCTTATCTGTTCATTCTGTCTTATTATTTGAGCTAACGGTTCAATAGCCAATACAAACAAAACTGGTGACAATGGACACCCTTGTCAAGTCGAAGGTGTCAATTTGAACGGTAATGAAATTTGACCATTTGTCACCATTCTGGCAATCGGGTTTGTCTATAAAGCTTTAACCCAACCAATAAAAAAGGGCCAAATTTAAACTTCTCCAACACCTTAAATAAAAAAAAATTCCATTCAATCCTGTCAAAGGCTTTTTCCCCATCAAGCGCAACCACCATTGGATGGTTAGGCTGTTGTCAATATGCATTGACCAAAGTAATCAATCGAAGGACATTATCTGATGTGTTTCTATTCTTAATAAAACCTGTTTGGTCAATATGTATCAATTTAGGTAAATACTTAGCAAGTCGATTTGCTAACACTTTTGCAATAATTTTAAAGTTTACATTCAGTAGAGAAATAGGTCTATACAAAGACACTTTCAACGGATTTCTATCTTTTTTTGGAACTACAGTAATTGAAGCACTGGAGCAAGATTCCGGTAACTCATGCTCTTCGGTTACTTGTTGTAATACATCCTCAAACATGAGAGGATAACTCTTCATTAAAAATTTTGTAAAATTCCACAGGAAATCCGTGGTCCCCAGGTGACTTTCCATTTGGCATCTCCTGTTTAGCTTCATTAATCTCAAATTCTGTAAACGGAGCTTCCAATTCCACAATATCTTCCTCCTTTAATGCTGGTAACGTTAATTTGGATAAATAAGATTCAATATCACCACTATCCTGTTTCCCCCTCAGAAGTATATAATTTTTGATAAAATGAATAAAACTGGTCATTAATTTCCTGAGGTTTATAGATAACTATTGAATTCTTTTTAACAGCATTAATAATCCATGAAACCTGTTCCATCTTTAACTGCCATGCAAGTACCTTATGTGCTCTCTCACCCAACTCATAATAACGCTGCTTAGATCGATTAATTAAATGCTCAAATGATAAGTTTGCAATGTGCTATAACGTAGTTTCAGATCAGCCAAAACCACTTTTTTTAATCTTCTGTCACATCTTTCTGAAATTCCTTCTCCAATTCAGCAATTTGCTTCTCCAGTTCTAAACTCTCTGCCATATACTGTTTCTTAACTTTAGTAGAATAACTAATAATCTGCCTTCTTAAATAAGCTTTTAGTGCATCCCATAACACAAAATGACTATCTACAGAATTATCATTCTGAGTCAAGAACAAAGTGATCTGTTCTTTAATAAAGGTAACAAACTCTGGTTTTTTCAACAACATTGTGTTAAATCTCCATCTATAAGATGAACGTACCAATTCTGAACTTACATAAGAGAAAAATAATAAAGAATGGTCCAATATAATCCTACCTTTATATTTTGCCTGTAATACTCTTCCATGTAAATGTATCGATGCTATTAAAAAAAATCTATTCTGGAAAATGAATCATGTCGAGAAGAATAAAAGGAAAAATCCTTCTCCGTTGGATTGACTCTTCTCCAAATATCCACCAAATTTAAGTCTTACATCAAGGCCCCAATTTGTATCGCCATCTTTGATTTCTTTATACTTTTTGGAAATCTATCTAATAAAGGATCCAGAACACAATTGAAATCTTCCCCCAACTGAAATATTTTCATTAGCCTGGTTTAACAACAAAGAAGCATCAGAAATAAAATGCTCATCATCTACGTTAGGTACGTAAATATTAAGCAAAGTCCAAGATTCAGCAAAATTTTTACAATTCACCCTTAAAACCCTCCTAGCATATCCTTCCATAGATTGTAATTCAAAAGGCAAATTCTCATGAATTAAATTCACTACACCTCTTGCCTTGGAATTAAATGAAGAAACAAACACATGACCAACCCAATCTCTCTTCAATTTGAGATGTTCTTTTTCAGTCAAATGTGTTTCTTGCAAAAAAGCAATATCAATTTTCATTTTCTTAATTTAAGCCAGAACTTGCTTTCGCTTAATCGGGTTATTTAATCCCTGAACATTAAAAGTTGCAAATTTCAGATTAGACATCCCTACAAATTAATAATTTAATCACTCACTACAAAATATCGCTCCCCTTATAATATCTTGAAATCACTATCCTTCCCCTAAATATTTTTTTTAAGAAAGAGAAAAAATTCCAAAACAATTTTTTATTAACCAAAAAAACACTACCCAAGGGTAGTAATGCCCTAAAAAAAAAACTGGGTGTGGTAAACCCCACTAGTGGCAGATGACTATCAAAAATTTCAGTGCCATCCACCGCCCCCCCAGCCAGAAATACATTATTCACATCAACATCATCAAATATAATAAATATATTCAACCCATTGACTCCAATCCCAATGATTGTTCCGGGTCTTCAATGTCAATAAGACTTTGAGTTAACACTTCTTTCTTTCCATTCTTCCCATTTCTCCCATTCTTCCCATTTCTCCCATTCTTCCCATTCCCATTGCCATTTCCATTTGTCTTCCTTTTAGGCAACGGTGGTGAAAATTGACCATTTCCTTACAACTCTGGTAGTGATTTAGCAAGGATTAATGCATCGTGGTTATTTTCAAACAATTGAGATTGAAATTTTATGGTAATTATGGGAGTTTGACTTTGTCGTACCTTCTGCACCGCCAACCGTAGTATCATTTCTCTATCCTAATATTTCAGACAACAGATTAAAACCACCCTTGGCAGTTGTCCCAGAAGCAGTTTCCTCCGCAATGCTCTATGTGCCTGGTCCAACACTAGGCCTTCCGAAAAAAATTGCTTGCCCAACATCTCGGGAATCCATTTCTTAAAAACCCCTCAATATCTTCTGGAAGACCCACAATCTTCACATTATTTCTCATTATAACTTTGATTTTCCAGTGAATCAATTTTTTTTCAATAATTCCTTCTTCTGAATTCCCCAATCCACAAAAGAATCTTCCACTTTCTCCATTTTTTCCCTATTACGTTCAACTTGATTTTTACATTCAAGAAAAGTTGTTTCAATATTTTTAAAATTTTCTTGCACTGTATCCACTGATTTGATACATTTATTAACATCACTCTTAAGTGCAGTCATAGCTTCAGACACAGTATTCATTTTAGTTGTCACTTCCAAAAACCCTCGAGTCATTTGTTTAAACATATTATCCATTTGATAAGCAATCTCCTCCAAAACAGCACACATAGACTCCATTTCAGATTCCAGTGCCTCTTTTTGAGGCCTACCTTCTCTAGTTTTCACTTCCAGTTGCTCCTGCGTGCTGCCCAGTAGAGGTAAGTCTTCCTTCTCTTCCAATGTTGTCGGTCCCTTTCCGGTGCAGCTACGGGTCTGGACACCCAACAACGCCACCAGACCATGTCGGGATGCCACCGCTCAGGCCCCTCCACAGTCCACACTCGATCCAACAACTCCCAAACCCTAGAGACACCGCGCATGCCTGGTAAGGTCAGAGACTGCACAGGTGCAGCTTCCAACGCCACTCTGCGCATCCCCAGCAAATCCGACGGCAGTGCGGGCTCATGAGCTCCACTCTTGTCTGAGTTGCCCACATGCCCGGCATCACGGGTGCGTGGTTTGGCACTAACTGAGCTTGTCATTGAGCCAGCGCTATCTTGTAAAGGCAGGATCGGCGCCGGTGTCATACTCAACCGGGCAGGGATCTTTTGTGCCTTAGGAATTCCAGAAATCGACTCCATGGCTTCATTTAAGCAGGTAGGCCTCAATTCTTCAGCACTCTTAAAATGTAGTTTCTTCTGCAACTGAGTTTTCTTTTTTTTTAACATTAGTATCCATTATAACCAACTAATGTTCCAAAAAATAAAAATATAATTTTTAATCACTTTTATAAACTTTAGAAATGGGTGCTTAAAAAACTAGCTGAGGAAGGGTGGAATCGCATGTCTGTCCTCTATGCCATCTTGCCATACCCCTCATACTACCAATTTCTGAAGGAAATTACGATCAATCTAGACAAATTAGTAAATTTTGATTGACTGATAAAATTAGGTATTTAGGGATAATGATTGATGTAAATTTTCAATCATTGTATAATTTAAATTATGTACCATTAATGAGAAAGATTAAAATGGATTTGATTAAATGGAAAGATTTACCTTTAACTTTAATAGGTCAAGTAAATTGTATAAAGATGAATATTTTTACGTGAATTCAATATTTGTTTCAATTGAGTCCTTGTTCTCTTTCAAAATCCTTTTTTCAAGATTTAAATAAAGTAGTTTGAGAATTTTTATGGAAAGGAAAATTATCAAGAGTAGCAGTGCATCAATTGACCTGGCAGATGCTTTGGGAGGTTTGCAATTACCTAATATTTTAAATTATTATGAAGCAGCTCAATTAAAATTTATTAATCATATGTTAGATATTTCAAACCCTCCGAGTTGGGCTAGGGTGGAATTGGCTGCAATATTGGAATCTTGTCCCCATCAGTTTGTATTTAAATGGAATACTGTCTTATGACAGAAATATAATGTACTAATTTTGAAACATTTATTAGAAACTTGGACTAAAAGGAATTTATTAATAGGATCAAAAGGTAGTTTATCAATTCAAACCCCAATACATCAAGATAAATTGATTCCTTTTTCATTGAATAATAGAGTTTTAGAAGATTGCTGGATTAAAGGAATAAAAAGTTTGCAGGATTGTTTGGAAGAAGGTAAATTTTTATCATTTAATCAGCTTAAAGAGAAATTTGCAAATTTCGAGAATTCTCTGTTTGTTTATTACCAAATTAGGGCATTAGTGAAAGATAATTCTGGAAGAGAAATGAAAATTTCTAAGTTAACTAAATTTGAATTTATGGTTTCATATTTTTCAGATAAAGATTTTGTATCAGAAATGTATGCATGTATTATGTTTGATTTAAATATATGTTTAAGGGTATTATTTTAGTATTGATTTTTTTTTGTTGTTAGTAATTTTTGTTGTTAAGTTTTATCATTTTTTTGTAAGTGGTTTTTTTTATTTTATTTACAACATTGTTAATTAATTCTTCACTCTTTATTTTGGGGGAGGGTTGGACTAATTTTAAATTAGATGATTAATGTTGTGTTATAATTATTGGGGGGGTTAATTTGTGTAGTTTAAGCCGCTCTCAGTGAAGTCCGCCTGGCAGATGTAGGCAGCCTCCAAGAACGCGGCGCGGGCTACACACTCTACTGGTCTGGCAAGCCTTCGGATGAACGACGCCTATCTGGTGTAGGCTTCATGGTCAAGAGCTTCATTGCCTCCAAACTCGAAAACCTTCCGACAGGCCTCTCGGACCGAATCATGTCCATGCGACTCCCACTTCAAAACAAGCGTCACATCACCCTCATCAGTGTCTATGCTCCAACCCTCCAGGCGGAACCAGCAGAAAAGAACAAGTTCTACACCGACCTGCGCAACCTCATCCAACGTACCCCTACAGCCGACAAGGTTGTCATCCTGGGCGACTTCAACGCTCGTGTCGGCAAAGACTCAGAAACCTGGCCAGGAATCCTGGGCAAGCATGGCGTCGGCAAGTGCAACGACAATGGGCGCCTCCTGTTGGAGCTCTGCGCAGAACAGCGACTTGTCATTACAAACACCCTTTTTCAGCAGAGGGACAGCCTTAAGACCACCTGGATGCATCCCCGATCCAAACACTGGCACCTCCTGGACTACATCCTGGTGCGAGAAAGTGACAAACAAGATGTGCTCCACACCAGGGTCATGCCCAGCGCGGAATGCCACACTGACCACCGGCTGGTTCGCTGCAAGCTCAACCTTCACTTCAAGCCAAAGCCCAGGAACAATAAAGCCCCCAGAAAGAGGTTCAATGTTGGAAAACTGCAGTCAGACGAAGCGAGAGGAAACTTCCAGGCAAACCTCAAAGCAAAGCTCGACGTTGCAACCCGCCTCACGGACCCGTCCCCTGAAACCCTCTGGGATCAGTTGAAGACTACCATACTGCAATCCACTGAAGAGGTACTGGGCTTCTCCTCCAGGAAAAACAAGGACTGGTTTGACGAAAACAGCCAGGAAATCCAGGAGCTGCTGGCAAAGAAGCGAGCTGCCCACCAGGCTCACCTTACAAAGCCGTCCTGTCCAGAGAAGAAACAAGCCTTCCGCCGCGCATGCAGCCATCTTCAGCGCAAACTCCGGGAGATCCAAAATGAGTGGTGGACTAGCCTCGCCAAACGAACACAGCTCAGCGCGGACATTGGCGACTTCAGGGGTTTCTACGAGGCTCTAAAGGCTGTGTACGGCCCCTCACCCCAAGTCCAAAGCCCGCTGCGCAGCTCAGACGGCAAAGTCCTCCTCAGCGACAAGATCTCCATCCTCAACCGATGGTCAGAACACTTCCAATCTCTTTTCAGTACCAACCGCTCAGTCCAAGATTCCGCCCTGCTCCAGCTCCCTCAACAGCCCCTAAGGCTAGAGCTGGATGAGGTTCCCACCCTGGATGAGACATATAAGGCAATCGAACAACTGAAAAGTGGCAAAGCAGCAGGTATGGATGGAATCCCCCCAGAAGTCTGGAAGGCTGGCGGCAAAACTCTGCATGCCAAACTGCATGAGTTTTTCAAGCTTTGTTGGGACCAAGGTAAACTGCCTCAGGATCTTCGTGATGCCACCATCATCACCCTGTACAAAAACAAAGGCGAGAAATCAGACTGCTCAAACTACAGGGGAATCACGTTGCTCTCCATTGCAGGCAAAATCTTCGCTAGGATTCTACTAAATAGAATAATACCTAGTGTCGCTGAGAATATTCTCCCAGAATCACAGTGCGGCTTTCGCGCAAACAGAGGAACCACTGACATGGTCTTTGCCCTCAGACAGCTCCAAGAAAAATGCAGAGAACAAAACAAAGGACTCTACATCACCTTTGTTGACCTCACCAAAGCCTTCGACACCGTGAGCAGGAAAGGGCTTTGGCAAATACTAGAGCGCATCGGATGTCCCCCAAAGTTCCTCAACATGATTATCCAACTGCACGAAAACCAACAAGGTCGGGTCAGATACAGCAATGAGCTCTCTGAACCCTTCTCCATTAACAATGGCGTGAAGCAAGGCTGTGTTCTCGCACCAACCCTCTTTTCAATCTTCTTCAGCATGATGCTGAACCAAGCCATGAAAGACCCCAACAATGAAGACGCTGTTTACATCCGGTACCGCACGGATGGCAGTCTCTTCAATCTGAGGCGCCTGCAAGCTCACACCAAGACACAAGAGAAACTTGTCCGTGAACTACTCTTTGCAGATGATGCCGCTTTAGTTGCCCATTCAGAGCCAGCTCTTCAGCGCTTGACGTCCTGCTTTGCGGAAACTGCCAAAATGTTTGGCCTGGAAGTCAGCCTGAAGAAAACTGAGGTCCTCCATCAGCCAGCTCCCCATCATGACTACCAGCCCCCCCACATCTCCATCGGGCACACAAAACTCAAAACGGTCAACCAGTTTACCTATCTCGGCTGCACCATTTCATCAGATGCAAGGATCGACAATGAGATAGACAACAGACTCGCCAAGGCAAATAGCGCCTTTGGAAGACTACACAAAAGAGTCTGGAAAAACAACCAACTGAAAAACCTCACAAAGATAAGCGTATACAGAGCCGTTGTCATACCCACACTCCTGTTCGGCTCCGAATCATGGGTCCTCTACCGGCACCACCTACGGCTCCTAGAACGCTTCCACCAGCGTTGTCTCCGCTCCATCCTCAACATCCATTGGAGCGCTCACACCCCTAACGTCGAGGTACTCGAGATGGCAGAGGTCGACAGCATCGAGTCCACGCTGCTGAAGATCCAGCTGCGCTGGATGGGTCACGTCTCCAGAATGGAGGACCATCGCCTTCCCAAGATCATATTATATGGCGAGCTCTCCACTGGCCACCGTGACAGAGGTGCACCAAAGAAAAGGTACAAGGACTGCCTAAAGAAATCTCTTGGTGCCTGCCACATTGACCACCGCCAGTGGGCTGATAACGCCTCAAACCGTGCATCTTGGCGCCTCACAGTTTGGCGGGCAGCAGCCTCCTTTGAAGAAGACCGCAGAGCCCACCTCACTGACAAAAGGCAAAGGAGGAAAAACCCAACACCCAACCCCAACCAACCAATTTTCCCTTGCAACCGCTGCAATCGTGTCTGCCTGTCCCGCATCGGACTGGTCAGCCACAAACGAGCCTGCAGCTGACGTGGACTTTTTACCCCCTCCATAAATCTTCGTCCGCGAAGCCAAGCCAAAGAAGAAGAAAAAATTCTAATTTTTATTATCTTATTTTTTATTATTTCTTTAAATGTAATTTTTATTTTATTCATGTTATAAAATTTTAAATAAAGTTTAAAAAAAAGAAATGTATGCATTATTACAAGATACAATGGTTAAAAAAATTAGATACATCTAGGATTAAATGGGAGTGTGATTTAAGTTGTGAGATGAGCCAGGTGGATTGGGAAAATAGGTGTTATGATGGGATGACTAAATTAATTAATGAAAGATATCGTCTGGTTCATTATAATTTTTTGCATCAGTTATATTTAACCCCTTAAAAATTGAAAAACTATGGATTTAGTCATTCAGATCTGTGTTTTAAGTGTGAATGATGTGTTGGAACATTTCTACCTTCTGTTTGGTTTTGTGATAAAGTTAATCCTTTCTGGTTTAAAATTAGGAAGTTTCTTCAAAATTTGTTTAAAATTCAATTTCCTTTCAATCCAAAATTTTTTTTTGTTTGGTTATTTTACTCCATTAGTGGACTTTGGGTTAGATAAGTTACCACAGCATTTATTCGTCTAACATTGATGGTTGCCTCGTAAATGTATCGCTACGTCCTGGAAAGATGAAGCGGAGTTAAATGTAGTTCGATGGCATCATGAGTTGAAGTCATGTATTTATATGGAGAAAATAACATATAATTTACATAATAATTATGATTTTGTTTGTTAAGATGTGGACACCGTACATGAAGAATATGAATTTAGTAATATTGTAAATTACTGAATGTCTTTGTTTATTTTTAATGCTTCCCTTGAAGGATCTGTTGTGGGAGGGGGAAGGGGTGGGTTTGTTTTACTGTTTTATTATTAGACTACTTATTCTAGAAAAGTCTGTTTATTTTTATTGAAAAAATACTAAATAAAGTTTTTTAAAAATTACACAATTGAGGGAGATGGGCAAGGTCAATGAAAACACAATTTTTCCAGAGGTAGTACAAGAACAGAACTCGTAGGCATGAATTAAGCGTGGAACTGTTCAGCCAAATGCAATTGGGAGTTTCTTCCCTGAGGGTGGTGAGAATGAGCTGACAACTTGACATTCAAGAGCTGACTGACAGATAGTTGGATGAGAGGTGTGTGGAGGATGGAGATCCAGGTGAAGTAAATAATAAGGCACAGGATATGGACAGAAGGGGTCATTTATGTTCAATTGCACATTGAGTGTAGGGTTTTTCTACCCTGCCCAATGACTGGCTGTCATTGGGCCAGATACAAAGTTGAACTCTTAATTCACATGTGCAAGGTGTTGGTGAGTCAACACTTGGAGAACTCTGCAGTTATGGATGCCTGACCATAAGATAAACATCACTCAATAGGAAGGGGGGAACAGGTTGTAGGTCTGTCAGGAATGAGTTGCAGGGAGAGTGGGGACAATACCGACATTTGGTGTCAGAGTGAGAAAACTGCAAGATATTGGGTGCTCTTGACTACGTTGATGTTGGAGCCATCGATGGTCAATGGAAAGTGGTCCCCTGGGCTCTCCTGAAGTCAACTGCCATCTCCTTTCTTTTGTTGAGTTCAGGTGTAGGTTGATGTTCAGGTGTAGGTTGTTGGCTGTACCAGTCCGTTAGTGATTTCACCTCCTCTCGGTAAGCTGACTTGTCATTTTTGCTGATGAGCTGCACCATGGTCGTGTTGTCAGTGAACTTGATGTGATTTGAACTGTATCTTGCTCCACAATCATGAGTCAGCAGGGTAAAAAACAGGGGGCTGAGCGTGCAGCCCTGGGGGCTTCCCGTGCTCAGTGTGATGGTGTTGGACATGCTGTTTCCGATCCAGACTGACCAAGGACTCCAGTCAGGAAGGTGTTTAGGCCCAGCAGATTTTCTAGATGAAAATACAGTCATATATAGTTTGTTCAATGATTTCAAATTTTCTGTGCAAGAAAAAATTAAATCCAAACTCATTTCAAACTTTGCTCAAATAGAAGCATTTTCAACATTGATGGACATTGGTGGGGGGGAACCTTTCTTGTGTCTAGTGAGGATTGTGAGCGAGGTTTTAGCCTAATGAATCCACTCAAAAACAAGGGGAGACCATCCGGGTGAATGTCATTTGGATATGCTAATGAGAATCAGAGCTCTCAATTAAATGGAAGTTTTATTCGTCTAGAATAAAGAGTTTACAAAGAATGAATAAGTACCAAAGACAGGAGAGAGAAAAAATAACTGAATTTAATATGTGTTATTCTGTCCAGTTTTATGGCAAATATTTGTAAGAATTCGTAAACCATGCTATGTGTGAAAATTTTCACATTAAGCATCTGGAGAGTTTGTCAACTCGCTTTGTAATTGAGTGAGTTTTGATTTAACCATTTCCAGCAACTTTAATAATGATCATGTGTGAATTGATGGGTGTTATTAATTTATTTCAACATTGTATCCATATAAAAATAAAAAATACTCATTGATGTTTTATTTAATGGACAACAAACTGAACAAAGTTGTTCAAATTTCAAATAAAATCTTAACTAAGTATGTTACTTTGTAGAATACATGCATTGTGTTAAAATAGTCCAATCAGTCATGAGAGATTGGCTTGGCCAAAGAATTTCAAGTTTACATTTGCACAAGCATTCAGAGCACACAGACTTTTGTCACAGGAAAAAACATTTGCACAACATAAGATCTTTGTGCTCACTGGCAACTAAAAATTGGAGGGAACATTAGCTCCTGATATCGTCACCATTTTTGCAAAGATGCACCATCCCCATCCCTTCTCCACCCCCATTATTCAATTGGCATTCAATCCTGACCTGAGCCCTAGGAACAAATCCAGGGTCGAATTGTTCAATCCCAAAAGGATTCACCGAGCAGACAATTGGAGATCACACTCATTGTACAAGAAAACACAGTGCGAGAGTGCAAAATGCAGTTACAAAAGGACCAGTGGATTCGGGGCAAAAGCAGAATAATGTGGGGGTTTGTTCGGGAACCTGATGATGGTGGGAAATAAACTGTCCTTGGACTTGGTGGTGCATGATGTCCTACTCCCTCTGAGGAGAGGATGGTCAGGGTGGGAAATATTTAATTATAAATATTTCTATTGGCCGAGGCACTACAGAACTTCTCCAGGCCTTCCAGACACATTTAGACTCTATGCCTCAGCCCAGAGAAACACAAACAGCCTCCCCTTCAAAAAGGCCCCAGCAGCCCCTGACCCTCTCCAACAGCCCCTCCCACATAGATACAATACTCAGGATGCATCACCAACCTCCCAACACTGAACCTTCCCAGGTTCAAAATCTGTTCTCAAAATCAGGCTCCGTCCCTAACCCCTACCTATTCCCCACATACACCATGAATGACGACAATGAGTTTGTTATACTCAAAAGTGTAATATACAAAGGTGCTGAAATTCCTACTTGCTGCCTCCGCACAGGTGTGTAAGACACCAAAGAACTAATGTAGACAAAGTGGATCCCATTACAGCCAAATTAACCTCCAACCCCCTAACGTTTTGGAGGGAGGAGGGAAGAATCCTGAGTGACCAGGGAAATTCCACCCAGACACAAGGAGTACAAACAAATTCCTTCCAGACAGTGCTGGATTTAAACCTGCTTTGATTGTGCAGTAACAGTCACGCCAACCATGCTGCCTGTCTTTTTGACCATGTTCCTGAAAGTGTGATCCCTAGTGTAAACCCAAGGCCTTCTGAACGTTTATCATCATGGTCTTGCTACTGTAACCTGTGCCCCTGATGTGCGCTGTTAGACAGAATCAGACACACACAAGGTAAAGACTGAACAACAGGCTTTAATCCACAAAAACCTCCACAGAGCCAGGCTGGCCGTGGCTGCAGCAACTCAGCAGGAGGCCGGCACAGGCTTATATCCCGGAGGGTGATTGACACCTGACCGGGTGGGGCTTGATCCATTCAGGCCGACTGATTGGCAGCTGGCCAGGTGTTGTCCTGTCCCCTTACTCTCCTGCAGGTACAGAGGTTTCCCCCTGCAGTAGGCTGGTGGCGGACCACCACAGCCTCTTCATGATCTTCCTTTCCTTTAACTCCTTCTTGGGTCTCTCTTTCACTGCACCATATTATAAATTCCACTCTCCAGTTGAAATTTCCATCTCCACTTTCTTCCCAGCAAAATTGTTCCCTTGTGGATTCTGTAACGTGCTGATCAAGGAAGTGAGTACAGGTACATTCTACAACCCCTCGTCAGGGCTCCTTCTCCTCATCTGCATTCACCTCCATGTTTCACCTCCCACATGTCTGGCTGTTCCACCAGCCCGTCTGGATGGTTGACATCTGCGCAGGACTGAGGTCAATGTCAAAAGGGGATTGTTTGCCAGTGCTGTTGGGGAGAGTGAGACTACTACCAGGGGAATGGCATTATTTGCAGGAAGACAGAGGAAGTAGAAACATCTCCTCACTTGTCAGGACGGCACTTCCTGAGAAGACTGAAGCGGGCAAGGCTACCGGCCACGATTATGTGAACCTTCTACAGGAGCGTCTATCAAGAGCGTCCAGGCGGCTGTAGAGAACTAGATCAGAGGTCAATCCACTGGACCACGAAGTGGCAGAGATGATCACTGGAGTCTCCCCCCACCCCTCCCCCAATATCGACGTGATCTACTGGGATCGTTGTCTGGAGAGAGCACATAAAATCATTGCAGACCCCTTCCACCTTGCCCATCACCTTTCAGCTGCTCCCATCGGGGAAGAGATAGAGGAGGATCAGAGCCAGCCCCACCAGGCTGAGGAACAGCTTCTTCCCACCCACAGTGAGAATGCTGAACGACCAAAGGAACTGCTTGCACTGACTATCAGAGATGCTCATTTGTACAAAACAATATTTATTAATTTATTTGTCTGGATGAAATACTTGTCCTGCCTGTGTATTGTTTGTCTGTATGTGTGTTCTGTCCAGTTGTGTGTCTGTGTGTTTTGCATCGTGGACCGGAGAACACTGTCTCATTGGATTGTTCTTGTACAATCAGATGATCATAAACTAGACATGAAGAAAAAGCCGAGACCTGAGACACTGCTGGAGTCAGAGCTAAACACCATCTGCTGAATGGGCAACATTTTGAGCCAAACCACTTTATCGAGTCTCCATGACAGATCCTGGCCTGAAACATTGACCATTATTTTCCTCCCACTGATGATGCCTCAACCACTGAGTTTCTCCAGCTGCCAGAATCTTTCTCCCACTTCCATCAGGTAGAAGATATCAGAGCATAAAATCAGGGCTGCCAAGGCTGAGAAACAGCTTCTTCCTACAGGCTCTGAGATTAATGAGCAGTGCCCTGTTACCGAGTCAATTATTCCAAAATATTTATACACATCCATAGCTGGGCAGCCCGTTTGGTGTAGTGGTCAGTGCAATGTTGTTACAGCACCAGCGGTCTGGACCAGGGTTCAAATCCTGCATTGTCATGGTCGAGACGGGATCATTGGTTACATTTAAGGAAAGACTGGATAGTAACATGGAGAGGAGGGGACTGGAGGGGTATGGACCGGGTGCTGGTCAGTGGGACTAGGAGGGTGGAGATTTGATATGGCATGGACTAGTAGGGCCGAACTGACCTGTTCTGTGCTGTAAGTGGTTATATGGTTATATGGTCTATAAGGAGTTTGCACACTCTCCCCGTGTCTGCATGGATTTTCCCCAGGGACTCTGGTTTCCTCCCACCCTCCAAACCATATTGGGGGGGGGGTGTTGGTTAATTGGGTGGCAATTAGTGGGGCTGGCCGGCTGGGGTCACGTGAGGGAATGTTGACAGGTTGGTTAAGGGGTCCCCTGTGCGCACCAGGTCTCGGATGGAAACTGTGTCCTGTCGCCCATCCTGGGCTCCACATAACCATATTGGGGGTTTACGTGGATCAGGTGGACTCCTCAACTAGAGGGTTGGTCTTGTGGCATGTGATATGCCTCCGGAGCAGGATGGACACGGGATGGCAGTGTGGTTCCCAACGCTGACTTCCTGGGGAAGGAAAAGAGCCTTTTGTGCAGTGTCGCTTAGAACAGAGGGGGACCTGGTGATGTGGAGGACCTCAGAAAGGGCATCTTGCCACTGGGAGATGGGCAGGCCTTTCTACCTGAGGGCTAGGAGTATTGCCTTCCATATAGTGCCATTCTCCTTTCTATCTAGCTGTTCCCTTGGGGGTTATCATCCGTGATCCTGCTCGTGGCTAAGCCCTTGGTCAGCAGGTACTGGCTCAGCTACTTGCTCATAAACAAGGATCCCTGGTCACTATGGATATAGCGGGAGTGGGGGGGGGGCGAACAGAGTGAATATGCTGCCTGATGCCTTTATGCTTGTGGGTGTGGTCATGTCTGGGCAGGGGATGGCAAAAGGGAAACGGGAGTATTTCGTCGATGTTATTTAGGAGGTACATGTTCCTGTTGGCGGAAGAGAGTGGGCCCTTGAAGTCGATAGTCAGATGTTCAAAAGGCCAGGTGGCTTTAATCAGGTGCGTCTTGTCCGGCTAATAGAATTGGGGTTTACACTCAGCACAGAGCAAGCAGCTCTGGATCAGCTTTCTGATATTCTCAACCAAGCAGGGGAGGTTGCGGGCTTTGACAAAGTTGGAAATTTGGGGTGGTAGAGGTTGATATGGAGGGTTTGGAAGTGGTCCAAGTGTGCATTGGCACATGGAAGGCCGGTCTTTCACTCTTGGCTTTGAGAGTTGAATGTGAAGATTAGTAAAGAACCACGCACTCTCTGATTAGATCAGTGTGAGTCGTGAGCAGGTCCTTCCAACTTCTCCCACCAGAATCACAATTGATGCCAGTTCCTCTGCAACTCTCCAAGCTGCCATCCCAAACCATAGTCCCCAATGAGGAGAAGGGCATTTTCTCCTATGGATTTTTCATGTTACTTTCTGCATGTCACTGCACACTCACCCTGGAGATGTTCTTTCCCCCTCACTGGTCGGAATCCTTGAAAACTGCTGATTTTATCTCGTTACAACTTGAACTTGAAGTGGAACATTTGATCAGTGCTGAGCTGCTCCCATATGATCCTTCAGACTTTTTTTCAACATACCACACAGCAACAGGCCATTTCAGCCCATGTGCCCATGCTGCCCAATCACATCCTATGGTCCTTCAACTCCCGATGACATGGTGAGTTTCTCCAGCACGTTTGTGTCTCGCCATCTGGGTGGAACCGGAAATTGGCTTCTCACAGAGGGTAAATCCTTTACACTGATGGGTCATATTAATTCATTCAAATTAACATTTTATTTCAATTTCTGTCTCTTTTTCAAGCTTTACCAATTTTTATTTCTAAATCCTTTTGTAGCTCATTAGGTTCAGTTATTTCTACTTACATATGGCAGGGGGAAAAACCACGTCTAAATAAAGCCCATCTTCAAAAGACTAAAAAGAATGATTTATTATCCCTTATTATTAGGTGATTAAAATATATAATTTACTTTTATTAATATATTTGGATAAGGCAGTGAATTGTCCCTCTTGGGTAAAAATGGAACTGAAGTTTTCAAAAAGAACTTCTATGTTGGAAATTTTAGCATCATTTTTACTATTTTCCTTTTCTAAATTGGCACATAATCCTTTAATGAGAAATAGGTTGAGAACATGGACTCAATGTAGAACATTGGGTTTAATCTTTTTTTTTCTCCAGCTGGTCCCATTAGATGATCATCTAATCCCTGCTGGACGTAGGTTTCAAGGAATGGTCCATGTTAGGTATGATCCTTTTATTTGGGATAATTCTGCCTCTTTTGAACAATTATCAGCCAAATTTAATCTTTCTAACAGACGGTTTTTTAGATATTTACATTAAAGATGTTGTCAGTCCAAACTTTGATTTTCCTTGAATCTCAAATATTAATATTCTTTTGTTTTCTTTAATGTATGGTTTTTTCATGGTGCATTTATTTCAAGTATTTAAGTGACCTGAATTTAAGACCAGCCTCAATGACTGGGATTAAGAATGATTGGGAATAAAATTTGAACATAACATTTTCAGGTGAAGATTGGTTCTCCACACTTAGCTTGATTAATGTTTCTTCATTCTGTGCACGGCATTGCTTGTTACAATTTAAGGTGGGACAGAGAACACATACGTCGAAACTTAAATGAGCTTCTTTTTATTGCAGATATGTGAGAAATGCAAAATTTTTGAAGCTTCACTGACCCATATGATTTGGGAGATCCCAAATTTAGAGAGATTCTGGAAAGACATTTTACAAACTTTATCAACGATTTTTAAAAATTAATATAGAACCTTGTCCGTTAATTACTTTGTTTGGTTTTTCACGTCTGCAACTCAGGAGAAAGTTTTACTCTTTACCATGTTGATAGTCAGACAAGCAATTTTACTGAAATGGAAGGATGACTCTTCACCTACTCTTACTCAGTGGTTATTTGATGTCATGTCCTATTTAAGCTTGGAGAAAATTAGATCCAACAGTAAAGATGTGGAGCCCATTCATAGATTGGAAGATTTAAGAATTTTGTATGTTCCAGAGATTCTCTGTCCGATGTCTGGAGGTCGCAGTCCAATCCACAATTTCCCTTTTCTTTTTAAACAAATTAATCTTAATTAGAGGGAGGGGGTCAATTTGATTTAGTTTTTAGTGTTTTGGGGTTTTTTTTTTCTTTTTATTTGGCAAATATGGGTTGAACATGGTTATTACAAATTAGTTCAATTACTTGTTTCTTATGTGGATCAAGGATCTGTCAGTGTAGTTTCATTAATTTGCGTTTTTAAAACACTTGTAGTTGCAGCTACGCTGCTACTGAAAGAACAAGCAACCAGATGGGTTGATCTCAGTGAGCAGACTAGTTTATTGCGGGCTGCTGGGCTGAACTTATACTCCCAGCCCGGACCTGGCTGAGAACCGCGCTGGGGGTGGGGGGGGCACCGACATCACTCGGGCGTCACAAGGTCCCCCAGCGTTTCTGAGCCCGGTGCTGAGAAGAAGGGGAAACCCCCGATGGTCCCGCCTGCCACCGATGTCCAGCGTGAGCGTAGACCCTGAATGCTGTACAACCCTGAACGCCCCCTCATAAGGTCTCTGCAAAGGTGCCGCGGGTGGGCCCTGCTGAATAAAAACATACTCTGCGGAGTGCAGCTCGCTGGGGACGTAAGATGGCTGTGTGCCATGTCTGGGCAGTGGTGGGGGTGTGAAGGAGTCCAAGTGGCCCCAGAGGTGGGGAAGTAGCTCGTGTGATGACCACTGGGGGTTGTGAGGCACATTGATGAACTCATTGGGCAATGCCAGCAGTGCGCCGTAGACCAGCTCAGCTGATGATGCCTGCAGATCTTCCTTGGATGTGAAGCGGATGCCCAGGAGCACCCAAGGCAGTTCATCCACCCAAACAGGACTGGTGAGTCAGGCCGTAAGTGCCGACTTAAGGTGGTGGCGCAGACGCTCAACCAGCCCATAGGCCTGCAGGTGATAGGCCATGGTGCAGTGCAGCTCTATCCCCAACCTGTTGGCGAGCTGTGCCCAGAGCGCAGAGATGAACTGGGCTCCCCGATCACTGGTGAGGTGACCCAACTGTGCAACAGTACTCGGGAGCAGGAGTCCGTGGAGGCGTCCAGCATCGGGATTGCCTCGGGCCAACTAGTAGTGGAGTCTACCACTGTGAACTGGTAACAGTTGCCCCGGGAAACTGGTAAGGGCCCAACTATGTCCACATGAATGTGGCTGAACCGTTCCCGGACATGCTCAAATTCTTGCATGGGCTCCCTGGTGTGTCTGTGCACCTTGGACATCCGGCAATGGGTGCATGTTCTAGCCCAGCCCGCGATCTGCTTCTGCAGCCCATGCTAGACGAACCGTTCTGCCACCATACAGACTGTGGACCTGATAGATGCATGCGAAAGGTCATAGATGTGATGAAAGACTTGCCTGCGCCACTGCTGGGGAACCACTGGCCATGGGGTGCCCATGGAGACATCACACAGGACGATGCCTTCTCCACTCGGAGTCAAGAAGTCTCGGAACCGCATGCCCATGATGGCAGTCCTGAAGGCTTGCGTCTCCTTGTCAGACTTCTGGTCCTGGGCAAGCTGGTCGAAGTCGAGGCAGGGTGTCAGCGCGCAGATGGCCAGTCATGAGAGTGCATTGGCGACCATTTTGTCCTTCCCTGCCTTGTTCCAAATGTCGGTAGTAAACTCCGACACGAAGGAGAGATGACGCTGCTGGTGGGCTGACCAGGGATCCTTTGCCATTGCAAGCACCTGAGTGAGGGGTTTATGGTCAGTGAAGATGGTAAAAGTCCTCCCCTCCGAGAAATAGCGGAAATTCCACACCGCCAAGTACATGGCCAGTAACTCACGGTCGAAGGCGCTATACCACTATATTTGGTGGGCGGAGAAGCCAGCTGAAGAATGCCAGCAGCTTCCATTGTACATTCACCTGCTGCTCCAGGACAGCGCCGACGGCTGTGGCAGAGGCATCGACAGAGAGCGCCATATGCAGGTCAGTGTGCGGGTGGGTGAGCATGGTAGCCTTCGCAAGGGCATCCTTGGTGGCCTCAAATGCCCTGCTGGCCTCTGAGGTCCAGGTGAGCATTTTGTGCTTGGCTGTGATGAAGGCGAATAGCGGCTGCATGATACGCACGTCTCCTGTGATGAATTGGTTATAGAAGTTGACCATACCCGTGAACTCCTGCAGCCCCTTGAGGTTGTCCTGGTGTGGGAGTGCCTTGATAGTTGCGACCTTTGTAGCAGCAGGCGTGGCTCCTTCGGCCATGATGGTATGGCCCAGGAACTGCATGGACTCTTTCACAAACTGACACTTGGCTGGGTTGATGGTGCGGTCGAAGTCAGCCAGCCGGGAGAAGAGGGCACGCAGGTGGGCCATGTGTTGTGCCCGATTCCTGCTGGCAACGAGGATGTCATCCAAGTAAATGAAGACGAAATTCATGTCCCTGCCTACTGAGTCTATGAGGTGCTCTTTATCCCGAATGGCATGCGAAGGAATTCAAAAAAGCTGAAGGGGGTGATGATGGTCATCTTGGGTATGTCCTCAGGGTGATACCGGCGCACCAGGTCAACCTTGGAGAAAACCCTCACACCATGCGGGTTGGCCGTAAAATCCTGGATGTGTAAAGTCCTGGATGTGAGGGATGGGGTAACGGTCAGGAGCTGTCACCTCGTTGAGCCGTCAATAGCCTCTGCAGGGGTGCCAGCCGCCAGAGGCTTTCGGGACCAGGTGGAGCAGTAAGGCCCACAGGCTGTTGGAGCACCGAATGATTCCCCTGCTCCAGCAGATGCGAAAACTCTTCCTTCCTTCGCCACCTGGAGCTTGTCAGGCGGGAGCCGGCATGCCTTGGCGTGAACCGATCGACACTGGGTGGGGATGTGGTGGAACACCCCATGGCGCAGTGAAGCAGCAGAGAACTGTGGCCTGAGGAGGGCTGGGAACTCATCCAGGATTTGCTGGAACTCATCTCTGGGCGTGTTGATCATGGCCATCTGCGGCTGCTCTGTGCGGGAGGCATCGAGGCGAACGGCCTGGAAAGTCCATATGTCTACCAGGCACCTACCTCGAATATCCACCAGAAAGCCATGGGCAAGGAGGAAGTTGGCACCCAGGATGGCGGTTGTAAGGGATGAGACGGTGAATCTCCACGAGAACTTTCAATGGCCAATCTGGAAGTGGACTGTCTTGTTCCCATACGGCCAGAACTCTGTTGCGTTGGCCGCATGGAGGGGAGGTCCTCAAGGGTGTTCCTGGACTCGATGGCCGGGATGATGATCTGGGCCCCAGTGTGGAAGAGGAAGCGCCAGCCACTGACTGAGTCCCACGGGTAGAGGAGGCTATGTCCATGGCCAGCCGCCACAGCCATTAACAGCAGCTGGCCTGCTTGTTTCCCTGGAATGAGCAGGGCTGACGACACTTCTGAGCCTTGGCTCCCCAGCGCTGGTGGTAGAAGCAGAGGCCCAGAGCAGATGCTGTGCCCCTGGTTATGCTCTTGGTGACCGCTGTAGGGGCCGGGTGTTCTACCGCAGCGCTAGGTACCTTGTGACCTGCTGGACTGCCAAGCCCTCCGGGAATCGCTCGAGCCATAGCACTTGGGTCTTCTTAGCAACCTTCCTCAGGTCGGTAAAGCTTTCTTGGGCCAGTAATGGCTGGATGTCATCGGGCAGATGGTCGAGGAAAATTCGTTCAAAGAGTGGACAGTTGATGTGATCACCCATGAGCCCAAGCATCTCATCCATCAGCTCCACTGGGGACCTGTCCCACAAAGGCGTTGAGGTGCAGCATCCAAGCGGCACACTGACGACTGGATAGTTCGAGGGATCCGGTGAGCACTCACTTGATGGTCCTGTATTTGTTTTTGGCGGGCGGGTGCTGAATGAGGTGCAGCACACATTTGGCGGTGGCCTGGTCCAGGGTGGTGACCTGGCTGAGAACCGCACTGGGGGAGCACTGACGACACTCGGGGATCACGTGGTCCCAGTGCTGAGAAGAAGGGGAAACCCCCAATGGCACCATTTTGGCTGGCTGCCGCGCCATGTGGATTACAAGTGGGACTGGTTCACCTGCCTCGTGGCATGCCGCCACTGTATGTATATGAGATAACTTGTTATGTTTTCCTCCCCAAAAAATTATATGTGTTTATGTGTTAAACTCACTAAAAATATTTTTAAAAGTAAAGTAAAGAATTTAAGACAGTTATGGGAAAATTTTTAATTGATTGGGGAATTAAGGATTGTAGGGAACGGACATGTAAGTGGAGTTCAGTCAATGGCCAGATCAGCTATGAGCTTTTGACTGGCAGAGCAGGCTCAAGGGGCCGGATGGCCGACTCTTGCTTCTTACCTTGAGGTGAACAGGGCAGCTGTTGTGAAGTGGACACAAAGAGGAGAAACGGAACAGTATCCCAGCAGATTGAAGGGGTGAGGAGCAGAAAGACTGACAGGAGGGAGATAGCAGGATACTCCCAGTGTGATCCCAGCTGGACTGAATGGCCTTGACTTTGTTCTTTACAATAAGTGTATTACAGAGATTCAAGGGGATGAGACATTTTCAACACAGCTGCTTTATTTGATCCAGGAGTTAGTGAAACGTTATTATAGCATCAACGACCCAGGTTGGAATGCAGTCCTGCCTGGAAGGAGTCTCTACATTTCCCCCTGTGATTGGTAGGTAAAATGGGTGGTACAGGTTTCATGGATGGGAAAGCCTTCGACCATCCTGTATTGTTAATGTTTAAAAATATCTAATCAGAGTTAATAAACATTGATGGAAAGAATCCGTTCCCCTGTCACTTGCCACTGCCTCGGCAAAGCAACCTCCCAAGATACACTCTCTCTACCCTCCTCCCCATGGAGAGCAAGATTCCCCAGTGTGAGCTCACACACCACCAGATTCAACGACAGTTCCTTCCCCATTATCGGACTCTTGAATGATTCTCATAGTTGTAAAATAAGCTGCTTTTGCCTTGTATCGACCGATCTGTCCCTGGAACTATTGTGACATATTTGCTGGACTATGTTTGGGATGTCTAGCTAGACTGCTCCAAAACAAACTTCCTCTCTGCACCTTTGTACATGTGACCATAAACAAATTGCAAATTGGCGACAATACCAAGACTGTTTTGATTTGTTGCCTCAATAACCACAAGACTCCAGTCTCTCCTGGTGTTTGACTGAGTGATGTTTAAATTTTCCACACTCTGCAAACTTTGTGTGAACTCCTTCCCATGCTTGGAACAGGTGAACGATCTCTCCTGGTGTGCTCTTGGTGATGGATCATCTGGTGGAATGTCTAGGTGCACTCTTTTCCTGTACTTGGAGCAGGTGGATGGCTTCTCCCTGGTGTGGAACCCCTGGTGGATCAGCAGGTTGGTGGACTAGGTGAACCCCTTCCCACACTCGGTGCAAATGAATGGCCTCTCCCTGGAATGGACCCATTGGTGGTAAAGCAGGTGGGAGGACTGGTTGAACCCTTTCCCACAATCAGGCCAGACGAACAACCTCTCCCCAGAGTGTGGGGATGAGAGGGTGTGACCTGGGGATAAATCAATGCGGTCCTGCCCTAGGATGCACAGCACAGGCTCGGCCTGATGGAGGCTCCTGGAGAGTGGGGCAGTGGTTAAATCAACACCCAGGTCTAGGACCCAACACTCCTCTCTCCTCCCTGTGCCCAGCACCCAGAGCTAAACTTCCTTCCCAAGCACCTGCGTGCTCCCTTTAACATGTAGATGGGGCACTTCCTTAGCCAAGGAGATTTCTGGGTAACAGTCATTGCCATGAGAGGCATTGCGCAATTGTCTTTAAACAAGGCTGCTCTCGGGCCCTGCATTGGAGGATTTAAACCATGTTTTTGCTTTAGATTTAAACCATGCTTTTGCTTTAGATTTAAACCATGCTTTTGCTTCTGCAAGGCTGAGAATCAGTAACCTGCTTTGAGACTCAGCAGACATAAGCTAAATTCGACCATGGGGGCCCAGAGATACAGTTATCTGACAAAAAGACATCTGTGTACCAAGAACGTTTAATCTTCCTGCTTGTTAGTATATACAGACTGTCAGACAGCGACCTAACCTTGAAGCAAAATAAACCATTGCATTCAAAGTGATAAGCTAGAAAGTTGTGTTATTCGATAGAAGCCTAGGCATGCTAGCTTGCTCGCTTATCTTTCTTTTTGTGCTGGGAATAGGTGCTTGAGTAAGTAGTTTTTGGGTAATATGAGCCATGGTCCCGCTGCTGAAGTTGAAGCCTCTCTGAGAGGTGGCAACATCTCTCAGCAAGAAGAAGAACTTCTAGAGTCCAGCCAACGTCCAGGTCGGGGGAGGTGGAGAAGCTGCTACTGACGCCCTGACAACCTACTACAAGTGTGCAGTCATTGCCTCGCTTCGGCAGTTGGGACCAATCCAAGCATTGATAAGTATAATTGGGAAGGGCTTGCATATTGTAGTTTGATATCAGCTTTAGAATTTGTAATAAAGATTTGTATAAACTGAAGTGCTCTCGGCGTGTGTGTCTGTTTTCTTTGGTAGCTCAAACCAATCTAAAACAAACAAAGTGGACAGGCCTGTACCTCCCAAATCAATCTCCCGCACCCCCATATGAGGAAGCAGGCCACATCAATGCACAAAAAGCTCCTGTCAACGTTGACACCAACAGCCATTTTTTTGCTGATTGAGGAATAAATATTCCAGGGTTATTTCCCAGCACCGCCTAGGAATAGATCAAGCATAAATGTGAGGTGAGGGGGTCTCGGGAAGAGAGGACATGGGGAGGCAAGGGGGATGGCAGGAGGTGAGGGGTCGTCAGGAGGCACTGGCCCACAATTATAGGGATTTTTTTTCTCTTCCACCGACGCTGCTTGACCTGCTGAGATTGTCCCACAGAGCAGAGCAACGTTACTGCGGCGCCAAGAGCCCGGGTTCGAATTCACCACTGTCTGTAAGGAGTTTGTACATTCTCCACGTGTCCTGGGTGGTTCCTCCCACCCTCCATAAAAATACCTCTCAGGGTTTGTCAGTTAATTGGTGTATTTGGGGGGCATGGGCTCGTGGGCCAGAAGGGCCTGTTACCGTGCTGGGTCTCTAAAATTAAAATTAAGTTTGTTTCAGGTTAAATTGTCGTGTCCGAATTCCCCGACGACCACATAAATTCAAAACTTATGATTTAACATTAACCCCCATGTAAAGGACTGAATTTACCCGACAACGTGGAAATACTGATTTATGTTCTGTCATTAACTCAGGACAGATACCTGTCAATGGCCAAGTTCTGACCCAGATATTCTAAACCCCTTATTATTTATAGTTGAAAACCCCACCTGCATCAGCTGCATTAGCTGTTCCTTCTCCATTTCTGATCTAAACACTGCCGCTGATTTATCACATTTGCAGATGCAAGGTCAACTTTTATGTGTCCAATGATCTGTTTAACCTTGACCTTACCACCACTTCACTCTGTTATACCACGGTTCATGGTGTTCAGCCTACACATGGATGAGCAGAAACTTTCCACACGTGAATCTGAGGAAGATGCTGCAGTTGCGTTTTGACACAGTGTAACCTCAACTCCTGTTGTGTGGGACGCAGCCGAGTTTTTTAAAATCAACATCTCCAATTCAACACTGCACAATCACGTTTTATCTCAGTATCGTCACCCGGCTGAGCTCATCGGCCGGTGGGATACTCGTCTTGTCCCATCACCCGACTGAGTTCATCGGCCTCTCTCTAAGAACATACAAGAATTTGCAGCAGGAATCGGCTTGTTCTGCCATTCAATAGACCCATGGCTGATATAGTCATGGACTCAGTCCCGTTGACTCACACTTTTCCATCATCTCTGAAAAGAAAGAAGACAGAAATCTACTTTAATGTACAGGCCATGCAGCCCACAGTTCGGTGCAACCTAATAACCTACTCTGCCTGGAATCTCCCTCCTGCATATCCCTCCATTTTTCTCACCTCCACATTCCTGTCTAATAGTCTTCTAAATGATCCAACTGAACCTGCCTCTGGCAGTACCTTCCATGCACCCCCCACTCTGTGTGAAATACCTGCCTCCCTCCGCTCCTGTACCTGAAAACTATGGCCCCTCATGTTTGCCATTTCAGCCCTTGGGATCAATTTCTCTCAGCACCTTGTGCACCTCTATCAGGCCTTCCCTCATACTCCTTAATTCCCCTATTATTCAAAATTTGTGCTGTGCCTTAAATTCACAGCCTCCTCTCTTCATTGGGCAGAGAATTCCCGATCCACTCCTCTCTGGGAGAAGCACTTCCTCCCTCTGTCTTTATCTAATTCCCAGAATCGACAGACTTTGCCTCCCAGTTGGAGTCTCACCTGCAAGTGGAAACCATCTCCCCGTTCCTACCCTCTGACCTCCTTTCATCATTTTATATGTTTCTGAAAGATCCGACCCCCCCCCCTCCCCCCCATCCTTCTCAACTCCAATGAGTAGTGGTTCCGGACTACTCAATCTCTTCTCGTGAGATCACCCCTTAGTTCCAGAATCGTCTGGTGAATGTCCTCTGCCATACTTCCAAAGGCAGAGACTTTCTTTTCCTCTTGATCATTCTGATCTCTCCTCGCCTCCATCCTAGACTCGACACCAGCATGTTCCCATCAATCTGCAGCCACCAGTAAATTAAAAAGATGTTCACATATTCACCATCCCACAAACTTGCTCCTTTCTCCGAGACTATTGACCTCCATTGGGTTCAGTCTCCAGACTCTTTGTTTTAAAATCCCCATCCTTGTTCTTCAGTTCCTTCCCTTTCCTCATAGCCAACTCAACCCCCAACCACCCCCTCCCCACACCACAGCACAGTATCAGTGGTTAATAGATTCTTTCAGGGGGTGGGGGGGGGGGTTACTGAAGGAATCACCGGACATGGGATTGGTGCAGGAGTGGTGCTGTAATGGAGAGACCATGGCCTGGCTTATGGTGGTGCTGCGGGCTCCTAATTGGAGGATACATCACCTGCCAATCAAGACCCAATTCCCTGAATCATCAAGGTCACCCTCGTGAATGGCCTGTTCAAATGATCAGGTACTGGCAGCCTGTCTGGACTTAGCCCCTACCTTCACCTAATTGGCCCAGGTGATTCACCTGGGCGGACCCCTGCTTCAAGCCATTGGTCACAGCAGCCAATGAGGCCCAGCCCCTGCACCCCCCACTTTGAGTGATTGGCTCGGTTATAAAAGACCATGCTTTCCTTTGCTCTCTCTTTTGACTCTGTGACGCGTTGCAGTAGCAGGAAGCAGACACAAATCACAAAAGACCATACTACAGGCTTTATTCTGCTAAAGGTTTCAGCTGTGGTGGCTCCTGAGTGACTGGCTCAGGGGGGGGGCTGGCTCAGGCTTGTATTTGGGTCGGCTGATTGACAGGTGGAGTCAGCCCCCAGATGGTCCTCCTGCTTGTACAGATATCACCCCCTCCAGTTGGCTAGTGGTCGTATCACCACATTCACCCCCTTCTTAAAATTGTCCTGGGGGTGATTAACGGTGCCGGGTGGTATTTACAGATTATTTACAGGTTTAGATGGTCTGGCGGGCATTGGAGTCTCTGTGATCATCGCAGGGTTGGTTCCTGGTCAAAGGTCGGTGAGGGTGTGGTGGGTGCCTGAGGGCTAGTTGGGTCTGGTGTGGGCACTGGTGCAGGCAGTGTAACATATGTCCATGGTGGTGTGGCCGGGTTGGCATGGATCGGCCGGAGAGGGAGTCGCTGGAGGGTCCTGGGTAGCCTGGACAGGGCCTTAAGAATAGCCTGCTTGGCGGACTGGAACGCCCTTTCCTGATCGTCACCCCATACAAAGTCTGTTTTCCTTCGGGTAACCATATACAGAGGACGTAAAAGCAATGCCAAGTGTGGAATATGGCGTCGCCAATATCCCAATAACCCCAGGAAACGCTGGGTCTCTTTTTTGTTAGTTGGAGTGGCCAAGTCTGCGATTTTATTGTGAACTTTATTGGGAACCACTTGTTCTCCAGCATGCCACTGAATTCCAAGGAAAATAACTGTCTGGGACGGGCCCTGTACCTTGGCGGGGTTAATGTCCCACCCTCTTTGCATCAGGGTATCTTGGACACTCTCCAAACCTTCCTGTACCATCTCTTCTGTGGCCCCTTGGATCATCACATCATCAATATAATGGTGAATTGAGAGGGAAGGCGATACTGGCACCGTCTCCAGGTCACGGGCAATTAGGCTGTGGCAAATAGTGGAAGAGTGTACATAGCCCTGAGGGAGGCGAGTGAAGGTATACTGGCGCCCCTTCCAGGTAAAGGCGAACTGATCCTGTGAGTCCTCAGCTATCAGCTGAAGAAGGCGTTAGTGAGATCAATGACAGCATTCCATGTTCCTGAGTTCCCAGTAGCAATGTTTTCAATAAGGGTGACAATATCCGGAACTGCCGAAGCAAGTGGTGGGGCATGTTTGTTCAAAAAGTGATAATCAACTGTCATTCTCCAGGAGCCGTCCGGCTTCTGGACCGGCCAAACAGGGCTATTCAAGGGTGATGTTGCGGGCCTCACTACCCCTTCTTCTTGCAAAGCATCAATAGTGGCACTAATCTCTTCTTGCCCTCCAGGGAGGCGATGTTGTGGAATGCACACTGGTTTCATGCGGGGTGGCACCATCACAGGATCCCACTTAGCCTGACCCACTACTAGTTTTTTTGTAATAGTCCGAATTCCAAATGCAAATCCCCCTTGGCTAGTATTAAGGGCCGTACCGGCCAACATATTAATACCCAGGATACACTCGTCAGTAGCAGCCACCAGGGCATGTAACCAGATAGGGGAAGGGCTATCACCCACCATGGCACGGACTTTTATTTCCTTTGCCAGGGTGACCGCCCCTCCCAACCCCTCTATTCGAAAGGTCGGTCCAGTCCAGAGGTCGGGGTTACCCAGAATCACCGAGTGCTCTGCACCGGTATTGACCAAGGCCAAATATTGGCGGTCAATGGATTTTTTTTTTTCGAAACTTTATTTATTAATTTTAACATATGAAGAAAGTAAGTAATTCACGTACAGAAAAAATACAAAATAAAGTAATACAAGTACAAAGTAACATAGTTAATACAATACCAATCTCGGCATCTCCCCCTAACAACTAAAAACTAAGACTAAAAAAAAACTATTTTTAACCCCTAAACCCCCCCCCCCCACCCCCACGATAAAGAGTGAAGAATTAATACTATTAGTATAATTTAAAAAATAAAAAATATATATCTTAAAAAAAAGATCGATATATATAAAAAAAAACAAAAAAAATATTAATTAAGTATTAATTATTAATCCAAAAAAATTTTATTATATAAAAATATATATGAAAAAACAAAAACAAAAAGAACTTAAATGAAAAAAAACAACTAATAATAAAAAAAACTAAAGAAAAGAAAAAAAAGAAAACATATATATAGAAAAAATATACAATAAAAAAAAGTTTTTTTTAGAGAAAAAAATGATTAATTCAAACTTATTTAAATTGTATATAATCAATAGCTGGAGTCCACTTTAACTCAGAAAAAGACATCTTATCTTGTATAGAAAAAGATATTATTTCCATAACCAAACAAAACTTCATCTCTAAATACCACCTATCTAAAGACAATACATTTCTATTCTTCCAAGTAATCGCTATACATTTCTTAGCCACTGCCAACGCTAAATAAATAAAAGAAATCTGGTAATTATCTAATTCTAAATCAATCAACGGTTGCATATTCCCTAATAAAAATATATCAATATGAAGATTATATAGATTATTAAATACAGATTGAATACCTTTCCAAAATTGTTGTAACTGATCACACAACCAAACAGCATGTAAAAAAGTACCAGAAACCTGATCACAACAAAAACAAAGATCTGACTTACTAAAACCAAATTTTTTAAATTTTTCGGGTGTTAAATATAATTGATGTATAAAACTATAATTAATCATCGCCAATCTAGCATTAATCAATTTTCAAACACTATTACGGCAGATTTCAGACCAATCTTCTTCAGTTATTGTTAAACTTAAATCTTTTTCCCATTTCATTTTATCTTTATCCCAATCTACTTTACTTTCACTTTCCAACAAAATACGATACAAACCTGATATATAACCCTTTTTTGGAAATGAGAGCACATATTTCTCAAAATCAGTTTCAGACAGTAAATTCATTTGACGACCGCATACCTGTTTTACAAAAGATCTTAACTGATAATACACAAATATAGAATAACCACTTATATCAAATCTCTTTTGCAATTCTACAAAAGAACAAAAATGACCTTCTAAAAAACAGTCAGATAAATTATGTATTCCTTTCTCCTCCCATTGTTTCAAAATAGTATTAGATACCGTGAAAGGAACAAGTTGATTATTATATAATGGTAATCTTCCCGACCACTTATTTTTCAATCCCATTTTATGTAATTTACTTGTCCATAAATTCATTAAATGTTTCAATATTGGTACATCATAAGTTCATAACAAATTTTTATTCCATCGAAATAAAAATTCATTCGAAAATTTTTACCCCAATGGATTATTAACGGTATGTAGGGCCGTGGGTCCCCGTGTATCCGCTGTATCTCAATGGTATAGACACAGGAGCCCTGCCCACACCATGCTTTAGTAGGGTTCGGGGGCTTCCAGCCCCACATGCTACTATTATCCATTAGTGCCTTGTTAACCATTTGTTGTACCTCATCACGAGTAACTGGAGCAGGAGAAGCCTGCTCGATAGAAGCAGAGGGCACAGCTGGGCCAGGAGGACTCAGCAACTGGGGATGATGTTCCCCTGCCTTCCTCTTATAAAGGGCATAAAGGACCGCAGTAGGTTTCCCATCAATATCACTTTTAGGTACGCCTAACTTTAACAAGGTTAGAAAAGGGTCCTTTCTTGTCGCTCCGTTATTAGCTGAAGTTTGAGACTCTCCAAGAGGTGGCAACATCTCTCAGCAAGAAGAAGAACTTCAAGATTCCAACCAACATCCCGGTCCGGGGAGGTGGAGAAGCTGCTACCAGCGCCCAGACAACCTACTACAAGGGTGCAGTCATCGCCTCGCTTTGGCAGTTGGGACCAGTCCAGGCATTGATAAGTATAATTGGGAAGGGCTTGCATATTGTAGTGTGAATTCAGCTTTAGATTTAGTAATAAAGACTTGTATAAACTTAACTGCTCTCGGTGTGTGTGTGTCTATTTTCTTTCGGTAGCTCAAACACTGTGACCAATCTAAAACGAACAAAATGAGAGGTATAAGTTTACCCAGGACATCGCAGCCTGTCACTTACGAGACCTTACAAGCATTTGAGTACAGAAGGAGCAAAAAAAAGAAACTAAAGCTCTAATAAGCACAAAAATAAGCGATAAAGCGAGCAACCGATGGAGAATATTGTGGCCCAATCCCCCAAATGTACCAGCTAACCATGAAAAAGGATTCCAACCAAGGCTCAAACCATCCTTGTGGGCCACAATACCCAGATGCTGGAGCTCACGAACAGATTTTGAAACATGTTGAACAATATCAGATACATTAGTGGATACATCGGGTACATAGGAACAACATTCAGAACCGACAACAGCACACGCGCCACCCTGTTTTGCTAAAAGAAAATCCAGGGCCATACAATTCTGTAAAGCCACTGTCCTGACAGCAGAGAGCTCGTGATTAAGGTCATTAAGGCCCTGACTGACAGACGAAAGTGCGAAGGATGTCTCATTGGCAATAGAACTCATCAGATCATTTGATTTGTGAACCACTTGGGAAATACGAATAACGCCATATCCTGGGATCAAGGCACCAAAGAAAATCTCGGCACCTGAGAGGGCACGTCTATGCCGAAAGACAGGGGACATATGCATAAGCGAGGGATGATCCTCTAAACGGGAAATATGATGCAGGTAGGGGACGGTGTCTGCCAAATAGCAGCAACCACCCCAGGTAAGGGGTAACCATGCAAAGGCACGAGACCCACAAACCCAATAGGTCCCATTCATAGGGTGCTTGGAAATAAAAGGGGAATATGCCAGACAGTCATTGTATCCTAGTGCATCAGCAGGCCTATTGGGGAACTTACAAAAGCAGATAGAGCCCTTTACATGTTGAGAAACAATAAAATAGGGGGGTGTGATATTATAAAGTGGGGTAGAAATATGCCATCCTTGAAAAATACCCAAAATTTCACTTAGACTAAAGAACCGGGCCTCCTCAGGCACAGGCTTATTAACATCAATGTGAACCCTGCCTTGGGAGGGATCAAAATATTTCCAGGCAGCAACCTCCTTTCAGGTGAAAGAAATGGGGATCATGGGAATGCCTGTACTGGTATTCAAAGGGCTAGGGTACAAATCCAACAATCAGATATATTCAATCGGTGAGCATACGCATAGGAAACAAGGAGAAAGGAATTGTCGGACAAATCTGAAGGAATGTTAGATGGTGAACTAGACAACCAACCCTCCACAGAACCGGAATCCTCCCACCACTTAGCGACAGGCGATGCAGAGTTATTACAAGACAAAAAGCGGGTACAAAAAGGACCATCACAGAAGTAGGGGTCGACTCCTTCAGTTGGTCCATCCACAAACAGAATAAAGGAACCGTGACCAGCAATAACATATTTATATAAGCTGCACTTGAGGCGGGTGACCGAGGACCTCATTGGTGTAATGCATCGGGCCGTGTCTCCCACGGGGAACTCCCTCGGAACGTCCTCGACATTACAAATCCAATTGCTGGCATCAAAGCAGCTGTTACGCCAGATCATCAGGAGTGTAAAATGGAGAAGCTGGAACAAAGAAGCCTGACATATGTCACTCATGATGCCATAAGCGTTCAGTATTTAAACAAACTAAATCATCCTGTCTCTCAATAGCAACCCACCGAGTGTTACCCTGGGCAGGTGTCACTATTTCCCCTTTTACAGAAGGGCCACTACCTGGTGATGCCACCCATACCTTTTGTCCGACATTCTCTAGCTCGGGAATGGGGGGCAATGACTGTTTTACCTCTGGAATAGGCTGTAGTTCAGAAATGTGAAGAAGTCGGTGGGAAGGTGTACCTCCCTTCAAAGGGCACTCAGGGAGGCTAGTTGACAGTTAGTGGGGCCACTAACAGAGATATTTAGGATGTCACTGGCCACGGGGGTAGTGCCAAAGGATTGGAGAGTGGCGCATGTGGTTCCGCTGTTTAAGAAAGGGTCCAAATGTAAACCTGGGAATTAGAGGCCTGTGAGGCTGACGTCTGTGGTGGCTAAGTTGGTGGAAAGTGTTCTGAGGGATGGTATTTACAAATATTTGGAGGTACAGGGATTGATAGGGAGTAATCAGCATGGTTTTGTCAGGGGTAGATCGTGCTTGACAAACCTGATTGAGTTCTTCGAGGGGGTTACAAAAAAGGTTGATGAAGGGAAAGCTGTGGATGTTGTCTATTTGGACTTTAGTAAAACTTTTGACAAAGTTCCCCACAGGAGGTTAGGAAAAAAGGTGGAGGCATTAGGTATAAATAAGGAGGTAGTGAAATGGATTCAGCAGTGGTTGGATGGAAGGTGTCAGAGAGTAGAGGTAGACAATTGTTTGTCCAATTGGAGGCCGGTGACTAGTGGAGTTCCTCAGGGTTCGGTCCTGGGTCCACTATTATTTGTTATATATATTAACAATCTGGATGTAGGGGTAGAGAATTGGATAAGCAAGTTTGCGGATGACACAAAGATTGGTGGTGTTGTGGACAGTGAGGTAGATTACCATAGATTAAAAGGTGATTTAGGAAGGCTGGAGGTGTGGGCTGAGAAATGGCTGATGGAATTTAATACAGATAAATGTGAGGTGCTGCATTTTTGAAAGGCAAATTTAAATAGGTCATATACATTGAATGGTAGACAATTGAGGAGTGCAGAGCAACAAAGGGATTTTGTTATGGTAAATAGTACCCTCAAGGCTGATACTCAGGTAGATGGTGTGGTGAAGAAGGCATTTGGAATGTTGGCCTTCATAAATCACAGTATTGAATTCAAGAATAGGGAGGTTATGATGAAATTGTACAAGGCATTGGTGAAGCCAAATTTGGAGTACTGTGTACAGTTTTGGTCACCAAATTATAGGAAAGATATAAACAAAATAGAGAGAGTGCAGAGAGGGTTCACGAGAATGTTGACAAGATTTCAGGGTCTGAGTTACAGGGAAAGGTTGTGCAGACTGGGGCTTTTTTCTCTGGAGTGTAGAAGATTGAGAAAGGACTTGATAGAGGTGTTTAATATTTTAAAAGGGACAGACAGAGTAAATGTGGATAGGCTTTTTCAATTAAGAAAGGGGGAGATTCAAACGAGAGGACATGGTTTAAGATTGAAAGGGGAAAATTATAAGGGGAACATGAGGGGAAATTTCTTTACGCAGAGGGTGGTGGGGATGTGGAATGAGCTTCCGGCAGACGTGGTCAAGGTGGGATCATTGGTTAAATTTAAGGAAAGACTGGATCGTTACATGGATAGGAGGGGACTAGAGGGGTATGGACCGGGTGCTGGTCAGTGGGACTAGGAGGGTGGGGATTTGCTACGGCATGGACTAGTAGGGCCGAACTGGCCTGTTCTGTGCAGTAAGTGGTTATATAGTTATATGGTTATATGGTTATATGGTTATAAAGCTCCCTCCCTGTTCAGAAATTTATCTCCCAAGTGTCGACCAATTGCCTCTAAGAGCCATTCTTACAGCAAAGAGGATTGTGCGTTTATTAAGGCTGAGACTCAGGGAGTAATTGAACCCAGCGATAGTGGTGAAAAATCACACTAAGAAATGACTGGCTATTGACTACAGCCAGACAATTAACCGTTATAATAACTTGGACGCCTACACTCTGCCTCGCATTAATGAAATGGTTAATCAGATAGCACAATACAAAGTGTACTCGACTATGGACCTTAAGGCAGCTTACCACCAAATCCCCATTAAAAAATGCCAACAACCCTATGCAGCGTTCAAGGCTGATGGGGGCCCATACCAATTTAGGAGGGTACCTTTTGGAGTCATTAACGGTGTGTCAGTGTTTCAGAGGGAGATGGATAAAATCGTTAGCACATATGAGTTACAGGGTATGTTCTCCTATCTGGATAATGTCACTATCTGTGGGAAGACCCAGATTTAACAAGTGTAAATATGTTTTCAATGCAACAGAACTACCTATTCTGGAATACATTGTTTGCGAGGGTGAAATCCACCCTGATCCTGAAAGAATGGTACCCCTTAAGGAGTTGCTAACCCTAGTCTCCACAAAAACCCTTAAGAGGTGTATGGGATTCTTTTCCTACTACTGTAAATGGGTACGTAACTACACTACGAAAGCACGCCCCTTGTTTGACACAAAATATTTCCCTCTTTCCCCAGTAGCCCTGAAAGCTTTTGAGAGAATTAAAACTGATATTGCCAAAGCTGCACTCTCGTCCAAGTGGAAACCAATGCCTCAGATTGTGCTTTAGCAGGAACCCTTAATCAAAAGGGCAGACCAGTGGCATTTTTCTCCCGCACACTATGTGGACTGGAACTTAGACATCCAGCCTTTGAAAAAGAAACCCAGGCTATCACTGAAGCGGTACACTACTGGATACAGTTTCTAGTTGGTAGAAAATTCACCCTGGTCACTAATCAGAATTTTGTAGCCTACAGGTTTAATACTAAACACAAAAGTAAATTTAAAAATGATAAGATGGCACCCTGGTGAATAGAACTCTCAACTTACAATTATGAGATCCTCTACAGACCGGGCAGGTTAAATGACCCCTCTGATGCATTGTCACGAGCTGCTGCCGGTGCTCAGCTTGAAGGACTAAAGGAAATCCATAGTAGACTGTGACACCCAGGGGTCACATGATTCTTCCACTATATATGGGCTAACAACCTTCCTTACTACCTTGAAGAAGTCATAAAACTGACTAGAAGCCACCCTATTTGCGCAGACTGCAAACCACAGTATTTTAAAGCTCCAGGGGCCACTCTCATCAAAGTGACCCAATCTTTTGAAAAGATCAGTTTAGATTTTAAAGGGTTGTTACCTTCTAACAACAAAAATGTGTTTTTCCTTACTGTAATCGATAAATATTCAAGGTTTCCCTTCTTGTTACCCTGCCCTGACGTCTCAATGACATCTGTCATTAAGGCACTTTGTTACAGAGTTCTGTGTTGTGTATTGGCCTATGTGTTGTATGTTAGAAAGTGACAGTTTGCCTTAGAGAGCCAAGGTGAAGGTGGACTGCTGAGAGAGTGGGAGACAGACTGAGCATGTGAAGAAAATGATCTAAAAATTTCTGGACTTAGATGATAAACCACCACTGAGTGGTGCTGTGGCGTGAAAGGAGGCCCAGAGCATGAGTCATGGTCTGGAGGACAGTTTAGAATGTTGGGCATTTTAAAAGGGATGAACATTCCGAAGGCAGCCGGAAGGATCCAGACCAAGCCAGTGGTTCCTCTCTCTGCAAGCAACACAAGAAGACAACTTCGAATTTTGTGCTCTCACTCTCTATGTCTCTCTCTCAAAGATCTTTTGGTTTCAGTTTACCAAACAAACTGAATTTTGTTTATGATCTTTGCTTCAGTTGAGATCGAAGTTTTGTGTGTTTTGTGTCTAAGTTTTTCTGTGGGCTGATTAGAAATATAATTTAGACTTTGATTATGTTATATTTAGGCTGGGGAATTTATTAGTTTTACACTGTAAAAGAAATTTTCATAGTAACCAGTGGGCATTGTTATAAAAGGGGGGAATTTTGAATTAAAGTTTGAAGGTGAATTTTTTGTTAATAAAGTCATTGTTCATCTTTACCCCTGTGTGCTATGCCTTCTTTGTGGTTGCTGGTTTGATCTTGTAACAACTTGACCAAATTTTCAGTATTTTTGGTTTTCCCAGTCTTTCATTATTGTACCATTAGTTTCGGCTAATGAAGTGCCAATTAATGAAGTAGACAAAGACAATGTAGTCAAACAATAATCATGACTTTTATTAGCCAAAACTAATGGTACAATAATGAAAGACAATGGGTGCATACACAGTTATACCAGAGGGGAGTGTTTTTAATAGTAGAGATATAATACACGGCCAATGTCAGTAAAGCAAGGCTTGGCAAAGAGGGAGACTGACAGCTCAGCAAAGATTCACCACAGGGGCCACAGATCTGGCTTCACAGCAGCCCCAGTGGAGGGGGCACAGAACCGGCTTCACAGCAGCCCCAGTGGAGGGGCCACGGACCTGGCTTCACTTCAGCCCCAGCGGAGGGGCCACGGACCTGGCTTCACTTCAGCCCCAGCGGAGGGGCTACGGACCCAGCTTCACTGCATCCCCAGTGGAGGGGCCACGGACTGACTAATGCTGCTGTTACCCCTGACAAGGGATCTCACCCCCAACAGGATGCCCCTGGTGTCCATGTGAGACAGCTACGATGGCAGGGAACTCCTGCCCCTCCCCCAATGAGTTGGCCCACTCTGTAGTGGGGAGCCCCTGTCCCTGCCTCCCCTGTGAGGGAGCCTGTCTGTACATTTTCCCCTCGGTCTGTCTGCCTGGTTCTGCTCAGAGCAGTGTCTGGGACACTTCTCCCTGATACCCCCACCTTTTTCCCCTGCCTTTCCCCTCATCCCCGACCCTCCCTCAATCCCGCCCCCCCCCCCCCGAATCTGACTGCTGCTCCCATCCGTGCATTGGGGGGACAGGGGCTGCAGCCAGGGTGGGGGGGAACAGGAGCTGGTGCTGGGGTGGAGGGTGCTATGGCTGGGGGAGAGGAAGAAGGGGGAAATAAAGGGGGAAGGGGGATAAAGGGGTGAAGGGGGCAGGGGAGCAAGGGGGGATAAAGGGGAAAAGGGGAGGGTAATAAGGGGGGATCAAGGAGCAGAGGGGAGGGGATCAAGGGGAGGAGGGGGGGTGAAGGTTGAGGGGGAGGTGATCAAGGTGGATCAATGGGCGGAGGGATCAAGGGGAGGGGATCGAGGGGAAGGGAATCAAGGGGCGAAGGTGAGGGGATCAAAGAGAGATCAGGGGGCGGAGGGGGAGGGTCCATTGGGACCGGGAACACGGGGCGGGTCCGGCTGCGGCGAGGGTCGGTTTGGGAAACATGGTCCAGAGTAGAGCAGGTTGCAGGACAATCACTCAATGTATCTCATGGCGATGTTTCTTACCCAGAAACCCTTTCGACGCAGAATATGCCCTATCACGGAGTGCGCAGTCGCGTGGGAAGTGACGTCACGACTCTATGATCTGCGCCAAAACTCCCATCGCTGGTCGCGAACCGAGTCCCAGAGCAAATCGAAGCGGAGCGCTGGGTCCCAGAGTGGATCGGAGCGGAGCGCTGAGTCCCGGATCGGAGCGCAGTGCCGAGTCCCGGAGTGGAGTGCTGGGTCCCGGAGTGGATCGGAGTGGAGTGCTGGGTCCCGGAGAGGATCGGAGCGCAGTGCTGAGTCCCGGATCGGAGCGCAGTGCCAAGTCCCGGAGTGGAGTGCTGGGACCCAGAGTGGATCGGAGTGCAGTGCTGAGTCCCGGATCGGAGCGCAGTGCCAAGTCCCGGAGTGGAGTGCTGGGTCCCGGAGTGGATCGGAGTGCAGTGCTGAGTCCCGGATCGGAGCGCAGTGCCAAGTCCCGGAGTGGAGTGCTGGGACCCAGAGTGGATCGGAGTGCAGTGCTGAGTCCCGGATCGGAGCGCAGTGCCAAGTCCCGGAGTGGAGTGCTGGGACCCAGAGTGGATCGGAGTGCAGTGCTGAGTCCCGGATCGGAGCGCAGTGCCAAGTCCCGGAGTGGAGTGCTGGGTCCCGGAGTGGATCGGAGTGCAGTGTTGGGTCCCGGAGAGGATCGGAGCGCAGTGCTGAGTCCCGGATCGGAGTGCTGGGTACCATAGTGGATCGGAGCGGAGTGTTGAGTCCCGGATCAGAGCGCAGTGCTGGGTCCCGGAGTGAAGCGCTGGATCCCAGAGTGGATCAGAGAAAAGTGCTGGGTCCCGGATCGGAGTGCATTGCATTGATTTATCCCCTGGTCACATCCTCTCGTCCCAACAGTGATGAACCCATTTCAGTGCTCCGTCTGTGGGAAGAACTTTAAATGGTCAAGTGAATTAACCAGACACCAGCGGGTCCACACTGGGGAGAGGCCCTTCACCTGCTCTGAGTGCGGCAAGGGTTTCACCCAGACCTCCCACCTGATGATCCACCAGAGGTTCCATACTGGAGAGAAGCCCTTTACCTGCCCCAAGTGCAGTAAGGGCTTCACTGAGTTGTCCAGCCTGCGGAGGCACCAGCGGGTCCACACTGGGGAGAGGCCCTTCACCTGCCCTGAGTGTGGCAAGGGTTTCACTGAATCATCCAATCTACTGAAACATCAGCGGGTCCACACTGGGGAAAAGCCGTTCGTCTGCCCTGAGTGTGGGAAGGCCTTCACCAGTTTGTTCCAGCTTGAGATACACCGGCGGGTCCACACCGGGGAGAGGCCCTTCACCTGCCCTGAGTGTGGCAAGGGCTTCACCCAGACCTCCAGCTTGCTGAGACACCAGTGGGTCCACACTGGCAACAGGCCCTTCACCTGCCCCGAGTGTGGCAAGGGTTTCACCCAGACCTCCGACCTGCTGACGCACCAACGGGTCCACACCGGGGAAAAGCCGTTCATCTGCCCCCAGTGTGAGAAGACCTTCACCGACAGGTCCAATCTTCGGAGACACCAGCGGGACCACACTGGGGAAAAGCCGTTCGCCTGCCTTGAGTGCAAGAAGGCTTTCACCAGATTGTCCAACCTTGAGATACACCGGCAGGTCCACACCAGGGAGAGGCCGTTGTTATGGACCATGGACTGACCTTTTAGACTGTGGGCTGTCATAAAGGATGGATTTCTCTGAAGAACTGTATAACATGGTGGGACAGCTCAGTGCTGACTCGCCAAGGTTGAGTTGTGCAGAGAGCAAGAGAGAGCGAGGGAGGAGGCATTGAGATAAGTGAGAGAGAAATGTATTAATTGCTTGGAACTTTAGAGAAAGGGGGAGAATTCAGATGTGAAGCAGAGTTCGGCTTGGAGCAGCCAAGAAGGAAACACAGAGAGTCCATATGCTCTGTGTTTGAGAATGGTCTCGCTGACCCCCTTTCTCAGGGGAAAGACTGAATTCAAATGTGACGCTCACAGGTCATAGAGATTTTGGAGAACTGTGTGAAATGCACATGCCTCATAAGTGAGGTGGTTAAAAACTATGCTTTGAGAAACAAGGGAAGGTATCTGAGAAAATCTGCAAAAGGATTCATAAACTTACTGCAACATTATCAGTCATTTCTCTCTCCAACGTTCAACGCCCTTTGTTATCAGTTAAAGAACTGAATGTGGGTATTGGACTTTGAGATTGAATCTTGTGCACTGATTTATGTGACTGACTGAACTGGGGGCCTTTGGGGATTTTTTTCCTTTTGAATATTTGGCCCAGACTGTAAATGGTCTGGGGTTTACATGCACATTGATTATAAATAGATGATATCTGTACATTTTCTGTAGATACGTATAGTGGGGTTAATTGTGTTAGACATTATATTGTTAATAGTCATTGATAAATATAGAGTTAAAATTTAAGCTTTTTGAATTGCATTTTCTGTTCTTGCTGGTTTGAGACAACACCATTCACCTGTCCCGAGTGTGCGAAGGCCCTTACCAACCAATCCAACCTGCTGAGCCACCAGTGGGTACACTCTGGGGAAAAGCCGTTCACCTGCCCCGAGTGTAAGAAGGCCTTCACCAGGTACTCCAACCTTGAGATACACCGGCAGGTCCACACTGGTAAGAGGCCCTTCACTTGCCCCGTGTGTCAAGGTCTTCACCCAAATCCCAAACTTGTAGGAGCACCAGCAGCTCCACACCAGTGAGAGGCCCTTCTCTTGCCCAGAGTGTGGCAAAGGCTTCACTCCCACCTCCCACCTGTGGAGGCACCTGCTGGCCCACACTGGTGAGAGGCCCTTCACCTGCCCCGAGTGTGGCAAGGGCTTCACCAAGTCATACAACCTGCTGACCCACCAGCTGGTCCACACCAGTGAGAGGCCCGTCATCTGCTTCAGCTGCGGCAAGAGCTTCACCTGGTTATCTGGCCTGTTGAAGCACAGTGGGTCCACGAATGAGCCAGATTCTGAAGCTGATCTGACTCCCACACCCCTATCATTCTAACCAAGGTCGGTCTGTGTCCACCAGCCCGTCCACATCCAGCTGATCTTAACAGCCATTGTAACTGCCCTGCATCTTCATGTACTTGCCACAGGCCAAATAAATGACCTGGATCTCGAAACGTCCGGGTGATGACTATTGAATAGCAAGGACTGGATTTGAGAATTAGTTAGGATTATTTGAATGGTCTTCCTGCTGCTGAACCACAGAACAGCACAAAAAAAGGTCATTTGGCCAAAAAATTATTCTGTGCAGTCACATAGACTGCAAGGCAACAGATAGCTTCTCTTCCCTTCTCTCCCTATTCTGGTGATGGAGGAGGCTCAGAGTTGGGAATTGGGAGCCTGTGTGTTTGGGGAGCAGAACCTGGGTAAGGGTCTGAAGGCCTTTGCTACAAGTAGGAATGGGTGTTTCGCATACAATTTATACAGTGTGGAAAGTTGGTAGCACCAACGTGTATAATTTATACAGCTTGGGGAAGTTGTTAGTTCTATTTCATACAAATTATATAACATGGTAAATTTGCAAAAGATATCATGTACAATTTACACGGCATGAGAAAGTTGATAGACTATTGCATACAATTTCTACAGTGTCCGAAAGTTGGTAGCTCTAATGCGTACAAGTTATACAGGAACGAAATGTTGGTAGCGCTATCACGTGCAAATTATACAATGTGGGAAAGTTGGTAGCTCTATCACATACAATTTATACAGTGTGGGAAAGTTGGTAGCACCACCATGTACAATTTATACAGTGTGGGAAAGTTGGTAGCTCTATCACATACAATTTATACAGTGTAGGAAAGTTGGTAGGTCTATCATGTACAATTTATGCAGTGTGGGAAAGATGGCTCCATCACGTACAATTTATACAGTGTGGGAAAGTTGGTAGTTCTATCGCCTACAATTTATACAGTGTGGGAAAGTTGGTAGGTCTATCACGTACAATTTATGCAGTGTGGGAAAGATGGCTCCATCACGTACAATTTATACAGTGTGGGAAAGTTGGTAGGTCTATCACGTACAATTTATGCAGTGTGGGAAAGATGGCTCCATCACGTACAATTTCTACAGTGTGGGAAAGTTGGTAGGTCTATCACGTACAATTTATGCAGTGTTGGAAAGATGGCTCCATCACGTACAATTTCTACAGTGTGGGAAAGTTGGTAGCTCTATCACATACAATTTCTACAGTGTGGGAAAGTTGGTAGCTCTTACACGTACAATTTATGCAGTGTTGGAAAGATGGCTCCATCACGTACAATTTCTACAGTGTGGGAAAGTTGGTAGGTCTATCACGTACAATTTATGCAGTGTTGGAAAGATGGCTCCATCACGTACAATTTCTACAGTGTGGGAAAGTTGGTAGCTCTATCACATACAATTTCTACAGTGTGGGAAAGTTGGTAGGTCTATCATGTACAATTTATGCAGTGTGGGAAAGATGGCTCCATCACGTACAATTTATACAGTGTGGGAAAGTTGGTAGTTCTATCGCATACAATTTATACAGTGTGGGAAAGTTGGTAGGTCTATCACGTACAATTTATGCAGTGTGGGAAAGATGGCTCCATCACTTACAATTTATACAGTGTGGGAAAGTTGGTAGGTCTATCACGTACAATTTATGCAGTGTTGGAAAGATGGCTCCATCACGTACAATTTCTACAGTGTGGGAAAGTTGGTAGCTCTATCACATACAATTTCTACAGTTTGGGAAAGTTGGTAGCTCTATCACGTACAATTTATGCAGTGTTGGAAAGATGGCTCCATCACGTACAATTTCTACAGTGTGGGAAAGTTGGTAGCTCTATCACATACAATTTATACAGTGTGGGAAAGTTGGTAGGTCTATCATGTACAATTTATACAGCGTAGGGAAAGTTGGTAGCTCTATCGCATACAATTTATACAGTGTGGGAAAGTTGGTAGCTCTATCGTACAATTTATTGAGTGTGGGAAATTTGGTAGCTCTATCACGTACAATTGATACAGTGTGGGAAAGTTGGTAGCTCTATCACGTACAAATTATACAGTATGGGAAAGTTAGTAGCTCAATCATGTACAATTTATACAGTGTGTGAAAGTTGGTAGCTCTATCACGTACAATTTATACAGTGTGGAAAAGTTTGTAGTCCAATCATGTACAATTTATACAGTGTGGGAAAGTTGGTAGCTCTATCACGTACAATTTATACAGTATGGGAAAGTTGGTAGCTCAATCAGGTACAATTTATACAGTGTGGGAAAGTTGGTAGCTCTATCACGTACAATTTATACAGTGTAGGAAAGTTGGTACCTCAATCACATACAATTTATACAATGTGGGAAAGTTGGTAGCTCTATCACGTACAAATTATACAGTGTTGGAAATTTGGTGGCTATATCACGTACAATTTATACAGAGTGGGAAAATTGGTAGCTCTATCACGTACAATTTATACAGTGTGGGAAAGTTGGTAGCTCTATGTCGTACAATTTATACATTGTAGGAAAGTTGGTAGCTCTATCACATACAATTTATGCAGTGTGGGAAAGTTGGTAGCTCTATCACGTACAATTGATACAGTGTGGGAAAGTTGGTAGCTCTCTCTCGTACAATTTATACATTGTGGGAAAGTTGGTAGCTCTATCACGTACAATTTATGAAGTTTGGGAAAGTTGGTAGCTCTATCACATCCAATTTATACAGTGTGGGAAAGTTGGTAGCTCTATCACGTACAAATTATACAGTGTGGGAAAGTTGGAAGCTCTATCAAGTACAATTTATATAGTGTGGGGAAGTTGGTAGCTCTATCAAGTACAATTTATAGAGTGTGGGAAAGTTGGTACCTCTATCACGTACAATTGATACAGTGTGGGAAAGTTGATAGCTCATTCACATACAAATTATACAGTGTGGGAAAGTTGATAGCTCTATCACGTACAAATTATACAGTGTTGGAAAGTTGGTAGCTCTATGACGTACAATTTATAGAGAGTGGGAAAATTGGTAGCTCTATCACGTACAATTTATACAGTGTGGGAATGTTGGTAGCTCTATCTCGTACAATTTATACATTGTAGGAAAGTTGGTAGCTCTAGCACATACAATTTATGCAGTGTGGGAAAGTTGGTAGCTCTATCACGTACAATTGATACAGTGTGGGAAAGTTGGTAGCTCTCTCTCGTACCATTTATACATTGTGGGAAAGTTGGTAGCTCTATCACGTACAATTTATGAAGTGTGGGAAATTTGGTAGCTCCATCACGTAAAATTTATACAGTGTGGGAAAGTTGATAGCTCTATCACGTACAATTTATACAGTGTGGGAAAGTTGGTACCTCTATCACGTACAATTTATACAGTATGGGAAAGTTGGTAGCTCAATCACATACAATTTATACAGTGTGGGAAAGTTGGTAGCTCTATCACATACAATATATACAGTGTGGGAAAGTTGGTAGCTCTATCACGTACAAATTATACAGTGTTGGAATGTTTGTAGCTCTATCACGTACAATTTATACAGTGTGGGAAAGTTGGTTGCTCTATGACGTACAATTTATACAGTGTGGGAAAGTTGGTAGATCGATCACATACAATTTATACAGTGTGGGAAAGTTAGTAGCTCTATCACGTACAATTTATACAGTGTGGGGTGGTTGGTAGCTCTATCAAGTACAATTTATACAGTGTGGGAAAGTTGGTAGCTCTATCACGTACAAATTATACAGTGTTGGAAAGTTGGTAGCTCTATCACGAACAATTTATACAGTATGGGAAAGTAGGTAGCTCAATCACGTATAATTTATACAGTGTGGCAAAGTTGGTAGCTCTATCACATACAATTTATACAGTGTGGAAAAGTTGGTGGTCCGATCATGTACAATTTATACAGTGTGGGAAAGTTGGTAGCTCTATCACGTACAATTTATACAGTGTGGGAAAGTTGGTACCTCTATCACGTACAATTTATACAGTATGGGAAAGTTGATAGCTCAATCACATACAATTTATACAATGTGGGAAAGTTGGTAGCTCTATCACGTACAAATTATACAGTGTTGGAAATTTGGTGGCTCTATCACGTACAATTTATACAGAGTGGGAAAACTGGTAGCTCTATCACGTACAATTTATACAGTGTGGGAATGTTGGTAGCTCTATGTCGTACAATTAATACATTGTAGGAAAGTTGGTAGCTCTATCACATACAATTTATGCAGTGTGGGAAAGTTGGTAGCTCTATCACGTACAATTGATACAGTGTGGGAAAGTTGGTAGCTCTCTCTCGTACAATTTATACATTGTGGGAAAGTTGGTAGCTCTATCACGTACAATTTATGAAGTGTGGGAAAGTTGGTAGCTCTATCACATGCAATTTATACAGTGTGGGAAAGTTGGTAGCTCTATCACGTACAAATTATACAGTGTGGGAAAATTGGAAGCTCTATCAAGTACAATTTATACAGTGTGGGGAAGTTGGTAGCTCTATCAAGTACAATTTATACAGTGTGGGAAAGTTGGTACCTCTATCACATACAATTGATACAGTGTGGGAAAGTTGATAGCTCAATCACATACAATTTATACAATGTGGGAAAGTTGATAGCTCTATCACGTATAATTTATACAGTGTGGAAAAGTTGGTAGTCCAATCATGTACAATTTATACAGTGTGGGAAAGTTGGTAGCTCTATCACGTACAATTTATAGAGTGTGGGAAAGTTGGTAGTTCTATGTCGTACAATTTATACATTGTAGGAAAGTTGGTAGCTCTATCACATACAATTTATGCAGTGTGGGAAAGTTGGTAGCTCTATCACGTACAATTGATACAGTGTGGGAAAGTTGGTAGCTCTCTCTCGTACAATTAATAAATTGTGGGAAAGTGGGTAGCTTTATCACGTACAATTTATGAAGTGTGGGAAAGTTGATAGCTCCATCACGTAAAATTTATACAGTGTAGGAAAGTTGGTACCTCTATCACGTACAATTTATACAGTGTGTGAAAGTTGGTAGTTCAATCACATACAATTTATACAGTGTGGGAAAGTTGGTAGCTCTATCACATGCAATTTATACAGTGTGGGAAAGTTGGTAGCTCTATCACGTACAAATTATACTTTGTGGGAAAGTTGGTAGCTCTATCAACTACAATTTATACAGTGTGGGGATGTTGGTAGCTCTATCAAGTACAATTTATATAGTGTGGGAAAGTTGGTACCTCTATCACGTACAATTGATACAGTGTTGGAAAGTTGATAGCTCAATCACATACAATTTATACAGTGTGGGAAAGTTGATAGCTCTATCACGTACAAATTATACAGTGTTGGAAAGTTGGTAGCTCTATCACGTACAATTTATACAGAGTGGGAAAATTGGTAGTTCTATCACGTACAATTTATACAGTGTGGGAAAGTTGGTAGCTCTATCTCGTACAATTTATACATTGTAGGAAAGTTGGTAGCTCTATCACATACAATTTATGCATTGTGGGAAAGTTGGTAGCTCTATCACGTACAATTGATACAGTGTGGGAAAGTTGGTAGCTCTCTCTCGTACCATTTATACATTGTGGGAAAGTTGGTAGTTCTATCACGTACAATTTATGAAGTGTGGGAAATTTGGTAGTTCCATCACGTAAAATTTATACAGTGTGGGAAAGTTGATAGCTCTATCACGTACAATATATACAGTGTTGGAAATTTGGTACCTCTATCACGTAAAATTTATACAGTATGGGAAAGTTGGTAGCTCAATCACATACAATTTATACAGTGTGGGAAAGTTGGTAGCTCTATCACATACAATATATACAGTGTGGGAATATTGGTAGCTCTATCACGTACAAATTATACAGTGTTGGAATGTTTGTAGCTCTATCACGTACAATTTATACAGTGTAGGAAAGTTGGTTGCTCTATCACGTACAATTTATACAGTGTGGGAAAGTTGGTAGATCGATCACATACAATTTATACAGTGTGGGAAAGTTAGTAGCTCTATCACGTACAATTTATACAGTGTGGGGTAGTTGGTAGCTCTATCAATTACAATTTATACAGAGTGGGAAAGTTGCTAGCTCTATCACGTACAATTTAAAAAGTGTGGGAAAGATGGTAGCTCTATCAAGTAGAATTGATACAGTGTGGGAAAGTTGGTAGCTCTATCACGTAAAATTTATGCAGTGTGGGAAGGTTGGTAGCTCTATCACGTACAATTAATACAGTGTGGGAAAGTTGGTAGCTCTATCGTACAATTTATTGAGTGTGGGAAATTTGGTAGCTCTATCACGTACAATTGATACAGTGTGGGAAAGTTGGTAGCTCTATCACGTACAAATTATACAGTATGGGAAAGTTGGTAGCTCAATCATGTACAATTTATACAGTGTGTGAAAGTTGGTAGCTCTATCACGTACAATTTATACAGTGTGGAAAAGTTTGTAGTCCAATCATGTACAATTTATACAGTGTGGGAAAGTTGGTAGCTCTATCACGTACAATTTATACAGTATGGGAAGGTTGGTAGCTCAATCAGGTACAATTTATACAGTGTGGGAAAGTTGGTAGCTCTATCACGTACAATTTATACAGTGTAGGAAAGTTGGTACCTCTATCACGTACAATTTATACAGTATGGGAAAGTTGGTAGCTCAATCACGTACAATTTATACAGTGTGGGAAAGTTGGTACCTCTATCATGTACAATTTATGCAGTATGCGAAAGTTGGTAGCTCAATCACCAACAATTTCTACAGTGTGGGAAAGTTGGTAGCTCTATCATGTACAAATTATACAGTGTTGGAAAGTTGGTAGCTCTATCACGTACAATTTATACAGTATGGGAAAGTTGGTAGCTCAATCACGTACAATTTATACAGTGTGGCAAAGTTGGTAGCTCTATCACGTACAATTTATACAGTGTGGAAAAGTTGGTAGTCCAATCATGTACAATTTATACAGTGTGGGAAAGTTGGTAGCTCTATCACGTACAATTTATACAGTGTGGAAAAGTTGGTAACTCTATCACGTACAATTTATACAGTATGGGAAAGTTGATAGCTCAATCACATACAATTTATACAGTGTGGGAAAGTTGTTAGCTCTATCACGTACAAATTATACAGTGTTGGAAATTTGGTACCGCTATCACGTACAATTTATACAGAGTGGGAAAATTGGTAGCTCTATAACGTACAATTTATACAGTGTGGGAAAGTTGGTAGCTCTATGTCGTACAATTTATACATTGTAGGAAAGTTGGTAGCTCTATCACATACAATTTATGCAGTGTGGGAAAGTTGGTAGCTCTATCACGTACAATTGATACAGTGTGGGAAAGTTGGTAGCTCTCTCTTGTATAATTAATAAATTGTGGGAAAGTGGGTAGCTTTATCACTAACAATTTATGAAGTGTGGGAAAGTTGATAGCTCCATCACATAAAATTTATACAGTGTGGGAAAGTGGGTAGCTCTATCACGTACAATTTATACAGTGTAGGAAAGTTGGTACCTCTATCACGTACAATTTATACAGTGTGTGAAAGTTGGTAGCTCAATCACATACAATTTATACAGTGTGGGAAAGTTGGTAGCTCTATCACATGCAATTTATACAGTGTGGGAAAGTTGGTAGCTCTATCACGTACAAATTATACATTGTGGGAAAGTTGGTAGCTCTATCAAGTACAATTTATACAGTGTGGGGAAGTTTGTAGCTCTTTCAAGTACAATTTATATAGTGTGGGAAAGTTGGTACCTCTATCACGTACAATTGATACAGTGTGGGAAAGTTGATAGCTCAATCACATACAATTTATACAGTGTGGGAAAGTTGATAGCTCTATCACGTACAAATTATACAGTGTTGGAAAGTTGGTAGCTCTATCACGTACAATTTATACAGAGTGGGAAAATTGGTAGCTCTATCACGTACAATTTATACAGTGTGGGAAAGTTGGTAGCTCTATCACGTACAATTGATACAGTGTGGGAAAGTTGGTAGGTCTATCACGATCAATTTATACAGTGTGGGAAAATTGGTAGCTCTATCACGTGCAATTTATACAGTCTAGGAAAGTTGGTAGCTCTATGACGTAAAATTTATGCAGTGTGGGAAGGTTGGTAGCTCTATCATGTACAATTAATACAGTGTGGGAAAGTTGGTAGCTCTATCGTACAATTTATTGAGTGTGGGAAATTTGGTAGCTCTATCACGTACAATTGATACAGTGTGGGAAAGTTGGTAGCTCTATCACGTACAAATTATACAGTATGGGAAAGTTGGTAGCTCAATCGTGTACAATTTATACAGTGTGTAAAAGTTGGTAGCTCTATCACGTACAATTTATACAGTGTGGAAAAGTTTGTAGTCCAATCATGTACAATTTATACAGTGTGGGAAAGTTGGTGGCTCTATCACGTACAATTTATACAGTATGGGAAAGTTGGTAGCTCAATCAGGTACAACTTATACAGTGTGGGAAAGTTGGTAGCTCTATCACATACAATTTATACAGTGTGGGAATGTTGGTACCTCTATCACGTACAATTTATACAGTATGGGAAAGTTGGTAGCTCAATCACGTTCAATTTATACAGTGTGGGAAAGTTGGTAGCTCTATCACGTACAATTTATACAGTGTGGGAAAGTTGGTACCTCTATCATGTACAATTTATGCAGTATGCGAAAGTTGGTAGCTCAAACACGTACAATTTCTACAGTGTTGGAAAGTTGGTAGCTCTATCACGTACAAATTATACAGTGTTGGAAAGTTGGTAGCTTTATGACGTACAATTTATAGAGAGTGGGAAAATTGGTAGCTCTATCACGTACAATTTATACAGTGTGGGAATGTTGGTAGCTCTATCTCGTACAATTTATACATTGTAGGAAAGTTGGTAGCTCTATCACATACAATTTATGCAGTGTGGGAAAGTTGGTAGCTCTATCACGTACAATTGATACAGTGTGGGAAAGTTGGTAGCTCTCTCTCGTACCATTTATACATTGTGGGAAAGTTGGTAGCTCTATCACGTACAATTTATGAAGTGTGGGAAATTTGGTAGCTCCATCACGTAAAATTTATACAGTGTGGGAAAGTTGATAGCTCTATCACGTACAATTTATACAGTGTGGGAAAGTTGGTACCTCTATCACGTACAATTTATACAGTATGGGAAAGTTGGTAGCTCAATCACATACAATTTATACAGTGTGGGAAAGTTGGTAGCTCTATCACATACAATATATACAGTGTGGGAAAGTTGGTAGCTCTATCACGTACAAATTATACAGTGTTGGAATGTTTGTAGCTCTATCACGTACAATTTATACATAATGGAAAGTTGGTTGCTCTATCACGTACAATTTATACAGTGTGGGAAAGTTGGTAGATCGATCACATACAATTTATACAGTGTGGGAAAGTTAGTAGCTCTATCACGTACAATTTATACAGTGTGGGGTGGTTGGTAGCTCTATGAAGTACAATTTATACAGTGTGGGAAAGTTGGTAGCTCTATCACGTACAAATTATACAGTGTTCGAAAGTTGGTAGCTCTATGACGAACAATTTATACAGTATGGGAAAGTTGGTAGCTCAATCACGTACAATTTATACAGTGTGGCAAAGTTGGTAGCTCTATCACGTACAATTTATACAGTGTGGAAAAGTTGGTAGTCCGATCATGTACAATTTATACAGTGTGGGAAAGTTGGTAGCTCTATCACGTACAATTTATACAGTGTGGGAAAGTTGGTACCTCTATCACGTACAATTTATACAGTATGGGAAAGTTGGTAGCTCTATCACATACAATTTATGCAGTGTGGGAAAGTTGGTAGCTCTATCACGTACAATTGATACAGTGTGGGTAAGGTGGTAGCTCTCTCTCGTACAATTTATACATTGTGGGAAAGTTGGTAGCTCTATCACGTACAATTTATGAAGTGTGGGAAAGTTGGTAGCTCTATCACATGCAATTTATACAGTGTGGGAAAGTTGGTAGCTCTATCATGTACAAATTATACAGTGTGGGAAAGTTGGAAGCTCTATCAAGTACAATTTATACAGTGTGGGGAAGTTGGTATCTCTATCACGTACAATTTATGCAGTATGGGAAATTTGGTAGCTCAATCACATACAATTTATACAGTGTGGGAAAGTTGTTAGCTCTATCACGTACAAATTATACAGTGTTGGAAATTTGGTACCTCTATCACGTACAATTTATACAGAGTGGGAAAATTGGTAGCTCTATAACGTACAATTTATAGAGTGTGGGAAAGTTGGTAGTTCTATGTCGTACAATTTATACATTGTAGGAAAGTTGGTAGCTCTATCACATACAATTTATGCAGTGTGGGAAAGTTGGTAGCTCTATCACGTACAATTGATACAGTGTGGGAAAGTTGGTAGCTCTCTCTCGTACAATTAATAAATTGTGGGAAAGTGGGTAGCTTTATCACGTACAATTTATGAAGGGTGGGAAAGTTGATAGCTCCATCACGTAAAATTTATACAGTGTGGGAAAGTGGGTAGCTCTATCACGTACAATTTATACAGTGTAGGAAAGTTGGTACCTCTATCACGTACAATTTATACAGTGTGTGAAAGTTGGTAGTTCAATCACATACAATTTATACAGTGTGGGAAAGTTGGTAGCTCTATCACATGCAATTTATACAGTGTGGGAAAGTTGGTAGCTCTATCACGTACAAATTATACTTTGTGGGAAAGTTGGTAGCTCCATCAACTACAATTTATACAGTGTGGGGAAGTTGGTAGCTCTATCAAGTACAATTTATATAGTGTGGGAAAGTTGGTACCTCTATCACGTACAATTGATACAGTGTTGGAAAGTTGATAGCTCAATCACATACAATTTATACAGTGTGGGAAAGTTGATAGCTCTATCACGTACAATTTATACAGAGTGGGAAAATTGGTAGCTCTATCACGTACAATTTATACAGTGTGGGAAAGTTGGTAGCTCTATCTCGTACAATTTATACATTGTAGGAAAGTTGGTAGCTCTATCACATACAATTTATGCAGTGTGGGAAAGTTGGTAGCTCTATCACGTACAATTGATACAGTGTGGGAAAGTTGGTAGCTCTCTCTCGTACCATTTATACATTGTGGGAAAGTTGGTAGTTCTATCACGTACAATTTATGAAGTGTGGGAAATTTGGCAGTTCCATCCCGTAAAATTTATACAGTGTGGGAAAGTTGATAGCTCTATCACGTACAATATATACAGTGTTGGAAATTTGGTACCTCTATCACGTAAAATTTATACAGTATGGGAAAGTTGTTAGCTCAATCACATACAATTTATACAGTGTGGGAAAGTTGGTAGCTCTATCACATACAATATATACAGTGTGGGAAAGTTGGTAGCTCTATCACGTACAAATTATACAGTGTTGGAATGTTTGTAGCTCTATCACGTACAATTTATACAGTGTAGGAAAGTTGGTTGCTCTATCACGTACAATTTATACAGTGTGGGAAAGTTGGTAGATCGATCACATACAATTTATACAGTGTGGGAAAGTTAGTAGCTCTATCACGTACAATTTATACAGTGTGGGGTAGTTGGTAGCTCTATCAATTACAATTTATACAGAGTGGGAAAGTTGCTAGCTCTATCACGTACAATTTAAAAAGTGTGGGAAAGATGGTAGCTCTATCAAGTAGAATTGATACAGTGTGGGAAAGTTGGTAGCTCTATCACGTAAAATTTATGCAGTGTGGGAAGGTTGGTAGCTCTATCACGTACAATTAATACAGTGTGGGAAAGTTGGTAGCTCTATCGTACAATTTATTGAGTGTGGGAAATTTGGTAGCTCTATCACGTACAATTGATACAGTGTGGGAAAGTTGGTAGCTCTATCACGTACAAATTATACAGTATGGGAAAGTTGGTAGCTCAATCATGTACAATTTATACAGTGTGTGAAAGTTGGTAGCTCTATCACGTACAATTTATACAGTGTGGAAAAGTTTGTAGTCCAATCATGTACAATTTATACAGTGTGGGAAAGTTGGTAGCTCTATCACGTACAATTTATACAGTATAGGAAAGTTGGTAGCTCAATCAGGTACAATTTATACAGTGTGGGAAAGTTGGTAGCTCTATCACGTACAATTTATACAGTGTAGGAAAGTTGGTACCTCTATCACGTACAATTTATACAGTATGGGAAAGTTGGTAGCTCAATCACGTACAATTTATAAAGTGTGGGAAAGTTGGTCGCTCTATCACGTACAATTTATACAGTGTGGGAAAGTTGGTACCTCTATCATGTACAATTTATGCAGTATGCGAAAGTTGGTAGCTCAATCACCTACAATTTCTACAGTGTGGGAAAGTTGGTAGCTCTATCACGTACAAATTATACAGTGTTGGAAAGTTGGTAGCTCTATCACGTACAATTTATACAGTATGGGAAAGTTGGTAGCTCAATCACGTACAATTTATACAGTGTGGCAAAGTTGGTAGCTCTATCACGTACAATTTATACAGTGTGGAAAAGTTGGTAGTCCAATCATGTACAATTTATACAGTGTGGGAAAGTTGGTAGCTCTATCACGTACAATTTATACAGTGTGGGAAAGTTGGTAACTCTATCACGTACAATTTATACAGTGTGGGAAAGTTGGTAGCTCTATCTCGTACAATTTATACATTGTAGGAAAGTTGGTAGCTCTATCACATACAATTTATGCAGTGTGGGAAAGTTGGTAGCTCTATCACGTACAATTGATACAGTGTGGGAAAGTTGGTAGCTCTCTCTCGTACCATTTATACATTGTGGGAAAGTTGGTAGTTCTATCACGTACAATTTATGAAGTGTGGGAAATTTGGTAGTTCCATCACGTAAAATTTATACAGTGTGGGAAAGTTGATAGCTCTATCACGTACAATATATACAGTGTTGGAAATTTGGTACCTCTATCACGTAAAATTTATACAGTATGGGAAAGTTGGTAGCTCAATCACATACAATTTATACAGTGTGGGAAAGTTGGTAGCTCTATCACATACAATATATACAGTGTGGGAATATTGGTAGCTCTATCACGTACAAATTATACAGTGTTGGAATGTTTGTAGCTCTATCACGTACAATTTATACAGTGTAGGAAAGTTGGTTGCTCTATCACGTACAATTTATACAGTGTGGGAAAGTTGGTAGATCGATCACATACAATTTATACAGTGTGGGAAAGTTAGTAGCTCTATCACGTACAATTTATACAGTGTGGGGTAGTTGGTAGCTCTATCAATTACAATTTATACAGAGTGGGAAAGTTGCTAGCTCTATCACGTACAATTTAAAAAGTGTGGGAAAGATGGTAGCTCTATCAAGTAGAATTGATACAGTGTGGGAAAGTTGGTAGCTCTATCACGTAAAATTTATGCAGTGTGGGAAGGTTGGTAGCTCTATCACGTACAATTAATACAGTGTGGGAAAGTTGGTAGCTCTATCGTACAATTTATTGAGTGTGGGAAATTTGGTAGCTCTATCACGTACAATTGATACAGTGTGGGAAAGTTGGTAGCTCTATCACGTACAAATTATACAGTATGGGAAAGTTGGTAGCTCAATCATGTACAATTTATACAGTGTGTGAAAGTTGGTAGCTCTATCACGTACAATTTATACAGTGTGGAAAAGTTTGTAGTCCAATCATGTACAATTTATACAGTGTGGGAAAGTTGGTAGCTCTATCACGTACAATTTATACAGTATGGGAAGGTTGGTAGCTCAATCAGGTACAATTTATACAGTGTGGGAAAGTTGGTAGCTCTATCACGTACAATTTATACAGTGTAGGAAAGTTGGTACCTCTATCACGTACAATTTATACAGTATGGGAAAGTTGGTAGCTCAATCACGTACAATTTATACAGTGTGGGAAAGTTGGTACCTCTATCATGTACAATTTATGCAGTATGCGAAAGTTGGTAGCTCAATCACCAACAATTTCTACAGTGTGGGAAAGTTGGTAGCTCTATCACGTACAAATTATACAGTGTTGGAAAGTTGGTAGCTCTATCACGTACAATTTATACAGTATGGGAAAGTTGGTAGCTCAATCACGTACAATTTATACAGTGTGGCAAAGTTGGTAGCTCTATCACGTACAATTTATACAGTGTGGAAAAGTTGGTAGTCCAATCATGTACAATTTATACAGTGTGGGAAAGTTGGTAGCTCTATCACGTACAATTTATACAGTGTGGAAAAGTTGGTAACTCTATCACGTACAATTTATACAGTATGGGAAAGTTGATAGCTCAATCACATACAATTTATACAGTGTGGGAAAGTTGTTAGCTCTATCACGTACAAATTATACAGTGTTGGAAATTTGGTACCGCTATCACGTACAATTTATACAGAGTGGGAAAATTGGTAGCTCTATAACGTACAATTTATACAGTGTGGGAAAGTTGGTAGCTCTATGTCGTACAATTTATACATTGTAGGAAAGTTGGTAGCTCTATCACATACAATTTATGCAGTGTGGGAAAGTTGGTAGCTCTATCACGTACAATTGATACAGTGTGGGAAAGTTGGTAGCTCTCTCTTGTATAATTAATAAATTGTGGGAAAGTGGGTAGCTTTATCACTAACAATTTATGAAGTGTGGGAAAGTTGATAGCTCCATCACATAAAATTTATACAGTGTGGGAAAGTGGGTAGCTCTATCACGTACAATTTATACAGTGTAGGAAAGTTGGTACCTCTATCACGTACAATTTATACAGTGTGTGAAAGTTGGTAGCTCAATCACATACAATTTATACAGTGTGGGAAAGTTGGTAGCTCTATCACATGCAATTTATACAGTGTGGGAAAGTTGGTAGCTCTATCACGTACAAATTATACATTGTGGGAAAGTTGGTAGCTCTATCAAGTACAATTTATACAGTGTGGGGAAGTTTGTAGCTCTTTCAAGTACAATTTATATAGTGTGGGAAAGTTGGTACCTCTATCACGTACAATTGATACAGTGTGGGAAAGTTGATAGCTCAATCACATACAATTTATACAGTGTGGGAAAGTTGATAGCTCTATCACGTACAAATTATACAGTGTTGGAAAGTTGGTAGCTCTATCACGTACAATTTATACAGAGTGGGAAAATTGGTAGCTCTATCACGTACAATTTATACAGTGTGGGAAAGTTGGTAGCTCTATCACGTACAATTGATACAGTGTGGGAAAGTTGGTAGGTCTATCACGATCAATTTATACAGTGTGGGAAAATTGGTAGCTCTATCACGTGCAATTTATACAGTCTAGGAAAGTTGGTAGCTCTATGACGTAAAATTTATGCAGTGTGGGAAGGTTGGTAGCTCTATCATGTACAATTAATACAGTGTGGGAAAGTTGGTAGCTCTATCGTACAATTTATTGAGTGTGGGAAATTTGGTAGCTCTATCACGTACAATTGATACAGTGTGGGAAAGTTGGTAGCTCTATCACGTACAAATTATACAGTATGGGAAAGTTGGTAGCTCAATCGTGTACAATTTATACAGTGTGTGAAAGTTGGTAGCTCTATCACGTACAATTTATACAGTGTGGAAAAGTTTGTAGTCCAATCATGTACAATTTATACAGTGTGGGAAAGTTGGTGGCTCTATCACGTACAATTTATACAGTATGGGAAAGTTGGTAGCTCAATCAGGTACAACTTATACAGTGTGGGAAAGTTGGTAGCTCTATCACATACAATTTATACAGTGTGGGAATGTTGGTACCTCTATCACGTACAATTTATACAGTATGGGAAAGTTGGTAGCTCAATCACGTTCAATTTATACAGTGTGGGAAAGTTGGTAGCTCTATCACGTACAATTTATACAGTGTGGGAAAGTTGGTACCTCTATCATGTACAATTTATGCAGTATGCGAAAGTTGGTAGCTCAAACACGTACAATTTCTACAGTGTTGGAAAGTTGGTAGCTCTATCACGTACAAATTATACAGTGTTGGAAAGTTGGTAGCTTTATGACGTACAATTTATAGAGAGTGGGAAAATTGGTAGCTCTATCACGTACAATTTATACAGTGTGGGAATGTTGGTAGCTCTATCTCGTACAATTTATACATTGTAGGAAAGTTGGTAGCTCTATCACATACAATTTATGCAGTGTGGGAAAGTTGGTAGCTCTATCACGTACAATTGATACAGTGTGGGAAAGTTGGTAGCTCTCTCTCGTACCATTTATACATTGTGGGAAAGTTGGTAGCTCTATCACGTACAATTTATGAAGTGTGGGAAATTTGGTAGCTCCATCACGTAAAATTTATACAGTGTGGGAAAGTTGATAGCTCTATCACGTACAATTTATACAGTGTGGGAAAGTTGGTACCTCTATCACGTACAATTTATACAGTATGGGAAAGTTGGTAGCTCAATCACATACAATTTATACAGTGTGGGAAAGTTGGTAGCTCTATCACATACAATATATACAGTGTGGGAAAGTTGGTAGCTCTATCACGTACAAATTATACAGTGTTGGAATGTTTGTAGCTCTATCACGTACAATTTATACATAATGGAAAGTTGGTTGCTCTATCACGTACAATTTATACAGTGTGGGAAAGTTGGTAGATCGATCACATACAATTTATACAGTGTGGGAAAGTTAGTAGCTCTATCACGTACAATTTATACAGTGTGGGGTGGTTGGTAGCTCTATGAAGTACAATTTATACAGTGTGGGAAAGTTGGTAGCTCTATCACGTACAAATTATACAGTGTTCGAAAGTTGGTAGCTCTATCACGAACAATTTATACAGTATGGGAAAGTTGGTAGCTCAATCACGTACAATTTATACAGTGTGGCAAAGTTGGTAGCTCTATCACGTACAATTTATACAGTGTGGAAAAGTTGGTAGTCCGATCATGTACAATTTATACAGTGTGGGAAAGTTGGTAGCTCTATCACGTACAATTTATACAGTGTGGGAAAGTTGGTACCTCTATCACGTACAATTTATACAGTATGGGAAAGTTGGTAGCTCTATCACATACAATTTATGCAGTGTGGGAAAGTTGGTGGCTCTATCACGTACAATTTATACAGTATGGGAAAGTTGGTAGCTCAATCAGGTACAACTTATACAGTGTGGGAAAGTTGGTAGCTCTATCACATACAATTTATACAGTGTGGGAATGTTGGTACCTCTATCACGTACAATTTATACAGTATGGGAAAGTTGGTAGCTCAATCACGTTCAATTTATACAGTGTGGGAAAGTTGGTAGCTCTATCACGTACAATTTATACAGTGTGGGAAAGTTGGTACCTCTATCATGTACAATTTATGCAGTATGCGAAAGTTGGTAGCTCAAACACGTACAATTTCTACAGTGTTGGAAAGTTGGTAGCTCTATCACGTACAAATTATACAGTGTTGGAAAGTTGGTAGCTTTATGACGTACAATTTATAGAGAGTGGGAAAATTGGTAGCTCTATCACGTACAATTTATACAGTGTGGGAATGTTGGTAGCTCTATCTCGTACAATTTATACATTGTAGGAAAGTTGGTAGCTCTATCACATACAATTTATGCAGTGTGGGAAAGTTGGTAGCTCTATCACGTACAATTGATACAGTGTGGGAAAGTTGGTAGCTCTCTCTCGTACCATTTATACATTGTGGGAAAGTTGGTAGCTCTATCACGTACAATTTATGAAGTGTGGGAAATTTGGTAGCTCCATCACGTAAAATTTATACAGTGTGGGAAAGTTGATAGCTCTATCACGTACAATTTATACAGTGTGGGAAAGTTGGTACCTCTATCACGTACAATTTATACAGTATGGGAAAGTTGGTAGCTCAATCACATACAATTTATACAGTGTGGGAAAGTTGGTAGCTCTATCACATACAATATATACAGTGTGGGAAAGTTGGTAGCTCTATCACGTACAAATTATACAGTGTTGGAATGTTTGTAGCTCTATCACGTACAATTTATACATAATGGAAAGTTGGTTGCTCTATCACGTACAATTTATACAGTGTGGGAAAGTTGGTAGATCGATCACATACAATTTATACAGTGTGGGAAAGTTAGTAGCTCTATCACGTACAATTTATACAGTGTGGGGTGGTTGGTAGCTCTATGAAGTACAATTTATACAGTGTGGGAAAGTTGGTAGCTCTATCACGTACAAATTATACAGTGTTCGAAAGTTGGTAGCTCTATCACGAACAATTTATACAGTATGGGAAAGTTGGTAGCTCAATCACGTACAATTTATACAGTGTGGCAAAGTTGGTAGCTCTATCACGTACAATTTATACAGTGTGGAAAAGTTGGTAGTCCGATCATGTACAATTTATACAGTGTGGGAAAGTTGGTAGCTCTATCACGTACAATTTATACAGTGTGGGAAAGTTGGTACCTCTATCACGTACAATTTATACAGTATGGGAAAGTTGGTAGCTCTATCACATACAATTTATGCAGTGTGGGAAAGTTGGTAGCTCTATCACGTACAATTGATACAGTGTGGGTAAGGTGGTAGCTCTCTCTCGTACAATTTATACATTGTGGGAAAGTTGGTAGCTCTATCACGTACAATTTATGAAGTGTGGGAAAGTTGGTAGCTCTATCACATGCAATTTATACAGTGTGGGAAAGTTGGTAGCTCTATCATGTACAAATTATACAGTGTGGGAAAGTTGGAAGCTCTATCAAGTACAATTTATACAGTGTGGGGAAGTTGGTATCTCTATCACGTACAATTTATGCAGTATGGGAAATTTGGTAGCTCAATCACATACAATTTATACAGTGTGGGAAAGTTGTTAGCTCTATCACGTACAAATTATACAGTGTTGGAAATTTGGTACCTCTATCACGTACAATTTATACAGAGTGGGAAAATTGGTAGCTCTATAACGTACAATTTATAGAGTGTGGGAAAGTTGGTAGTTCTATGTCGTACAATTTATACATTGTAGGAAAGTTGGTAGCTCTATCACATACAATTTATGCAGTGTGGGAAAGTTGGTAGCTCTATCACGTACAATTGATACAGTGTGGGAAAGTTGGTAGCTCTCTCTCGTACAATTAATAAATTGTGGGAAAGTGGGTAGCTTTATCACGTACAATTTATGAAGGGTGGGAAAGTTGATAGCTCCATCACGTAAAATTTATACAGTGTGGGAAAGTGGGTAGCTCTATCACGTACAATTTATACAGTGTAGGAAAGTTGGTACCTCTATCACGTACAATTTATACAGTGTGTGAAAGTTGGTAGTTCAATCACATACAATTTATACAGTGTGGGAAAGTTGGTAGCTCTATCACATGCAATTTATACAGTGTGGGAAAGTTGGTAGCTCTATCACGTACAAATTATACTTTGTGGGAAAGTTGGTAGCTCCATCAACTACAATTTATACAGTGTGGGGAAGTTGGTAGCTCTATCAAGTACAATTTATATAGTGTGGGAAAGTTGGTACCTCTATCACGTACAATTGATACAGTGTTGGAAAGTTGATAGCTCAATCACATACAATTTATACAGTGTGGGAAAGTTGATAGCTCTATCACGTACAATTTATACAGAGTGGGAAAATTGGTAGCTCTATCACGTACAATTTATACAGTGTGGGAAAGTTGGTAGCTCTATCTCGTACAATTTATACATTGTAGGAAAGTTGGTAGCTCTATCACATACAATTTATGCAGTGTGGGAAAGTTGGTAGCTCTATCACGTACAATTGATACAGTGTGGGAAAGTTGGTAGCTCTCTCTCGTACCATTTATACATTGTGGGAAAGTTGGTAGTTCTATCACGTACAATTTATGAAGTGTGGGAAATTTGGCAGTTCCATCCCGTAAAATTTATACAGTGTGGGAAAGTTGATAGCTCTATCACGTACAATATATACAGTGTTGGAAATTTGGTACCTCTATCACGTAAAATTTATACAGTATGGGAAAGTTGTTAGCTCAATCACATACAATTTATACAGTGTGGGAAAGTTGGTAGCTCTATCACATACAATATATACAGTGTGGGAAAGTTGGTAGCTCTATCACGTACAAATTATACAGTGTTGGAATGTTTGTAGCTCTATCACGTACAATTTATACAGTGTAGGAAAGTTGGTTGCTCTATCACGTACAATTTATACAGTGTGGGAAAGTTGGTAGATCGATCACATACAATTTATACAGTGTGGGAAAGTTAGTAGCTCTATCACGTACAATTTATACAGTGTGGGGTAGTTGGTAGCTCTATCAATTACAATTTATACAGAGTGGGAAAGTTGCTAGCTCTATCACGTACAATTTAAAAAGTGTGGGAAAGATGGTAGCTCTATCAAGTAGAATTGATACAGTGTGGGAAAGTTGGTAGCTCTATCACGTAAAATTTATGCAGTGTGGGAAGGTTGGTAGCTCTATCACGTACAATTAATACAGTGTGGGAAAGTTGGTAGCTCTATCGTACAATTTATTGAGTGTGGGAAATTTGGTAGCTCTATCACGTACAATTGATACAGTGTGGGAAAGTTGGTAGCTCTATCACGTACAAATTATACAGTATGGGAAAGTTGGTAGCTCAATCATGTACAATTTATACAGTGTGTGAAAGTTGGTAGCTCTATCACGTACAATTTATACAGTGTGGAAAAGTTTGTAGTCCAATCATGTACAATTTATACAGTGTGGGAAAGTTGGTAGCTCTATCACGTACAATTTATACAGTATAGGAAAGTTGGTAGCTCAATCAGGTACAATTTATACAGTGTGGGAAAGTTGGTAGCTCTATCACGTACAATTTATACAGTGTAGGAAAGTTGGTACCTCTATCACGTACAATTTATACAGTATGGGAAAGTTGGTAGCTCAATCACGTACAATTTATAAAGTGTGGGAAAGTTGGTCGCTCTATCACGTACAATTTATACAGTGTGGGAAAGTTGGTACCTCTATCATGTACAATTTATGCAGTATGCGAAAGTTGGTAGCTCAATCACCTACAATTTCTACAGTGTGGGAAAGTTGGTAGCTCTATCACGTACAAATTATACAGTGTTGGAAAGTTGGTAGCTCTATCACGTACAATTTATACAGTATGGGAAAGTTGGTAGCTCAATCACGTACAATTTATACAGTGTGGCAAAGTTGGTAGCTCTATCACGTACAATTTATACAGTGTGGAAAAGTTGGTAGTCCAATCATGTACAATTTATACAGTGTGGGAAAGTTGGTAGCTCTATCACGTACAATTTATACAGTGTGGGAAAGTTGGTAACTCTATCACGTACAATTTATACAGTGTGGGAAAGTTGGTAGCTCTATCTCGTACAATTTATACATTGTAGGAAAGTTGGTAGCTCTATCACATACAATTTATGCAGTGTGGGAAAGTTGGTAGCTCTATCACGTACAATTGATACAGTGTGGGAAAGTTGGTAGCTCTCTCTCGTACCATTTATACATTGTGGGAAAGTTGGTAGTTCTATCACGTACAATTTATGAAGTGTGGGAAATTTGGTAGTTCCATCACGTAAAATTTATACAGTGTGGGAAAGTTGATAGCTCTATCACGTACAATATATACAGTGTTGGAAATTTGGTACCTCTATCACGTAAAATTTATACAGTATGGGAAAGTTGGTAGCTCAATCACATACAATTTATACAGTGTGGGAAAGTTGGTAGCTCTATCACATACAATATATACAGTGTGGGAATATTGGTAGCTCTATCACGTACAAATTATACAGTGTTGGAATGTTTGTAGCTCTATCACGTACAATTTATACAGTGTAGGAAAGTTGGTTGCTCTATCACGTACAATTTATACAGTGTGGGAAAGTTGGTAGATCGATCACATACAATTTATACAGTGTGGGAAAGTTAGTAGCTCTATCACGTACAATTTATACAGTGTGGGGTAGTTGGTAGCTCTATCAATTACAATTTATACAGAGTGGGAAAGTTGCTAGCTCTATCACGTACAATTTAAAAAGTGTGGGAAAGATGGTAGCTCTATCAAGTAGAATTGATACAGTGTGGGAAAGTTGGTAGCTCTATCACGTAAAATTTATGCAGTGTGGGAAGGTTGGTAGCTCTATCACGTACAATTAATACAGTGTGGGAAAGTTGGTAGCTCTATCGTACAATTTATTGAGTGTGGGAAATTTGGTAGCTCTATCACGTACAATTGATACAGTGTGGGAAAGTTGGTAGCTCTATCACGTACAAATTATACAGTATGGGAAAGTTGGTAGCTCAATCATGTACAATTTATACAGTGTGTGAAAGTTGGTAGCTCTATCACGTACAATTTATACAGTGTGGAAAAGTTTGTAGTCCAATCATGTACAATTTATACAGTGTGGGAAAGTTGGTAGCTCTATCACGTACAATTTATACAGTATGGGAAGGTTGGTAGCTCAATCAGGTACAATTTATACAGTGTGGGAAAGTTGGTAGCTCTATCACGTACAATTTATACAGTGTAGGAAAGTTGGTACCTCTATCACGTACAATTTATACAGTATGGGAAAGTTGGTAGCTCAATCACGTACAATTTATACAGTGTGGGAAAGTTGGTACCTCTATCATGTACAATTTATGCAGTATGCGAAAGTTGGTAGCTCAATCACCAACAATTTCTACAGTGTGGGAAAGTTGGTAGCTCTATCACGTACAAATTATACAGTGTTGGAAAGTTGGTAGCTCTATCACGTACAATTTATACAGTATGGGAAAGTTGGTAGCTCAATCACGTACAATTTATACAGTGTGGCAAAGTTGGTAGCTCTATCACGTACAATTTATACAGTGTGGAAAAGTTGGTAGTCCAATCATGTACAATTTATACAGTGTGGGAAAGTTGGTAGCTCTATCACGTACAATTTATACAGTGTGGAAAAGTTGGTAACTCTATCACGTACAATTTATACAGTATGGGAAAGTTGATAGCTCAATCACATACAATTTATACAGTGTGGGAAAGTTGTTAGCTCTATCACGTACAAATTATACAGTGTTGGAAATTTGGTACCGCTATCACGTACAATTTATACAGAGTGGGAAAATTGGTAGCTCTATAACGTACAATTTATACAGTGTGGGAAAGTTGGTAGCTCTATGTCGTACAATTTATACATTGTAGGAAAGTTGGTAGCTCTATCACATACAATTTATGCAGTGTGGGAAAGTTGGTAGCTCTATCACGTACAATTGATACAGTGTGGGAAAGTTGGTAGCTCTCTCTTGTATAATTAATAAATTGTGGGAAAGTGGGTAGCTTTATCACTAACAATTTATGAAGTGTGGGAAAGTTGATAGCTCCATCACATAAAATTTATACAGTGTGGGAAAGTGGGTAGCTCTATCACGTACAATTTATACAGTGTAGGAAAGTTGGTACCTCTATCACGTACAATTTATACAGTGTGTGAAAGTTGGTAGCTCAATCACATACAATTTATACAGTGTGGGAAAGTTGGTAGCTCTATCACATGCAATTTATACAGTGTGGGAAAGTTGGTAGCTCTATCACGTACAAATTATACATTGTGGGAAAGTTGGTAGCTCTATCAAGTACAATTTATACAGTGTGGGGAAGTTTGTAGCTCTTTCAAGTACAATTTATATAGTGTGGGAAAGTTGGTACCTCTATCACGTACAATTGATACAGTGTGGGAAAGTTGATAGCTCAATCACATACAATTTATACAGTGTGGGAAAGTTGATAGCTCTATCACGTACAAATTATACAGTGTTGGAAAGTTGGTAGCTCTATCACGTACAATTTATACAGAGTGGGAAAATTGGTAGCTCTATCACGTACAATTTATACAGTGTGGGAAAGTTGGTAGCTCTATCACGTACAATTGATACAGTGTGGGAAAGTTGGTAGGTCTATCACGATCAATTTATACAGTGTGGGAAAATTGGTAGCTCTATCACGTGCAATTTATACAGTCTAGGAAAGTTGGTAGCTCTATGACGTAAAATTTATGCAGTGTGGGAAGGTTGGTAGCTCTATCATGTACAATTAATACAGTGTGGGAAAGTTGGTAGCTCTATCGTACAATTTATTGAGTGTGGGAAATTTGGTAGCTCTATCACGTACAATTGATACAGTGTGGGAAAGTTGGTAGCTCTATCACGTACAAATTATACAGTATGGGAAAGTTGGTAGCTCAATCGTGTACAATTTATACAGTGTGTGAAAGTTGGTAGCTCTATCACGTACAATTTATACAGTGTGGAAAAGTTTGTAGTCCAATCATGTACAATTTATACAGTGTGGGAAAGTTGGTGGCTCTATCACGTACAATTTATACAGTATGGGAAAGTTGGTAGCTCAATCAGGTACAACTTATACAGTGTGGGAAAGTTGGTAGCTCTATCACATACAATTTATACAGTGTGGGAATGTTGGTACCTCTATCACGTACAATTTATACAGTATGGGAAAGTTGGTAGCTCAATCACGTTCAATTTATACAGTGTGGGAAAGTTGGTAGCTCTATCACGTACAATTTATACAGTGTGGGAAAGTTGGTACCTCTATCATGTACAATTTATGCAGTATGCGAAAGTTGGTAGCTCAAACACGTACAATTTCTACAGTGTTGGAAAGTTGGTAGCTCTATCACGTACAAATTATACAGTGTTGGAAAGTTGGTAGCTTTATGACGTACAATTTATAGAGAGTGGGAAAATTGGTAGCTCTATCACGTACAATTTATACAGTGTGGGAATGTTGGTAGCTCTATCTCGTACAATTTATACATTGTAGGAAAGTTGGTAGCTCTATCACATACAATTTATGCAGTGTGGGAAAGTTGGTAGCTCTATCACGTACAATTGATACAGTGTGGGAAAGTTGGTAGCTCTCTCTCGTACCATTTATACATTGTGGGAAAGTTGGTAGCTCTATCACGTACAATTTATGAAGTGTGGGAAATTTGGTAGCTCCATCACGTAAAATTTATACAGTGTGGGAAAGTTGATAGCTCTATCACGTACAATTTATACAGTGTGGGAAAGTTGGTACCTCTATCACGTACAATTTATACAGTATGGGAAAGTTGGTAGCTCAATCACATACAATTTATACAGTGTGGGAAAGTTGGTAGCTCTATCACATACAATATATACAGTGTGGGAAAGTTGGTAGCTCTATCACGTACAAATTATACAGTGTTGGAATGTTTGTAGCTCTATCACGTACAATTTATACATAATGGAAAGTTGGTTGCTCTATCACGTACAATTTATACAGTGTGGGAAAGTTGGTAGATCGATCACATACAATTTATACAGTGTGGGAAAGTTAGTAGCTCTATCACGTACAATTTATACAGTGTGGGGTGGTTGGTAGCTCTATGAAGTACAATTTATACAGTGTGGGAAAGTTGGTAGCTCTATCACGTACAAATTATACAGTGTTCGAAAGTTGGTAGCTCTATCACGAACAATTTATACAGTATGGGAAAGTTGGTAGCTCAATCACGTACAATTTATACAGTGTGGCAAAGTTGGTAGCTCTATCACGTACAATTTATACAGTGTGGAAAAGTTGGTAGTCCGATCATGTACAATTTATACAGTGTGGGAAAGTTGGTAGCTCTATCACGTACAATTTATACAGTGTGGGAAAGTTGGTACCTCTATCACGTACAATTTATACAGTATGGGAAAGTTGGTAGCTCTATCACATACAATTTATGCAGTGTGGGAAAGTTGGTAGCTCTATCACGTACAATTGATACAGTGTGGGTAAGGTGGTAGCTCTCTCTCGTACAATTTATACATTGTGGGAAAGTTGGTAGCTCTATCACGTACAATTTATGAAGTGTGGGAAAGTTGGTAGCTCTATCACATGCAATTTATACAGTGTGGGAAAGTTGGTAGCTCTATCACGTACAAATTATACAGTGTGGGAAAGTTGGAAGCTCTATCAAGTACAATTTATACAGTGTGGGGAAGTTGGTATCTCTATCACGTACAATTTATGCAGTATGGGAAATTTGGTAGCTCAATCACATACAATTTATACAGTGTGGGAAAGTTGTTAGCTCTATCACGTACAAATTATACAGTGTTGGAAATTTGGTACCTCTATCACGTACAATTTATACAGAGTGGGAAAATTGGTAGCTCTATAACGTACAATTTATAGAGTGTGGGAAAGTTCGTAGTTCTATGTCGTACAATTTATACATTGTAGGAAAGTTGGTAGCTCTATCACATACAATTTATGCAGTGTGGGAAAGTTGGTAGCTCTATCACGTACAATTGATACAGTGTGGGAAAGTTGGTAGCTCTCTCTCGTACAATTAATAAATTGTGGGAAAGTGGGTAGCTTTATCACGTACAATTTATGAAGGGTGGGAAAGTTGATAGCTCCATCACGTAAAATTTATACAGTGTGGGAAAGTGGGTAGCTCTATCACGTACAATTTATACAGTGTAGGAAAGTTGGTACCTCTATCACGTACAATTTATACAGTGTGTGAAAGTTGGTAGTTCAATCACATACAATTTATACAGTGTGGGAAAGTTGGTAGCTCTATCACATGCAATTTATACAGTGTGGGAAAGTTGGTAGCTCTATCACGTACAAATTATACTTTGTGGGAAAGTTGGTAGCTCCATCAACTACAATTTATACAGTGTGGGGAAGTTGGTAGCTCTATCAAGTACAATTTATATAGTGTGGGAAAGTTGGTACCTCTATCACGTACAATTGATACAGTGTTGGAAAGTTGATAGCTCAATCACATACAATTTATACAGTGTGGGAAAGTTGATAGCTCTATCACGTACAAATTATACAGTGTTGGAAAGTTGGTAGCTCTATCACGTACAATTTATACAGAGTGGGAAAATTGGTAGCTCTATCACGTACAATTTATACAGTGTGGGAAAGTTGGTAGCTCTATCTCGTACAATTTATACATTGTAGGAAAGTTGGTAGCTCTATCACATACAATTTATGCAGTGTGGGAAAGTTGGTAGCTCTATCACGTACAATTGATACAGTGTGGGAAAGTTGGTAGCTCTCTCTCGTACCATTTATACATTGTGGGAAAGTTGGTAGTTCTATCACGTACAATTTATGAAGTGTGGGAAATTTGGTACCTCTATCACGTAAAATTTATACAGTATGGGAAAGTTGTTAGCTCAATCACATACAATTTATACAGTGTGGGAAAGTTGGTAGCTCTATCACATACAATATATACAGTGTGGGAAAGTTGGTAGCTCTATCACGTACAAATTATACAGTGTTGGAATGTTTGTAGCTCTATCACGTACAATTTATACAGTGTAGGAAAGTTGGTTGCTCTATCACGTACAATTTATACAGTGTGGGAAAGTTGGTAGATCGATCACATACAATTTATACAGTGTGGGAAAGTTAGTAGCTCTATCACGTACAATTTATACAGTGTGGGGTAGTTGGTAGCTCTATCAATTACAATTTATACAGAGTGGGAAAGTTGCAAGCTCTATCACGTACAATTTAAAAAGTGTGGGAAAGATGGTAGCTCTATCAAGTAGAATTGATACAGTGTGGGAAAGTTGGTAGCTCTATCACGTAAAATTTATGCAGTGTGGGAAGGTTGGTAGCTCTATCACGTACAATTAATACAGTGTGGGAAAGTTGGTAGCTCTATCGTACAATTTATTGAGTGTGGGAAATTTGGTAGCTCTATCACGTACAATTGATACAGTGTGGGAAAGTTGGTAGCTCTATCACGTACAAATTATACAGTATGGGAAAGTTGGTAGCTCAATCATGTACAATTTATACAGTGTGTGAAAGTTGGTAGCTCTATCACGTACAATTTATACAGTGTGGAAAAGTTTGTAGTCCAATCATGTACAATTTATACAGTGTGGGAAAGTTGGTAGCTCTATCACGTACAATTTATACAGTATAGGAAAGTTGGTAGCTCAATCAGGTACAATTTATACAGTGTGGGAAAGTTGGTAGCTCTATCACGTACAATTTATACAGTGTAGGAAAGTTGGTACCTCTATCACGTACAATTTATACAGTATGGGAAAGTTGGTAGCTCAATCACGTACAATTTATAAAGTGTGGGAAAGTTGGTCGCTCTATCACGTACAATTTATACAGTGTGGGAAAGTTGGTACCTCTATCATGTACAATTTATGCAGTATGCGAAAGTTGGTAGCTCAATCACCTACAATTTCTACAGTGTGGGAAAGTTGGTAGCTCTATCACGTACAAATTATACAGTGTTGGAAAGTTGGTAGCTCTATCACGTACAATTTATACAGTATGGGAAAGTTGGTAGCTCAATCACGTACAATTTATACAGTGTGGCAAAGTTGGTAGCTCTATCACGTACAATTTATACAGTGTGGAAAAGTTGGTAGTCCAATCATGTACAATTTATACAGTGTGGGAAAGTTGGTAGCTCTATCACGTACAATTTATACAGTGTGGGAAAGTTGGTAACTCTATCACGTACAATTTATACAGTATGGGAAAGTTGATAGCTCAATCACATACAATTTATACAGTGTGGGAAAGTTGTTAGCTCTATCACGTAGAAATTATACAGTGTTGGAAATTTGGTACCGCTATCACGTACAATTTATACAGAGTGGGAAAATTGGTAGCTCTATAACGTACAATTTATACAGTGTGGGAAAGTTGGTAGCTCTATGTCGTACAATTTATACATTGTAGGAAAGTTGGTAGCTCTATCACATACAATTTATGCAGTGTGGGAAAGTTGGTAGCTCTATCACGTACAATTGATACAGTGTGGGAAAGTTGGTAGCTCTCTCTTGTACAATTAATAAATTGTGGGAAAGTGGGTAGCTTTATCACTAACAATTTATGAAGTGTGGGAAAGTTGATAGCTCCATCACGTAAAATTTATACAGTGTGGGAAAGTGGGTAGCTCTATCACGTACAATTTATACAGTGTAGGAAAGTTGGTACCTCTATCACGTACAATTTATACAGTGTGTGAAAGTTGGTAGCTCAATCACATACAATTTATACAGTGTGGGAAAGTTGGTAGCTCTATCACATGCAATTTATACAGTGTGGGAAAGTTGGTAGCTCTATCACGTACAAATTATACATTGTGGGAAAGTTGGTAGCTCTATCAAGTACAATTTATACAGTGTGGGGAAGTTTGTAGCTCTATCAAGTACAATTTATATAGTGTGGGAAAGTTGGTACCTCTATCACGTACAATTGATACAGTGTGGGAAAGTTGATAGCTCAATCACATACAATTTATACAGTGTGGGAAAGTTGATAGCTCTATCACGTACAAATTATACAGTGTTGGAAAGTTGGTAGGTCTATCACGTACAATTTATACAGAGTGGGAAAATTGGTAGCTCTATCACGTACAATTTATACAGTGTGGGAAAGTTGGTAGCTCTATCACGTACAATTGATACAGTGTGGGAAAGTTGGTAGGTCTATCACGATCAATTTATACAGTGTGGGAAAATTGGTAGCTCTATCACGTGCAATTTATACAGTCTAGGAAAGTTGGTAGCTCTATGACGTAAAATTTATGCAGTGTGGGAAGGTTGGTAGCTCTATCATGTACAATTAATACAGTGTGGGAAAGTTGGTAGCTCTATCGTACAATTTATTGAGTGTGGGAAATTTGGTAGCTCTATCACGTACAATTGATACAGTGTGGGAAAGTTGGTAGCTCTATCACGTACAAATTATACAGTATGGGAAAGTTGGTAGCTCAATCGTGTACAATTTATACAGTGTGTGAAAGTTGGTAGCTCTATCACGTACAATTTATACAGTGTGGAAAAGTTTGTAGTCCAATCATGTACAATTTATACAGTGTGGGAAAGTTGGTAGCTCTATCACGTACAATTTATACAGTATGGGAAAGTTGGTAGCTCAATCAGGTACAACTTATACAGTGTGGGAAAGGTGGTAACTCTATCACATACAATTTATACAGTGTGGGAATGTTGGTACCTCTATCACGTACAATTTATACAGTATGGGAAAGTTGGTAGCTCAATTACGTTCAATTTATACAGTGTGGGAAAGTTGGTAGCTCTATCACGTACAATTTATACAGTGTGGGAAAGTTGGTACCTCTATCATGTACAATTTATGCAGTATGCGAAAGTTGGTAGCTCAAACACGTACAATTTCTACAGTGTTGGAAAGTTGGTAGCTCTATCACGTACAAATTATACAGTGTTGGAAAGTTGGTAGCTTTATGACGTACAATTTATAGAGAGTGGGAAAATTGGTAGCTCTATCACGTACAATTTATACAGTGTGGGAATGTTGGTAGCTCTATCTCGTACAATTTATACAGCGTAGGAAAGTTGGTAGCTCTATCACATACAATTTATGCAGTGTGGGAAAGTTGGTAGCTCTATCACGTACAATTGATACAGTGTGGGAAAGTTGGTAGCTCTCTCTCGTACCATTTATACATTGTGGGAAAGTTGGTAGCTCTATCACGTACAATTTATGAAGTGTGGGAAATTTGGTAGCTCCATCACGTAAAATTTATACAGTGTGGGAAAGTTGATAGCTCTATCACGTACAATTTATACAGTGTGGGAAAGTTGGTACCTCTATCACATACAATTTATACAGTATGGGAAAGTTGGTAGCTCAATCACATACAATTTATACAGTGTGGGAAAGTTGGTAGCTCTATCACATACAATATATACAGTGTGGGAAAGTTGGTAGCTCTATCACGTACAAATTATACAGTGTTGGAATGTTTGTAGCTCTATCACGTACAATTTATACAGTATGGGAAAGTTGGTTGCTCTATCACGTACAATTTATACAGTGTGGGAAAGTTGGTAGATCGATCACATACAATTTATACAGTGTGGGAAAGTTAGTAGCTCTATCACGTACAATTTATACAGTGTGGGGTGGTTGGTAGCTCTATGAAGTACAATTTATACAGTGTGGGAAAGTTGGTAGCTCTATCACGTAGAAATTATACAGTGTTCGAAAGTTGGTAGCTCTATCACGAACAATTTATACAGTATGGGAAAGTTGGTAGCTCAATCACGTACAATTTATACAGTGTGGCAAAGTTGGTAGCTCTATCACGTACAATTTATACAGTGTGGGAAAGTTGGTACCTCTATCACGTACAATTTATACAGTATGGGAAAGTTGGTAGATCTATCACATACAATTTATGCAGTGTGGGAAAGTTGGTAGCTCTATCACGTACAATTGATACAGTGTGGGAAAGGTGGTAGCTCTCTCTCGTACAATTTATACATTGTGGGAAAGTTGGTAGCTCTATCACGTACAATTTATGAAGTGTGGGAAAGTTGGTAGCTCTATCACATGCAATTTATACAGTGTGGGAAATTTGGTAGCTCTATCACGTACAAATTATACAGTGTGGGAAAGTTGGAAGCTCTATCAAGTACAATTTATACAGTGTGGGGAAGTTGGTAGCTCTATCAAGTACAATTTATACAGTGTGGGAAAGTTGGTACCTCTATCACGTACAATTGATACAGTGTGGGAAAGTTGATAGCTCAATCACATACAATTTATACAATGTGGGAAAGTTGATAGCTCTATCACGTACAAATTATACAGTGTTGGAAAGTTGGTAGCTCTATCACGTACAATTTATACAGAGTGGGAAAATTGGTAGCTCTATCACGTACAATTGATACAGTGTGGGAAAGTTGGTAGGTCTATCACGATCAATTTATACAGTGTGGGAAAATTGGTAGCTCTATCACGTGCAATTTATACAGTCTAGGAAAGTTGGTAGCTCTATGACGTAAAATTTATGCAGTGTGGGAAGGTTGGTAGCTCTATCATGTACAATTAATACAGTGTGGGAAAGTTGGTAGCTCTATCGTACAATTTATTGAGTGTGGGAAATTTGGTAGCTCTATCACGTACAATTGATACAGTGTGGGAAAGTTGGTAGCTCTATCACGTACAAATTATACAGTATGGGAAAGTTGGTAGCTCAATCGTGTACAATTTATACAGTGTGTGAAAGTTGGTAGCTCTATCACGTACAATTTATACAGTGTGGAAAAGTTTGTAGTCCAATCATGTACAATTTATACAGTGTGGGAAAGTTGGTGGCTCTATCACGTACAATTTATACAGTATGGGAAAGTTGGTAGCTCAATCAGGTACAACTTATACAGTGTGGGAAAGTTGGTAGCTCTATCACATACAATTTATACAGTGTGGGAATGTTGGTACCTCTATCACGTACAATTTATACAGTATGGGAAAGTTGGTAGCTCAATCACGTTCAATTTATACAGTGTCGGAAAGTTGGTAGCTCTATCACGTACAATTTATACAGTGTGGGAAAGTTGGTACCTCTATCATGTACAATTTATGCAGTATGCGAAAGTTGGTAGCTCAAACACGTACAATTTCTACAGTGTTGGAAAGTTGGTAGCTCTATCACGTACAAATTATACAGTGTTGGAAAGTTGGTAGCTTTATGACGTACAATTTATAGAGAGTGGGAAAATTGGTAGCTCTATCACGTACAATTTATACAGTGTGGGAATGTTGGTAGCTCTATCTCGTACAATTTATACATTGTAGGAAAGTTGGTAGCTCTATCACATACAATTTATGCAGTGTGGGAAAGTTGGTAGCTCTATCACGTACAATTGATACAGTGTGGGAAAGTTGGTAGCTCTCTCTCGTACCATTTATACATTGTGGGAAAGTTGGTAGCTCTATCACGTACAATTTATGAAGTGTGGGAAATTTGGTAGCTCCATCACGTAAAATTTATACAGTGTGGGAAAGTTGATAGCTCTATCACGTACAATTTATACAGTGTGGGAAAGTTGGTACCTCTATCACGTACAATTTATACAGTATGGGAAAGTTGGTAGCTCAATCACATACAATTTATACAGTGTGGGAAAGTTGGTAGCTCTATCACATACAATATATACAGTGTGGGAAAGTTGGTAGCTCTATCACGTACAAATTATACAGTGTTGGAATGTTTGTAGCTCTATCACGTACAATTTATACAGTATGGGAAAGTTGGTTGCTCTATCACGTACAATTTATACAGTGTGGGAAAGTTGGTAGATCGATCACATACAATTTATACAGTGTGGGAAAGTTAGTAGCTCTATCACGTACAATTTATACAGTGTGGGGTGGTTGGTAGCTCTATGAAGTACAATTTATACAGTGTGGGAAAGTTGGTAGCTCTATCACGTACAAATTATACAGTGTTCGAAAGTTGGTAGCTCTATCACGAACAATTTATACAGTATGGGAAAGTTGGTAGCTCAATCACGTACAATTTATACAGTGTGGCAAAGTTGGTAGCTCTATCACGTACAATTTATACAGTGTGGAAAAGTTGGTAGTCCGATCATGTACAATTTATACAGTGTGGGAAAGTTGGTAGCTCTATCACGTACAATTTATACAGTGTGGGAAAGTTGGTACCTCTATCACGTACAATTTATGCAGTATGGGAAAGTTGGTAGCTCTATCACATACAATTTATGCAGTGTGGGAAAGTTGGTAGCTCTATCACGTACAATTGATACAGTGTGGGAAAGGTGGTAGCTCTCTCTCGTACAATTTATACATTGTGGGAAAGTTGGTAGCTCTATCACGTACAATTTATGAAGTGTGGGAAAGTTGGTAGCTCTATCACATGCAATTTATACAGTGTGGGAAAGTTGGTAGCTCTATCACGTACAAATTATACAGTGTGGGAAAGTTGGAAGCTCTATCAAGTACAATTTATACAGTGTGGGGAAGTTGGTATCTCTATCACGTACAATTTATGCAGTATGGGAAAGTTGGTAGCTCAATCACATACAATTTATACAGTGTGGGAAAGTTGTTAGCTCTATCACGTACAAATTATACAGTGTTGGAAATTTGGTACCTCTATCACGTACAATTTATACAGAGTGGGAAAATTGGTAGCTCTATAACGTACAATTTATAGAGTGTGGGAAAGTTGGTAGTTCTATGTCGTACAATTTATACATTGTAGGAAAGTTGGTAGCTCTATCACATACAATTTATGCAGTGTGGGAAAGTTGGTAGCTCTATCACGTACAATTGATACAGTGTGGGAAAGTTGGTAGCTCTCTCTCGTACAATTAATAAATTGTGGGAAAGTGGGTAGCTTTATCACGTACAATTTATGAAGGGTGGGAAAGTTGATAGCTCCATCACGTAAAATTTATACAGTGTGGGAAAGTGGGTAGCTCTATCACGTACAATTTATACAGTGTAGGAAAGTTGGTACCTCTATCACGTACAATTTATACAGTGTGTGAAAGTTGGTAGTTCAATCACATACAATTTATACAGTGTGGGAAAGTTGGTAGCTCTATCACATGCAATTTATACAGTGTGGGAAAGTTGGTAGCTCTATCACGTACAATTTATACAGAGTGGGAAAATTGGTAGCTCTATCACGTACAATTGATACAGTGTGGGAAAGTTGGTAGGTCTATCACGATCAATTTATACAGTGTGGGAAAATTGGTAGCTCTATCACGTGCAATTTATACAGTCTAGGAAAGTTGGTAGCTCTATGACGTAAAATTTATGCAGTGTGGGAAGGTTGGTAGCTCTATCATGTACAATTAATACAGTGTGGGAAAGTTGGTAGCTCTATCGTACAATTTATTGAGTGTGGGAAATTTGGTAGCTCTATCACGTACAATTGATACAGTGTGGGAAAGTTGGTAGCTCTATCACGTACAAATTATACAGTATGGGAAAGTTGGTAGCTCAATCGTGTACAATTTATACAGTGTGTGAAAGTTGGTAGCTCTATCACGTACAATTTATACAGTGTGGAAAAGTTTGTAGTCCAATCATGTACAATTTATACAGTGTGGGAAAGTTGGTGGCTCTATCACGTACAATTTATACAGTATGGGAAAGTTGGTAGCTCAATCAGGTACAACTTATACAGTGTGGGAAAGTTGGTAGCTCTATCACATACAATTTATACAGTGTGGGAATGTTGGTACCTCTATCACGTACAATTTATACAGTATGGGAAAGTTGGTAGCTCAATCACGTTCAATTTATACAGTGTGGGAAAGTTGGTAGCTCTATCACGTACAATTTATACAGTGTGGGAAAGTTGGTACCTCTAGCATGTACAATTTATGCAGTATGCGAAAGTTGGTAGCTCAAACACGTACAATTTCTACAGTGTTGGAAAGTTGGTAGCTCTATCACGTACAAATTATACAGTGTTGGAAAGTTGGTAGCTTTATGACGTACAATTTATAGAGAGTGGGAAAATTGGTAGCTCTATCACGTACAATTTATACAGTGTGGGAATGTTGGTAGCTCTATCTCGTACAATTTATACATTGTAGGAAAGTTGGTAGCTCTATCACATACAATTTATGCAGTGTGGGAAAGTTGGTAGCTCTATCACGTACAATTGATACAGTGTGGGAAAGTTGGTAGCTCTCTCTCGTACCATTTATACATTGTGGGAAAGTTGGTAGCTCTATCACGTACAATTTATGAAGTGTGGGAAATTTGGTAGCTCCATCACGTAAAATTTATACAGTGTGGGAAAGTTGATAGCTCTATCACGTACAATTTATACAGTGTGGGAAAGTTGGTACCTCTATCACGTACAATTTATACAGTATGGGAAAGTTGGTAGCTCAATCACATACAATTTATACAGTGTGGGAAAGTTGGTAGCTCTATCACATACAATATATACAGTGTGGGAAAGTTGGTAGCTCTATCACGTACAAATTATACAGTGTTGGAATGTTTGTAGCTCTATCACGTACAATTTATACAGTATGGGAAAGTTGGTTGCTCTATCACGTACAATTTATACAGTGTGGGAAAGTTGGTAGATCGATCACATACAATTTATACAGTGTGGGAAAGTTAGTAGCTCTATCACGTACAATTTATACAGTGTGGGGTGGTTGGTAGCTCTATGAAGTACAATTTATACAGTGTGGGAAAGTTGGTAGCTCTATCACGTACAAATTATACAGTGTTCGAAAGTTGGTAGCTCTATCACGAACAATTTATACAGTATGGGAAAGTTGGTAGCTCAATCACGTACAATTTATACAGTGTGGCAAAGTTGGTAGCTCTATCACGTACAATTTATACAGTGTGGAAAAGTTGGTAGTCCGATCATGTACAATTTATACAGTGTGGGAAAGTTGGTAGCTCTATCACGTACAATTTATACAGTGTGGGAAAGTTGGTACCTCTATCACGTACAATTTATACAGTATGGGAAAGTTGGTAGCTCTATCACATACAATTTATGCAGTGTGGGAAAGTTGGTAGCTCTATCACGTACAATTGATACAGTGTGGGAAAGGTGGTAGCTCTCTCTCGTACAATTTATACATTGTGGGAAAGTTGGTAGCTCTATCACGTACAATTTATGAAGTGTGGGAAAGTTGGTAGCTCTATCACATGCAATTTATACAGTGTGGGAAAGTTGGTAGCTCTATCACGTACAAATTATACAGTGTGGGAAAGTTGGAAGCTCTATCAAGTACAATTTATACAGTGTGGGGAAGTTGGTATCTCTATCACGTACAATTTATGCAGTATGGGAAAGTTGGTAGCTCAATCACATACAATTTATACAGTGTGGGAAAGTTGTTAGCTCTATCACGTACAAATTATACAGTGTTGGAAATTTGGTACCTCTATCACGTACAATTTATACAGAGTGGGAAAATTGGTAGCTCTATAACGTACAATTTATAGAGTGTGGGAAAGTTGGTAGTTCTATGTCGTACAATTTATACATTGTAGGAAAGTTGGTAGCTCTATCACATACAATTTATGCAGTGTGGGAAAGTTGGTAGCTCTATCACGTACAATTGATACAGTGTGGGAAAGTTGGTAGCTCTCTCTCGTACAATTAATAAATTGTGGGAAAGTGGGTAGCTTTATCACGTACAATTTATGAAGGGTGGGAAAGTTGATAGCTCCATCACGTAAAATTTATACAGTGTGGGAAAGTGGGTAGCTCTATCACGTACAATTTATACAGTGTAGGAAAGTTGGTACCTCTATCACGTACAATTTATACAGTGTGTGAAAGTTGGTAGTTCAATCACATACAATTTATACAGTGTGGGAAAGTTGGTAGCTCTATCACATGCAATTTATACAGTGTGGGAAAGTTGGTAGCTCTATCACGTACAAATTATACTTTGTGGGAAAGTTGGTAGCTCCATCAACTACAATTTATACAGTGTGGGGAAGTTGGTAGCTCTATCAAGTACAATTTATATAGTGTGGGAAAGTTGGTACCTCTATCACGTACAATTGATACAGTGTTGGAAAGTTTATAGCTCAATCACATACAATTTATACAGTGTGGGAAAGTTGATAGCTCTATCACGTACAAATTATACAGTGTTGGAAAGTTGGTAGCTCTATCACGTACAATTTATACAGAGTGGGAAAATTGGTAGCTCTATCACGTACAATTTATACAGTGTGGGAAAGTTGGTAGCTCTATCTCGTACAATTTATACATTGTAGGAAAGTTGGTAGCTCTATCACATACAATTTATGCAGTGTGGGAAAGTTGGTAGCTCTATCACGTACAATTGATACAGTGTGGGAAAGTTGGTAGCTCTCTCTCGTACCATTTATACATTGTGGGAAAGTTGGTAGTTCTATCACGTACAATTTATGAAGTGTGGGAAATTTGGTAGTTCCATCACGTAAAATTTATACAGTGTGGGAAAGTTGATAGCTCTATCACGTACAATATATACAGTGTTGGAAATTTGGTACCTCTATCACGTACAATTTATACAGTATGGGAAAGTTGTTAGCTCAATCACATACAATTTATACAGTGTGGGAAAGTTGGTAGCTCTATCACATACAATATATACAGTGTGGGAAAGTTGGTAGCTCTATCACGTACAAATTATACAGTGTTGGAATGTTTGTAGCTCTATCACGTACAATTTATACAGTGTAGGAAAGTTGGTTGCTCTATCACGTACAATTTATACAGTGTGGGAAAGTTGGTAGATCGATCACATACAATTTATACAGTGTGGGAAAGTCAGTAGCTCTATCACGTACAATTTATACAGTGTGGGGTAGTTGGTAGCTCTATCAATTACAATTTATACAGAGTGGGAAAGTTGCTAGCTCTATCACGTACAATTTAAAAAGTGTGGGAAAGATGGTAGCTCTATCAAGTAGAATTGATACAGTGTGGGAAAGTTGGTAGCTCTATCACGTAAAATTTATGCAGTGTGGGAAGGTTGGTAGCTCTATCACGTACAATTAATACAGTGTGGGAAAGTTGGTAGCTCTATCGTACAATTTATTGAGTGTGGGAAATTTGGTAGCTCTATCACGTACAATTTATACAGTGTGGAAAAGTTTGTAGTCCAATCATGTACAATTTATACAGTGTGGGAAAGTTGGTAGCTCTATCACGTACAATTTATACAGTATAGGTAAGTTGGTAGCTCAATCAGGTACAATTTATACAGTGTGGGAAAGTTGGTAGCTCTATCACGTACAATTTATACAGTGTAGGAAAGTTGGTACCTCTATCACGTACAATTTATACAGTATGGGAAAGTTGGTAGCTCAATCACGTACAATTTATAAAGTGTGGGAAAGTTGGTCGCTCTATCACGTACAATTTATACAGTGTGGGAAAGTTGGTACCTCTATCATGTACAATTTATGCAGTATGCGAAAGTTGGTAGCTCAATCACCTACAATTTCTACAGTGTGGGAAAGTTGGTAGCTCTATCACGTACAAATTATACAGTGTTGGAAAGTTGGTAGCTCTATCACGTACAATTTATACAGTATGGGAAAGTTGGTAGCTCAATCACGTACAATTTATACAGTGTGGCAAAGTTGGTAGCTCTATCACGTACAATTTATACAGTGTGGAAAAGTTGGTAGTCCAATCATGTACAATTTATACAGTGTGGGAAAGTTGGTAGCTCTATCACGTACAATTTATACAGTGTGGGAAAGTTGGTAACTCTATCACGTACAATTTATACAGTATGGGAAAGTTGATAGCTCAATCACATACAATTTATACAGTGTGGGAAAGTTGTTAGCTCTATCACGTACAAATTATACAGTGTTGGAAATTTGGTACCGCTATCACGTACAATTTATACAGAGTGGGAAAATTGGTAGCTCTATAACGTACAATTTATACAGTGTGGGAAAGTTGGTAGCTCTATGTCGTACAATTTATACATTGTAGGAAAGTTGGTAGCTCTATCACATACAATTTATGCAGTGTGGGAAAGTTGGTAGCTCTATCACGTACAATTGATACAGTGTGGGAAAGTTGGTAGCTCTCTCTTGTACAATTAATAAATTGTGGGAAAGTGGGTAGCTTTATCACTAACAATTTATGAAGTGTGGGAAAGTTGATAGCTCCATCACGTAAAATTTATACAGTGTGGGAAAGTGGGTAGCTCTATCACGTACAATTTATACAGTGTAGGAAAGTTGGTACCTCTATCACGTACAATTTATACAGTGTGTGAAAGTTGGTAGCTCAATCACATACAATTTATACAGTGTGGGAAAGTTGGTAGCTCTATCACATGCAATTTATACAGTGTGGGAAAGTTGGTAGCTCTATCACGTACAAATTATACATTGTGGGAAAGTTGGTAGCTCTATCAAGTACAATTTATACAGTGTGGGGAAGTTTGTAGCTCTATCAAGTACAATTTATATAGTGTGGGAAAGTTGGTACCTCTATCACGTACAATTGATACAGTGTGGGAAAGTTGATAGCTCAATCACATACAATTTATACGGTGTGGGAAAGTTGATAGCTCTATCACGTACAAATTATACAGTGTTGGAAAGTTTGTAGGTCTATCACGTACAATTTATACAGAGTGGGAAAATTGGTAGCTCTATCACGTACAATTTATACAGTGTGGGAAAGTTGGTAGCTCTATCACGTACAATTGATACAGTGTGGGAAAGTTGGTAGGTCTATCACGATCAATTTATACAGTGTGGGAAAATTGGTAGCTCTATCACGTGCAATTTATACAGTCTAGGAAAGTTGGTAGCTCTATGACGTAAAATTTATGCAGTGTGGGAAGGTTGGTAGCTCTATCATGTACAATTAATACAGTGTGGGAAAGTTGGTAGCTCTATCGTACAATTTATTGAGTGTGGGAAATTTGGTAGCTCTATCACGTACAATTGATACAGTGTGGGAAAGTTGGTAGCTCTATCACGTACAAATTATACAGTATGGGAAAGTTGGTAGCTCAATCGTGTACAATTTATACAGTGTGTGAAAGTTGGTAGCTCTATCACGTACAATTTATACAGTGTGGAAAAGTTTGTAGTCCAATCATGTACAATTTATACAGTGTGGGAAAGTTGGTAGCTCTATCACGTACAATTTATACAGTATGGGAAAGTTGGTAGCTCAATCAGGTACAACTTATACAGTGTGGGAAAGTTGGTAACTCTATCACATACAATTTATACAGTGTGGGAATGTTGGTACCTCTATCACGTACAATTTATACAGTATGGGAAAGTTGGTAGCTCAATCACGTTCAATTTATACAGTGTGGGAAAGTTGGTAGCTCTATCACGTACAATTTATACAGTGTGGGAATGTTGGTACCTCTATCATGTACAATTTATGCAGTATGCGAAAGTTGGTAGCTCAAACACGTACAATTTCTACAGTGTTGGAAAGTTGGTAGCTCTATCACGTACAAATTATACAGTGTTGGAAAGTTGGTAGCTTTATGACGTACAATTTATAGAGAGTGGGAAAATTGGTAGCTCTATCACGTACAATTTATACAGTGTGGGAATGTTGGTAGCTCTATCTCGTACAATTTATACATTGTAGGAAAGTTGGTAGCTCTATCACATACAATTTATGCAGTGTGGGAAAGTTGGTAGCTCTATCACGTACAATTGATACAGTGTGGGAAAGTTGGTAGCTCTCTCTCGTACCATTTATACATTGTGGGAAAGTTGGTAGCTCTATCACGTACAATTTATGAAGTGTGGGAAATTTGGTAGCTCCATCACGTAAAATTTATACAGTGTGGGAAAGTTGATAGCTCTATCACGTACAATTTATACAGTGTGGGAAAGTTGGTACCTCTATCACGTACAATTTATACAGTATGGGAAAGTTGGTAGCTCAATCACATACAATTTATACAGTGTGGGAAAGTTGGTAGCTCTATCACATACAATATATACAGTGTGGGAAAGTTGGTAGCTCTATCACGTACAAATTATACAGTGTTGGAATGTTTGTAGCTCTATCACGTACAATTTATACAGTATGGGAAAGTTGGTTGCTCTATCACGTACAATTTATACAGTGTGGGAAAGTTGGTAGATCGATCACATACAATTTATACAGTGTGGGAAAGTTAGTAGCTCTATCACGTACAATTTATACAGTGTGGGGTGGTTGGTAGCTCTATGAAGTACAATTTATACAGTGTGGGAAAGTTGGTAGCTCTATCACGTACAAATTATACAGTGTTCGAAAGTTGGTAGCTCTATCACGAACAATTTATACAGTATGGGAAAGTTGGTAGCTCAATCACGTACAATTTATACAGTGTGGCAAAGTTGGTAGCTCTATCACGTACAATTTATACAGTGTGGGAAAGTTGGTACCTCTATCACGTACAATTTATACAGTATGGGAAAGTTGGTAGCTCTATCACATACAATTTATGCAGTGTGGGAAAGTTGGTAGCTCTATCACGTACAATTGATACAGTGTGGGAAAGGTGGTAGCTCTCTCTCGTACAATTTATACATTGTGGGAAAGTTGGTAGCTCTATCACGTACAATTTATGAAGTGTGGGAAAGTTGGTAGCTCTATCACATGCAATTTATACAGTGTGGGAAAGTTGGTAGCTCTATCACGTACAAATTATACAGTGTGGGAAAGTTGGAAGCTCTATCAAGTACAATTTATACAGTGTGGGGAAGTTGGTAGCTCTATCAAGTACAATTTATACAGTGTGGGAAAGTTGGTACCTCTATCACGTACAATTGATACAGTGTGGGAAAGTTGATAGCTCAATCACATACAATTTATAAAATGTGGGAAAGTTGATAGCTCTATCACGTACAAATTATACAGTGTTGGAAAGTTGGTAGCTCTATGACGTACAATTTATAGAGAGTGGGAAAATTGGTAGCTCTATCACGTACAATTTATACAGTGTGGGAAAGTTGGTAGCTCTATCTCGTACAATTTATACATTGTAGGAAAGTTGTTAGCTCTATCACATACAATTTATGCAGTGTGGGAAAGTTGGTAGCTCTATCACGTACAATTGATACAGTGTGGGAAAGTTGGTAGCTCTCTCTCGTACCATTTATACATTGTGGGAAAGTTGGTAGCTCTATCACGTACAATTTATGAAGTGTGGGAAATTTGGTAGCTCCATCACGTAAAATTTATACAGTGTGGGAAAGTTGATAGCTCTATCACGTACAATTTATACAGTGTTGGAAAGTTGGTACCTCTATCACGTACAATTTATACAGTATGGGAAAGTTGGTAGCTCAATCACATACAATTTATACAGTGTGGGAAAGTTGGTATCTCTATCACATACAATATATACAGTGTGGGAAAGTTGGTAGCTCTATCACGTACAAATTATACAGTGTTGGAATGTTTGTAGCTCTATCACGTACAATTTATACAGTGTGGGAAAGTTGATTGCTCTATCACGTACAATTTATACAGTGTGGGAAAGTTGGTAGATCGATCGCATACAATTAATACAGTGTGGGAAAGTTAGTAGCTCTATCACGTACAATTTATACAGTGTGGGGTATTTGGTAGCTCTATCAATTACAATTTATACAGTGTGGGAAAGTTGCTAGCTCTATCACGTACAATTTAAAAAGTGTGGGAAAGTTGGTAGCTCTATCAAGTACTATTGATACAGTGTGGGAAAGTTGGTAGCTCTATCACGTACAATTAATACAGTGTGGGAAAGTTGGAAGCTCTATCGTACACTTTATTGAGTGTGGGAAATTTGGTAGCTCTATCACGTACAATTGATACAGTGTGGGAAAGTTGGTAGCTCTATCACGTCCAAATTATACAGTATGGGAAAGTTGGTAGCTCAATCATGTACAATTTATACAGTGTGTGAAAGTTGGTAGCTCTATCACGTACAATTTATACAGTGTGGAAAAGTTTGTAGTCCAATCATGTACAATTTATACAGTGTTGGAAAGTTGGTATCTCTATCACGTACAATTTATACAGTATGGGAAAGTTGGTAGCTCAATCAGGTACAATTTATACAGTGTGGGAAAGTTGGTAGCTCTATCACGTACAATTTATACAGTGTAGGAAAGTTGGTACCTCTATCACGTACAATTTATACAGTATGGGAAAGTTGGTAGCTCAATCACATACAATTTATAAAGTGTGGGAAAGTTGGTCGCTCTATCACGTACAATTTATACAGTGTGGGAAAGTTGGTACCTCTATCATGTACAATTTATGCAGTATGCGAAAGTTGGCAGCTCAATCACCTACAATTTCTACAGTGTGGGAAAGTTGGTAGCTCTATCACGTACAAATTATACAGTGTTGGAAAGTTGGTAGCTCTATCACGTACAATTTATACAGTATGGGAAAGTTGGTAGCTCAATCACGTACAATTTATACAGTGTGGCAAAGTTGGTAGCTCTATCACGTACAATTTATACAGTGAGGAAAAGTTGGTAGTCCAATCATGTACAATTTATACAGTGTGGGAAAGTTGGTAGCTCTATCACGTACAATTTATACAGTGTGGGAAAGTTGGTAACTCTATCACGTACAATTTATACAGTATGGGAAAGTTGATAGCTCAATCACATACAATTTATACAGTGTGGGAAAGTTGTTAGCTCTATCACGTACAAATTATACAGTGTTGGAAATTTGGTAGCTCTATCACGTACAATTTATACAGAGTGGGAAAATTGGTAGCTCTATCACGTACAATTTATACAGTGTGGGAAAGTTGGTTGCCCTATCTCGTACAATTTATACATTGTAGGAAAGTTGGTAGCGCAATCACATACAATTTATGCAGTGTGGGAAAGTTGGTAGCTCTATCATGTACAATTGATAAAGTGTGGGAAAGTTGGTAGCTCTCTCTCGTACCATTTATACATTGTGGGAAAGTTGGTAGCTCTATCACGTACAATTTATGAAGTGTGGGAAAGTTGGTAGCTCCATCACGAAAAATTTATACAGTGTGGGAAAGTTGATAGCTCTATCACGTACAATTTATACAGTGTGGGAAAGTTGGTACCTCTATCACGTACAATTTATACAGTATGGGAAAGTTGGTAGCTCAATCACATACAATTTATACAGTGTGGGAAAGTTGGAACCTCTATCACATACAATTTATACAGTGTGGGAAAGTTGGTAGCTCTATCACGTACAAATTATACAGTGTTGGAAAGTTTGTAGCTCTATCACGTACAATTTATACAGTGTGGGAAAGTTGGTTGCTCTGTCACGTAAAATTTATACAGTGTGGGAAAGTTGGTAGATCGATCACATACAATTTATACTGTGTAGGAAAGTTGGTAACTCTATCACGTACAATTTCTACAGTGTGGGGTAGTTGGTAACTCTATCAAGTACAATTTATACAGTGTGGGAAAGTTGCTAGCTCTATCACGTACAATTTAAAAAGTGTGTGAAAGTTGGTAGCTCTATCACGTACAATTTAAAAAGTGTGGGAAAGTTGGTAGGTCTATCAAGTACTATTTATACAGTGTGGGAAAGTTGGTAGCTCTATCACGTACAATTGATACAATATGGGAAAGTTGGTAGGTCTATCGCGTTCAATTTATACAGTGTGGGAAAATTGGTAGCTCTAACACGTGCAATTTATACAGTCTGGGAAAGTTGGTAGCTCTATCACGTAAAATTTATGCAGTGTTGGAAGGTTGCTAGCTCTATCACGTACAATTAATACAGTGTGGGAAAGTTGGTAGCTCTATCATACAATTTATAGAGTGTGGGAAAGTTGGTAGCTCTATCAAGTACAATTGATACAGTGTCGGAAAGTTGGTAGCTCTATCACATACAATTTAAAAAGTGTGGGAAAGTTGGTAGCTCTATCACGTACAATTGATACAGTGTGGGAAAGTTGGTAGGTCTATCACGTTCAATTTATACAGTGTGGGAAAATTGGTAGCTCTATCACGTAAAATTTATGCAGTGTGGGAAGGTTGGTAGCTCTATCACGTGCAATTAATACAGTGTGGGAAAGTTGGTAGCTCTATCGTACAATTTATAGAGTGTGGGAAATTTGGTAGCTCTATCACGTACAATTGATACAGTGTGGGAAAGTTGGTAGCTCTATCACGTACAAATTTTACAGTATGGGAAAGTTGGTAGCTCAATCATGTACAATTTATACAGTGTGTGAAAGTTGGTAGCTCTATCACGTACAAATTATACATGGTGGAAAAGTTTGTAGTCCAATCATGTACAATTTATACAGTGTGGGAAAGTTGGTAGCTCTATCACGTACAATTTATACAGTGTGGGAAAGTTGGTAGCTCTATCATACAATTTATAGAGTGTGGGAAAGTTGGTAGCTCTATCAAGTACAATTGATACAGTGTGGGAAAGTTGGTAGCTCTATCACGTACAATTTAAAAAGTGTGGGAAAGTTGGTAGGTCTATCACGTACTATTTATACAGTGTGGGAAAGTTGGTAGCTCTATCACGTACAATTGATACAGTGTGGGAAAGTTGGTAGGTCCATCACGTTCAATTTATACAGTGTGGGAAAATTGGTAGCTCTATCACGTGCAATTTATACAGTCTGGGAAAGTTGGTAGCTCTATCACGTAAAATTTATGCAGTGTGGGAAGGTTGGTAGCTCTATCACGTACAATTATTACAGTGTGGGAAAGTTGGTAGGTCTATCGTTCAATTTATACAGTGTGGGAAATTTGGTAGCTCTATCACGTGCAATTGATACAGTGTGTGAAAGTTGGTAACTCTATCACGTACAATTTATACTGTGTGGAAAAGTTTGTAGTCCAATCATGTACAATTTATACAGTGTGGGAAAGTTGGTAGCTCTATCACGTACAATTTATACAGTATGGGAAAGTTGGTAGCTCAATCAGGTACAATTTATACAGTGTGCGAAAGTGTGTAGCTCTATCACGTACATTTTATACAGTGTGGGAAAGTTTGTACCTCTATCACGTACAATTTATACAGTATGGGAAAGTTGGTAGCTCAATCACGTACAATTTATACAGTGTGGGAAAGTTGGTAGCTCTATCACGTACAATTTATACAGTGTTGGAAAGTTGGTAGCTCTATCACGTACAATTTATACAGTGTTGGAAAGTTGGTTGCTCTATCACGTACAATTTATACAGTGTGGGAAAGTTGGTAGATCGATCACATACAATTTATACAGTGTGGGAAAGTTGGTAGCTCTATCACGTATAATTTATACAGTGTGGGAAAGTTGGTAGCTCTATCGTACAATTTATACAGTGTGGGAAATTTGGTAGCTCTATCACGTACAATTGATACAGTGTGGGAAAGTTGGTAGCTCTATCACGTACAATTTATATAGTGTGTGAAATTTGGTAGCTCTATCACGTACAATTTATACAGTGTGGAAATGTTTGTATCCAATCATGTACAATTTATACAGTGTGAGAAAGTTGATAGCTCTATCACGTACAATTTATACAGTATGGGAAAGTTGGTAGCTCAATCAGGTACAATTTATACAGTGTCCGAAAGTTGGTAGCTCTATCACGTACATTTTATAAAGTGTGGGAAAGTTGGTACCTCTATCACGTACAATTTATACAGTATGGGAAAGTTGGTAGCTCCATCACGTACAATTTATACAGTGTGGGAAAGTTGGTAGCTCTATCACGTACAATTTATACAGTGTGGGAAAGTTGGTATCTCTATCACGTACAATTTATGCAGTATGGGAAAGTTGGTAGCTCAATCACGTACAATTTCTGCAGTGTGGGAAAGTTGGTAGCTCTATCACGTACAAATTATACAGTGTAGGAAAGTTGCTAGCTCTATCACGTTCAATTTATACAGTGTGGGAAAATTGGTAGCTCTATCACGTGCAATTTATACAGTCTGGGAAAGTTGGTAGCTCTATCACGTAAAATTTATGCAGTGTGGGAAGGTTGGTAGCTCTATCACGTACAATTAATACAGTGTGGGAAAGTTGGTAGCTCTATCGTACAATTTATAGAGTGTGGGAAATTTGGTAGCTCTATCACGTACAATTGATACAGTGTGGGAAAGTTGGTAGCTCTATCACGTACAAATTATACAGTATTGGAAAGTTGGTAGCACAATCATGTACAATTTATACAGTGTGTGAAAGTTGGTAGCTCTATCACGTAATATTTATACAGTGCGGAAAAGTTTGTAGTCCAATCATGTACAATTTATACAGTGTGAGAAAGTTGGTAGCTCTATCACGTACAATTTATACAGTGTGGGAAAGTTGGTAGCTCTATCATACAATTTATAGAGTGTGGGATAGTTGGTAGCTCTATCAAGTACAATTGATACAGTGTCGGAAAGTTGGTAGCTCTATCACGTACAATTTAAAAAGTGTGGAAAATTTGGTAGGTCTATCACGTACTATTTATACAGTGTGGGAAATTTGGTAGCTCTATCAAGTACAATTGATACAGTGTGGGAAAGTTGGTAGGTCTATCACGTACTATTTATACAGTGTGGGAATGTTGGTAGCTCTATCACGTACAATTGATACAGTGTGGGAAAGTTGGTAGGTCTATCACGTACAAATTATACAGTATGGGAAAGTTGGTAGCTCAATCATGTACAATTTATACAGTGTGTGAAAGTTGGTAGCTCTATCACGTACAATTTATACAGTGTGGAAAAGTTTGTAGTCCAATCATGTACAATTTATACAGTGTGGGAAAGTTGGTAGCTCTATCACGTACAATTTATACAGTGTGGGAAAGTTGGTAGCTCTATCATACAATTTATAGAGTGTGGGAAAGTTGGTAGCTCTATCAAGTACAATTGATACAGTGTGGGAAGGTTGGTAGCTCTATCACGTACAATTTATACAGTGTGGGAAAGTTGGTAGCTCTATGATACAATTTATAGAGTGTGGGAAAGTTGGTAGCTCTATCAAGTACAATTGATACAGTGTGGGAAATTTGGTAGCTCTATCACGTACAATTTAAAAAGTGTGGGAAAGTTGGTAGGTCTATCACGTACTATTTATACAGTGTGGGAAAGTTGGTAGCTCTATCACGTAGAATTGATACAGTGTGGGAAAGTTGGTAGGTCTATCACGTTCAATTTATACAGTGTGGGAAAATTGGTAGCTCTATCACGTGCAATTTATATAGTCTGGGAAAGTTGGTAGCTCTATCACGTAAAATTTATGCAGTGTGGGAAGGTTGGTAGCTCTATCACGTATAATTAATACAGTTTGGGAAAGTTGGTAGCTCTATCGTACAATTTATACAGTGTGGGAAATTTGGTAGCTCTATCACGTACAATTGATACAGTGTGGGAAAGTTGGTAGCTCTATCACGTAGAAATTATACAGTATGGGAAAGTTGGTAGCTCAATCATGTACAATTTATATAGTGTGTGAAAGTTGGTAGCTCTATCACGTACAATTTATACAGTGTGGAAATGTTTGTAGTCCAATCATGTACAAGTTATACAGTGTGAGAAAGTTGATAGCTCTATCACGTACAATTTATACAGTATGGGAAAGTTGGTAGCTCAATCAGGTACAATTTATACAGTGTCCGAAAGTTGGTAGCTCTATCACGTACATTTTATAAAGTGTGGGAAATTTGGTACCTCTATCACGTACAATTTCTACAGTGTGGGACAGTTGGTAGCTCTATCACGTACAAATTATACAGTGTAGGAACGTTGGTAGCTCTATCACGTTCAATTTATACAGTGTGGGAAAATTGGTAGCTCTATCACGTGCAATTTATACAGTGTGGGAAAGTTGGTAGCTCTATCACGTAAAATTTATGCAGTGTGGGAAGGTTGGTAGCTCTATCACGTACAATTAATACAGTGTGGGAAAGTTGGTAGCTCTATCGTACAATTTATAGGGTGTGTGAAATTTGGTAGCACTATCACGTACAATTGATACAGTGTGGGAAAGTTGGTAGCTCTATCACGTACAAATTATACAGTATTGGAATGTTGGTAGCTCAATCATGTACAATTTATACAGTGTGTGAAAGTTGGTAGCTCTATCACGTACAATTTATACAGTGTGGAAAAGTTTGTAGTCCAATCATGTACAGTTTATACAGTGTGGGAAAGTTGGTAGCTCTATCACGTACAATTTATACAGTGTGGGAAAGTTGATAGCTCTATCATACAATTTATAGAGTGTGGGATAGTTGGTAGCTCTATCAAGTACAATTGATACAGTGTGGGAAAGTTGGTAGCTCTATCACGTACAATTTAAAAAGTGTTGAAAAGTTGGTAGGTCTATCACGTACAATTTAAAAAGTGTGGGAAAGTTGGTAGGTCTATCACGTTCAATTTATACAGTGTGGGAAAAGTGGTAGCTCTATCACTTGCAATTTATACAGTCTGGGAAAGTTGGTAGCTCTATCAAGTAAAATTTATGCAGTGTGCGAACGTTGGTAGCTCTATCACGTACAATTTATACAGTGTGGGAAAGTTGGTAGCTCTATCATGTACAATTTATACAGTATGGGAAAGTTGGTAGCTCAATCAGGTACAATTTATACAGTGTGCGAACGTTGGTAGCTCTATCACGTACAATTTATACAGTGTGGGAACGTTGGTACCTCTATCACGTACAATTTATACAGTATGGGAAAGTTGGTAGCTCAATCACATACAATTTATACAGTGTGAGAAAGTTGGTAGCTCTATCACGTACAATTTATACAGTGTGGGAAAGTTGGTACCTCTATTATGTACAATTTATGCAGTATGGGAAAGTGTGTAGCTCAATCATGTACAATTTCTACAGTGTGGGAAAGTTGGTAGCTCTATCAGTCCAAATTATACAGTGTTGGAAAATTGGTAGCTCTATTACGTACAATTTATACACTATGGGAAAGTTGGTAGCTCTATCACGTACAATTTATACTGTGTGGAAAAGTTGGTAGTCCGATCATGTACAATTTATACAGTGTGGGAGAGTTGGTAGCTCTATCAAGTACAATTGATAGTGTGGGGAAGTTGGTAGCTCTATCACGTACAATTTATAAAGTGTGGGAAAGTTGGTAGCTCCATCACTTACAATTGTAAAAGTGTGGGAAAGTTGTTAGCTGTATCACGTACAATTGATACAGTGTGGGAAAGTTGGTAGCTCTATCATATAGAAATTATACAGTATGGGAAAGTTGGTAGCTCAATCATGTACAATTTATATAGTGTGTGAAAGTTGGTAGCTCTATCACGTACAATTTATACAGTGTGGAAATGTTTGTAGTCCAATCATGTACAATTTATACAGTGTGAGAAAGTTGATAGCTCTATCACGTACAATTTATACAGTATGGGAAAGTTGGTAGCTCAATCAGGTACAATTTATACAGTGTCCGAAAGTTTGTAGCTCTATCACGTACATTTTATAAAGTGTGGGAAATTTGGTACCTCTATCATGTACAATTTATACAGTATGGGAAAGTTGGTAGCTCCATCACGTACAATTTATACAGTGTGGGAAAGTTGGTAGCTCTATCACGTACAATTTAAAAAGTGTGGAAAATTTGGTAGGTCTATCACGTACTATTTATACAGTGTGGGAAAGTTGGTAGCTCTATCACGTACAATTGATACAGTGTGGGAAAGTTGGTAGGTCTATCACGTTCAATTTATACAGTGTGGGAAAATTGGTAGCTCTATCACGTGCAATTTATACAGTCTGGGAAAGTTGGTAGCTTTATCACTTAAAATTTATGCAGTGTGGGAAGGTTGGTAGCTCTATCACGTATAATTAATACAGTGATGGAAAGTTGGTAGCTCTATCGTACAATTTATACAGTGTGGGAAATTTGGTAGCTCTATCACGTACAATTGATACAGTGTGGGAAAGTTGGTAGCTCTAACACGTACAAATTATACAGTATGGGAAAGTTGGTAGCTCAATCATGTACAATTTATATAGTGTGTGAAAGTTGGTAGCTCTATCACGTACAATTTATACAGAGTGGAAAAGTTTGTAGTCCAATCATGTACAATTTATACAGAGTGAGAAAGTTGATAGTTCTATCACATACAATTTATACAGTATGGGAAAGTTGGTAGCTCAATCAGGTACAATTTATACAGTGTCCAAAAGTTGGTAGCTCTATCACGTACATTTTATACAGTGTGGGAAAGCTGGTACCTCTATCACGTACAATTTATACAGTATGGGAAAGTTGGTAGCTCCATCACGTACAATTTATACAGTGTGGGAAAGTTGGTAGCTCTATCACGTATAATTTATACAGTGTGGGAAAGTTGGTACCTCTATCATGTACAATTTATGCAGTATGGGAAAGTTGGTAGCTCAATCACGTACAATTTCTACAGTGTGGGAAAGTTGGTAGCTCTATCACGTACAAATTATACAGTGTAGGAAAGTTGGTAGCTCTATCACGTAAAATTTATACAGTATGGGAAAGTTGGTAGCTCAATCACGTACAATTTATACAGTGTGGGAAAGTGGGTAGCTCTATCACGTACAATTTGTACAGTGTGGAAAAGTTGGTAGTCCGATCATGTACAATTTATCCAGTGTGGGAAAGTTGGTAGCTCTATCAAGTACAATTTATACAGTGTGGGGAAGTTGGTAGGTCTATCACGTACTATTTATACAGTGTGGGAATGTTGGTAGCTCTATCACGTACAATTGATACAGTGTGGGAAAGTTGGTAGGTCTATCACGTACAAATTATACAGTATGGGAAAGTTGGTAGCTCAATCATGTACAATTTATACAGTGTGTGAAAGTTGGTAGCTCTATCACGTACAATTTATACAGTGTGGAAAAGTTTGTAGTCCAATCATGTACAATTTATACAGTGTGGGAAAGTTGGTAGCTCTATCACGTACAATTTATACAGTGTGGGAAAGTTGGTAGCTCTATCATACAATTTATAGAGTGTGGGAAAGTTGGTAGCTCTCTCAAGTACAATTGATACAGTGTGGGAAGGTTGGTAGCTCTATCACGTACAATTTATACAGTGTGGGAAAGTTGGTAGCTCTATGATACAATTTATAGAGTGTGGGAAAGTTGGTAGCTCTATCAAGTACAATTGATACAGTGTGGGAAAGTTGGTAGCTCTATCACGTACAATTTAAAAAGTGTGGGAAAGTTGGTAGGTCTATCACGTACTCTTTATACAGTGTGGGAAAGTTGGTAGCTCTATCACGTAGAATTGATACAGTGTGGGAAAGTTGGTAGGTCTATCACGTTCAATTTATACAGTGTGGGAAAATTGGTAGCTCTATCACGTGCAATTTATATAGTCTGGGAAAGTTGGTAGCTCTATCACGTAAAATTTATGCAGTGTGGGAAGGTTGGTAGCTCTATCACGTATAATTAATACAGTTTGGGAAAGTTGGTAGCTCTATCGTACAATTTATACAGTGTGGGAAATTTGGTAGCTCTATCACGTACAATTGATACAGTGTGGGAAAGTTGGTAGCTCTATCACGTAGAAATTATACAGTATGGGAAAGTTGGTAGCTCAATCATGTACAATTTATATAGTGTGTGAAAGTTGGTAGCTCTATCACGTACAATTTATACAGTGTGGAAATGTTTGTAGTCCAATCATGTACAAGTTATACAGTGTGAGAAAGTTGATAGCTCTATCACGTACAATTTATACAGTATGGGGAAGTTGGTAGCTCAATCAGGTACAATTTATACAGTGTCCGAAAGTTGGTAGCTCTATCACGTACATTTTATAAAGTGTGGGAAATTTGGTACCTCTATCACGTACAATTTATACAGTATGGGACAGTTGGTAGCTCCATCACGTACAATTTATACAGTGTGGGAAAGTTGGTAGCTCTATCACGTACAATTTATACAGTGTGGGAAAGTTGGTACCTCTTTCATGTACAATTTATGCAGTATGGGAAAGTTGGTAGCTCAATCACGTACAATTTCTACAGTGTGGGACAGTTGGTAGCTCTATCACGTACAAATTATACAGTGTAGGAACGTTTGTAGCTCTATCACGTTCAATTTATACAGTGTGGGAAAATTGGTAGCTCTATCACGTGCAATTTATACAGTGTGGGAAAGTTGGTAGCTCTATCACGTAAAATTTATGCAGTGTGGGAAGGTTGGTAGCTCTATCACGTACAATTAATACAGTGTGGGAAAGTTGGTAGCTCTATCGTACAATTTATAGGGTGTGTGAAATTTGGTAGCACTATCACGTACAATTGATACAGTGTGGGAAAGTTGGTAGCTCTATCACGTACAAATTATACAGTATTGGAATGTTGGTAGCTCAATCATGTACAATTTATACAGTGTGTGAAAGTTGGTAGCTCTATCACGTACAATTTATACAGTGTGGAAAAGTTTGTAGTCCAATCATGTACAGTTTATACAGTGTGGGAAAGTTGGTAGCTCTATCACGTACAATTTATACAGTGTGGGAAAGTTGATAGCTCTATCATACAATTTATAGAGTGTGGGATAGTTGGTAGCTCTATCAAGTACAATTGATACAGTGTGGGAAAGTTGGTAGCTCTATCACGCACAATTTAAAAAGTGTTGAAAAGTTGGTAGGTCTATCACGTACAATTTAAAAAGTGTGGGAAAGTTGGTAGGTCTATCACGTTCAATTTATACAGTGTGGGAAAAGTGGTAGCTCTATCACTTGCAATTTATACAGTCTGGGAAAGTTGGTAGCTCTATCAAGTAAAATTTATGCAGTGTGCGAACGTTGGTAGCTCTATCACGTACAATTTATAAAGTGTGGGAAAGTTGGTAGCTCTATCATGTACAATTTATACAGTATGGGAAAGTTGGTAGCTCAATCAGGTACAATTTATACAGTGTGCGAACGTTGGTAGCTCTATCACGTACAATTTATACAGTGTGGGAACGTTGGTACCTCTATCACGTACAATTTATACAGTATGGGAAAGTTGGTAGCTCAATCACATACAATTTATACAGTGTGAGAAAGTTGGTAGCTCTATCACGTACAATTTATACAGTGTGGGAAAGTTGGTACCTCTATTATGTACAATTTATGCAGTATGGGAAAGTGTGTAGCTCAATCATGTACAATTTCTACAGTGTGGGAAAGTTGGTAGCTCTATCAGTCCAAATTATACAGTGTTGGAAAATTGGTAGCTCTATTACGTACAATTTATACAGTATGGGAAAGTTGGTAGCTCTATCACGTACAATTTATACTGTGTGGAAAAGTTGGTAGTCCGATCATGTACAATTTATACAGTGTGGGAGAGTTGGTAGCTCTATCAAGTACAATTGATAGTGTGGGGAAGTTGGTAGCTCTATCACGTACAATTTATAAAGTGTGGGAAAGTTGGTAGCTCCATCACTTACAATTGTAAAAGTGTGGGAAAGTTGTTAGCTGTATCACGTACAATTGATACAGTGTGGGAAAGTTGGTAGCTCTATCACGTAGAAATTATACAGTATGGGAAAGTTGGTAGCTCAATCATGTACAATTTATATAGTGTGTGAAAGTTGGTAGCTCTATCACGTACAATTTATACAGTGTGGAAATGTTTGTAGTCCAATCATGTACAATTTATACAGTGTGAGAAAGTTGATAGCTCTATCACGTACAATTTATACAGTATGGGAAAGTTGGTAGCTCAATCAGGTACAATTTATACAGTGTCCGAAAGTTGGTAGCTCTATCACGTACATTTTATAAAGTGTGGGAAATTTGGTACCTCTATCATGTACAATTTATACAGTATGGGAAAGTTGGTAGCTCCATCACGTACAATTTATACAGTGTGGGAAAGTTGGTAGCTCTATCACGTACAATTTAAAAAGTGTGGAAAATTTGGTAGGTCTATCACGTACTATTTATACAGTGTGGGAAAGTTGGTAGCTCTATCACGTACAATTGATACAGTGTGGGAAAGTTGGTAGGTCTATCACGTTCAATTTATACAGCGTGGGAAAATTGGTAGCTCTATCACGTGCAATTTATACAGTCTGGGAAAGTTGGTAGGTTTATCACTTAAAATTTATGCAGTGTGGGAAGGTTGGTAGCTCTATCACGTATAATTAATACAGTGATGGAAAGTTGGTAGCTCTATCGTACAATTTATACAGTGTGGGAAATTTGGTAGCTCTATCACGTACAATTGATACAGTGTGGGAAAGTTGGTAGCTCTAACACGTACAAATTATACAGTATGGGAAAGTTGGTAGCTCAATCATGTACAATTTATATAGTGTGTGAAAGTTGGTAGCTCTATCACGTACAATTTATACAGAGTGGAAAAGTTTGTAGTCCAATCATGTACAATTTATACAGAGTGAGAAAGTTGATAGTTCTATCACATACAATTTATACAGTATGGGAAAGTTGGTAGCTCAATCAGGTACAATTTATACAGTGTCCAAAAGTTGGTAGCTCTATCACGTACATTTTATACAGTGTGGGAAAGTTGGTACCTCTATCACGTACAATTTATACAGTATGGGAAAGTTGGTAGCTCCATCACGTACAATTTATACAGTGTGGGAAAGTTGGTAGCTCTATCACGTATAATTTATACAGTGTGGGAAAGTTGGTACCTCTATCATGTACAATTTATGCAGTATGGGAAAGTTGGTAGCTCAATCACGTACAATTTCTACAGTGTGGGAAAGTTGGTAGCTCTATCACGTACAAATTATACAGTGTAGGAAAGTTGGTAGCTCTATCACGTAAAATTTATACAGTATGGGAAAGTTGGTAGCTCAATCACGTACAATTTATACAGTGTGGGAAAGTGGGTAGCTCTATCACGTACAATTTGTACAGTGTGGAAAAGTTGGTAGTCCGATCATGTACAATTTATCCAGTGTGGGAAAGTTGGTAGCTCTACCAAGTACAATTTATACAGTGTGGGGAAGTTGGTAGCTGTATCAAGTACAATTTATACAGTGTGGGAAAGTTGGTAGCTCTATCACGTACAATTTTAAAAGTGTGGGAAAGTTGTTAGCTCTATCACGTACAATTGATACAGTGTGGGAATTTTGGTAGCTCTATCTCGTACAATTTATACATTGTGGGAAAGTTGGTAGCTCTATCACGTACAATTTAAAAAGTGTGGGAAAGTTGGTAGGTCTATCACGTACTATTTATACAGTGTGGGAAAGTTGGTAGCTCTATCACGTACAATTGATACAGTGTGGGAAATTTGGTAGCTCTATCACGTACAATTGATACAGTGTGAGAAAGTTGATAGCTCCATCACGTACAATTTATACAGTATGGGAAAGTTGGTAGCTCAATCAGGTACAATTTATACAGTGTCCGAAAGTTGGTAGCTCTATCACGTACATTTTATAAAGTGTGGGAAATTTGGTACCTCTATCACGTACAATTTATACAGTATGGGAAAGTTGGTAGCTCCATCACGTACAATTTATACAGTGTGGGAAAGTTGGTAGCTCTATCACGTACAATTTATACAGTGTGGGAAAGTTGGTACCTCTATCATGTACAATTTATGCAGTATGGGAAAGTTGGTAGCTCAATCACGTACAATTTCTACAGTGTGGGACAGTTGGTAGCTCTATCACGTACAATTTATACAGTGTGGGAAAGTTGGTAGCTCTATCACGTACAATTTATACAGTGTGGGAATGTTGGTACCTCTATTATGTACAATTTATGCAGTATGGGAAAGTTGGTAGCTCAATCATGTACAATTTCTACAGTGTGGGAAAGTTGGTAGCTCTATCAGTCCAAATTATACAGTGTTGGAAAATTGGTAGCTCTATTACGTACAATTTATACAGTATGGGAAAGTTGGTAGCTCTATCACGTACAATTTATACAGTGTGGAAAAGTTGGTAGTCCGATCATGAACAATTTATACAGCGTGGGAGAGTTGGTAGCTCTATCAAGTACAATTTATACAGTGTGGGGAAGTTGGTAGCTCTATCAAGTACAATTTATACAGTGTGGGAAAGTTGGTAGCTCCATCACGTACAATTGTAAAAGTGTGGGAAAGTTGTTAGCTCTATCACGTACAATTGATACAGTGTGGGAAAGTTGGTAGCTCTATCACGTAGAAATTATACAGTATGGGAAAGTTGGTAGCTCAATCATGTACAATTTATATAGTGTGTGAAAGTTGGTAGCTCTATCACGTACAATTTATACAGTGTGGAAATGTTTGTAGTCCAATCATGTACAATTTATACAGTGTGAGACAGTTGATAGCTCTATCACGTACAATTTATACAGTATGGGAAAGTTGGTAGCTCAATCAGGTACAATTTATTCAGTGTCCGAAAGTTGGTAGCTCTATCACGTACATTTTATAAAGTGTGGGAAATTTGGTACCTCTATCACGTACAATTTATACAGTATGGGAAAGTTGGTAGCTCCATCACGTACAATTTATACAGTGTGGGAAAGTTGGTAGCTCTATCACGTACAATTTATACAGTGTGGGAAAGTTGGTACCTCTATCATGTACAATTTATGCAGTATGGGAAAGTTGGAAGCTCAATCACGTACAATTTCTACAGTGTGGGAAAGTTGGTAGCTCTATCACGTACAAATTATACAGTGTAGGAAAGTTGGTAGCTCTATCACGTTCAATTTATACAGTGTGGGAAAATTGGTAGCTCTATCACGTGCAATTTATACAGTGTGGGAAAGTTGGTAGCTCTATCACGTAAAATTTATGCAGTGTGGGAAGGTTGGTAGCTCTATCACGTACAATTAATACAGTGTGGGAAAGTTGGTAGCTCTATCGTACAATTTATAGCGTGTGGGAAATTTGGTAGCACTATCACGTACAATTGATACAGTGTGGGAAAGTTGGGAGCTCTATCACGTACAAATTATACAGTATTGGAAAGTTGGTAGCACAATCATGTACAATTTATACAGTGTGTGAAAGTTGGTAGCTCTATCACGTACAATTTATACAGTGTGGAAAAGTTTGTAGTCCAATCATGTACAGTTTATACAGTGTGGGAAAGTTGGTAGCTCTATCACGTACAATTTATACAATGTGGGAAAGTTGGTAGCTCTATCATACAATTTATAGAGTGTGGGATAGTTGGTAGATCCATCTCGTACAATTTATACATTGTAGGATAGTTGGTAGCTCTATCACATACAATTTATACAATGTGGGAAAGTTGGGAGCTCTATCACGTACAAATTATACAGTATTGGAAATTTGGTGGCTATATCACGTACAATTTATACAGAGTGGGAAAATTGGTAGCTCTATCACGTACAATTTATACAGTGTGGGAAAGTTGGTAGCTCTCTGTCGTACAATTTATACATTGTAGGAAAGTTGGTAGCTCTATCACATACAATTTATGCAGTGTGGGAAAGTTGGTAGCTCTATCACGTACAATCGATACAGTGTGGGAAATTTGGTAGCTCTCTCTCGTACAATTTATACATTGTGGGAAAGTTTGTAGCTCTATCACGTACAATTTGTGAAGTGTGGAAAAGTTGGTAGCTAAATCACGTAAAATTTATACAGTGTGGGAAAGTTTGTAGCTCTATCAAGTACAATTGATACAGTGTGGGAAAGTTGGTACCTCTATCACGTACAATTTATACAGTATGGGAAAGTTGGTAGCTCAATCACATACAATTTATAGAGTGTGGGAAAGTTGGTAGCTCTATCACATACAATTTATACAGTGTGGGAAAGTTTTTAGCTCTATAACGTACAAATAATACAGTGTGGGAAAGTTGGTAGCTCTATCAAGTACAATTTATACAGTGTGGGAAAGTTGGTAGCTCTATCAAGTACAATTTATACAGTGTAGGAAAGTTGGGAGCTCTATCACGTACAATTTATACAGTATGGGAAAGTTGGTAGCTCAATCACGCACAATTTATACAGTGTGGGAAAGTGGGTAGCTCTATCACGTACAATTTATACAGTGTGGAAAAGTTGGTAGTCCGATCATGTACAATTTATACAGTGTGGGAAAGTTGGTAGCTCTATCAAGTACAATTTATACAGTGTGGGGAAGTTGGTAGCTCTATCAAGTACAATTTATACAGTGTGGGAAAGTTGGTAGCTCTATCACGTACAATTTTTAAAGTGTGGGAAAGTTGTTAGCTCTATCACGTACAATTGATACAGTGTGGGAATTTTGGTAGCTCTATCTCGTACAATTTATACAGTGTGGGGTGGTTGGTAGCTCTATGAAGTACAATTTATACAGTGTGGGAAAGTTGGTAGCTCTATCACGTACAAATTATACAGTGTTCGAAAGTTGGTAGCTCTATCACGAACAATTTATACAGTATGGGAAAGTTGGTAGCTCAATCACGTACAATTTATACAGTGTGGCAAAGTTGGTAGCTCTATCACGTACAATTTATACAGTGTGGGAAAGTTGGTACCTCTATCACGTACAATTTATACAGTATGGGAAAGTTGGTAGCTCTATCACATACAATTTATGCAGTGTGGGAAAGTTGGTAGCTCTATCACGTACAATTGATACAGTGTGGGAAAGGTGGTAGCTCTCTCTCGTACAATTTATACATTGTGGGAAAGTTGGTAGCTCTATCACGTACAATTTATGAAGTGTGGGAAAGTTGGTAGCTCTATCACATGCAATTTATACAGTGTGGGAAAGTTGGTAGCTCTATCACGTACAAATTATACAGTGTGGGAAAGTTGGAAGCTCTATCAAGTACAATTTATACAGTGTGGGGAAGTTGGTAGCTCTATCAAGTACAATTTATACAGTGTGGGAAAGTTGGTACCTCTATCACGTACAATTGATACAGTGTGGGAAAGTTGATAGCTCAATCACATACAATTTATAAAATGTGGGAAAGTTGATAGCTCTATCACGTACAAATTATACAGTGTTGGAAAGTTGGTAGCTCTATGACGTACAATTTATAGAGAGTGGGAAAATTGGTAGCTCTATCACGTACAATTTATACAGTGTGGGAAAGTTGGTAGCTCTATCTCGTACAATTTATACATTGTAGGAAAGTTGTTAGCTCTATCACATACAATTTATGCAGTGTGGGAAAGTTGGTAGCTCTATCACGTACAATTGATACAGTGTGGGAAAGTTGGTAGCTCTCTCTCGTACCATTTATACATTGTGGGAAAGTTGGTAGCTCTATCACGTACAATTTATGAAGTGTGGGAAATTTGGTAGCTCCATCACGTAAAATTTATACAGTGTGGGAAAGTTGATAGCTCTATCACGTACAATTTATACAGTGTTGGAAAGTTGGTACCTCTATCACGTACAATTTATACAGTATGGGAAAGTTGGTAGCTCAATCACATACAATTTATACAGTGTGGGAAAGTTGGTATCTCTATCACATACAATATATACAGTGTGGGAAAGTTGGTAGCTCTATCACGTACAAATTATACAGTGTTGGAATGTTTGTAGCTCTATCACGTACAATTTATACAGTGTGGGAAAGTTGATTGCTCTATCACGTACAATTTATACAGTGTGGGAAAGTTGGTAGATCGATCGCATACAATTTATACAGTGTGGGAAAGTTAGTAGCTCTATCACGTACAATTTATACAGTGTGGGGTATTTGGTAGCTCTATCAATTACAATTTATACAGTGTGGGAAAGTTGCTAGCTCTATCACGTACAATTTAAAAAGTGTGGGAAAGTTGGTAGCTCTATCAAGTACTATTGATACAGTGTGGGAAAGTTGGTAGCTCTATCACGTACAATTAATACAGTGTGGGAAAGTTGGAAGCTCTATCGTACACTTTATTGAGTGTGGGAAATTTGGTAGCTCTATCACGTACAATTGATACAGTGTGGGAAAGTTGGTAGCTCTATCACGTACAAATTATACAGTATGGGAAAGTTGGTAGCTCAATCATGTACAATTTATACAGTGTGTGAAAGTTGGTAGCTCTATCACGTACAATTTATACAGTGTGGAAAAGTTTGTAGTCCAATCATGTACAATTTATACAGTGTTGGAAAGTTGGTATCTCTATCACGTACAATTTATACAGTATGGGAAAGTTGGTAGCTCAATCAGGTACAATTTATACAGTGTGGGAAAGTTGGTAGCTCTATCACGTACAATTTATACAGTGTAGGAAAGTTGGTACCTCTATCACGTACAATTTATACAGTATGGGAAAGTTGGTAGCTCAATCACATACAATTTATAAAGTGTGGGAAAGTTGGTCGCTCTATCACGTACAATTTATACAGTGTGGGAAAGTTGGTACCTCTATCATGTACAATTTATGCAGTATGCGAAAGTTGGCAGCTCAATCACCTACAATTTCTACAGTGTGGGAAAGTTGGTAGCTCTATCACGTACAAATTATACAGTGTTGGAAAGTTGGTAGCTCTATCACGTACAATTTATACAGTATGGGAAAGTTGGTAGCTCAATCACGTACAATTTATACAGTGTGGCAAAGTTGGTAGCTCTATCACGTACAATTTATACAGTGAGGAAAAGTTGGTAGTCCAATCATGTACAATTTATACAGTGTGGGAAAGTTGGTAGCTCTATCACGTACAATTTATACAGTGTGGGAAAGTTGGTAACTCTATCACGTACAATTTATACAGTATGGGAAAGTTGATAGCTCAATCACATACAATTTATACAGTGTGGGAAAGTTGTTAGCTCTATCACGTACAAATTATACAGTGTTGGAAATTTGGTAGCTCTATCACGTACAATTTATACAGAGTGGGAAAATTGGTAGCTCTATCACGTACAATTTATACAGTGTGGGAAAGTTGGTTGCCCTATCTCGTACAATTTATACATTGTGGGAAAGTTGGTAGCTCTATCACGTACAATTTATGAAGTGTGGGAAAGTTGGTAGCTCCATCACGAAAAATTTATACAGTGTGGGAAAGTTGATAGCTCTATCACGTACAATTTATACAGTGTGGGAAAGTTGGTACCTCTATCACGTACAATTTATACAGTATGGGAAAGTTGGTAGCTCAATCACATACAATTTATACAGTGTGGGAAAGTTGGAACCTCTATCACATACAATTTATACAGTGTGGGAAAGTTGGTAGCTCTATCACGTACAAATTATACAGTGTTGGAAAGTTTGTAGCTCTATCACGTACAATTTATACAGTGTGGGAAAGTTGGTTGCTCTGTCACGTAAAATTTATACAGTGTGGGAAAGTTGGTAGATCGATCACATACAATTTATACTGTGTAGGAAAGTTGGTAACTCTATCACGTACAATTTCTACAGTGTGGGGTAGTTGGTAACTCTATCAAGTACAATTTATACAGTGTGGGAAAGTTGCTAGCTCTAGCACGTACAATTTAAAAAGTGTGTGAAAGTTGGTAGCTCTATCAAGTAGAATTGATACAGTGTGGGAAAGTTGGTAGCTCTATCACGTACAATTTAAAAAGTGTGGGAAAGTTGGTAGGTCTATCAAGTACTATTTATACAGTGTGGGAAAGTTGGTAGCTCTATCACGTACAATTGATACAATATGGGAAAGTTGGTAGGTCTATCGCGTTCAATTTATACAGTGTGGGAAAATTGGTAGCTCTAACACGTGCAATTTATACAGTCTGGGAAAGTTGGTAGCTCTATCACGTAAAATTTATGCAGTGTGGGAAGGTTGCTAGCTCTATCACGTACAATTAATACAGTGTGGGAAAGTTGGTAGCTCTATCATACAATTTATAGAGTGTGGGAAAGTTGGTAGCTCTATCAAGTACAATTGATACAGTGTCGGAAAGTTGGTAGCTCTATCACATACAATTTAAAAAGTGTGGGAAAGTTGGTAGGTCTATCACGTACTATTTATACAGTGTGGGAAAGTTGGTAGCTCTATCACGTACAATTGATACAGTGTGGGAAAGTTGGTAGGTCTATCACGTTCAATTTATACAGTGTGGGAAAATTGGTAGCTCTATCACGTAAAATTTATGCAGTGTGGGAAGGTTGGTAGCTCTATCACGTGCAATTAATACAGTGTGGGAAAGTTGGTAGCTCTATCGTACAATTTATAGAGTGTGGGAAATTTGGTAGCTCATTCACGTACAATTGATACAGTGTGGGAAAGTTGGTAGCTCTATCACGTACAAATTTTACAGTATGGGAAAGTTGGTAGCTCAATCATGTACAATTTATACAGTGTGTGAAAGTTGGTAGCTCTATCACGTACAAATTATACATGGTGGAAAAGTTTGTAGTCCAATCATGTACAATTTATACAGTGTGGGAAAGTTGGTAGCTCTATCACGTACAATTTATACAGTGTGGGAAAGTTGGTAGCTCTATCATACAATTTATAGAGTGTGGGAAAGTTGGTAGCTCTATCAAGTACAATTGATACAGTGTGGGAAAGTTGGTAGCTCTATCACGTACAATTTAAAAAGTGTGGGAAAGTTGGTAGGTCTATCACGTACTATTTATACAGTGTGGGAAAGTTGGTAGCTCTATCACGTACAATTGATACAGTGTGGGAAAGTTGGTAGGTCCATCACGTTCAATTTATACAGTGTGGGAAAATTGGTAGCTCTATCACGTGCAATTTATACAGTCTGGGAAAGTTGGTAGCTCTATCACGTAAAATTTATGCAGTGTGGGAAGGTTGGTTGCTCTATCACGTACAATTATTACAGTGTGGGAAAGTTGGTAGGTCTATCGTTCAATTTATACAGTGTGGGAAATTTGGTAGCTCTATCACGTGCAATTGATACAGTGTGTGAAAGTTGGTAACTCTATCACGTACAATTTATACTGTGTGGAAAAGTTTGTAGTCCAATCATGTACAATTTATACAGTGTGGGAAAGTTGGTAGCTCTATCACGTACAATTTATACAGTATGGGAAAGTTGGTAGCTCAATCAGGTACAATTTATACAGTGTGCGAAAGTGTGTAGCTCTATCACGTACATTTTATACAGTGTGGGAAAGTTTGTACCTCTATCACGTACAATTTATACAGTATGGGAAAGTTGGTAGCTCAATCACGTACAATTTATACAGTGTGGGAAAGTTGGTAGCTCTATCACGTACAATTTATACAGTGTTGGAAAGTTGGTAGCTCTATCACGTACAATTTATACAGTGTTGGAAAGTTGGTTGCTCTATCACGTACAATTTATACAGTGTGGGAAAGTTGGTAGATCGATCACATACAATTTATACAGTGTGGGAAAGTTGGTAGCTCTATCACGTATAATTTATACAGTGTGGGAAAGTTGGTAGCTCTATCGTACAATTTATACAGTGTGGGAAATTTGGTAGCTCTATCACGTACAATTGATACAGTGTGGGAAAGTTGGTAGCTCTATCACGTACAATTTATATAGTGTGTGAAATTTGGTAGCTCTATCACGTACAATTTATACAGTGTGGAAATGTTTGTATCCAATCATGTACAATTTATACAGTGTGAGAAAGTTGATAGCTCTATCACGTACAATTTATACAGTATGGGAAAGTTGGTAGCTCAATCAGGTACAATTTATACAGTGTCCGAAAGTTGGTAGCTCTATCACGTACATTTTATAAAGTGTGGGAAAGTTGGTACCTCTATCACGTACAATTTATACAGTATGGGAAAGTTGGTAGCTCCATCACGTACAATTTATACAGTGTGGGAAAGTTGGTAGCTCTATCACGTACAATTTATACAGTGTGGGAAAGTTGGTATCTCTATCACGTACAATTTATGCAGTATGGGAAAGTTGGTAGCTCAATCACGTACAATTTCTGCAGTGTGGGAAAGTTGGTAGCTCTATCACGTACAAATTATACAGTGTAGGAAAGTTGCTAGCTCTATCACGTTCAATTTATACAGTGTGGGAAAATTGGTAGCTCTATCACGTGCAATTTATACAGTCTGGGAAAGTTGGTAGCTCTATCACGTAAAATTTATGCAGTGTGGGAAGGTTGGTAGCTCTATCACGTACAATTAATACAGTGTGGGAAAGTTGGTAGCTCTATCGTACAATTTATAGAGTGTGGGAAATTTGGTAGCTCTATCACGTACAATTGATACAGTGTGGGAAAGTTGGTAGCTCTATCACGTACAAATTATACAGTATTGGAAAGTTGGTAGCACAATCATGTACAATTTATACAGTGTGTGAAAGTTGGTAGCTCTATCACGTAATATTTATACAGTGCGGAAAAGTTTGTAGTCCAATCATGTACAATTTATACAGTGTGGGAAAGTTGGTAGCTCTATCACGTACAATTTATACAGTGTGGGAAAGTTGGTAGCTCTATCATACAATTTATAGAGTGTGGGATAGTTGGTAGCTCTATCAAGTACAATTGATACAGTGTCGGAAAGTTGGTAGCTCTATCACGTACAATTTAAAAAGTGTGGAAAATTTGGTAGGTCTATCACGTACTATTTATACAGTGTGGGAAATTTGGTAGCTCTATCAAGTAAAATTGATACAGTGTGGGAAAGTTGGTAGGTCTATCACGTACTATTTATACAGTGTGGGAATGTTGGTAGCTCTATCACGTACAATTGATACAGTGTGGGAAAGTTGGTAGGTCTATCACGTACAAATTATACAGTATGGGAAAGTTGGTAGCTCAATCATGTACAATTTATACAGTGTGTGAAAGTTGGTAGCTCTATCACGTACAATTTATACAGTGTGGAAAAGTTTGTAGTCCAATCATGTACAATTTATACAGTGTGGGAAAGTTGGTAGCTCTATCACGTACAATTTATACAGTGTGGGAAAGTTGGTAGCTCTATCATACAATTTATAGAGTGTGGGAAAGTTGGTAGCTCTATCAAGTACAATTGATACAGTGTGGGAAGGTTGGTAGCTCTATCACGTACAATTTATACAGTGTGGGAAAGTTGGTAGCTCTATGATACAATTTATAGAGTGTGGGAAAGTTGGTAGCTCTATCAAGTACAATTGATACAGTGTGGGAAATTTGGTAGCTCTATCACGTACAATTTAAAAAGTGTGGGAAAGTTGGTAGGTCTATCACGTACTATTTATACAGTGTGGGAAAGTTGGTAGCTCTATCACGTAGAATTGATACAGTGTGGGAAAGTTGGTAGGTCTATCACGTTCAATTTATACAGTGTGGGAAAATTGGTAGCTCTATCACGTGCAATTTATATAGTCTGGGAAAGTTGGTAGCTCTATCACGTAAAATTTATGCAGTGTGGGAAGGTTGGTAGCTCTATCACGTATAATTAATACAGTTTGGGAAAGTTGGTAGCTCTATCGTACAATTTATACAGTGTGGGAAATTTGGTAGCTCTATCACGTACAATTGATACAGTGTGGGAAAGTTGGTAGCTCTATCACGTAGAAATTATACAGTATGGGAAAGTTGGTAGCTCAATCATGTACAATTTATATAGTGTGTGAAAGTTGGTAGCTCTATCACGTACAATTTATACAGTGTGGAAATGTTTGTAGTCCAATCATGTACAAGTTATACAGTGTGAGAAAGTTGATAGCTCTATCACGTACAATTTATACAGTATGGGAAAGTTGGTAGCTCAATCAGGTACAATTTATACAGTGTCCGAAAGTTGGTAGCTCTATCACGTACATTTTATAAAGTGTGGGAAATTTGGTACCTCTATCACGTACAATTTATACAGTATGGGAAAGTTGGTAGCTCCATCACGTACAATTTATACAGTGTGGGAAAGTTGGTAGCTCTATCACGTACAATTTATACAGTGTGGGAAAGTTGGTACCTCTATCATGTACAATTTATGCAGTATGGGAAAGTTGGTAGCTCAATCACGTACAATTTCTACAGTGTGGGACAGTTGGTAGCTCTATCACGTACAAATTATACAGTGTAGGAACGTTGGTAGCTCTATCACGTTCAATTTATACAGTGTGGGAAAATTGGTAGCTCTATCACGTGCAATTTATACAGTGTGGGAAAGTTGGTAGCTCTATCACGTAAAATTTATGCAGTGTGGGAAGGTTGGTAGCTCTATCACGTACAATTAATACAGTGTGGGAAAGTTGGTAGCTCTATCGTACAATTTATAGGGTGTGTGAAATTTGGTAGCACTATCACGTACAATTGATACAGTGTGGGAAAGTTGGTAGCTCTATCACGTACAAATTATACAGTATTGGAATGTTGGTAGCTCAATCATGTACAATTTATACAGTGTGTGAAAGTTGGTAGCTCTATCACGTACAATTTGTACAGTGTGGAAAAGTTGGTAGTCCGATCATGTACAATTTATCCAGTGTGGGAAAGTTGGTAGCTCTATCAAGTACAATTTATACAGTGTGGGGAAGTTGGTAGCTGTATCAAGTACAATTTATACAGTGTGGGAAAGTTGGTAGCTCTATCACGTACAATTTTAAAAGTGTGGGAAAGTTGTTAGCTCTATCACGTACAATTGATACAGTGTGGGAATTTTGGTAGCTCTATCTCGTACAATTTATACATTGTGGGAAAGTTGGTAGCTCTATCACGTACAATTTAAAAAGTGTGGGAAAGTTGGTAGGTCTATCACGTACTATTTATACAGTGTGGGAAAGTTGGTAGCTCTATCACGTACAATTGATACAGTGTGGGAAATTTGGTAGCTCTATCACGTACAATTGATACAGTGTGAGAAAGTTGATAGCTCCATCACGTACAATTTATACAGTATGGGAAAGTTGGTAGCTCAATCAGGTACAATTTATACAGTGTCCGAAAGTTGGTAGCTCTATCACGTACATTTTATAAAGTGTGGGAAATTTGGTACCTCTATCACGTACAATTTATACAGTATGGGACAGTTGGTAGCTCTATCACGTACAATTTATACAGTGTGGGAAAGTTGGTAGCTCTATCACGTACAATTTATACAGTGTGGGAAAGTTGGTACCTCTATTATGTACAATTTATGCAGTATGGGAAAGTTGGTAGCTCAATCATGTACAATTTCTACAGTGTGGGAAAGTTGGTAGCTCTATCAGTCCAAATTATACAGTGTTGGAAAATTGGTAGCTCTATTACGTACAATTTATACAGTATGGGAAAGTTGGTAGCTCTATCACGTACAATTTATACAGTGTGGAAAAGTTGGTAGTCCGATCATGAACAATTTATACAGCGTGGGAGAGTTGGTAGCTCTATCAAGTACAATTTATACAGTGTGGGGAAGTTGGTAGCTCTATCAAGTACAATTTATACAGTGTGGGAAAGTTGGTAGCTCCATCACGTACAATTGTAAAAGTGTGGGAAAGTTGTTAGCTCTATCACGTACAATTGATACAGTGTGGGAAAGTTGGTAGCTCTATCACGTAGAAATTATACAGTATGGGAAAGTTGGTAGCTCAATCATGTACAATTTATATAGTGTGTGAAAGTTGGTAGCTCTATCACGTACAATTTATACAGTGTGGAAATGTTTGTAGTCCAATCATGTACAATTTATACAGTGTGAGAAAGTTGATAGCTCTATCACGTACAATTTATACAGTATGGGAAAGTTGGTAGCTCAATCAGGTACAATTTATTCAGTGTCCGAAAGTTGGTAGCTCTATCACGTACATTTTATAAAGTGTGGGAAATTTGGTACCTCTATCACGTACAATTTATACAGTATGGGAAAGTTGGTAGCTCCATCACGTACAATTTATACAGTGTGGGAAAGTTGGTAGCTCTATCACGTACAATTTATACAGTGTGGGAAAGTTGGTACCTCTATCATGTACAATTTATGCAGTATGGGAAAGTTGGAAGCTCAATCACGTACAATTTCTACAGTGTGGGAAAGTTGGTAGCTCTATCACGTACAAATTATACAGTGTAGGAAAGTTGGTAGCTCTATCACGTTCAATTTATACAGTGTGGGAAAATTGGTAGCTCTATCACGTGCAATTTATACAGTGTGGGAAAGTTGGTAGCTCTATCACGTAAAATTTATGCAGTGTGGGAAGGTTGGTAGCTCTATCACGTACAATTAATACAGTGTGGGAAAGTTGGTAGCTCTATCGTACAATTTATAGCGTGTGGGAAATTTGGTAGCACTATCACGTACAATTGATACAGTGTGGGAAAGTTGGGAGCTCTATCACGTACAAATTATACAGTATTGGAAAGTTGGTAGCACAATCATGTACAATTTATACAGTGTGTGAAAGTTGGTAGCTCTATCACGTACAATTTATACAGTGTGGAAAAGTTTGTAGTCCAATCATGTACAGTTTATACAGTGTGGGAAAGTTGGTAGCTCTATCACGTACAATTTATACAATGTGGGAAAGTTGGTAGCTCTATCATACAATTTATAGAGTGTGGGATAGTTGGTAGATCCATCTCGTACAATTTATACATTGTAGGATAGTTGGTAGCTCTATCACATACAATTTATACAATGTGGGAAAGTTGGGAGCTCTATCACGTACAAATTATACAGTATTGGAAATTTGGTGGCTATATCACGTACAATTTATACAGAGTGGGAAAATTGGTAGCTCTATCACGTACAATTTATACAGTGTGGGAAAGTTGGTAGCTCTCTGTCGTACAATTTATACATTGTAGGAAAGTTGGTAGCTCTATCACATACAATTTATGCAGTGTGGGAAAGTTGGTAGCTCTATCACGTACAATCGATACAGTGTGGGAAATTTGGTAGCTCTCTCTCGTACAATTTATACATTGTGGGAAAGTTTGTAGCTCTATCATGTACAATTTATGCAGTATGCGAAAGTTGGCAGCTCAATCACCTACAATTTCTACAGTGTGGGAAAGTTGGTAGCTCTATCACGTACAAATTATACAGTGTTGGAAAGTTGGTAGCTCTATCACGTACAATTTATACAGTATGGGAAAGTTGGTAGCTCAATCACGTACAATTTATACAGTGTGGCAAAGTTGGTAGCTCTATCACGTACAATTTATACAGTGAGGAAAAGTTGGTAGTCCAATCATGTACAATTTATACAGTGTGGGAAAGTTGGTAGCTCTATCACGTACAATTTATACAGTGTGGGAAAGTTGGTAACTCTATCACGTACAATTTATACAGTATGGGAAAGTTGATAGCTCAATCACATACAATTTATACAGTGTGGGAAAGTTGTTAGCTCTATCACGTACAAATTATACAGTGTTGGAAATTTGGTAGCTCTATCACGTACAATTTATACAGAGTGGGAAAATTGGTAGCTCTATCACGTACAATTTATACAGTGTGGGAAAGTTGGTTGCCCTATCTCGTACAATTTATACATTGTAGGAAAGTTGGTAGCGCAATCACATACAATTTATGCAGTGTGGGAAAGTTGGTAGCTCTATCATGTACAATTGATAAAGTGTGGGAAAGTTGGTAGCTCTCTCTCGTACCATTTATACATTGTGGGAAAGTTGGTAGCTCTATCACGTACAATTTATGAAGTGTGGGAAAGTTGGTAGCTCCATCACGAAAAATTTATACAGTGTGGGAAAGTTGATAGCTCTATCACGTACAATTTATACAGTGTGGGAAAGTTGGTACCTCTATCACGTACAATTTATACAGTATGGGAAAGTTGGTAGCTCAATCACGTACAATTTATACAGAGTGGGAAAATTGGTAGCTCTATCACGTACAATTTATACAGTGTGGGAAAGTTGGTAGCTCTCTGTCGTACAATTTATACATTGTAGGAAAGTTGGTAGCTCTATCACATACAATTTATGCAGTGTGGGAAAGTTGGTAGCTCTATCACGTACAATCGATACAGTGTGGGAAATTTGGTAGCTCTCTCTCGTACAATTTATACATTGTGGGAAAGTTTGTAGCTCTATCACGTACAATTTGTGAAGTGTGGAAAAGTTGGTAGCTAAATCACGTAAAATTTATACAGTGTGGGAAAGTTTGTAGCTCTATCAAGTACAATTGATACAGTGTGGGAAAGTTGGTACCTCTATCACGTACAATTTATACAGTATGGGAAAGTTGGTAGCTCAATCACATACAATTTATAGAGTGTGGGAAAGTTGGTAGCTCTATCACATACAATTTATACAGTGTGGGAAAGTTTTTAGCTCTATAACGTACAAATTATACAGTGTGGGAAAGTTGGTAGCTCTATCAAGTACAATTTATACAGTGTGGGAAAGTTGGTAGCTCTATCAAGTACAATTTATACAGTGTAGGAAAGTTGGGAGCTCTATCACGTACAATTTATACAGTATGGGAAAGTTGGTAGCTCAATCACGCACAATTTATACAGTGTGGGAAAGTGGGTAGCTCTATCACGTACAATTTATACAGTGTGGAAAAGTTGGTAGTCCGATCATGTACAATTTATACAGTGTGGGAAAGTTGGTAGCTCTATCAAGTACAATTTATACAGTGTGGGGAAGTTGGTAGCTCTATCAAGTACAATTTATACAGTGTGGGAAAGTTGGTAGCTCTATCACGTACAATTTTAAAAGTGTGGGAAAGTTGTTAGCTCTATCACGTACAATTGATACAGTGTGGGAATTTTGGTAGCTCTATCTCGTACAATTTATACAGTGTGGGGTGGTTGGTAGCTCTATGAAGTACAATTTATACAGTGTGGGAAAGTTGGTAGCTCTATCACGTACAAATTATACAGTGTTCGAAAGTTGGTAGCTCTATCACGAACAATTTATACAGTATGGGAAAGTTGGTAGCTCAATCACGTACAATTTATACAGTGTGGCAAAGTTGGTAGCTCTATCACGTACAATTTATACAGTGTGGGAAAGTTGGTACCTCTATCACGTACAATTTATACAGTATGGGAAAGTTGGTAGCTCTATCACATACAATTTATGCAGTGTGGGAAAGTTGGTAGCTCTATCACGTACAATTGATACAGTGTGGGAAAGGTGGTAGCTCTCTCTCGTACAATTTATACATTGTGGGAAAGTTGGTAGCTCTATCACGTACAATTTATGAAGTGTGGGAAAGTTGGTAGCTCTATCACATGCAATTTATACAGTGTGGGAAAGTTGGTAGCTCTATCACGTACAAATTATACAGTGTGGGAAAGTTGGAAGCTCTATCAAGTACAATTTATACAGTGTGGGGAAGTTGGTAGCTCTATCAAGTACAATTTATACAGTGTGGGAAAGTTGGTACCTCTATCACGTACAATTGATACAGTGTGGGAAAGTTGATAGCTCAATCACATACAATTTATAAAATGTGGGAAAGTTGATAGCTCTATCACGTACAAATTATACAGTGTTGGAAAGTTGGTAGCTCTATGACGTACAATTTATAGAGAGTGGGAAAATTGGTAGCTCTATCACGTACAATTTATACAGTGTGGGAAAGTTGGTAGCTCTATCTCGTACAATTTATACATTGTAGGAAAGTTGTTAGCTCTATCACATACAATTTATGCAGTGTGGGAAAGTTGGTAGCTCTATCACGTACAATTGATACAGTGTGGGAAAGTTGGTAGCTCTCTCTCGTACCATTTATACATTGTGGGAAAGTTGGTAGCTCTATCACGTACAATTTATGAAGTGTGGGAAATTTGGTAGCTCCATCACGTAAAATTTATACAGTGTGGGAAAGTTGATAGCTCTATCACGTACAATTTATACAGTGTTGGAAAGTTGGTACCTCTATCACGTACAATTTATACAGTATGGGAAAGTTGGTAGCTCAATCACATACAATTTATACAGTGTGGGAAAGTTGGTATCTCTATCACATACAATATATACAGTGTGGGAAAGTTGGTAGCTCTATCACGTACAAATTATACAGTGTTGGAATGTTTGTAGCTCTATCACGTACAATTTATACAGTGTGGGAAAGTTGATTGCTCTATCACGTACAATTTATACAGTGTGGGAAAGTTGGTAGATCGATCGCATACAATTTATACAGTGTGGGAAAGTTAGTAGCTCTATCACGTACAATTTATACAGTGTGGGGTATTTGGTAGCTCTATCAATTACAATTTATACAGTGTGGGAAAGTTGCTAGCTCTATCACGTACAATTTAAAAAGTGTGGGAAAGTTGGTAGCTCTATCAAGTACTATTGATACAGTGTGGGAAAGTTGGTAGCTCTATCACGTACAATTAATACAGTGTGGGAAAGTTGGAAGCTCTATCGTACACTTTATTGAGTGTGGGAAATTTGGTAGCTCTATCACGTACAATTGATACAGTGTGGGAAAGTTGGTAGCTCTATCACGTACAAATTATACAGTATGGTAAAGTAGGTAGCTCAATCATGTACAATTTATACAGTGTGTGAAAGTTGGTAGCTCTATCACGTACAATTTATACAGTGTGGAAAAGTTTGTAGTCCAATCATGTACAATTTATACAGTGTTGGAAAGTTGGTATCTCTATCACGTACAATTTATACAGTATGGGAAAGTTGGTAGCTCAATCAGGTACAATTTATACAGTGTGGGAAAGTTGGTAGCTCTATCACGTACAATTTATACAGTGTAGGAAAGTTGGTACCTCTATCACGTACAATTTATACAGTATGGGAAAGTTGGTAGCTCAATCACATACAATTTATAAAGTGTGGGAAAGTTGGTCGCTCTATCACGTACAATTTATACAGTGTGGGAAAGTTGGTACCTCTATCATGTACAATTTATGCAGTATGCGAAAGTTGGCAGCTCAATCACCTACAATTTCTACAGTGTGGGAAAGTTGGTAGCTCTATCACGTACAAATTATACAGTGTTGGAAAGTTGGTAGCTCTATCACGTACAATTTATACAGTATGGGAAAGTTGGTAGCTCAATCACGTACAATTTATACAGTGTGGCAAAGTTGGTAGCTCTATCACGTACAATTTATACAGTGAGGAAAAGTTGGTAGTCCAATCATGTACAATTTATACAGTGTGGGAAAGTTGGTAGCTCTATCACGTACAATTTATACAGTGTGGGAAAGTTGGTAACTCTATCACGTACAATTTATACAGTATGGGAAAGTTGATAGCTCAATCACATACAATTTATACAGTGTGGGAAAGTTGTTAGCTCTATCACGTACAAATTATACAGTGTTGGAAATTTGGTAGCTCTATCACGTACAATTTATACAGAGTGGGAAAATTGGTAGCTCTATCACGTACAATTTATACAGTGTGGGAAAGTTGGTTGCCCTATCTCGTACAATTTATACATTGTAGGAAAGTTGGTAGCGCAATCACATACAATTTATGCAGTGTGGGAAAGTTGGTAGCTCTATCATGTACAATTGATAAAGTGTGGGAAAGTTGGTAGCTCTCTCTCGTACCATTTATACATTGTGGGAAAGTTGGTAGCTCTATCACGTACAATTTATGAAGTGTGGGAAAGTTGGTAGCTCCATCACGAAAAATTTATACAGTGTGGGAAAGTTGATAGCTCTATCACGTACAATTTATACAGTGTGGGAAAGTTGGTACCTCTATCACGTACAATTTATACAGTATGGGAAAGTTGGTAGCTCAATCACATACAATTTATACAGTGTGGGAAAGTTGGAACCTCTATCACATACAATTTATACAGTGTGGGAAAGTTGGTAGCTCTATCACGTACAAATTATACAGTGTTGGAAAGTTTGTAGCTCTATCACGTACAATTTATACAGTGTGGGAAAGTTGGTTGCTCTGTCACGTAAAATTTATACAGTGTGGGAAAGTTGGTAGATCGATCACATACAATTTATACTGTGTAGGAAAGTTGGTAACTCTATCACGTACAATTTCTACAGTGTGGGGTAGTTGGTAACTCTATCAAGTACAATTTATACAGTGTGGGAAAGTTGCTAGCTCTATCACGTACAATTTAAAAAGTGTGTGAAAGTTGGTAGCTCTATCAAGTAGAATTGATACAGTGTGGGAAAGTTGGTAGCTCTATCACGTACAATTTAAAAAGTGTGGGAAAGTTGGTAGGTCTATCAAGTACTATTTATACAGTGTGGGAAAGTTGGTAGCTCTATCACGTACAATTGATACAATATGGGAAAGTTGGTAGGTCTATCGCGTTCAATTTATACAGTGTGGGAAAATTGGTAGCTCTAACACGTGCAATTTATACAGTCTGGGAAAGTTGGTAGCTCTATCACGTAAAATTTATGCAGTGTGGGAAGGTTGCTAGCTCTATCACGTACAATTAATACAGTGTGGGAAAGTTGGTAGCTCTATCATACAATTTATAGAGTGTGGGAAAGTTGGTAGCTCTATCAAGTACAATTGATACAGTGTCGGAAAGTTGGTAGCTCTATCACATACAATTTAAAAAGTGTGGGAAAGTTGGTAGGTCTATCACGTACTATTTATACAGTGTGGGAAAGTTGGTAGCTCTATCACGTACAATTGATACAGTGTGGGAAAGTTGGTAGGTCTATCACGTTCAATTTATACAGTGTGGGAAAATTGGTAGCTCTATCACGTAAAATTTATGCAGTGTGGGAAGGTTGGTAGCTCTATCACGTGCAATTAATACAGTGTGGGAAAGTTGGTAGCTCTATCGTACAATTTATAGAGTGTGGGAAATTTGGTAGCTCTATCACGTACAATTGATACAGTGTGGGAAAGTTGGTAGCTCTATCACGTACAAATTTTACAGTATGGGAAAGTTGGTAGCTCAATCATGTACAATTTATACAGTGTGTGAAAGTTGGTAGCTCTATCACGTACAAATTATACATGGTGGAAAAGTTTGTAGTCCAATCATGTACAATTTATACAGTGTGGGAAAGTTGGTAGCTCTATCACGTACAATTTATACAGTGTGGGAAAGTTGGTAGCTCTATCATACAATTTATAGAGTGTGGGAAAGTTAATAGCTCTATCAAGTACAATTGATACAGTGTGGGAAAGTTGGTAGCTCTATCACGTACAATTTAAAAAGTGTGGGAAAGTTGGTAGGTCTATCACGTACTATTTATACAGTGTGGGAAAGTTGGTAGCTCTATCACGTACAATTGATACAGTGTGGGAAAGTTGGTAGGTCCATCACGTTCAATTTATACAGTGTGGGAAAATTGGTAGCTCTATCACGTGCAATTTATACAGTCTGGGAAAGTTGGTAGCTCTATCACGTAAAATTTATGCAGTGTGGGAAGGTTGGTAGCTCTATCACGTACAATTATTACAGTGTGGGAAAGTTGGTAGGTCTATCGTTCAATTTATACAGTGTGGGAAATTTGGTAGCTCTATCACGTGCAATTGATACAGTGTGTGAAAGTTGGTAACTCTATCACGTACAATTTATACATTGTAGGAAAGTTGTTAGCTCTATCACATACAATTTATGCAGTGTGGGAAAGTTGGTAGCTCTATCACGTACAATTGATACAGTGTGGGAAAGTTGGTAGCTCTCTCTCGTACCATTTATACATTGTGGGAAAGTTGGTAGCTCTATCACGTACAATTTATGAAGTGTGGGAAATTTGGTAGCTCCATCACGTAAAATTTATACAGTGTGGGAAAGTTGATAGCTCTATCACGTACAATTTATACAGTGTTGGAAAGTTGGTACCTCTATCACGTACAATTTATACAGTATGGGAAAGTTGGTAGCTCAATCACATACAATTTATACAGTGTGGGAAAGTTGGTATCTCTATCACATACAATATATACAGTGTGGGAAAGTTGGTAGCTCTATCACGTACAAATTATACAGTGTTGGAATGTTTGTAGCTCTATCACGTACAATTTATACAGTGTGGGAAAGTTGATTGCTCTATCACGTACAATTTATACAGTGTGGGAAAGTTGGTAGATCGATCGCATACAATTTATACAGTGTGGGAAAGTTAGTAGCTCTATCACGTACAATTTATACAGTGTGGGGTATTTGGTAGCTCTATCAATTACAATTTATACAGTGTGGGAAAGTTGCTAGCTCTATCACGTACAATTTAAAAAGTGTGGGAAAGTTGGTAGCTCTATCAAGTACTATTGATACAGTGTGGGAAAGTTGGTAGCTCTATCACGTACAATTAATACAGTGTGGGAAAGTTGGAAGCTCTATCGTACACTTTATTGAGTGTGGGAAATTTGGTAGCTCTATCACGTACAATTGATACAGTGTGGGAAAGTTGGTAGCTCTATCACGTACAAATTATACAGTATGGGAAAGTTGGTAGCTCAATCATGTACAATTTATACAGTGTGTGAAAGTTGGTAGCTCTATCACGTACAATTTATACAGTGTGGAAAAGTTTGTAGTCCAATCATGTACAATTTATACAGTGTTGGAAAGTTGGTATCTCTATCACGTACAATTTATACAGTATGGGAAAGTTGGTAGCTCAATCAGGTACAATTTATACAGTGTGGGAAAGTTGGTAGCTCTATCACGTACAATTTATACAGTGTAGGAAAGTTGGTACCTCTATCACGTACAATTTATACAGTATGGGAAAGTTGGTAGCTCAATCACATACAATTTATAAAGTGTGGGAAAGTTGGTCGCTCTATCACGTACAATTTATACAGTGTGGGAAAGTTGGTACCTCTATCATGTACAATTTATGCAGTATGCGAAAGTTGGCAGCTCAATCACCTACAATTTCTACAGTGTGGGAAAGTTGGTAGCTCTATCACGTACAAATTATACAGTGTTGGAAAGTTGGTAGCTCTATCACGTACAATTTATACAGTCTGGGAAAGTTGGTAGCTCTATCACGTAAAATTTATGCAGTGTGGGAAGGTTGCTAGCTCTATCACGTACAATTAATACAGTGTGGGAAAGTTGGTAGCTCTATCATACAATTTATAGAGTGTGGGAAAGTTGGTAGCTCTATCAAGTACAATTGATACAGTGTCGGAAAGTTGGTAGCTCTATCACATACAATTTAAAAAGTGTGGGAAAGTTGGTAGGTCTATCACGTACTATTTATACAGTGTGGGAAAGTTGGTAGCTCTATCACGTACAATTGATACAGTGTGGGAAAGTTGGTAGGTCTATCACGTTCAATTTATACAGTGTGGGAAAATTGGTAGCTCTATCACGTAAAATTTATGCAGTGTGGGAAGGTTGGTAGCTCTATCACGTGCAATTAATACAGTGTGGGAAAGTTGGTAGCTCTATCGTACAATTTATAGAGTGTGGGAAATTTGGTAGCTCTATCACGTACAATTGATACAGTGTGGGAAAGTTGGTAGCTCTATCACGTACAAATTTTACAGTATGGGAAAGTTGGTAGCTCAATCATGTACAATTTATACAGTGTGTGAAAGTTGGTAGCTCTATCACGTACAAATTATACATGGTGGAAAAGTTTGTAGTCCAATCATGTACAATTTATACAGTGTGGGAAAGTTGGTAGCTCTATCACGTACAATTTATACAGTGTGGGAAAGTTGGTAGCTCTATCATACAATTTATAGAGTGTGGGAAAGTTAATAGCTCTATCAAGTACAATTGATACAGTGTGGGAAAGTTGGTAGCTCTATCACGTACAATTTAAAAAGTGTGGGAAAGTTGGTAGGTCTATCACGTACTATTTATACAGTGTGGGAAAGTTGGTAGCTCTATCACGTACAATTGATACAGTGTGGGAAAGTTGGTAGGTCCATCACGTTCAATTTATACAGTGTGGGAAAATTGGTAGCTCTATCACGTGCAATTTATACAGTCTGGGAAAGTTGGTAGCTCTATCACGTAAAATTTATGCAGTGTGGGAAGGTTGGTAGCTCTATCACGTACAATTATTACAGTGTGGGAAAGTTGGTAGGTCTATCGTTCAATTTATACAGTGTGGGAAATTTGGTAGCTCTATCACGTGCAATTGATACAGTGTGTGAAAGTTGGTAACTCTATCACGTACAATTTATACATTGTAGGAAAGTTGTTAGCTCTATCACATACAATTTATGCAGTGTGGGAAAGTTGGTAGCTCTATCACGTACAATTGATACAGTGTGGGAAAGTTGGTAGCTCTCTCTCGTACCATTTATACATTGTGGGAAAGTTGGTAGCTCTATCACGTACAATTTATGAAGTGTGGGAAATTTGGTAGCTCCATCACGTAAAATTTATACAGTGTGGGAAAGTTGATAGCTCTATCACGTACAATTTATACAGTGTTGGAAAGTTGGTACCTCTATCACGTACAATTTATACAGTATGGGAAAGTTGGTAGCTCAATCACATACAATTTATACAGTGTGGGAAAGTTGGTATCTCTATCACATACAATATATACAGTGTGGGAAAGTTGGTAGCTCTATCACGTACAAATTATACAGTGTTGGAATGTTTGTAGCTCTATCACGTACAATTTATACAGTGTGGGAAAGTTGATTGCTCTATCACGTACAATTTATACAGTGTGGGAAAGTTGGTAGATCGATCGCATACAATTTATACAGTGTGGGAAAGTTAGTAGCTCTATCACGTACAATTTATACAGTGTGGGGTATTTGGTAGCTCTATCAATTACAATTTATACAGTGTGGGAAAGTTGCTAGCTCTATCACGTACAATTTAAAAAGTGTGGGAAAGTTGGTAGCTCTATCAAGTACTATTGATACAGTGTGGGAAAGTTGGTAGCTCTATCACGTACAATTAATACAGTGTGGGAAAGTTGGAAGCTCTATCGTACACTTTATTGAGTGTGGGAAATTTGGTAGCTCTATCACGTACAATTGATACAGTGTGGGAAAGTTGGTAGCTCTATCACGTACAAATTATACAGTATGGGAAAGTTGGTAGCTCAATCATGTACAATTTATACAGTGTGTGAAAGTTGGTAGCTCTATCACGTACAATTTATACAGTGTGGAAAAGTTTGTAGTCCAATCATGTACAATTTATACAGTGTTGGAAAGTTGGTATCTCTATCACGTACAATTTATACAGTATGGGAAAGTTGGTAGCTCAATCAGGTACAATTTATACAGTGTGGGAAAGTTGGTAGCTCTATCACGTACAATTTATACAGTGTAGGAAAGTTGGTACCTCTATCACGTACAATTTATACAGTATGGGAAAGTTGGTAGCTCAATCACATACAATTTATAAAGTGTGGGAAAGTTGGTCGCTCTATCACGTACAATTTATACAGTGTGGGAAAGTTGGTACCTCTATCATGTACAATTTATGCAGTATGCGAAAGTTGGCAGCTCAATCACCTACAATTTCTACAGTGTGGGAAAGTTGGTAGCTCTATCACGTACAAATTATACAGTGTTGGAAAGTTGGTAGCTCTATCACGTACAATTTATACAGTATGGGAAAGTTGGTAGCTCAATCACGTACAATTTATACAGTGTGGCAAAGTTGGTAGCTCTATCACGTACAATTTATACAGTGAGGAAAAGTTGGTAGTCCAATCATGTACAATTTATACAGTGTGGGAAAGTTGGTAGCTCTATCACGTACAATTTATACAGTGTGGGAAAGTTGGTAACTCTATCACGTACAATTTATACAGTATGGGAAAGTTGATAGCTCAATCACATACAATTTATACAGTGTGGGAAAGTTGTTAGCTCTATCACGTACAAATTATACAGTGTTGGAAATTTGGTAGCTCTATCACGTACAATTTATACAGAGTGGGAAAATTGGTAGCTCTATCACGTACAATTTATACAGTGTGGGAAAGTTGGTTGCCCTATCTCGTACAATTTATACATTGTAGGAAAGTTGGTAGCGCAATCACATACAATTTATGCAGTGTGGGAAAGTTGGTAGCTCTATCATGTACAATTGATAAAGTGTGGGAAAGTTGGTAGCTCTCTCTCGTACCATTTATACATTGTGGGAAAGTTGGTAGCTCTATCACGTACAATTTATGAAGTGTGGGAAAGTTGGTAGCTCCATCACGAAAAATTTATACAGTGTGGGAAAGTTGATAGCTCTATCACGTACAATTTATACAGTGTGGGAAAGTTGGTACCTCTATCACGTACAATTTATACAGTATGGGAAAGTTGGTAGCTCAATCACATACAATTTATACAGTGTGGGAAAGTTGGAACCTCTATCACATACAATTTATACAGTGTGGGAAAGTTGGTAGCTCTATCACGTACAAATTATACAGTGTTGGAAAGTTTGTAGCTCTATCACGTACAATTTATACAGTGTGGGAAAGTTGGTTGCTCTGTCACGTAAAATTTATACAGTGTGGGAAAGTTGGTAGATCGATCACATACAATTTATACTGTGTAGGAAAGTTGGTAACTCTATCACGTACAATTTCTACAGTGTGGGGTAGTTGGTAACTCTATCAAGTACAATTTATACAGTGTGGGAAAGTTGCTAGCTCTATCACGTACAATTTAAAAAGTGTGTGAAAGTTGGTAGCTCTATCAAGTAGAATTGATACAGTGTGGGAAAGTTGGTAGCTCTATCACGTACAATTTAAAAAGTGTGGGAAAGTTGGTAGGTCTATCAAGTACTATTTATACAGTGTGGGAAAGTTGGTAGCTCTATCACGTACAATTGATACAATATGGGAAAGTTGGTAGGTCTATCGCGTTCAATTTATACAGTGTGGGAAAATTGGTAGCTCTAACACGTGCAATTTATACAGTCTGGGAAAGTTGGTAGCTCTATCACGTAAAATTTATGCAGTGTGGGAAGGTTGCTAGCTCTATCACGTACAATTAATACAGTGTGGGAAAGTTGGTAGCTCTATCATACAATTTATAGAGTGTGGGAAAGTTGGTAGCTCTATCAAGTACAATTGATACAGTGTCGGAAAGTTGGTAGCTCTATCACATACAATTTAAAAAGTGTGGGAAAGTTGGTAGGTCTATCACGTACTATTTATACAGTGTGGGAAAGTTGGTAGCTCTATCACGTACAATTGATACAGTGTGGGAAAGTTGGTAGGTCTATCACGTTCAATTTATACAGTGTGGGAAAATTGGTAGCTCTATCACGTAAAATTTATGCAGTGTGGGAAGGTTGGTAGCTCTATCACGTGCAATTAATACAGTGTGGGAAAGTTGGTAGCTCTATCGTACAATTTATAGAGTGTGGGAAATTTGGTAGCTCTATCACGTACAATTGATACAGTGTGGGAAAGTTGGTAGCTCTATCACGTACAAATTTTACAGTATGGGAAAGTTGGTAGCTCAATCATGTACAATTTATACAGTGTGTGAAAGTTGGTAGCTCTATCACGTACAAATTATACATGGTGGAAAAGTTTGTAGTCCAATCATGTACAATTTATACAGTGTGGGAAAGTTGGTAGCTCTATCACGTACAATTTATACAGTGTGGGAAAGTTGGTAGCTCTATCATACAATTTATAGAGTGTGGGAAAGTTGGTAGCTCTATCAAGTACAATTGATACAGTGTGGGAAAGTTGGTAGCTCTATCACGTACAATTTAAAAAGTGTGGGAAAGTTGGTAGGTCTATCACGTACTATTTATACAGTGTGGGAAAGTTGGTAGCTCTATCACGTACAATTGATACAGTGTGGGAAAGTTGGTAGGTCCATCACGTTAAATTTATACAGTGTGGGAAAATTGGTAGCTCTATCACGTGCAATTTATACAGTCTGGGAAAGTTGGTAGCTCTATCACGTAAAATTTATGCAGTGTGGGAAGGTTGGTAGCTCTATCACGTACAATTATTACAGTGTGGGAAAGTTGGTAGGTCTATCGTTCAATTTATACAGTGTGGGAAATTTGGTAGCTCTATCACGTGCAATTGATACAGTGTGTGAAAGTTGGTAACTCTATCACGTACAATTTATACTGTGTGGAAAAGTTTGTAGTCCAATCATGTACAATTTATACAGTGTGGGAAAGTTGGTAGCTCTATCACGTACAATTTATACAGTATGGGAAAGTTGGTAGCTCAATCAGGTACAATTTATACAGTGTGCGAAAGTGTGTAGCTCTATCACGTACATTTTATACAGTGTGGGAAAGTTTGTACCTCTATCACGTACAATTTATACAGTATGGGAAAGTTGGTAGCTCAATCACGTACAATTTATACAGTGTGGGAAAGTTGGTAGCTCTATCACGTACAATTTATACAGTGTTGGAAAGTTGGTAGCTCTATCACGTACAATTTATACAGTGTTGGAAAGTTGGTTGCTCTATCACGTACAATTTATACAGTGTGGGAAAGTTGGTAGATCGATCACATACAATTTATACAGTGTGGGAAAGTTGGTAGCTCTATCACGTATAATTTATACAGTGTGGGAAAGTTGGTAGCTCTATCGTACAATTTATACAGTGTGGGAAATTTGGTAGCTCTATCACGTACAATTGATACAGTGTGGGAAAGTTGGTAGCTCTATCACGTACAATTTATATAGTGTGTGAAATTTGGTAGCTCTATCACGTACAATTTATACAGTGTGGAAATGTTTGTATCCAATCATGTACAATTTATACAGTGTGAGAAAGTTGATAGCTCTATCACGTACAATTTATACAGTATGGGAAAGTTGGTAGCTCAATCAGGTACAATTTATACAGTGTCCGAAAGTTGGTAGCTCTATCACGTACATTTTATAAAGTGTGGGAAAGTTGGTACCTCTATCACGTACAATTTATACAGTATGGGAAAGTTGGTAGCTCCATCACGTACAATTTATACAGTGTGGGAAAGTTGGTAGCTCTATCACGTACAATTTATACAGTGTGGGAAAGTTGGTATCTCTATCACGTACAATTTATGCAGTATGGGAAAGTTGGTAGCTCAATCACGTACAATTTCTGCAGTGTGGGAAAGTTGGTAGCTCTATCACGTACAAATTATACAGTGTAGGAAAGTTGCTAGCTCTATCACGTTCAATTTATACAGTGTGGGAAAATTGGTAGCTCTATCACGTGCAATTTATACAGTCTGGGAAAGTTGGTAGCTCTATCACGTAAAATTTATGCAGTGTGGGAAGGTTGGTAGCTCTATCACGTACAATTAATACAGTGTGGGAAAGTTGGTAGCTCTATCGTACAATTTATAGAGTGTGGGAAATTTGGTAGCTCTATCACGTACAATTGATACAGTGTGGGAAAGTTGGTAGCTCTATCACGTACAAATTATACAGTATTGGAAAGTTGGTAGCACAATCATGTACAATTTATACAGTGTGTGAAAGTTGGTAGCTCTATCACGTAATATTTATACAGTGCGGAAAAGTTTGTAGTCCAATCATGTACAATTTATACAGTGTGGGAAAGTTGGTAGCTCTATCACGTACAATTTATACAGTGTGGGAAAGTTGGTAGCTCTATCATACAATTTATAGAGTGTGGGATAGTTGGTAGCTCTATCAAGTACAATTGATACAGTGTCGGAAAGTTGGTAGCTCTATCACGTACAATTTAAAAAGTGTGGAAAATTTGGTAGGTCTATCACGTACTATTTATACAGTGTGGGAAATTTGGTAGCTCTATCAAGTACAATTGATACAGTGTGGGAAAGTTGGTAGGTCTATCACGTACTATTTATACAGTGTGGGAATGTTGGTAGCTCTATCACGTACAATTGATACAGTGTGGGAAAGTTGGTAGGTCTATCACGTACAAATTATACAGTATGGGAAAGTTGGTAGCTCAATCATGTACAATTTATACAGTGTGTGAAAGTTGGTAGCTCTATCACGTACAATTTATACAGTGTGGAAAAGTTTGTAGTCCAATCATGTACAATTTATACAGTGTGGGAAAGTTGGTAGCTCTATCACGTACAATTTATACAGTGTGGGAAAGTTGGTAGCTCTATCATACAATTTATAGAGTGTGGGAAAGTTGGTAGCTCTATCAAGTACAATTGATACAGTGTGGGAAGGTTGGTAGCTCTATCACGTACAATTTATACAGTGTGGGAAAGTTGGTAGCTCTATGATACAATTTATAGAGTGTGGGAAAGTTGGTAGCTCTATCAAGTACAATTGATACAGTGTGGGAAATTTGGTAGCTCTATCACGTACAATTTAAAAAGTGTGGGAAAGTTGGTAGGTCTATCACGTACTATTTATACAGTGTGGGAAAGTTGGTAGCTCTATCACGTAGAATTGATACAGTGTGGGAAAGTTGGTAGGTCTATCACGTTCAATTTATACAGTGTGGGAAAATTGGTAGCTCTATCACGTGCAATTTATATAGTCTGGGAAAGTTGGTAGCTCTATCACGTAAAATTTATGCAGTGTGGGAAGGTTGGTAGCTCTATCACGTATAATTAATACAGTTTGGGAAAGTTGGTAGCTCTATCGTACAATTTATACAGTGTGGGAAATTTGGTAGCTCTATCACGTACAATTGATACAGTGTGGGAAAGTTGGTAGCTCTATCACGTAGAAATTATACAGTATGGGAAAGTTGGTAGCTCAATCATGTACAATTTATATAGTGTGTGAAAGTTGGTAGCTCTATCACGTACAATTTATACAGTGTGGAAATGTTTGTAGTCCAATCATGTACAAGTTATACAGTGTGAGAAAGTTGATAGCTCTATCACGTACAATTTATACAGTATGGGAAAGTTGGTAGCTCAATCAGGTACAATTTATACAGTGTCCGAAAGTTGGTAGCTCTATCACGTACATTTTATAAAGTGTGGGAAATTTGGTACCTCTATCACGTACAATTTATACAGTATGGGAAAGTTGGTAGCTCCATCACGTACAATTTATACAGTGTGGGAAAGTTGGTAGCTCTATCACGTACAATTTATACAGTGTGGGAAAGTTGGTACCTCTATCATGTACAATTTATGCAGTATGGGAAAGTTGGTAGCTCAATCACGTACAATTTCTACAGTGTGGGACAGTTGGTAGCTCTATCACGTACAAATTATACAGTGTAGGAACGTTGGTAGCTCTATCACGTTCAATTTATACAGTGTGGGAAAATTGGTAGCTCTATCACGTGCAATTTATACAGTGTGGGAAAGTTGGTAGCTCTATCACGTAAAATTTATGCAGTGTGGGAAGGTTGGTAGCTCTATCACGTACAATTAATACAGTGTGGGAAAGTTGGTAGCTCTATCGTACAATTTATAGGGTGTGTGAAATTTGGTAGCACTATCACGTACAATTGATACAGTGTGGGAAAGTTGGTAGCTCTATCACGTACAAATTATACAGTATTGGAATGTTGGTAGCTCAATCATGTACAATTTATACAGTGTGTGAAAGTTGGTAGCTCTATCACGTACAATTTATACAGTGTGGAAAAGTTTGTAGTCCAATCATGTACAGTTTATACAGTGTGGGAAAGTTGGTAGCTCTATCACGTACAATTTATACAGTGTGGGAAAGTTGATAGCTCTATCATACAATTTATAGAGTGTGGGATAGTTGGTAGCTCTATCAAGTACAATTGATACAGTGTGGGAAAGTTGGTAGCTCTATCACGTACAATTTAAAAAGTGTTGAAAAGTTGGTAGGTCTATCACGTACAATTTAAAAAGTGTGGGAAAGTTGGTAGGTCTATCACGTTCAATTTATACAGTGTGGGAAAAGTGGTAGCTCTATCACTTGCAATTTATACAGTCTGGGAAAGTTGGTAGCTCTATCAAGTAAAATTTATGCAGTGTGCGAACGTTGGTAGCTCTATCACGTACAATTTATACAGTGTGGGAAAGTTGGTAGCTCTATCATGTACAATTTATACAGTATGGGAAAGTTGGTAGCTCAATCAGGTACAATTTATACAGTGTGCGAACGTTGGTAGCTCTATCACGTACAATTTATACAGTGTGGGAACGTTGGTACCTCTATCACGTACAATTTATACAGTATGGGAAAGTTGGTAGCTCAATCACATACAATTTATACAGTGTGAGAAAGTTGGTAGCTCTATCACGTACAATTTATACAGTGTGGGAAAGTTGGTACCTCTATTATGTACAATTTATGCAGTATGGGAAAGTGTGTAGCTCAATCATGTACAATTTCTACAGTGTGGGAAAGTTGGTAGCTCTATCAGTCCAAATTATACAGTGTTGGAAAATTGGTAGCTCTATTACGTACAATTTATACACTATGGGAAAGTTGGTAGCTCTATCACGTACAATTTATACTGTGTGGAAAAGTTGGTAGTCCGATCATGTACAATTTATACAGTGTGGGAGAGTTGGTAGCTCTATCAAGTACAATTGATAGTGTGGGGAAGTTGGTAGCTCTATCACGTACAATTTATAAAGTGTGGGAAAGTTGGTAGCTCCATCACTTACAATTGTAAAAGTGTGGGAAAGTTGTTAGCTGTATCACGTACAATTGATACAGTGTGGGAAAGTTGGTAGCTCTATCACGTAGAAATTATACAGTATGGGAAAGTTGGTAGCTCAATCATGTACAATTTATATAGTGTGTGAAAGTTGGTAGCTCTATCACGTACAATTTATACAGTGTGGAAATGTTTGTAGTCCAATCATGTACAATTTATACAGTGTGAGAAAGTTGATAGCTCTATCACGTACAATTTATACAGTATGGGAAAGTTGGTAGCTCAATCAGGTACAATTTATACAGTGTCCGAAAGTTGGTAGCTCTATCACGTACATTTTATAAAGTGTGGGAAATTTGGTACCTCTATCATGTACAATTTATACAGTATGGGAAAGTTGGTAGCTCCATCACGTACAATTTATACAGTGTGGGAAAGTTGGTAGCTCTATCACGTACAATTTAAAAAGTGTGGAAAATTTGGTAGGTCTATCACGTACTATTTATACAGTGTGGGAAAGTTGGTAGCTCTATCACGTACAATTGATACAGTGTGGGAAAGTTGGTAGGTCTATCACGTTCAATTTATACAGCGTGGGAAAATTGGTAGCTCTATCACGTGCAATTTATACAGTCTGGGAAAGTTGGTAGGTTTATCACTTAAAATTTATGCAGTGTGGGAAGGTTGGTAGCTCTATCACGTATAATTAATACAGTGATGGAAAGTTGGTAGCTCTATCGTACAATTTATACAGTGTGGGAAATTTGGTAGCTCTATCACGTACAATTGATACAGTGTGGGAAAGTTGGTAGCTCTAACACGTACAAATTATACAGTATGGGAAAGTTGGTAGCTCAATCATGTACAATTTATATAGTGTGTGAAAGTTGGTAGCTCTATCACGTACAATTTATGCAGAGTGGAAAAGTTTGTAGTCCAATCATGTACAATTTATACAGAGTGAGAAAGTTGATAGTTCTATCACATACAATTTATACAGTATGGGAAAGTTGGTAGCTCAATCAGGTACAATTTATACAGTGTCCAAAAGTTGGTAGCTCTATCACGTACATTTTATACAGTGTGGGAAAGTTGGTACCTCTATCACGTACAATTTATACAGTATGGGAAAGTTGGTAGCTCCATCACGTACAATTTATACAGTGTGGGAAAGTTGGTAGCTCTATCACGTATAATTTATACAGTGTGGGAAAGTTGGTACCTCTATCATGTACAATTTATGCAGTATGGGAAAGTTGGTAGCTCAATCACGTACAATTTCTACAGTGTGGGAAAGTTGGTAGCTCTATCACGTACAAATTATACAGTGTAGGAAAGTTGGTAGCTCTATCACGTAAAATTTATACAGTATGGGAAAGTTGGTAGCTCAATCACGTACAATTTATACAGTGTGGGAAAGTGGGTAGCTCTATCACGTACAATTTGTACAGTGTGGAAAAGTTGGTAGTCCGATCATGTACAATTTATCCAGTGTGGGAAAGTTGGTAGCTCTATCAAGTACAATTTATACAGTGTGGGGAAGTTGGTAGCTGTATCAAGTACAATTTATACAGTGTGGGAAAGTTGGTAGCTCTATCACGTACAATTTTAAAAGTGTGGGAAAGTTGTTAGCTCTATCACGTACAATTGATACAGTGTGGGAATTTTGGTAGCTCTATCTCGTACAATTTATACATTGTGGGAAAGTTGGTAGCTCTATCACGTACAATTTAAAAAGTGTGGGAAAGTTGGTAGGTCTATCACGTACTATTTATACAGTGTGGGAAAGTTGGTAGCTCTATCACGTACAATTGATACAGTGTGGGAAATTTGGTAGCTCTATCACGTACAATTGATACAGTGTGAGAAAGTTGATAGCTCCATCACGTACAATTTATACAGTATGGGAAAGTTGGTAGCTCAATCAGGTACAATTTATACAGTGTCCGAAAGTTGGTAGCTCTATCACGTACATTTTATAAAGTGTGGGAAATTTGGTACCTCTATCACGTACAATTTATACAGTATGGGAAAGTTGGTAGCTCCATCACGTACAATTTATACAGTGTGGGAAAGTTGGTAGCTCTATCACGTACAATTTATACAGTGTGGGAAAGTTGGTACCTCTATCATGTACAATTTATGCAGTATGGGAAAGTTGGTAGCTCAATCACGTACAATTTCTACAGTGTGGGACAGTTGGTAGCTCTATCACGTACAATTTATACAGTGTGGGAAAGTTGGTAGCTCTATCACGTACAATTTATACAGTGTGGGAAAGTTGGTACCTCTATTATGTACAATTTATGCAGTATGGGAAAGTTGGTAGCTCAATCATGTACAATTTCTACAGTGTGGGAAAGTTGGTAGCTCTATCAGTCCAAATTATACAGTGTTGGAAAATTGGTAGCTCTATTACGTACAATTTATACAGTATGGGAAAGTTGGTAGCTCTATCACGTACAATTTATACAGTGTGGAAAAGTTGGTAGTCCGATCATGAACAATTTATACAGCGTGGGAGAGTTGGTAGCTCTATCAAGTACAATTTATACAGTGTGGGGAAGTTGGTAGCTCTATCAAGTACAATTTATACAGTGTGGGAAAGTTGGTAGCTCCATCACGTACAATTGTAAAAGTGTGGGAAAGTTGTTAGCTCTATCACGTACAATTGATACAGTGTGGGAAAGTTGGTAGCTCTATCACGTAGAAATTATACAGTATGGGAAAGTTGGTAGCTCAATCATGTACAATTTATATAGTGTGTGAAAGTTGGTAGCTCTATCACGTACAATTTATACAGTGTGGAAATGTTTGTAGTCCAATCATGTACAATTTATACAGTGTGAGAAAGTTGATAGCTCTATCACGTACAATTTATACAGTATGGGAAAGTTGGTAGCTCAATCAGGTACAATTTATTCAGTGTCCGAAAGTTGGTAGCTCTATCACGTACATTTTATAAAGTGTGGGAAATTTGGTACCTCTATCACGTACAATTTATACAGTATGGGAAAGTTGGTAGCTCCATCACGTACAATTTATACAGTGTGGGAAAGTTGATAGCTCTATCACGTACAATTTATACAGTGTGGGAAAGTTGGTACCTCTATCATGTACAATTTATGCAGTATGGGAAAGTTGGAAGCTCAATCACGTACAATTTCTACAGTGTGGGAAAGTTGGTAGCTCTATCACGTACAAATTATACAGTGTAGGAAAGTTGGTAGCTCTATCACGTTCAATTTATACAGTGTGGGAAAATTGGTAGCTCTATCACGTGCAATTTATACAGTGTGGGAAAGTTGGTAGCTCTATCACGTAAAATTTATGCAGTGTGGGAAGGTTGGTAGCTCTATCACGTACAATTAATACAGTGTGGGAAAGTTGGTAGCTCTATCGTACAATTTATAGCGTGTGGGAAATTTGGTAGCACTATCACGTTCAATTGATACAGTGTGGGAAAGTTGGGAGCTCTATCACGTACAAATTATACAGTATTGGAAAGTTGGTAGCACAATCATGTACAATTTATACAGTGTGTGAAAGTTGGTAGCTCTATCACGTACAATTTATACAGTGTGGAAAAGTTTGTAGTCCAATCATGTACAGTTTATACAGTGTGGGAAAGTTGGTAGCTCTATCACGTACAATTTATACAATGTGGGAAAGTTGGTAGCTCTATCATACAATTTATAGAGTGTGGGATAGTTGGTAGATCCATCTCGTACAATTTATACATTGTAGGATAGTTGGTAGCTCTATCACATACAATTTATACAATGTGGGAAAGTTGGGAGCTCTATCACGTACAAATTATACAGTATTGGAAATTTGGTGGCTATATCACGTACAATTTATACAGAGTGGGAAAATTGGTAGCTCTATCACGTACAATTTATACAGTGTGGGAAAGTTGGTAGCTCTCTGTCGTACAATTTATACATTGTAGGAAAGTTGGTAGCTCTATCACATACAATTTATGCAGTGTGGGAAAGTTGGTAGCTCTATCACGTACAATCGATACAGTGTGGGAAATTTGGTAGCTCTCTCTCGTACAATTTATACATTGTGGGAAAGTTTGTAGCTCTATCACGTACAATTTGTGAAGTGTGGAAAAGTTGGTAGCTAAATCACGTAAAATTTATACAGTGTGGGAAAGTTTGTAGCTCTATCAAGTACAATTGATACAGTGTGGGAAAGTTGGTACCTCTATCACGTACAATTTATACAGTATGGGAAAGTTGGTAGCTCAATCACATACAATTTATAGAGTGTGGGAAAGTTGGTAGCTCTATCACATACAATTTATACAGTGTGGGAAAGTTTTTAGCTCTATAACGTACAAATTATACAGTGTGGGAAAGTTGGTAGCTCTATCAAGTACAATTTATACAGTGTGGGAAAGTTGGTAGCTCTATCAAGTACAATTTATACAGTGTGGGAAATTTGGTAGCTCTATCAAGTACAATTGATACAGTGTGGGAAAGTTGGTAGGTCTATCACGTACTATTTATACAGTGTGGGAATGTTGGTAGCTCTATCACGTACAATTGATACAGTGTGGGAAAGTTGGTAGGTCTATCACGTACAAATTATACAGTATGGGAAAGTTGGTAGCTCAATCATGTACAATTTATACAGTGTGTGAAAGTTGGTAGCTCTATCACGTACAATTTATACAGTGTGGAAAAGTTTGTAGTCCAATCATGTACAATTTATACAGTGTGGGAAAGTTGGTAGCTCTATCACGTACAATTTATACAGTGTGGGAAAGTTGGTAGCTCTATCATACAATTTATAGAGTGTGGGAAAGTTGGTAGCTCTATCAAGTACAATTGATACAGTGTGGGAAGGTTGGTAGCTCTATCACGTACAATTTATACAGTGTGGGAAAGTTGGTAGCTCTATGATACAATTTATAGAGTGTGGGAAAGTTGGTAGCTCTATCAAGTACAATTGATACAGTGTGGGAAATTTGGTAGCTCTATCACGTACAATTTAAAAAGTGTGGGAAAGTTGGTAGGTCTATCACGTACTATTTATACAGTGTGGGAAAGTTGGTAGCTCTATCACGTAGAATTGATACAGTGTGGGAAAGTTGGTAGGTCTATCACGTTCAATTTATACAGTGTGGGAAAATTGGTAGCTCTATCACGTGCAATTTATATAGTCTGGGAAAGTTGGTAGCTCTATCACGTAAAATTTATGCAGTGTGGGAAGGTTGGTAGCTCTATCACGTATAATTAATACAGTTTGGGAAAGTTGGTAGCTCTATCGTACAATTTATACAGTGTGGGAAATTTGGTAGCTCTATCACGTACAATTGATACAGTGTGGGAAAGTTGGTAGCTCTATCACGTAGAAATTATACAGTATGGGAAAGTTGGTAGCTCAATCATGTACAATTTATATAGTGTGTGAAAGTTGGTAGCTCTATCACGTACAATTTATACAGTGTGGAAATGTTTGTAGTCCAATCATGTACAAGTTATACAGTGTGAGAAAGTTGATAGCTCTATCACGTACAATTTATACAGTATGGGAAAGTTGGTAGCTCAATCAGGTACAATTTATACAGTGTCCGAAAGTTGGTAGCTCTATCACGTACATTTTATAAAGTGTGGGAAATTTGGTACCTCTATCACGTACAATTTATACAGTATGGGAAAGTTGGTAGCTCCATCACGTACAATTTATACAGTGTGGGAAAGTTGGTAGCTCTATCACGTACAATTTATACAGTGTGGGAAAGTTGGTACCTCTATCATGTACAATTTATGCAGTATGGGAAAGTTGGTAGCTCAATCACGTACAATTTCTACAGTGTGGGACAGTTGGTAGCTCTATCACGTACAAATTATACAGTGTAGGAACGTTGGTAGCTCTATCACGTTCAATTTATACAGTGTGGGAAAATTGGTAGCTCTATCACGTGCAATTTATACAGTGTGGGAAAGTTGGTAGCTCTATCACGTAAAATTTATGCAGTGTGGGAAGGTTGGTAGCTCTATCACGTACAATTAATACAGTGTGGGAAAGTTGGTAGCTCTATCGTACAATTTATAGGGTGTGTGAAATTTGGTAGCACTATCACGTACAATTGATACAGTGTGGGAAAGTTGGTAGCTCTATCACGTACAAATTATACAGTATTGGAATGTTGGTAGCTCAATCATGTACAATTTATACAGTGTGTGAAAGTTGGTAGCTCTATCACGTACAATTTATACAGTGTGGAAAAGTTTGTAGTCCAATCATGTACAGTTTATACAGTGTGGGAAAGTTGGTAGCTCTATCACGTACAATTTATACAGTGTGGGAAAGTTGATAGCTCTATCATACAATTTATAGAGTGTGGGATAGTTGGTAGCTCTATCAAGTACAATTGATACAGTGTGGGAAAGTTGGTAGCTCTATCACGTACAATTTAAAAAGTGTTGAAAAGTTGGTAGGTCTATCACGTACAATTTAAAAAGTGTGGGAAAGTTGGTAGGTCTATCACGTTCAATTTATACAGTGTGGGAAAAGTGGTAGCTCTATCACTTGCAATTTATACAGTCTGGGAAAGTTGGTAGCTCTATCAAGTAAAATTTATGCAGTGTGCGAACGTTGGTAGCTCTATCACGTACAATTTATACAGTGTGGGAAAGTTGGTAGCTCTATCATGTACAATTTATACAGTATGGGAAAGTTGGTAGCTCAATCAGGTACAATTTATACAGTGTGCGAACGTTGGTAGCTCTATCACGTACAATTTATACAGTGTGGGAACGTTGGTACCTCTATCACGTACAATTTATACAGTATGGGAAAGTTGGTAGCTCAATCACATACAATTTATACAGTGTGAGAAAGTTGGTAGCTCTATCACGTACAATTTATACAGTGTGGGAAAGTTGGTACCTCTATTATGTACAATTTATGCAGTATGGGAAAGTGTGTAGCTCAATCATGTACAATTTCTACAGTGTGGGAAAGTTGGTAGCTCTATCAGTCCAAATTATACAGTGTTGGAAAATTGGTAGCTCTATTACGTACAATTTATACACTATGGGAAAGTTGGTAGCTCTATCACGTACAATTTATACTGTGTGGAAAAGTTGGTAGTCCGATCATGTACAATTTATACAGTGTGGGAGAGTTGGTAGCTCTATCAAGTACAATTGATAGTGTGGGGAAGTTGGTAGCTCTATCACGTACAATTTATAAAGTGTGGGAAAGTTGGTAGCTCCATCACTTACAATTGTAAAAGTGTGGGAAAGTTGTTAGCTGTATCACGTACAATTGATACAGTGTGGGAAAGTTGGTAGCTCTATCACGTAGAAATTATACAGTATGGGAAAGTTGGTAGCTCAATCATGTACAATTTATATAGTGTGTGAAAGTTGGTAGCTCTATCACGTACAATTTATACAGTGTGGAAATGTTTGTAGTCCAATCATGTACAATTTATACAGTGTGAGAAAGTTGATAGCTCTATCACGTACAATTTATACAGTATGGGAAAGTTGGTAGCTCAATCAGGTACAATTTATACAGTGTCCGAAAGTTGGTAGCTCTATCACGTACATTTTATAAAGTGTGGGAAATTTGGTACCTCTATCATGTACAATTTATACAGTATGGGAAAGTTGGTAGCTCCATCACGTACAATTTATACAGTGTGGGAAAGTTGGTAGCTCTATCACGTACAATTTAAAAAGTGTGGAAAATTTGGTAGGTCTATCACGTACTATTTATACAGTGTGGGAAAGTTGGTAGCTCTATCACGTACAATTGATACAGTGTGGGAAAGTTGGTAGGTCTATCACGTTCAATTTATACAGCGTGGGAAAATTGGTAGCTCTATCACGTGCAATTTATACAGTCTGGGAAAGTTGGTAGGTTTATCACTTAAAATTTATGCAGTGTGGGAAGGTTGGTAGCTCTATCACGTATAATTAATACAGTGATGGAAAGTTGGTAGCTCTATCGTACAATTTATACAGTGTGGGAAATTTGGTAGCTCTATCACGTACAATTGATACAGTGTGGGAAAGTTGGTAGCTCTAACACGTACAAATTATACAGTATGGGAAAGTTGGTAGCTCAATCATGTACAATTTATATAGTGTGTGAAAGTTGGTAGCTCTATCACGTACAATTTATGCAGAGTGGAAAAGTTTGTAGTCCAATCATGTACAATTTATACAGAGTGAGAAAGTTGATAGTTCTATCACATACAATTTATACAGTATGGGAAAGTTGGTAGCTCAATCAGGTACAATTTATACAGTGTCCAAAAGTTGGTAGCTCTATCACGTACATTTTATACAGTGTGGGAAAGTTGGTACCTCTATCACGTACAATTTATACAGTATGGGAAAGTTGGTAGCTCCATCACGTACAATTTATACAGTGTGGGAAAGTTGGTAGCTCTATCACGTATAATTTATACAGTGTGGGAAAGTTGGTACCTCTATCATGTACAATTTATGCAGTATGGGAAAGTTGGTAGCTCAATCACGTACAATTTCTACAGTGTGGGAAAGTTGGTAGCTCTATCACGTACAAATTATACAGTGTAGGAAAGTTGGTAGCTCTATCACGTAAAATTTATACAGTATGGGAAAGTTGGTAGCTCAATCACGTACAATTTATACAGTGTGGGAAAGTGGGTAGCTCTATCACGTACAATTTGTACAGTGTGGAAAAGTTGGTAGTCCGATCATGTACAATTTATCCAGTGTGGGAAAGTTGGTAGCTCTATCAAGTACAATTTATACAGTGTGGGGAAGTTGGTAGCTGTATCAAGTACAATTTATACAGTGTGGGAAAGTTGGTAGCTCTATCACGTACAATTTTAAAAGTGTGGGAAAGTTGTTAGCTCTATCACGTACAATTGATACAGTGTGGGAATTTTGGTAGCTCTATCTCGTACAATTTATACATTGTGGGAAAGTTGGTAGCTCTATCACGTACAATTTAAAAAGTGTGGGAAAGTTGGTAGGTCTATCACGTACTATTTATACAGTGTGGGAAAGTTGGTAGCTCTATCACGTACAATTGATACAGTGTGGGAAATTTGGTAGCTCTATCACGTACAATTGATACAGTGTGAGAAAGTTGATAGCTCCATCACGTACAATTTATACAGTATGGGAAAGTTGGTAGCTCAATCAGGTACAATTTATACAGTGTCCGAAAGTTGGTAGCTCTATCACGTACATTTTATAAAGTGTGGGAAATTTGGTACCTCTATCACGTACAATTTATACAGTATGGGAAAGTTGGTAGCTCCATCACGTACAATTTATACAGTGTGGGAAAGTTGGTAGCTCTATCACGTACAATTTATACAGTGTGGGAAAGTTGGTACCTCTATCATGTACAATTTATGCAGTATGGGAAAGTTGGTAGCTCAATCACGTACAATTTCTACAGTGTGGGACAGTTGGTAGCTCTATCACGTACAATTTATACAGTGTGGGAAAGTTGGTAGCTCTATCACGTACAATTTATACAGTGTGGGAAAGTTGGTACCTCTATTATGTACAATTTATGCAGTATGGGAAAGTTGGTAGCTCAATCATGTACAATTTCTACAGTGTGGGAAAGTTGGTAGCTCTATCAGTCCAAATTATACAGTGTTGGAAAATTGGTAGCTCTATTACGTACAATTTATACAGTATGGGAAAGTTGGTAGCTCTATCACGTACAATTTATACAGTGTGGAAAAGTTGGTAGTCCGATCATGAACAATTTATACAGCGTGGGAGAGTTGGTAGCTCTATCAAGTACAATTTATACAGTGTGGGGAAGTTGGTAGCTCTATCAAGTACAATTTATACAGTGTGGGAAAGTTGGTAGCTCCATCACGTACAATTGTAAAAGTGTGGGAAAGTTGTTAGCTCTATCACGTACAATTGATACAGTGTGGGAAAGTTGGTAGCTCTATCACGTAGAAATTATACAGTATGGGAAAGTTGGTAGCTCAATCATGTACAATTTATATAGTGTGTGAAAGTTGGTAGCTCTATCACGTACAATTTATACAGTGTGGAAATGTTTGTAGTCCAATCATGTACAATTTATACAGTGTGAGAAAGTTGATAGCTCTATCACGTACAATTTATACAGTATGGGAAAGTTGGTAGCTCAATCAGGTACAATTTATTCAGTGTCCGAAAGTTGGTAGCTCTATCACGTACATTTTATAAAGTGTGGGAAATTTGGTACCTCTATCACGTACAATTTATACAGTATGGGAAAGTTGGTAGCTCCATCACGTACAATTTATACAGTGTGGGAAAGTTGGTAGCTCTATCACGTACAATTTATACAGTGTGGGAAAGTTGGTACCTCTATCATGTACAATTTATGCAGTATGGGAAAGTTGGAAGCTCAATCACGTACAATTTCTACAGTGTGGGAAAGTTGGTAGCTCTATCACGTACAAATTATACAGTGTAGGAAAGTTGGTAGCTCTATCACGTTCAATTTATACAGTGTGGGAAAATTGGTAGCTCTATCACGTGCAATTTATACAGTGTGGGAAAGTTGGTAGCTCTATCACGTAAAATTTATGCAGTGTGGGAAGGTTGGTAGCTCTATCACGTACAATTAATACAGTGTGGGAAAGTTGGTAGCTCTATCGTACAATTTATAGCGTGTGGGAAATTTGGTAGCACTATCACGTTCAATTGATACAGTGTGGGAAAGTTGGGAGCTCTATCACGTACAAATTATACAGTATTGGAAAGTTGGTAGCACAATCATGTACAATTTATACAGTGTGTGAAAGTTGGTAGCTCTATCACGTACAATTTATACAGTGTGGAAAAGTTTGTAGTCCAATCATGTACAGTTTATACAGTGTGGGAAAGTTGGTAGCTCTATCACGTACAATTTATACAATGTGGGAAAGTTGGTAGCTCTATCATACAATTTATAGAGTGTGGGATAGTTGGTAGATCCATCTCGTACAATTTATACATTGTAGGATAGTTGGTAGCTCTATCACATACAATTTATACAATGTGGGAAAGTTGGGAGCTCTATCACGTACAAATTATACAGTATTGGAAATTTGGTGGCTATATCACGTACAATTTATACAGAGTGGGAAAATTGGTAGCTCTATCACGTACAATTTATACAGTGTGGGAAAGTTGGTAGCTCTCTGTCGTACAATTTATACATTGTAGGAAAGTTGGTAGCTCTATCACATACAATTTATGCAGTGTGGGAAAGTTGGTAGCTCTATCACGTACAATCGATACAGTGTGGGAAATTTGGTAGCTCTCTCTCGTACAATTTATACATTGTGGGAAAGTTTGTAGCTCTATCACGTACAATTTGTGAAGTGTGGAAAAGTTGGTAGCTAAATCACGTAAAATTTATACAGTGTGGGAAAGTTTGTAGCTCTATCAAGTACAATTGATACAGTGTGGGAAAGTTGGTACCTCTATCACGTACAATTTATACAGTATGGGAAAGTTGGTAGCTCAATCACATACAATTTATAGAGTGTGGGAAAGTTGGTAGCTCTATCACATACAATTTATACAGTGTGGGAAAGTTTTTAGCTCTATAACGTACAAATTATACAGTGTGGGAAAGTTGGTAGCTCTATCAAGTACAATTTATACAGTGTGGGAAAGTTGGTAGCTCTATCAAGTACAATTTATACAGTGTAGGAAAGTTGGGAGCTCTATCACGTACAATTTATACAGTATGGGAAAGTTGGTAGCTCAATCACGCACAATTTATACAGTGTGGGAAAGTGGGTAGCTCTATCACGTTCAATTTATACAGTGTGGAAAAGTTGGTAGTCCGATCATGTACAATTTATACAGTGTGGGAAAGTTGGTAGCTCTATCACGTACAATTGATACAGTGTGGGAATTTTGGTAGCTCTATCTCGTACAATTTATACATTGTGGGAAAGTTGGTAGCTCTATCACGTACAATTTTAAAAGTGTGGGAAAGTTGTTAGCTCTATCACGTACAATTGATACAGTGTGGGAATTTTGGTAGCTCTATCTCGTACAATTTATACATTGTGGGAAAGTTGGTAGCTCTATCACGTACAATTTAAAAAGTGTGGGAAAGTTGGTAGGTCTATCACGTACTATTTATACAGTGTGGGAAAGTTGGTAGCTCTATCACGTACAATTGATACAGTGTGGGAAAGTTGGTAGGTCTATCATGTTCAATTTATACAGTGTGGGAAAATTAGTAGCTCTATCACGTGCAATATACAGTCTGGGAAAGTTGGTAGCTCTATCACGTAAAATTTATGCAGTGTGGGAAGGTTGGTAGCTCTATCACGTACAATTAATACAGTGTGGGAAAGTTGGTAGCTCTATCGTTCAATTTATACAGTGTGGGAAATTTGGTAGCTCTATCACGTACAATTGATACAGTGTGGGAAAGTTGGTAGCTCTATCACGTACAAATTATACAGTATGGGAAAGTTGGTAGCTCAATCATGTACAATTTATATAGTGTGTGAAAGTTGGTAGCTCTATCACGTACAATTTATACTGTGTGGAAAAGTTTGTAGTCCAATCATGTACAATTTATACAGTGTGGGAAAGTTGGTAGCTCTATCACGTAAAATTTATACAGTATGGGGAAGTTGGTAGCTCAATCAGGTACAAATTATACAGTGTGCGAAAGTTGGTAGCTCTATCACGTACATTTTATACAGTGTGGGAAAGTTGGTACCTCAATCACGTACAATTTATACAGTGTGGGAAAGTTGGTAGCTCTATCACGTACAATTTATACAGTGTTGGAAAGTTGGTAACTCTATCACGTACAATTTATACAGTGTGGGAAAGTTGGTTGCTCTATCACGTACAATTTATACAGTGTGGGAAAGTTGGTAGATCGAGCACATACAATTTATACAGTGTGGGAAAGTTGGTAGCTCTATCACGTACAATTTATACAGTGTGGGGTAGTTGGTAGCTCTATCAAGTACAATTTATACAGTGTGGGAAAGTTGCTAGCTCTATCACGTACAATTTAAAAAGTGTGGGAAAGTTGGTAGCTCTATCAAGTACAATTGATACAGTGTGGGAAAGTTGGTAGCTCTATCACGTACAATTTAAAAAGTGTGGGAAAGTTGGTAGGTCTATCACGTACTATTTATACAGTGTGGGAAAGTTGGTAGCTCTATCACGTACAATTGATACAGTGTGGGAAAGTTGGTAGGTCTATCACGTTCAATTTATACAGTTTGGGAAAATTGGTAGCTCTAACACGTGCAATTTATACAGTCTGGGAAAGTTGGTAGCTCCATCACGTAAAATTTATGCAGTGTGAGAATTTTGCTAGCTCTATCACGTACAATTAATACAGTGTGGGAAAGTTGGTAGCTCTATCATACAATTTATAGAGTGTGGGAAATTAGGTAGGTCTATCACGTACTATTTATACAGTGTGGGAATGTTGGTAGCTCTATCACGTACATTTGATACAGTGTGGGAAAGTTGGTAGGTCTATCACGTACAAATTATACAGTATGGGAAAGTTGGTAGCTCAATCATGTACAATTTATACAGTGTGTGAAAGTTGGTAGCTCTATCACGTACAATTTATACAGTGTGGAAAAGATTGTAGTCCAATCATGTACAATTTATACAGTGTGGGAAAGTTGGTAGCTCTATCACGTACAATTTATACAGTGTGGGAAAGTTGGTAGCTCTATCATACAATTTATAGAGTGTGGGAAAGTTGGTAGCTCTATCAAGTACAATTGATACAGTGTGGGAAGGTTGGTAGCTCTATCACGTACAATTTATACAGTGTGGGAAAGTTGGTAGCTCTCTCATACAATTTATAGAGTGTGGGAAAGTTGGTAGCTCTATCAAGTACAATTGATACAGTGTGGGAAAGTTGGTAGCTCTATCACGTACAATTTGAAAAGTGTGGGAAAGTTGGTAGGTCTATCACGTACTATTTATACAGTGTGGGAAAGTTGGTAGCTCTATCACGTACAACTGATACAGTGTGGGAAAGTTGGTAGGTCTATCACGTTCAATTTATACAGTGTGGGAAAATTGGTAGCTCTATCACGTGCAATTTATATAGTCTGGGAAAGTTGGTAGCTCTATCACGTAAAATTTATGCAGTGTGGGAAGGTTGGTAGCTCTATCACGTATAATTAATACAGTGTGGGAAAGTTGGTAGCTCTATCGTACAATTTATACAGTGTGGGAAATTTGGTAGCTCTATCACGTACAATTGATACAGTGTGGGAAAGTTGGTAGCTCTATCACGTAGAAATTATACAGTATGGGAAAGTTGGTAGCTCAATCATGTACAATTTATATAGTGTGTGAAAGTTGGTAGCTCTATCACGTACAATTTACACAGTGTGGAAATGTTTGTAGTCCAATCATGTACAATTTATACAGTGTGAGAAAGTTGATAGCTCTATCACGTACAATTTATACAGTATGGGAAAGTTGGTAGCTCAATCAGGTACAATTTATACAGTGTCCGAAAGTTGGTAGCTCTATCACGTACATTTTATAAAGTGTGGGAAATTTGGTACCTCTATCACGTACAATTTATACAGTATGGGAAAGTTGGTAGCTCCATCACGTACAATTTATACAGTGTGGGAAAGTTGGTAGCTCTATCACGTACAATTTATACAGTGTGGGAAAGTTGGTACCTCTATCTTGTACAATTTATGCAGTATGGGAAAGTTGGTAGCTCAATCACGTACAATTTCTACAGTGTGGGACAGTTGGTAGCTCTATCACGTTCAATTTATACAGTGTGGGAAAATTGGTAGCTCTATCACGTGCAATTTATACAGTCTGGGAAAGTTGGTAGCTCTATCACGTAAAATTTATGCAGTGTGGGAAGGTTGGTAGCTCTATCACGTACAATTAATACAGTGTGGGAAAGTTGGTAGCTCTATCGTACAATTTATAGGGTGTGGGAAATTTGGTAGCACTATCACGTACAATTGATACAGTGTGGGAAAGTTGGTAGCTCTATCACGTACAAATTATACAGCATTGGAAAGTTGATAGCTCAATCATGTACAATTTATACAGTGTGTGAAAGTTGGTAGCTCTATCACGTACAATTTATACAGTGTGGAAAAGTTTGTAGTCCAATCATGTACAGTTTATACAGTGTGTAAAGTTGGTTGCTCTATCACGTACAATTTATACAGTGTGGGAAAGTTGGTAGCTCTATCATACAATTTATAGAGTGTGGGATAGTTGGTAGCTCTATCAAGTACAATTGATACAGTGTGGGAAAGTTGGTAGCTCTATCACGTACAATTTAAAAAGTGTGGAAAAGTTGGTAGGTCTATCACGTACAATTTAAAAAGTGTGGGAAAGTTGGTAGGTCTATCACGTTCAATTTATACAGTGTGGGAAAAGTGGTAGCTCTATCACTTGCAATTTATACAGTCTGGGAAAGTTGGTAGCTCTATCAAGTAAAATTTATGCAGTGTGGGAAGGTTGGTAGCTCTATCACGTACAATTAATACAGTGTGGGAAAGTTGGTAGCTCTATCGTACAATTTATACAGTATGGGAAATTTGGTAGCTCAATCATGTACAATTTATATAGTGTGTGAAAGTTGGTAGCTCTATCACGTACAATTTATAGTGTGGAAAAGTTTGTAGTCCAATCATGTACAATTTATACAGTGTGGGAAAGTTGGTAGCTCTATCATGTACAATTTATACAGTATGGGAAAGTTGGTAGCTCAATCAGGTACAATTTATACAGTGTGCGAACATTGGTAGCTCTATCACGTACAATTTATACAGTGTGGGAGCGTTGGTACCTCTATCACGTACAATTTATACAGTATGGGAATGTTGGTAGCTCAATCACATACAATTTATACAGTGTGGGAAAGTTGGTAGCTCTATCACGTACAATTTATACAGTGTGGGAAAGTTGGTACCTCTATTATGTACAATTTATGCAGTATGGGAAAGTTGGTAGCTCAATCATGTACAATTTCTACAGTGTGGGAAAGTTGGTAGCTCTATCAGTCCAAATTATACAGTGTTTGAAAATTGGTAGCTCTATTACGTACAATTTATACAGTATGGGAAAGTTGGTAGCTCTATCACGTACAATTTATACAGTGTGGAAAAGTTGGTAGTCCGATCATGTACAATTTATACAGTGTGGGAGAGTTGGTAGCTCTATCAAGTACAATTTATACAGTGTGGGGAAGTTGGTAGCTCTATCAAGTACAATTTATACAGTGTGGGAAAGTTGGTAGCTCCATCACGTACAATTGTAAAAGTGTGGGAAAGTTGTTAGCTCCATCACGTACAATTGATACAGTGTGGGAAAGTTGGTAGCTCTATCACGTAGAAATTATACAGTATGGGAAAGTTGGTAGCTCTATCACGTACAATTTATACAGTGTGGAAAAGTTTGTCGTCCAATCATGTACAATTTATACAGTGTGGGAAAGTTGGTAGCTCTATCACGTACAATTTATACAGTGTGGGAAAGTTGGTAGCTCTATCATACAATTGATAGAGTGTGGGAAAGTTGGTAGCTCTATCAAGTACAATTGATACAGTGTGGGAAGGTTGGTAGCTCTATCACGTACAATTTATACAGTGTGGGAAAGTTGGTAGCTCTATCATACAATTTATAGAGTGTGGGAAAGTTGGTAGCTCTATCAAGTACAATTGATACAGTGTGGGAAAGTTGGTAGCTCTATCACGTACAATTTAAAAAGTGTGGGAAAGTTGGTAGGTCTATCACGTACTATTTATACAGTGTGGGAAAGTTGGTAGCTCTATCACGTACAACTGATACAGTGTGGGAAAGTTGGTAGGTCTATCACGTTCAATTTATACTGTGTGGTAAAATTGGTAGCTCTATCACGTGCAATTTAGATAGTCTGGGAAAGTTGGTAGCTCTATCACGTAAAATTTATGCAGTGTGGGAAGGTTGGTAGCTCTATCACGTATAATTAATACAGTGTGGGAAAGTTGGTAGCTCTATCGTACAATTTATACAGTGTGGGAAATTTGGTAGCTCTATCACGTACAATTTATACAGTGTTGGAAAGTTGGTAGCTCTATCACGTACAATTTATACAGTGTGGGAAAGTTGGTTGCTCCATCACGTACAATTTATACAGTGTGGGAAAGTTGGTAGCTCTATCACGTACAATTTATACTGTGTGGGAAAGTTGGTACCTCTATCATGTACAATTTATGCAGTATGGGAAAGTTGGTAGCTCAATCACGTACAATTTCTACAGTGTGGGACAGTTGGTAGCTCTATCAGACCAAATTATACAGTGTTGGAAAATTGGTAGCTCTATTACGTACAATTTATACAGTATGGGAAAGTTGGTAGCTCTATCACGTACAATTTATACAGTGTGGAAAAGTTGGTAGTCCGATCATGAACAATTTATACAGCGTGGTAGAGTTGGTAGCTCTATCAAGTACAATTTATACAGTGTGGGGAAGTTGGTAGCTCTATCAAGTACAATTTATACAGTGTGGGAAAGTTGGTAGCTCCATCACGTACAATTGTAAAAGTGTGGGAAAGTTGTTAGCTCTATCACGTACAATTGATACAGTGTGGGAAAGTTGGTAGCTCTATCACGTAGAAATTATACAGTATGGGAAAGTTGGTAGCTCAATCATGTAAAATTTATATAGTGTGTGAAAGTTGGTAGCTCTATCACGTACAATTTATACAGTGTGGAAATGTTTGTAGTCCAATCATGTACAATTTATATAGTGTGAGAAAGTTGATAGCTCTATCAAGTACAATTTATACAGTATGGGAAAGTTGGTAGCTCAATCAGGTACAATTTATACAGTGTCCGAAAGTTGGTAGCTCTATCACGTACATTTTATAAAGTGTGGGAAATTTGGTACCTCTATCACGTACAATTTATACAGTATGGGAAAGTTGGTAGCTCCATCACGTACAATTTATACAGTGTGGGAAAGTTGGTAGCTCTATCACGTACAATTTATACAGTGTGGGAAAGTTGGTACCTCTATCATGTACAATTTATGCAGTATGGGAAAGTTGGAAGCTCAATCACGTACAATTTCTACAGTGTGGGAAAGTTGGTAGCTCTATCACGTACAAATTATACAGTGTAGGAAAGTTGGTAGCTCTATCACGTTCAATTTATACAGTGTGGGAAAATTGGTAGCTCTATCACGTGCAATTTATACAGTGTGGGAAAGTTGGTAGCTCTATCACGTAAAATTTATGCAGTGTGGGAAGGTTGGTAGCTCTATCACGTACAATTAATACAGTGTGGGAAAGTTGGTAGCTCTATCGTACAATTTATAGCGTGTGGGAAATTTGGTAGCACTATCACGTACAATTGATACAGTGTGGGAAAGTTGGGACTCTATCACGTACAAATTATACAGTATTGGAAAGTTGGTAGCACAATCATGTACAATTTATACAGTGTGTGAAAGTTGGTAGCTCTATCACGTACAATTTATACAGTGTGGAAAAGTTTGTAGTCCAATCATGTACAGTTTATACAGTGTGGGAAAGTTGGTAGCTCTATCACGTACAATTTATACAATGTGGGAAAGTTGGTAGCTCTATCATACAATTTATAGAGTGTGGGATAGTTGGTAGATCTATCTCGTACAATTTATACATTGTAGGATAGTTGGCAGCTCTATCACATACAATTTATACAATGTGGGAAAGTTGGGAGCTCTATCACGTACAAATTATACAGTATTGGAAATTTGGTGGCTATATCACGTACAATTTATACAGAGTGGGAAAATTGGTAGCTCTATCACGTACAATTTATACAGTGTGGGAAAGTTGGTAGCTCTCTGTCGTACAATTTATACATTGTAGGAAAGTTGGTAGCTCTATCACATACAATTTATGCAGTGTGGGAAAGTTGGTAGCTCTATCACGTACAATCGATACAGTGTGGGAAATTTGGTAGCTCTCTCTCGTACAATTTATACATTGTTGGAAAGTTTGTAGCTCTATCACGTACAATTTGTGAAGTGTGGAAAAGTTGGTAGCTAAATCACGTAAAATTTATACAGTGTGGGAAAGTTTGTAGCTCTATCAAGTACAATTGATACAGTGTGGGAAAGTTGGTACCTCTATCACGTACAATTTATACAGTATGGGAAAGTTGGTAGCTCAATCACATACAATTTATAGAGTGTGGGAAAGTTGGTAGCTCTATCACATACAATTTATACAGTGTGGGAAAGTTTTTAGCTCTATAACGTACAAATTATACAGTGTGGGAAAGTTGGTAGCTCTATCATACAATTGATAGAGTGTGGGAAAGTTGGTAGCTCTATCAAGTACAATTGATACAGTGTGGGAAGGTTGGTAGCTCTATCACGTACAATTTATACAGTGTGGGAAAGTTGGTAGCTCTATCATACAATTTATAGAGTGTGGGAAAGTTGGTAGCTCTATCAAGTACAATTGATACAGTGTGGGAAAGTTGGTAGCTCTATCACGTACAATTTAAAAAGTGTGGGAAAGTTGGTAGGTCTATCACGTACTATTTATACAGTGTGGGAAAGTTGGTAGCTCTATCACGTACAACTGATACAGTGTGGGAAAGTTGGTAGGTCTATCACGTTCAATTTATACTGTGTGGTAAAATTGGTAGCTCTATCACGTGCAATTTAGATAGTCTGGGAAAGTTGGTAGCTCTATCACGTAAAATTTATGCAGTGTGGGAAGGTTGGTAGCTCTATCACGTATAATTAATACAGTGTGGGAAAGTTGGTAGCTCTATCGTACAATTTATACAGTGTGGGAAATTTGGTAGCTCTATCACGTACAATTTATACAGTGTTGGAAAGTTGGTAGCTCTATCACGTACAATTTATACAGTGTGGGAAAGTTGGTTGCTCCATCACGTACAATTTATACAGTGTGGGAAAGTTGGTAGCTCTATCACGTACAATTTATACTGTGTGGGAAAGTTGGTACCTCTATCATGAACAATTTATGCAGTATGGGAAAGTTGGTAGCTCAATCACGTACAATTTCTACAGTGTGGGACAGTTGGTAGCTCTATCAGACCAAATTATACAGTGTTGGAAAATTGGTAGCTCTATTACGTACAATTTATACAGTATGGGAAAGTTGGTAGCTCTATCACGTACAATTTATACAGTGTGGAAAAGTTGGTAGTCCGATCATGAACAATTTATACAGCGTGGTAGAGTTGGTAGCTCTATCAAGTACAATTTATACAGTGTGGGGAAGTTGGTAGCTCTATCAAGTACAATTTATGCAGTGTGGGAAAGTTGGTAGCTCCATCACGTACAATTGTAAAAGTGTGGGAAAGTTGTTAGCTCTATCACGTACAATTGATACAGTGTGGGAAAGTTGGTAGCTCTATCACGTAGAAATTATACAGTATGGGAAAGTTGGTAGCTCAATCATGTAAAATTTATATAGTGTGTGAAAGTTGGTAGCTCTATCACGTACAATTTATACAGTGTGGAAATGTTTGTAGTCCAATCATGTACAATTTATACAGTGTGAGAAAGTTGATAGCTCTATCAAGTACAATTTATACAGTATGGGAAAGTTGGTAGCTCAATCAGGTACAATTTATACAGTGTCCGAAAGTTGGTAGCTCTATCACGTACATTTTATAAAGTGTGGGAAATTTGGTACCTCTATCACGTACAATTTATACAGTATGGGAAAGTTGGTAGCTCCATCACGTACAATTTATACAGTGTGGGAAAGTTGGTAGCTCTATCACGTACAATTTATACAGTGTGGGAAAGTTGGTACCTCTATCATGTACAATTTATGCAGTATGGGAAAGTTGGAAGCTCAATCACGTACAATTTCTACAGTGTGGGAAAGTTGGTAGCTCTATCACGTACAAATTATACAGTGTAGGAAAGTTGGTAGCTCTATCACGTTCAATTTATACAGTGTGGGAAAATTGGTAGCTCTATCACGTGCAATTTATACAGTGTGGGAAAGTTGGTAGCTCTATCACGTAAAATTTATGCAGTGTGGGAAGGTTGGTAGCTCTATCACGTACAATTAATACAGTGTGGGAAAGTTGGTAGCTCTATCGTACAATTTATAGCGTGTGGGAAATTTGGTAGCACTATCACGTACAATTGATACAGTGTGGGAAAGTTGGGACTCTATCACGTACAAATTATACAGTATTGGAAAGTTGGTAGCACAATCATGTACAATTTATACAGTGTGTGAAAGTTGGTAGCTCTATCACGTACAATTTATACAGTGTGGAAAAGTTTGTAGTCCAATCATGTACAGTTTATACAGTGTGGGAAAGTTGGTAGCTCTATCACGTACAATTTATACAATGTGGGAAAGTTGGTAGCTCTATCATACAATTTATAGAGTGTGGGATAGTTGGTAGATCTATCTCGTACAATTTATACATTGTAGGATAGTTGGCAGCTCTATCACATACAATTTATACAATGTGGGAAAGTTGGGAGCTCTATCACGTACAAATTATACAGTATTGGAAATTTGGTGGCTATATCACGTACAATTTATACAGAGTGGGAAAATTGGTAGCTCTATCACGTACAATTTATACAGTGTGGGAAAGTTGGTAGCTCTCTGTCGTACAATTTATACATTGTAGGAAAGTTGGTAGCTCTATCACATACAATTTATGCAGTGTGGGAAAGTTGGTAGCTCTATCACGTACAATCGATACAGTGTGGGAAATTTGGTAGCTCTCTCTCGTACAATTTATACATTGTTGGAAAGTTTGTAGCTCTATCACGTACAATTTGTGAAGTGTGGAAAAGTTGGTAGCTAAATCACGTAAAATTTATACAGTGTGGGAAAGTTTGTAGCTCTATCAAGTACAATTGATACAGTGTGGGAAAGTTGGTACCTCTATCACGTACAATTTATACAGTATGGGAAAGTTGGTAGCTCAATCACATACAATTTATAGAGTGTGGGAAAGTTGGTAGCTCTATCACATACAATTTATACAGTGTGGGAAAGTTTTTAGCTCTATAACGTACAAATTATACAGTGTGGGAAAGTTGGTAGCTCTATCAAGTACAATTTATACAGTGTGGGAAAGTTGGTAGCTCTATCAAGTACAATTTATACAGTGTAGGAAAGTTGGTAGCTCTATCACATACAATTTATACAGTATGGGAAAGTTGGTAGCTCAATCACGTACAATTTATACAGTGTGGGAAAGTGGGTAGCTCTATCACGTACAATTTATACAGTGTGGAAAAGTTGGTAGTCCGATCATGTACAATTTATACAGTGTGGGAAAGTTGGTAGCTCTATCAAGTACAATTTATACAGTGTGGGGAAGTTGGTAGCTCTATCAAGTACAATTTATACAGTGTGGGAAAGTTGGTAGCTCTATCACGTACAATTTTAAAAGTGTGGGAAAGTTGTTAGCTCTATCACGTACAATTGATACAGTGTGGGAATTTTGGTAGCTCTATCTCGTACAATTTATACATTGTGGGAAAGTTGGTAGCTCTATCACGTACAATTTAAAAAGTGTGGGAAAGTTGGTAGGTCTATCACGTACTATTTATACAGTGTGGGAAAGTTGGTAGCTCTATCACGTACAATTGATACAGTGTGGGAAAGTTGGTAGGTCTATCATGTTCAATTTATACAGTGTGGGAAAATTGGTAGCTCTATCACGTGCAATTTATACAGTCTGGGAAAGTTGGTAGCTCTATCACGTAAAATTTATGCAGTGTGGGAAGGTTGGTAGCTCTATCACGTACAATTAATACAGTGTGGGAAAGTTGGTAGCTCTATCGTTCAATTTATACAGTGTGGGAAATTTGGTAGCTCTATCACGTACAATTGATACAGTGTGGGAAAGTTGGTAGCTCTATCACGTACAAATTATACAGTATGGGAAAGTTGGTAGCTCAATCATGTACAATTTATATAGTGTGTGAAAGTTGGTAGCTCTATCACGTACAATTTGTGAAGTGTGGAAAAGTTGGTAGCTAAATCACGTAAAATTTATACAGTGTGGGAAAGTTTGTAGCTCTATCAAGTACAATTGATACAGTGTGGGAAAGTTGGTACCTCTATCACGTACAATTTATACAGTATGGGAAAGTTGGTAGCTCAATCACATACAATTTATAGAGTGTGGGAAAGTTGGTAGCTCTATCACATACAATTTATACAGTGTGGGAAAGTTTTTAGCTCTATAACGTACAAATTATACAGTGTGGGAAATTAGGTAGGTCTATCACGTACTATTTATACAGTGTGGGAATGTTGGTAGCTCTATCACGTACAATTGATACAGTGTGGGAAAGTTGGTAGGTCTATCACGTACAAATTATACAGTATGGGAAAGTTGGTAGCTCAATCATGTACAATTTATACAGTGTGTGAAAGTTGGTAGCTCTATCACGTACAATTTATACAGTGTGGAAAAGTTTGTAGTCCAATCATGTACAATTTATACAGTGTGGGAAAGTTGGTAGCTCTATCACGTACAATTTATACAGTGTGGGAAAGTTGGTAGCTCTATCATACAATTTATAGAGTGTGGGAAAGTTGGTAGCTCTATCAAGTACAATTGATACAGTGTGGGAAGGTTGGTAGCTCTATCACGTACAATTTATACAGTGTGGGAAAGTTGGTAGCTCTATCATACAATTTATAGAGTGTGGGAAAGTTGGTAGCTCTATCAAGTACAATTGATACAGTGTGGGAAAGTTGGTAGCTCTATCACGAAAAATTTGAAAAGTGTGGGAAAGTTGGTAGGTCTATCACGTACTATTTATACAGTGTGGGAAAGTTGGTAGCTCTATCACGTACAACTTATACAGTGTGGGAAAGTTGGTAGGTCTATCACGTTCAATTTATACAGTGTGGGAAAATTGGTAGCTCTATCACGTGCAATTTATATAGTCTGGGAAAGTTGGTAGCTCTATCACCTAAAATTTATGCAGTGTGGGAAGGTTGGTAGCTCTATCACGTATAATTAATACAGTGTGGGAAAGTTGGTAGCTCTATCGTACAATTTATACAGTGTGTGAAAGTTGGTAGCTCTATCACGTACAATTTATACAGTGTGGAAATGTTTGTAGTCCAATCATGTACAATTTATACAGTGTGAGAAAGTTGATAGCTCTATCACGTACAATTTATACAGTATGGGAAAGTTGGTAGCTCAATCAGGTACAATTTATACAGTGTCCGAAAGTTGGTAGCTCTATCACGTACATTTTATAAAGTGTGGGAAATTTGGTACCTCTATCACGTACAATTTATACAGTATGGGAAAGTTGGTAGCTCCATCACGTACAATTTATACAGTGTGGGAAAGTTGGTAGCTCTATCACGTACAATTTATACAGTGTGGGAAAGTTGGTACCTCTATCTTGTACAATTTATGCAGTATGGGAAAGTTGGTAGCTCAATCACGTACAATTTCTACAGTGTGGGACAGTTGGTAGCTCTATCACGTTCAATTTATACAGTGTGGGAAAATTGGTAGCTCTATCACGTGCAATTTATACAGTCTGGGAAAGTTGGTAGCTCTATCACGTAAAATTTATGCAGTGTGGGAAGGTTGGTAGCTCTATCACGTACAATTAATACAGTGTGGGAAAGTTGGTAGCTCTATCGTACAATTTATAGGGTGTGGGAAATTTGGTAGCACTATCACGTACAATTGATACAGTGTGGGAAAGTTGGTAGCTCTATCACGTACAAATTATACAGTATTGGAAAGTTGGTAGCTCAATCATGTACAATTTATACAGTGTGTGAAAGTTGGTAGCTCTATCACGTACAATTTATACAGTGTGGAAAAGTTTGTAGTCCAATCATGTACAGTTTATACAGTGTGGGAAAGTTGTTTGCTCTATCACGTACAATTTATACAGTGTGGGAAAGTTGGTAGCTCTATCATACAATTTATAGAGTGTGGGATAGTTGGTAGCTCTATCAAGTACAATTGATACAGTGTGGGAAAGTTGGTAGCTCTATCACGTACAATTTAAAAAGTGTGGAAAAGTTGGTAGGTCTATCACGTACAATTTAAAAAGTGTGGGAAAGTTGGTAGGTCTATCACGTTCAATTTATACAGTGTGGGAAAAGTGGTAGCTCTATCACTTGCAATTTATACAGTCTGGGAAAGTTGGTAGCTCTATCAAGTAAAATTTATGCAGTGTGGGAAGGTTGGTAGCTCTATCACGTACAATTAATACAGTGTGGGAAAGTTGGTAGCTCTATCGTACAATTTATAGAGTGTGGGAAATTTGGTAGCTCTATCACGTATAATTGATACAGCGTGGGAAAGTTGGTTGCTCTATCACGTACAAATTATACAGTATGGGAAATTTGGTAGCTCAATCATGTACAATTTATATAGTGTGTGAAAGTTGGTAGCTCTATCACGTACAATTTATAGTGTGGAAAAGTTTGTAGTCCAATCATGTACAATTTATACAGTGTGGGAAAGTTGGTAGCTCTATCATGTACAATTTATACAGTATGGGAAAGTTGGTAGCTCAATCAGGTACAATTTATACAGTGTGCGAACGTTGGTAGCTCTATCACGTACAATTTATACAGTGTGGGAGCGTTGGTACCTCTATCACGTACAATTTATACAGTATGGGAATGTTGGTAGCTCAATCACATACAATTTATACAGTGTGGGAAAGTTGGTAGCTCTATCACGTACAATTTATACAGTGTGGGAAAGTTGGTACCTCTATTATGTACAATTTATGCAGTATGGGAAAGTTGGTAGCTCAATCATGTACAATTTCTACAGTGTGGGAATGTTGGTAGCTCTATCAGTCCAAATTATACAGTGTTGGAAAATTGGTAGCTCTATTACGTACAATTTATACAGTATTGGAAAGTTGGTAGCTCTATCACGTACAATTTATACAGTGTGGAAAAGTTGGTAGTCCGATCATGTACAATTTATACAGTGTGGGAGAGTTGGTAGCTCTATCAAGTACAATTTATACAGTGTGGGGAAGTTGGTAGCTCTATCAAGTACAATTTATACAGTGTGGGAAAGTTGGTAGCTCCATCACGTACAATTGTAAAAGTGTGGGAAAGTTGTTAGCTCCATCACGTACAATTGATACAGTGTGGGAAAGTTGGTAGCTCTATCACGTAGAAATTATACAGTATGGGAAAGTTGGTAGCTCTATCACGTACAATTTATATAGTGTGGAAAAGTTTGTCGTCCAATCATGTACAATTTATACAGTGTGGGAAAGTTGGTAGCTCTATCACGTACAATTTATACAGTGTGGGAAAGTTGGTAGCTCTATCATACAATTGATAGAGTGTGGGAAAGTTGGTAGCTCTATCAAGTACAATTGATACAGTGTGGGAAGGTTGGTAGCTCTATCACGTACAATTTATACAGTGTGGGAAAGTTGGTAGCTCTATCATACAATTTATAGAGTGTGGGAAAGTTGGTAGCTCTATCAAGTACAATTGATACAGTGTGGGAAAGTTGGTAGCTCTATCACGTACAATTTAAAAAGTGTGGGAAAGTTGGTAGGTCTATCACGTACTATTTATACAGTGTGGGAAAGTTGGTAGCTCTATCACGTAGAACTGATACAGTGTGGGAAAGTTGGTAGGTCTATCACGTTCAATTTATACAGTGTGGTAAAATTGGTAGCTCTATCACGAGCAATTTATATAGTCTGGGAAAGTTGGTAGCTCCATCACGTAAAATTTATGCAGTGTGGGAAGGTTGGTAGCTCTATCACGTATAATTAATACAGTGTGGGAAAGTTGGTAGCTCTATCGTACAATTTATACAGTGTGGGAAATTTGGTAGCTCTATCACGTACAATTGAAACAGTGTGGGAAAGTTGGTAGCTCTATCACGTACAATTTATACAGTGTGGAAATGTTTGTAGTCCAATCATGTACAATTTATACAGTGTGAGAAAGTTGGTAGCTCAATCATGTACAATTTATATAGTGTGTGAAAGTTGGTAGCTCTATCACGTACAATTTATACAGTGTGGAAATGTTTGTAGTCCAATCATGTACAATTTATACAGTGTGAGAAAGTTGATAGCTCTATCACGTACAATTTATACAGTATGGGAAAGTTGGTAGCTCAATCAGGTACAATTTATACAGTGTCCGAAAGTTGGTAGCTCTATCACGTACATTTTATAAAGTGTGGGAAATTTGGTACCTCTATCACGTACAATTTATACAGTATGGGAAAGTTGGTAGCTCCTTCACGTACAATTTATACAGTGTGGGAAAGTTGGTAGCTCTATCACGTACAATTTATACAGTGTGGGAAAGTTGGTACCTCTATCATGTACAATTTATGCAGTCTGGAAAAGTTGGTAGCTCAATCACGTACAATTTCTACAGTGTGGGACAGTTGGTAGCTCTATCACGTACAAATTATACAGTGTAGGAACGTTGGTAGCTCTCTCACCTTCAATTTATACAGTGTGGGAAAATTGGTAGCTCTATCACGTGCAATTTATACAGTCTGGGAAAGTTGGTTGCTCTATCACGTAAAATTTATGCAGTGTGGGAAGGTTGGTAGCTCTATCACGTACAATTAATACAGTGTGGGAAAGTTGGTAGCTCTATCGTACAATTTATAGGGTGTGGTAAATTTGGTAGCACTATCACGTACAATTGATACAGTGTGGGAAAGTTGGTAGCTCTATCACGTACAAATTATACAGTATTGGAAAGTTGGTAGCTCAATCATGTACAATTTATACAGTGTGTGAAAGTTGGTAGCTCTATCACGTACAATTTATACAGTGTGGAAAAGTTTGTAGTCCAATCATGTACAGTTTATACAGTGTGGGAAAGTTGGTAGCTCTATCACGTACAATTTATACAGTGTGGGAAAGTTGGTAGCTCTATCATACAATTTATAGAGTGTGGGATAGTTGGTAGCTCTATCAAGTACAATTGATACAGTGTGGGAAAGTTGGTAGCTCTATCACGTACAATTTAAAAAGTGTGGAAAAGTTGGTAGGTCCATCACGTACAATTTAAAAAGTGTGGGAAAGTTGGTAGGTCTATCACGTTCAATTTATACAGTGTGGGAAAAGTGGTAGCTCTATCACTTGCAATTTATACAGTCTGGGAAAGTTGGTAGCTCTATCAAGTAAAATTTATGCAGTGTGGGAAGGTTGGTAGGTCTATCACGTACAATTAATACAGTGTGGGAAAGTTGGTAGCTCTATCGTACAATTTATAGAGTGTGGGAAATTTGGTAGCTCTATCACGTATAATTGATACAGCGTGGGAAAGTTGGTTGCTCTATCACGTACAAATTATACAGTACGGGAAATTTGGTAGCTCAATCATGTACAATTTATATAGTGTGTGAAAGTTGTTAGCTCTATCACGTACAATTTATAGTGTGGAAAAGTTTGTAGTCCAATCATGTACAATTTATACAGTGTGGGAAAGTTGGTAGCTCTATCATGTACAATTTATACAGTATGGGAAAGTTGGTAGGTCAATCAGGTACAATTTATACAGTGTGCGAACGTTGGTAGCTCTATCACGTACAATTTATACAGTGTGGGAGCGTTGGTACCTCTATCACGTACAATTTATACAGTATGGGAATGTTGGTAGCTCAATCACATACAATTTATACAGTGTGGGAAAGTTGGTAGCTCTATCACGTACAATTTATACAGTGTGGGAAAGTTGGTACCTCTATTATGTACAATTTATGCAGTATGGGAAAGTTGGTAGCTCAATCATGTACAATTTCTACAGTGTGGGAATGTTGGTAGCTCTATCAGTCCAAATTATACAGTGTTGGAAAATTGGTAGCTCTATTACGTACAATTTATACAGTATGGGAAAGTTGGTAGCTCTATCACGTACAATTTATATAGTGTGGAAAAGTTGGTAGTCCGATCATGTACAATTTATACAGTGTGGGAGAGTTGGTAGCTCTATCAAGTACAATTTATACAGTGTGGGGAAGTTGGTAGCTCTATCAAGTACAATTTATACAGTGTGGGAAAGTTGGTAGCTCCATCACGTACAATTGTAAAAGTGTGGGAAAGTTGTTAGCTCCATCACGTACAATTGATACAGTGTGGGAAAGTTGGTAGCTCTATCACGTAGAAATTATACAGTATGGGAAAGTTGGTAGCTCTATCACGTACAATTTATATAGTGTGGAAAAGTTTGTCGTCCAATCATGTACAATTTATACAGTGTGGGAAAGTTGGTAGCTCTATCACGTACAATTTATACAGTGTGGGAAAGTTGGTAGCTCTATCATACAATTGATAGAGTGTGGGAAAGTTGGTAGCTCTATCAAGTACAATTGATACAGTGTGGGAAGGTTGGTAGCTCTATCACGTACAATTTATACAGTGTGGGAAAGTTGGTAGCTCTATCATACAATTTATAGAGTGTGGGAAAGTTGGTAGCTCTATCAAGTACAATTGATACAGTGTGGGAAAGTTGGTAGCTCTATCACGTACAATTTAAAAAGTGTGGGAAAGTTGGTAGGTCTATCACGTACTATTTATACAGTGTGGGAAAGTTGGTAGCTCTATCACGTAGAACTGATACAGTGTGGGAAAGTTGGTAGGTCTATCACGTTCAATTTATACAGTGTGGTAAAATTGGTAGCTCTATCACGTGCAATTTATATAGTCTGGGAAAGTTGGTAGCTCCATCACGTAAAATTTATGCAGTGTGGGAAGGTTGGTAGCTCTATCACGTATAATTAATACAGTGTGGGAAAGTTGGTAGCTCTATCGTACAATTTATACAGTGTGGGAAATTTGGTAGCTCTATCACGTACAATTGAAACAGTGTGGGAAAGTTGGTAGCTCTATCACGTACAATTTATACAGTGTGGAAATGTTTGTAGTCCAATCATGTACAATTTATACAGTGTGAGAAAGTTGGTAGCTCAATCATGTACAATTTATATAGTCTGGGAAAGTTGGTACCTCTATCACGTACAATTTATACAGTATGGGAAAGTTGGTAGCTCCTTCACGTACAATTTATACAGTGTGGGAAAGTTGGTAGCTCTATCACGTACAATTTATACAGTGTGGGAAAGTTGGTACCTCTATCATGTACAATTTATGCAGTCTGGAAAAGTTGGTAGCTCAATCACGTACAATTTCTACAGTGTGGGACAGTTGGTAGCTCTATCACGTACAAATTATACAGTGTAGGAACGTTGGTAGCTCTCTCACCTTCAATTTATACAGTGTGGGAAAATTGGTAGCTCTATCACGTGCAATTTATACAGTCTGGGAAAGTTGGTAGCTCTATCACGTAAAATTTATGCAGTGTGGGAAGGTTGGTAGCTCTATCACGTACAATTAATACAGTGTGGGAAAGTTGGTAGCTCTATCGTACAATTTATAGGGTGTGGTAAATTTGGTAGCACTATCACGTACAATTGATACAGTGTGGGAAAGTTGGTAGCTCTATCACGTACAAATTATACAGTATTGGAAAGTTGGTAGTCCAATCATGTACAGTTTATACAGTGTGGGAAAGTTGGTAGCTCTATCACGTACAATTTATACAGTGTGGGAAAGTTGGTAGCTCTATCATACAATTTATAGAGTGTGGGATAGTTGGTAGCTCTATCAAGTACAATTGATACAGTGTGGGAAAGTTGGTAGCTCTATCACGTACAATTTAAAAAGTGTGGAAAAGTTGGTAGGTCCATCACGTACAATTTAAAAAGTGTGGGAAAGTTGGTAGGTCTATCACGTTCAATTTATACAGTGTGGGAAAAGTGGTAGCTCTATCACTTGCAATTTATACAGTCTGGGAAAGTTGGTAGCTCTATCAAGTAAAATTTATGCAGTGTGGGAAGGTTGGTAGGTCTATCACGTACAATTAATACAGTGTGGGAAAGTTGGTAGCTCTATCGTACAATTTATAGAGTGTGGGAAATTTGGTAGCTCTATCACGTATAATTGATACAGCGTGGGAAAGTTGGTTGCTCTATCACGTACAAATTATACAGTACGGGAAATTTGGTAGCTCAATCATGTACAATTTATATAGTGTGTGAAAGTTGTTAGCTCTATCACGTACAATTTATAGTGTGGAAAAGTTTGTAGTCCAATCATGTACAATTTATACAGTGTGGGAAAGTTGGTAGCTCTATCATGTACAATTTATACAGTATGGGAAAGTTGGTAGGTCAATCAGGTACAATTTATACAGTGTGCGAACGTTAGTAGCTCTATCACGTACAATTTATACAGTGTGGGAGCGTTGGTACCTCTATCACGTACAATTTATACAGTATGGGAAAGTTGGTAGCTCATTCACATACAATTTATACAGTGTGGGAAAGTTGGTAGCTCTATCACGTACAATTTAGACAGTGTGGGAAAGTTGGTAGCTCTATTATGTACAATTTATGCAGTATGGGAAAGTTGGTAGCTCAATCATTTACAATTTCTACAGTATGGGAAAGTTGGTAGCTCTATCAGTCCAAATTATACAGTGTTGGAAAATTGGTAGCTCTATTACGTACAATTTATACAGTATGGGAAAGTTGGTAGCTCTATCACGTACAATTTATACAGTGTGGAAAAGTTGGTAGTCCGATCATGTACAATTTATACAGTGTGGGAGAGTTGGTAGCTCTATTAAGTACAATTTATACAGTCTGGGGAAGTTGGTAGCTCTATCAAGTACAATTTATACAGTGTGGGAAAGTTGGTAGCTCCATCACGTACAATTGTAAAAGTGTGGGAAAGTTGTTAGCTCTATCACGTACAATTGATACAGTGTGGGAAAGTTGGTAGCTCTATCACGTAGAAATTATACAGTATGGGAAAGTTGGTAGCTCAATCATGTACAAATTATATAGTGTGTGAAAGTTGGTAGCTCTATCACGTACAATTTATACAGTGTGGAAATGTTTGTAGTCCAATCATGTACAATTTATACAGTGTGAGAAAGTTGATAGCTCTATCACGTACAATTTATACAGTATGGGAAAGTTGGTAGCTCAATCAGGTACAATTTATACAGTGTCCGAAAGTTGGTAGCTCTATCACGTACATTTTATAAAGTGTGGGAAATTTGGTACCTCTATCACGTACAATTTATACAGTATGGGAAAGTTGGTAGCTCCATCACGTACAATTTATACAGTGTGGGAAAGTTGGTAGCTCTATCACGTACAATTTATACAGTGTGGGAAAGTTGGTACCTCTATCATGTACAATTTATGCAGTATGGGAAAGTTGGTAGCTCAATCACGTACAATTTCTACAGTGTGGGAAAGTTGGTAGCTCTATCACGTACAAATTATACAGTGTAGGAAAGTTGGTAGCTCTATCACGTTCAATTTATACAGTGTGGGAAAATTGGTAGCTCTATCACGTGCAATTTATACAGTGTGGGAAGGTTGGTAGCTCTATCACGTACAATTAATACAGTGTGGGAAAGTTGGTAGCTCTATCGTACAATTTATAGCGTGTGGGAAGTTTGGTAGCACTATCACGTACAATTGATAGAGTGTGGGAAAGTTGGTAGCTCTATCACGTACAATTTATACAGAGTGGGAAAATTGGTAGCTCTATCACGTACAATTTATACAGTGTGGGAAAGTTGGTAGCTCTATGTCGTACAATTTATACATTGTTAGAAAGTTGGTAGCTCTATCACATACAATTTATGCAGTGTGGGAAAGTTGGTAGCTCTATCACGTACAATAGATACAGTGTGGGAAATTTAGTAGCTCTCTCTCGTACAATTTATACATTGTGGGAAAGTTTTTAGCTCTATAACGTACAAATTATACAGTGTGGGAAAGTTGGTAGCTCTATCAAGTACAATTTATACAGTGTGGGAAAGTTGGTAGCTCTATCAAGTACAATTTATACAGTGTGGGAAAGTTGGTACCTCTATCACGTACAATTTATACAGTATGGGAAAGTTGATAGCTCAAACACATACAAATTATACAGTGTTGGAAAGTTGGTAGCTCTATCACGTACAATTTATACAGAGTGGGAAAATTGGTAGCTCTATCACGTACAATTTATAGAGTGTGGGAAAGTTGGTAGCACTATCTCGTACAATTTATACATTGTAGGAAAGTATGTAGCTCTATCACATACAATTTATGCAGTGTGGAAAAGTTGGTAGCTCTATCACGTACAATTGATACAGTGTGGAAAATTTGGTAGCTGCATCACGTAAAATTTATACAGTGTGGGAAAGTTGGTAGCTCTATCAAGTACAATTTATACAGTGTGGGAAAGTTGGTACCTCTATCACGTACAATTTATACAGTGTGGGAAAGTTGGTACCTCTATCACGTACAATTTATACAGTGTGGGAAAGTTGGTACCTCTATCACGTACAATTTATACAGTATGGGAAAGTTGGTAGCTCAATCACGTACAATTTATACAGTGTGGGAAAGTTGGTAGCTCTATCACGTACAATTTATACAGTGTGGGAAAGTTGGTAGCTCTATCACGTACAAATTATACAGTATTGGAAAGTTGGTAGCTCAATCATGTACAATTTATACAGTGTGTGAAAGTTGGTAGCTCTATCACGTACAATTTATACAGTGTGGAAAAGTTTGTAGTCCAATCATGTACAGTTTATACAGTGTGGGAAAGTTGGTAGCTCTATCACGTACAATTTATACAGTGTGGGAAAGTTGGTAGCTCTATCATACAATTTATAGAGTGTGGGATAGTTGGTAGCTCTATCAAGTACAATTGATACAGTGTGGGAAAGTTGGTAGCTCTATCACGTACAATTTAAAAAGTGTGGAAAAGTTGGTAGGTCCATCACGTACAATTTAAAAAGTGTGGGAAAGTTGGTAGGTCTATCACGTTCAATTTATACAGTGTGGGAAAAGTGGTAGCTCTATCACTTGCAATTTATACAGTCTGGGAAAGTTGGTAGCTCTATCAAGTAAAATTTATGCAGTGTGGGAAGGTTGGTAGGTCTATCACGTACAATTAATACAGTGTGGGAAAGTTGGTAGCTCTATCGTACAATTTATAGAGTGTGGGAAATTTGGTAGCTCTATCACGTATAATTGATACAGCGTGGGAAAGTTGGTTGCTCTATCACGTACAAATTATACAGTACGGGAAATTTGGTAGCTCAATCATGTACAATTTATATAGTGTGTGAAAGTTGTTAGCTCTATCACGTACAATTTATAGTGTGGAAAAGTTTGTAGTCCAATCATGTACAATTTATACAGTGTGGGAAAGTTGGTAGCTCTATCATGTACAATTTATACAGTATGGGAAAGTTGGTAGGTCAATCAGGTACAATTTATACAGTGTGCGAACGTTGGTAGCTCTATCACGTACAATTTATACAGTGTGGGAGCGTTGGTACCTCTATCACGTACAATTTATACAGTATGGGAAAGTTGGTAGCTCATTCACATACAATTTATACAGTGTGGGAAAGTTGGTAGCTCTATCACGTACAATTTAGACAGTGTGGGAAAGTTGGTAGCTCTATTATGTACAATTTATGCAGTATGGGAAAGTTGGTAGCTCAATCATTTACAATTTCTACAGTATGGGAAAGTTGGTAGCTCTATCAGTCCAAATTATACAGTGTTGGAAAATTGGTAGCTCTATTACGTACAATTTATACAGTATGGGAAAGTTGGTTGCTCTATCACGTACAATTTATACAGTGTGGAAAAGTTGGTAGTCCGATCATGTACAATTTATACAGTGTGGGAGAGTTGGTAGCTCTATCAAGTACAATTTATACAGTCTGGGGAAGTTGGTAGCTCTATCAAGTACAATTTATACAGTGTGGGAAAGTTGGTAGCTCCATCACGTACAATTGTAAAAGTGTGGGAAAGTTGTTAGCTCTATCACGTACAATTGATACAGTGTGGGAAAGTTGGTAGCTCTATCACGTAGAAATTATACAGTATGGGAAAGTTGGTAGCTCAATCATGTACAAATTATATAGTGTGTGAAAGTTGGTAGCTCTATCACGTACAATTTATACAGTGTGGAAATGTTTGTAGTCCAATCATGTACAATTTATACAGTGTGAGAAAGTTGATAGCTCTATCACGTACAATTTATACAGTATGGGAAAGTTGGTAGCTCAATCAGGTACAATTTATACAGTGTCCGAAAGTTGGTAGCTCTATCACGTACATTTTATAAAGTGTGGGAAATTTGGTACCTCTATCACGTACAATTTATACAGTATGGGAAAGTTGGTAGCTCCATCACGTACAATTTATACAGTGTGGGAAAGTTGGTAGCTCTATCACGTACAATTTATACAGTGTGGGAAAGTTGGTACCTCTATCATGTACAATTTATGCAGTATGGGAAAGTTGGTAGCTCAATCACGTACAATTTCTACAGTGTGGGAAAGTTGGTAGCTCTATCACGTACAAATTATACAGTGTAGGAAAGTTGGTAGCTCTATCACGTTCAATTTATACAGTGTTTTAAAATTGGTAGCTCTATCACGTGCAATTTATACAGTGTGGGAAGGTTGGTAGCTCTATCACGTACAATTAATACAGTGTGGGAAAGTTGGTAGCTCTATCGTACAATTTATAGCGTGTGGGAAGTTTGGTAGCACTATCACGTACAATAAATAGAGTGTGGGAAAGTTGGTAGCTCTATCACGTACAATTTATACAGAGTGGGAAAATTGGTAGCTCTATCACGTACAATTTATACAGTGTGGGAAAGTTGGTAGCTCTATGTCGTACAATTTATACATTGTAGGAAAGTTGGTAGCTCTATCACATACAATTTATGCAGTGTGGGAAAGTTGGTAGCTCTATCACGTACAATAGATACAGTGTGGGAAATTTAGTAGCTCTCTCTCGTACAATTTATACATTGTGGGAAAGTTTTTAGCTCTATAACGTACAAATTATACAGTGTGGGAAAGTTGGTAGCTCTATCAAGTACAATTTATACAGTGTGGGAAAGTTGGTAGCTCTATCAAGTACAATTTATACAGTGTGGGAAAGTTGGTACCTCTATCACGTACAATTTATACAGTATGGGAAAGTTGATAGCTCAAACACATACAAATTATACAGTGTTGGAAAGTTGGTAGCTCTATCACGTACAATTTATACAGAGTGGGAAAATTGGTAGCTCTATCACGTACAATTTATAGAGTGTGGGAAAGTTGGTAGCACTATCTCGTACAATTTATACATTGTAGGAAAGTATGTAGCTCTATCACATACAATTTATGCAGTGTGGAAAAGTTGGTAGCTCTATCACGTACAATTGATACAGTGTGGAAAATTTGGTAGCTGCATCACGTAAAATTTATACAGTGTGGGAAAGTTGGTAGCTCTATCAAGTACAATTTATACAGTGTGGGAAAGTTGGTACCTCTATCACGTACAATTTATACAGTGTGGGAAAGTTGGTACCTCTATCACGTACAATTTATACAGTGTGGGAAAGTTGGTACCTCTATCACGTACAATTTATACAGTATGGGAAAGTTGGTAGCTCAATCACGTACAATTTATACAGTGTGGGAAAGTTGGTAGCTCTATCACGTACAATTTATACAGTGTGGGAAAGTTGGTACCTCTATCATGTACAATTTATGCAGTATGGGAAAGTTGGTAGCTCAATCACCTACAATTTCTACAGTGTGGGAAAGTTGGTAGCTCTATCACGTACAAATTATACAGTGTTGGAAATTTGGTAGCTCTATCACGTACAATTTATACAGTATGGGAAAGTTGGTAGCTCTATCACGTACAATTTATACAGTGTGGAAAAGTTGGTAGTCCGATCATGTACAATTTATACAGTGTGGGAGAGTTGGTAGCTCTATCAAGTACAATTTATACAGTCTGGGGAAGTTGGTAGCTCTATCAAGTACAATTTATACAGTGTGGGAAAGTTGGTAGCTCCATCACGTACAATTGTAAAAGTGTGGGAAAGTTGTTAGCTCTATCACGTACAATTGATACAGTGTGGGAAAGTTGGTAGCTCTATCACGTAGAAATTATACAGTATGGGAAAGTTGGTAGCTCAATCATGTACAAATTATATAGTGTGTGAAAGTTGGTAGATCTATCACGTACAATTTATACAGTGTGGAAATGTTTGTAGTCCAATCATGTACAATTTATACAGTGTGAGAAAGTTGATAGCTCTATCACGTACAATTTATACAGTATGGGAAAGTTGGTAGCACAATCAGGTACAATTTATACAGTGTCCGAAAGTTGGTAGCTCTATCACGTACATTTTATAAAGTGTGGGAAATTTGGTACCTCTATCACGTACAATTTATACAGTATGGGAAAGTTGGTAGCTCTATCACGTACAAATTATACAGTGTAGGAAAGTTGGTAGCTCTATCACGTTCAATTTATACAGTGTGGGAAAATTGGTAGCTCTATCACGTGCAATTTATACAGTGTGGGAAGGTTGGTAGCTCTATCACGTACAATTAATACAGTGTGGGAAAGTTGGTAGCTCTATCGTACAATTTATAGCGTGTGGGAAATTTGGTAGCACTATCACGTACAATTGATAGAGTGTGGGAAAGTTGGTAGCTCTATCACGTACAAATTATACAGTATTGGAAAGTTGGTAGCTCAATCATGTACAATTAATACAGTGTGTGAAAGTTGGTAGCTCTATCACGTACAATTTATACAGTGTGGAAAAGTTTGTAGTCCAATCATGTACAGTTTATACAGTGTGGGAAAGTTGGTAGCTCTATCACGTACAATTTATACAATGTGGGAAAGTTGGTAGCTCTATCATACAATTTATAGAGTGTGGGATAGTTGGTAGCTCTATCTCGTACAACTTATACATTGTAGGATAGTTGGTAGCTCTATCACATACAATTTATACAATGTGGGAAAGTTGGGAGCTCTATCACGTACAAATTATACAGTATTGGAAATTTGGTGGCTATATCACGTACAATTTATACAGAGTGGGAAAATTGGTAGCTCTATCACGTACAATTTATACAGTGTGGGAAAGTTGGTAGCTCTATCACATACAATTTATACAGTGTGGGAAAGTTTTTAGCTCTATAACGTACAAATTATACAGTGTGGGAAAGTTGGTAGCTCTATCAAGTACAATTTATACAGTGTGGGAAAGTTGGTAGCTCTATCAAGTACAATTTATACAGTGTAGGAAAGTTGGTAGCTCTATCACATACAATTTATACAGTATGGGAAAGTTGGTAGCTCAATCACGTACAATTTATACAGTGTGGGAAAGTGGGTAGCTCTATCACGTACAATTTATACAGTGTGGAAAAGTTGGTAGTCCGATCATGTACAATTTATACAGTGTGGGAAAGTTGGTAGCTCTATCACGTACAATTTATATAGTGTGGAAAAGTTTGTCGTCCAATCATGTACAATTTATACAGTGTGGGAAAGTTGGTAGCTCTATCACGTACAATTTATACAGTGTGGGAAAGTTGGTAGCTCTATCATACAATTGATAGAGTGTGGGAAAGTTGGTAGCTCTATCAAGTACAATTGATACAGTGTGGGAAGGTTGGTAGCTCTATCACGTACAATTTATACAGTGTGGGAAAGTTGGTAGCTCTATCATACAATTTATAGAGTGTGGGAAAGTTGGTAGCTCTATCAAGTACAATTGATACAGTGTGGGAAAGTTGGTAGCTCTATCACGTACAATTTAAAAAGTGTGGGAAAGTTGGTAGGTCTATCACGTACTATTTATACAGTGTGGGAAAGTTGGTAGCTCTATCACGTAGAACTGATACAGTGTGGGAAAGTTGGTAGGTCTATCACGTTCAATTTATACAGTGTGGTAAAATTGGTAGCTCTATCACGTGCAATTTATATAGTCTGGGAAAGTTGGTAGCTCCATCACGTAAAATTTATGCAGTGTGGGAAGGTTGGTAGCTCTATCACGTATAATTAATACAGTGTGGGAAAGTTGGTAGCTCTATCGTACAATTTATACAGTGTGGGAAATTTGGTAGCTCTATCACGTACAATTGAAACAGTGTGGGAAAGTTGGTAGCTCTATCACGTACAATTTATACAGTGTGGAAATGTTTGTAGTCCAATCATGTACAATTTATACAGTGTGAGAAAGTTGGTAGCTCAATCATGTACAATTTATATAGTCTGGGAAAGTTGGTACCTCTATCACGTACAATTTATACAGTATGGGAAAGTTGGTAGCTCCTTCACGTACAATTTATACAGTGTGGGAAAGTTGGTAGCTCTATCACGTACAATTTATACAGTGTGGGAAAGTTGGTACCTCTATCATGTACAATTTATGCAGTCTGGAAAAGTTGGTAGCTCAATCACGTACAATTTCTACAGTGTGGGACAGTTGGTAGCTCTATCACGTACAAATTATACAGTGTAGGAACGTTGGTAGCTCTCTCACCTTCAATTTATACAGTGTGGGAAAATTGGTAGCTCTATCACGTGCAATTTATACAGTCTGGGAAAGTTGGTAGCTCTATCACGTAAAATTTATGCAGTGTGGGAAGGTTGGTAGCTCTATCACGTACAATTAATACAGTGTGGGAAAGTTGGTAGCTCTATCGTACAATTTATAGGGTGTGGTAAATTTGGTAGCACTATCACGTACAATTGATACAGTGTGGGAAAGTTGGTAGCTCTATCACGTACAAATTATACAGTATTGGAAAGTTGGTAGTCCAATCATGTACAGTTTATACAGTGTGGGAAAGTTGGTAGCTCTATCACGTACAATTTATACAGTGTGGGAAAGTTGGTAGCTCTATCATACAATTTATAGAGTGTGGGATAGTTGGTAGCTCTATCAAGTACAATTGATACAGTGTGGGAAAGTTGGTAGCTCTATCACGTACAATTTAAAAAGTGTGGAAAAGTTGGTAGGTCCATCACGTACAATTTAAAAAGTGTGGGAAAGTTGGTAGGTCTATCACGTTCAATTTATACAGTGTGGGAAAAGTGGTAGCTCTATCACTTGCAATTTATACAGTCTGGGAAAGTTGGTAGCTCTATCAAGTAAAATTTATGCAGTGTGGGAAGGTTGGTAGGTCTATCACGTACAATTAATACAGTGTGGGAAAGTTGGTAGCTCTATCGTACAATTTATAGAGTGTGGGAAATTTGGTAGCTCTATCACGTATAATTGATACAGCGTGGGAAAGTTGGTTGCTCTATCACGTACAAATTATACAGTACGGGAAATTTGGTAGCTCAATCATGTACAATTTATATAGTGTGTGAAAGTTGTTAGCTCTATCACGTACAATTTATAGTGTGGAAAAGTTTGTAGTCCAATCATGTACAATTTATACAGTGTGGGAAAGTTGGTAGCTCTATCATGTACAATTTATACAGTATGGGAAAGTTGGTAGGTCAATCAGGTACAATTTATACAGTGTGCGAACGTTAGTAGCTCTATCACGTACAATTTATACAGTGTGGGAGCGTTGGTACCTCTATCACGTACAATTTATACAGTATGGGAAAGTTGGTAGCTCATTCACATACAATTTATACAGTGTGGGAAAGTTGGTAGCTCTATCACGTACAATTTAGACAGTGTGGGAAAGTTGGTAGCTCTATTATGTACAATTTATGCAGTATGGGAAAGTTGGTAGCTCAATCATTTACAATTTCTACAGTATGGGAAAGTTGGTAGCTCTATCAGTCCAAATTATACAGTGTTGGAAAATTGGTAGCTCTATTACGTACAATTTATACAGTATGGGAAAGTTGGTAGCTCTATCACGTACAATTTATACAGTGTGGAAAAGTTGGTAGTCCGATCATGTACAATTTATACAGTGTGGGAGAGTTGGTAGCTCTATTAAGTACAATTTATACAGTCTGGGGAAGTTGGTAGCTCTATCAAGTACAATTTATACAGTGTGGGAAAGTTGGTAGCTCCATCACGTACAATTGTAAAAGTGTGGGAAAGTTGTTAGCTCTATCACGTACAATTGATACAGTGTGGGAAAGTTGGTAGCTCTATCACGTAGAAATTATACAGTATGGGAAAGTTGGTAGCTCAATCATGTACAAATTATATAGTGTGTGAAAGTTGGTAGCTCTATCACGTACAATTTATACAGTGTGGAAATGTTTGTAGTCCAATCATGTACAATTTATACAGTGTGAGAAAGTTGATAGCTCTATCACGTACAATTTATACAGTATGGGAAAGTTGGTAGCTCAATCAGGTACAATTTATACAGTGTCCGAAAGTTGGTAGCTCTATCACGTACATTTTATAAAGTGTGGGAAATTTGGTACCTCTATCACGTACAATTTATACAGTATGGGAAAGTTGGTAGCTCCATCACGTACAATTTATACAGTGTGGGAAAGTTGGTAGCTCTATCACGTACAATTTATACAGTGTGGGAAAGTTGGTACCTCTATCATGTACAATTTATGCAGTATGGGAAAGTTGGTAGCTCAATCACGTACAATTTCTACAGTGTGGGAAAGTTGGTAGCTCTATCACGTACAAATTATACAGTGTAGGAAAGTTGGTAGCTCTATCACGTTCAATTTATACAGTGTGGGAAAATTGGTAGCTCTATCACGTGCAATTTATACAGTGTGGGAAGGTTGGTAGCTCTATCACGTACAATTAATACAGTGTGGGAAAGTTGGTAGCTCTATCGTACAATTTATAGCGTGTGGGAAGTTTGGTAGCACTATCACGTACAATTGATAGAGTGTGGGAAAGTTGGTAGCTCTATCACGTACAATTTATACAGAGTGGGAAAATTGGTAGCTCTATCACGTACAATTTATACAGTGTGGGAAAGTTGGTAGATCTATGTCGTACAATTTATACATTGTTAGAAAGTTGGTAGCTCTATCACATACAATTTATGCAGTGTGGGAAAGTTGGTAGCTCTATCACGTACAATAGATACAGTGTGGGAAATTTAGTAGCTCTCTCTCGTACAATTTATACATTGTGGGAAAGTTTTTAGCTCTATAACGTACAAATTATACAGTGTGGGAAAGTTGGTAGCTCTATCAAGTACAATTTATACAGTGTGGGAAAGTTGGTAGCTCTATCAAGTACAATTTATACAGTGTGGGAAAGTTGGTACCTCTATCACGTACAATTTATACAGTATGGGAAAGTTGATAGCTCAAACACATACAAATTATACAGTGTTGGAAAGTTGGTAGCTCTATCACGTACAATTTATACAGAGTGGGAAAATTGGTAGCTCTATCACGTACAATTTATAGAGTGTGGGAAAGTTGGTAGCACTATCTCGTACAATTTATACATTGTAGGAAAGTATGTAGCTCTATCACATACAATTTATGCAGTGTGGAAAAGTTGGTAGCTCTATCACGTACAATTGATACAGTGTGGAAAATTTGGTAGCTGCATCACGTAAAATTTATACAGTGTGGGAAAGTTGGTAGCTCTATCAAGTACAATTTATACAGTGTGGGAAAGTTGGTACCTCTATCACGTACAATTTATACAGTGTGGGAAAGTTGGTACCTCTATCACGTACAATTTATACAGTGTGGGAAAGTTGGTACCTCTATCACGTACAATTTATACAGTATGGGAAAGTTGGTAGCTCAATCACGTACAATTTATACAGTGTGGGAAAGTTGGTAGCTCTATCACGTACAATTTATACAGTGTGGGAAAGTTGGTAGCTCTATCACGTACAAATTATACAGTATTGGAAAGTTGGTAGCTCAATCATGTACAATTTATACAGTGTGTGAAAGTTGGTAGCTCTATCACGTACAATTTATACAGTGTGGAAAAGTTTGTAGTCCAATCATGTACAGTTTATACAGTGTGGGAAAGTTGGTAGCTCTATCACGTACAATTTATACAGTGTGGGAAAGTTGGTAGCTCTATCATACAATTTATAGAGTGTGGGATAGTTGGTAGCTCTATCAAGTACAATTGATACAGTGTGGGAAAGTTGGTAGCTCTATCACGTACAATTTAAAAAGTGTGGAAAAGTTGGTAGGTCCATCACGTACAATTTAAAAAGTGTGGGAAAGTTGGTAGGTCTATCACGTTCAATTTATACAGTGTGGGAAAAGTGGTAGCTCTATCACTTGCAATTTATACAGTCTGGGAAAGTTGGTAGCTCTATCAAGTAAAATTTATGCAGTGTGGGAAGGTTGGTAGGTCTATCACGTACAATTAATACAGTGTGGGAAAGTTGGTAGCTCTATCGTACAATTTATAGAGTGTGGGAAATTTGGTAGCTCTATCACGTATAATTGATACAGCGTGGGAAAGTTGGTTGCTCTATCACGTACAAATTATACAGTACGGGAAATTTGGTAGCTCAATCATGTACAATTTATATAGTGTGTGAAAGTTGTTAGCTCTATCACGTACAATTTATAGTGTGGAAAAGTTTGTAGTCCAATCATGTACAATTTATACAGTGTGGGAAAGTTGGTAGCTCTATCATGTACAATTTATACAGTATGGGAAAGTTGGTAGGTCAATCAGGTACAATTTATACAGTGTGCGAACGTTGGTAGCTCTATCACGTACAATTTATACAGTGTGGGAGCGTTGGTACCTCTATCACGTACAATTTATACAGTATGGGAAAGTTGGTAGCTCATTCACATACAATTTATACAGTGTGGGAAAGTTGGTAGCTCTATCACGTACAATTTAGACAGTGTGGGAAAGTTGGTAGCTCTATTATGTACAATTTATGCAGTATGGGAAAGTTGGTAGCTCAATCATTTACAATTTCTACAGTATGGGAAAGTTGGTAGCTCTATCAGTCCAAATTATACAGTGTTGGAAAATTGGTAGCTCTATTACGTACAATTTATACAGTATGGGAAAGTTGGTTGCTCTATCACGTACAATTTATACAGTGTGGAAAAGTTGGTAGTCCGATCATGTACAATTTATACAGTGTGGGAGAGTTGGTAGCTCTATCAAGTACAATTTATACAGTCTGGGGAAGTTGGTAGCTCTATCAAGTACAATTTATACAGTGTGGGAAAGTTGGTAGCTCCATCACGTACAATTGTAAAAGTGTGGGAAAGTTGTTAGCTCTATCACGTACAATTGATACAGTGTGGGAAAGTTGGTAGCTCTATCACGTAGAAATTATACAGTATGGGAAAGTTGGTAGCTCAATCATGTACAAATTATATAGTGTGTGAAAGTTGGTAGCTCTATCACGTACAATTTATACAGTGTGGAAATGTTTGTAGTCCAATCATGTACAATTTATACAGTGTGAGAAAGTTGATAGCTCTATCACGTACAATTTATACAGTATGGGAAAGTTGGTAGCTCAATCAGGTACAATTTATACAGTGTCCGAAAGTTGGTAGCTCTATCACGTACATTTTATAAAGTGTGGGAAATTTGGTACCTCTATCACGTACAATTTATACAGTATGGGAAAGTTGGTAGCTCCATCACGTACAATTTATACAGTGTGGGAAAGTTGGTAGCTCTATCACGTACAATTTATACAGTGTGGGAAAGTTGGTACCTCTATCATGTACAATTTATGCAGTATGGGAAAGTTGGTAGCTCAATCACGTACAATTTCTACAGTGTGGGAAAGTTGGTAGCTCTATCACGTACAAATTATACAGTGTAGGAAAGTTGGTAGCTCTATCACGTTCAATTTATACAGTGTGGGAAAATTGGTAGCTCTATCACGTGCAATTTATACAGTGTGGGAAGGTTGGTAGCTCTATCACGTACAATTAATACAGTGTGGGAAAGTTGGTAGCTCTATCGTACAATTTATAGCGTGTGGGAAGTTTGGTAGCACTATCACGTACAATTGATAGAGTGTGGGAAAGTTGGTAGCTCTATCACGTACAATTTATACAGAGTGGGAAAATTGGTAGCTCTATCACGTACAATTTATACAGTGTGGGAAAGTTGGTAGCTCTATGTCGTACAATTTATACATTGTAGGAAAGTTGGTAGCTCTATCACATACAATTTATGCAGTGTGGGAAAGTTGGTAGCTCTATCACGTACAATAGATACAGTGTGGGAAATTTAGTAGCTCTCTCTCGTACAATTTATACATTGTGGGAAAGTTTTTAGCTCTATAACGTACAAATTATACAGTGTGGGAAAGTTGGTAGCTCTATCAAGTACAATTTATACAGTGTGGGAAAGTTGGTAGCTCTATCAAGTACAATTTATACAGTGTGGGAAAGTTGGTACCTCTATCACGTACAATTTATACAGTATGGGAAAGTTGATAGCTCAAACACATACAAATTATACAGTGTTGGAAAGTTGGTAGCTCTATCACGTACAATTTATACAGAGTGGGAAAATTGGTAGCTCTATCACGTACAATTTATAGAGTGTGGGAAAGTTGGTAGCACTATCTCGTACAATTTATACATTGTAGGAAAGTATGTAGCTCTATCACATACAATTTATGCAGTGTGGAAAAGTTGGTAGCTCTATCACGTACAATTGATACAGTGTGGAAAATTTGGTAGCTGCATCACGTAAAATTTATACAGTGTGGGAAAGTTGGTAGCTCTATCAAGTACAATTTATACAGTGTGGGAAAGTTGGTACCTCTATCACGTACAATTTATACAGTGTGGGAAAGTTGGTACCTCTATCACGTACAATTTATACAGTGTGGGAAAGTTGGTACCTCTATCACGTACAATTTATACAGTATGGGAAAGTTGGTAGCTCAATCACGTACAATTTATACAGTGTGGGAAAGTTGGTAGCTCTATCACGTACAATTTATACAGTGTGGGAAAGTTGGTACCTCTATCATGTACAATTTATGCAGTATGGGAAAGTTGGTAGCTCAATCACCTACAATTTCTACAGTGTGGGAAAGTTGGTAGCTCTATCACGTACAAATTATACAGTGTTGGAAATTTGGTAGCTCTATCACGTACAATTTATACAGTATGGGAAAGTTGGTAGCTCTATCACGTACAATTTATACAGTGTGGAAAAGTTGGTAGTCCGATCATGTACAATTTATACAGTGTGGGAGAGTTGGTAGCTCTATCAAGTACAATTTATACAGTCTGGGGAAGTTGGTAGCTCTATCAAGTACAATTTATACAGTGTGGGAAAGTTGGTAGCTCCATCACGTACAATTGTAAAAGTGTGGGAAAGTTGTTAGCTCTATCACGTACAATTGATACAGTGTGGGAAAGTTGGTAGCTCTATCACGTAGAAATTATACAGTATGGGAAAGTTGGTAGCTCAATCATGTACAAATTATATAGTGTGTGAAAGTTGGTAGATCTATCACGTACAATTTATACAGTGTGGAAATGTTTGTAGTCCAATCATGTACAATTTATACAGTGTGAGAAAGTTGATAGCTCTATCACGTACAATTTATACAGTATGGGAAAGTTGGTAGCACAATCAGGTACAATTTATACAGTGTCCGAAAGTTGGTAGCTCTATCACGTACATTTTATAAAGTGTGGGAAATTTGGTACCTCTATCACGTACAATTTATACAGTATGGGAAAGTTGGTAGCTCTATCACGTACAAATTATACAGTGTAGGAAAGTTGGTAGCTCTATCACGTTCAATTTATACAGTGTGGGAAAATTGGTAGCTCTATCACGTGCAATTTATACAGTGTGGGAAGGTTGGTAGCTCTATCACGTACAATTAATACAGTGTGGGAAAGTTGGTAGCTCTATCGTACAATTTATAGCGTGTGGGAAATTTGGTAGCACTATCACGTACAATTGATAGAGTGTGGGAAAGTTGGTAGCTCTATCACGTACAAATTATACAGTATTGGAAAGTTGGTAGCTCAATCATGTACAATTAATACAGTGTGTGAAAGTTGGTAGCTCTATCACGTACAATTTATACAGTGTGGAAAAGTTTGTAGTCCAATCATGTACAGTTTATACAGTGTGGGAAAGTTGGTAGCTCTATCACGTACAATTTATACAATGTGGGAAAGTTGGTAGCTCTATCATACAATTTATAGAGTGTGGGATAGTTGGTAGCTCTATCTCGTACAACTTATACATTGTAGGATAGTTGGTAGCTCTATCACATACAATTTATACAATGTGGGAAAGTTGGGAGCTCTATCACGTACAAATTATACAGTATTGGAAATTTGGTGGCTATATCACGTACAATTTATACAGAGTGGGAAAATTGGTAGCTCTATCACGTACAATTTATACAGTGTGGGAAAGTTGGTAGCTCTATCACATACAATTTATACAGTGTGGGAAAGTTTTTAGCTCTATAACGTACAAATTATACAGTGTGGGAAAGTTGGTAGCTCTATCAAGTACAATTTATACAGTGTGGGAAAGTTGGTAGCTCTATCAAGTACAATTTATACAGTGTAGGAAAGTTGGTAGCTCTATCACATACAATTTATACAGTATGGGAAAGTTGGTAGCTCAATCACGTACAATTTATACAGTGTGGGAAAGTGGGTAGCTCTATCACGTACAATTTATACAGTGTGGAAAAGTTGGTAGTCCGATCATGTACAATTTATACAGTGTGGGAAAGTTGGTAGCTCTATCAAGTACAATTTATACAGTGTGGGGAAGTTGGTAGCTCTATCAAGTACAATTTATACAGTGTGGGAAAGTTGGTAGCTCTATCACGTACAATTTTAAAAGTGTGGGAAAGTTGTTAGCTCTATCACGTACAATTGATACAGTGTGGGAATTTTGGTAGCTCTATCTCGTACAATTTATACATTGTGGGAAAGTTGGTAGCTCTATCACGTACAATTTAAAAAGTGTGGGAAAGTTGGTAGGTCTATCACGTACTATTTATACAGTGTGGGAAAGTTGGTAGCTCTATCACGTACAATTGATACAGTGTGGGAAAGTTGGTAGGTCTATCATGTTCAATTTATACAGTGTGGGAAAATTGGTAGCTCTATCACGTGCAATTTATACAGTCTGGGAAAGTTGGTAGCTCTATCACGTAAAATTTATGCAGTGTGGGAAGGTTGGTAGCTCTATCACGTACAATTAATACAGTGTGGGAAAGTTGGTAGCTCTATCGTTCAATTTATACAGTGTGGGAAATTTGGTAGCTCTATCACGTACAATTGATACAGTGTGGGAAAGTTGGTAGCTCTATCACGTACAAATTATACAGTATGGGAAAGTTGGTAGCTCAATCATGTACAATTTATATAGTGTGTGAAAGTTGGTAGCTCTATCACGTACAATTTATACTGTGTGGAAAAGTTTATAGTCCAATCATGTACAATTTATACAGTGTGGGAAAGTTGGTAGCTCTATCACGTAAAATTTATACAGTATGGGGAAGTTGGTAGCTCCTTCACGTACAATTTATACAGTGTGGGAAAGTTGGTAGCTCTATCACGTACAATTTATACAGTGTGGAAATGTTTGTAGTCCAATCATGTACAATTTATACAGTGTGAGAAAGTTGATAGCTCTATCACGTACAATTTATACAGTATGGGAAAGTTGGTAGCTCAATCAGGTACAATTTATACAGTGTCCGAAAGTTGGTAGCTCTATCACGTACAATTTATACAGAGTGGGAAAATTGGTAGCTCTATCACGTACAATTTATAGAGTGTGGGAAAGTTGGTAGCACTATCTCGTACAATTTATACATTGTAGGAAAGTATGTAGCTCTATCACATACAATTTATGCAGTGTGGAAAAGTTGGTAGCTCTATCACGTACAATTGATACAGTGTGGAAAATTTGGTAGCTGCATCACGTAAAATTTATACAGTGTGGGAAAGTTGGTAGCTCTATCAAGTACAATTTATACAGTGTGGGAAAGTTGGTACCTCTATCACGTACAATTTATACAGTGTGGGAAAGTTGGTACCTCTATCACGTACAATTTATACAGTATGGGAAAGTTGGTAGCTCAATCACGTACAATTTATACAGTGTGGGAAAGTTGGTAGCTCTATCACGTACAATTTATACAGTGTGGGAAAGTTGGTACCTCTATCATGTACAATTTATGCAGTATGGGAAAGTTGGTAGCTCAATCACCTACAATTTCTACAGTGTGGGAAAGTTGGTAGCTCTATCACGTACAAATTATACAGTGTTGGAAATTTGGTAGCTCTATCACGTACAATTTATACAGTATGGGAAAGTTGGTAGCTCTATCACGTACAATTTATACAGTGTGGAAAAGTTGGTAGTCCGATCATGTACAATTTATACAGTGTGGGAGAGTTGGTAGCTCTATCAAGTACAATTTATACAGTCTGGGGAAGTTGGTAGCTCTATCAAGTACAATTTATACAGTGTGGGAAAGTTGGTAGCTCCATCACGTACAATTGTAAAAGTGTGGGAAAGTTGTTAGCTCTATCACGTACAATTGATACAGTGTGGGAAAGTTGGTAGCTCTATCACGTAGAAATTATACAGTATGGGAAAGTTGGTAGCTCAATCATGTACAAATTATATAGTGTGTGAAAGTTGGTAGATCTATCACGTACAATTTATACAGTGTGGAAATGTTTGTAGTCCAATCATGTACAATTTATACAGTGTGAGAAAGTTGATAGCTCTATCACGTACAATTTATACAGTATGGGAAAGTTGGTAGCACAATCAGGTACAATTTATACAGTGTCCGAAAGTTGGTAGCTCTATCACGTACATTTTATAAAGTGTGGGAAATTTGGTACCTCTATCACGTACAATTTATACAGTATGGGAAAGTTGGTAGCTCTATCACGTACAAATTATACAGTGTAGGAAAGTTGGTAGCTCTATCACGTTCAATTTATACAGTGTGGGAAAATTGGTAGCTCTATCACGTGCAATTTATACAGTGTGGGAAGGTTGGTAGCTCTATCACGTACAATTAATACAGTGTGGGAAAGTTGGTAGCTCTATCGTACAATTTATAGCGTGTGGGAAATTTGGTAGCACTATCACGTACAATTGATAGAGTGTGGGAAAGTTGGTAGCTCTATCACGTACAAATTATACAGTATTGGAAAGTTGGTAGCTCAATCATGTACAATTAATACAGTGTGTGAAAGTTGGTAGCTCTATCACGTACAATTTATACAGTGTGGAAAAGTTTGTAGTCCAATCATGTACAGTTTATACAGTGTGGGAAAGTTGGTAGCTCTATCACGTACAATTTATACAATGTGGGAAAGTTGGTAGCTCTATCATACAATTTATAGAGTGTGGGATAGTTGGTAGCTCTATCTCGTACAACTTATACATTGTAGGATAGTTGGTAGCTCTATCACATACAATTTATACAATGTGGGAAAGTTGGGAGCTCTATCACGTACAAATTATACAGTATTGGAAATTTGGTGGCTATATCACGTACAATTTATACAGAGTGGGAAAATTGGTAGCTCTATCACGTACAATTTATACAGTGTGGGAAAGTTGGTAGCTCTATCACATACAATTTATACAGTGTGGGAAAGTTTTTAGCTCTATAACGTACAAATTATACAGTGTGGGAAAGTTGGTAGCTCTATCAAGTACAATTTATACAGTGTGGGAAAGTTGGTAGCTCTATCAAGTACAATTTATACAGTGTAGGAAAGTTGGTAGCTCTATCACATACAATTTATACAGTATGGGAAAGTTGGTAGCTCAATCACGTACAATTTATACAGTGTGGGAAAGTGGGTAGCTCTATCACGTACAATTTATACAGTGTGGAAAAGTTGGTAGTCCGATCATGTACAATTTATACAGTGTGGGAAAGTTGGTAGCTCTATCAAGTACAATTTATACAGTGTGGGGAAGTTGGTAGCTCTATCAAGTACAATTTATACAGTGTGGGAAAGTTGGTAGCTCTATCACGTACAATTTTAAAAGTGTGGGAAAGTTGTTAGCTCTATCACGTACAATTGATACAGTGTGGGAATTTTGGTAGCTCTATCTCGTACAATTTATACATTGTGGGAAAGTTGGTAGCTCTATCACGTACAATTTAAAAAGTGTGGGAAAGTTGGTAGGTCTATCACGTACTATTTATACAGTGTGGGAAAGTTGGTAGCTCTATCACGTACAATTGATACAGTGTGGGAAAGTTGGTAGGTCTATCATGTTCAATTTATACAGTGTGGGAAAATTGGTAGCTCTATCACGTGCAATTTATACAGTCTGGGAAAGTTGGTAGCTCTATCACGTAAAATTTATGCAGTGTGGGAAGGTTGGTAGCTCTATCACGTACAATTAATACAGTGTGGGAAAGTTGGTAGCTCTATCGTTCAATTTATACAGTGTGGGAAATTTGGTAGCTCTATCACGTACAATTGATACAGTGTGGGAAAGTTGGTAGCTCTATCACGTACAAATTATACAGTATGGGAAAGTTGGTAGCTCAATCATGTACAATTTATATAGTGTGTGAAAGTTGGTAGCTCTATCACGTACAATTTATACTGTGTGGAAAAGTTTATAGTCCAATCATGTACAATTTATACAGTGTGGGAAAGTTGGTAGCTCTATCACGTAAAATTTATACAGTATGGGGAAGTTGGTAGCTCCTTCACGTACAATTTATACAGTGTGGGAAAGTTGGTAGCTCTATCACGTACAATTTATACAGTGTGGAAATGTTTGTAGTCCAATCATGTACAATTTATACAGTGTGAGAAAGTTGATAGCTCTATCACGTACAATTTATACAGTATGGGAAAGTTGGTAGCTCAATCAGGTACAATTTATACAGTGTCCGAAAGTTGGTAGCTCTATCACGTACATTTTATAAAGTGTGGGAAATTTGGTACCTCTATCACGTACAATTTATACAGTATGGGAAAGTTGGTAGCTCCTTCACGTACAATTTATACAGTGTGGGAAAGTTGGTAGCTCTATCACGTACAATTTATACAGTGTGGGAAAGTTGGTACCTCTATCATGTACAATTTATGCAGTCTGGAAAAGTTGGTAGCTCAATCACGTACAATTTCTACAGTGTGGGACAGTTGGTAGCTCTATCACGTACAAATTATACAGTGTAGGAACGTTGGTAGCTCTCTCACCTTCAATTTATACAGTGTGGGAAAATTGGTAGCTCTATCACGTGCAATTTATACAGTCTGGGAAAGTTGGTTGCTCTATCACGTAAAATTTATGCAGTGTGGGAAGGTTGGTAGCTCTATCACGTACAATTAATACAGTGTGGGAAAGTTGGTAGCTCTATCGTACAATTTATAGGGTGTGGTAAATTTGGTAGCACTATCACGTACAATTGATACAGTGTGGGAAAGTTGGTAGCTCTATCACGTACAAATTATACAGTATTGGAAAGTTGGTAGCTCAATCATGTACAATTTATACAGTGTGTGAAAGTTGGTAGCTCTATCACGTACAATTTATACAGTGTGGAAAAGTTTGTAGTCCAATCATGTACAGTTTATACAGTGTGGGAAAGTTGGTAGCTCTATCACGTACAATTTATACAGTGTGGGAAAGTTGGTAGCTCTATCATACAATTTATAGAGTGTGGGATAGTTGGTAGCTCTATCAAGTACAATTGATACAGTGTGGGAAAGTTGGTAGCTCTATCACGTACAATTTAAAAAGTGTGGAAAAGTTGGTAGGTCCATCACGTACAATTTAAAAAGTGTGGGAAAGTTGGTAGGTCTATCACGTTCAATTTATACAGTGTGGGAAAAGTGGTAGCTCTATCACTTGCAATTTATACAGTCTGGGAAAGTTGGTAGCTCTATCAAGTAAAATTTATGCAGTGTGGGAAGGTTGGTAGCTCTATCACGTACAATTAATACAGTGTGGGAAAGTTGGTAGCTCTATCGTACAATTTATAGTGTGTGGGAAATTTGGTAGCTCTATCACGTATAATTGATACAGCGTGGGAAAGTTGGTTGCTCTATCACGTACAAATTATACAGTACGGGAAATTTGGTAGCTCAATCATGTACAATTTATATAGTGTGTGAAAGTTGTTAGCTCTATCACGTACAATTTATAGTGTGGAAAAGTTTGTAGTCCAATCATGTACAATTTATACAGTGTGGGAAAGTTGGTAGCTCTATCATGTACAATTTATACAGTATGGGAAAGTTGGTAGGTCAATCAGGTACAATTTATACAGTGTGCGAACGTTGGTAGCTCTATCACGTACAATTTATACAGTGTGGGAGCGTTGGTACCTCTATCACGTACAATTTATACAGTATGGGAAAGTTGGTAGCTCATTCACATACAATTTATACAGTGTGGGAAAGTTGGTAGCTCTATCACGTACAATTTAGACAGTGTGGGAAAGTTGGTAGCTCTATTATGTACAATTTATGCAGTATGGGAAAGTTGGTAGCTCAATCATTTACAATTTCTACAGTATGGGAAAGTTGGTAGCTCTATCAGTCCAAATTATACAGTGTTGGAAAATTGGTAGCTCTATTACGTACAATTTATACAGTATGGGAAAGTTGGTAGCTCTATCACGTACAATTTATACAGTGTGGAAAAGTTGGTAGTCCGATCATGTACAATTTATACAGTGTGGGAGAGTTGGTAGCTCTATCAAGTACAATTTATACAGTCTGGGGAAGTTGGTAGCTCTATCAAGTACAATTTATACAGTGTGGGAAAGTTGGTAGCTCCATCACGTACAATTGTAAAAGTGTGGGAAAGTTGTTAGCTCTATCACGTACAATTGATACAGTGTGGGAAAGTTGGTAGCTCTATCACGTAGAAATTATACAGTATGGGAAAGTTGGTAGCTCAATCATGTACAAATTATATAGTGTGTGAAAGTTGGTAGCTCTATCACGTACAATTTATACAGTGTGGAAATGTTTGTAGTCCAATCATGTACAATTTATACAGTGTGAGAAAGTTGATAGCTCTATCACGTACAATTTATACAGTATGGGAAAGTTGGTAGCTCAATCAGGTACAATTTATACAGTGTCCGAAAGTTGGTAGCTCTATCACGTACATTTTATAAAGTGTGGGAAATTTGGTACCTCTATCACGTACAATTTATACAGTATGGGAAAGTTGGTAGCTCCATCACGTACAATTTATACAGTGTGGGAAAGTTGGTAGCTCTATCACGTACAATTTATACAGTGTGGGAAAGTTGGTACCTCTATCATGTACAATTTATGCAGTATGGGAAAGTTGGTAGCTCAATCACGTACAATTTCTACAGTGTGGGAAAGTTGGTAGCTCTATCACGTACAAATTATACAGTGTAGGAAAGTTGGTAGCTCTATCACGTTCAATTTATACAGTGTGGGAAAATTGGTAGCTCTATCACGTGCAATTTATACAGTGTGGGAAGGTTGGTAGCTCTATCACGTACAATTAATACAGTGTGGGAAAGTTGGTAGCTCTATCGTACAATTTATAGCGTGTGGGAAGTTTGGTAGCACTATCACGTACAATTGATAGAGTGTGGGAAAGTTGGTAGCTCTATCACGTACAATTTATACAGAGTGGGAAAATTGGTAGCTCTATCACGTACAATTTATACAGTGTGGGAAAGTTGGTAGCTCTATGTCGTACAATTTATACATTGTAGGAAAGTTGGTAGCTCTATCACATACAATTTATGCAGTGTGGGAAAGTTGGTAGCTCTATCACGTACAATAGATACAGTGTGGGAAATTTAGTAGCTCTCTCTCGTACAATTTATACATTGTGGGAAAGTTTTTAGCTCTATAACGTACAAATTATACAGTGTGGGAAAGTTGGTAGCTCTATCAAGTACAATTTATACAGTGTGGGAAAGTTGGTAGCTCTATCAAGTACAATTTATACAGTGTGGGAAAGTTGGTACCTCTATCACGTACAATTTATACAGTATGGGAAAGTTGATAGCTCAAACACATACAAATTATACAGTGTTGGAAAGTTGGTAGCTCTATCACGTACAATTTATACAGAGTGGGAAAATTGGTAGCTCTATCACGTACAATTTATAGAGTGTGGGAAAGTTGGTAGCACTATCTCGTACAATTTATACATTGTAGGAAAGTATGTAGCTCTATCACATACAATTTATGCAGTGTGGAAAAGTTGGTAGCTCTATCACGTACAATTGATACAGTGTGGAAAATTTGGTAGCTGCATCACGTAAAATTTATACAGTGTGGGAAAGTTGGTAGCTCTATCAAGTACAATTTATACAGTGTGGGAAAGTTGGTACCTCTATCACGTACAATTTATACAGTGTGGGAAAGTTGGTACCTCTATGACGTACAATTTATACAGTGTGGGAAAGTTGGTACCTCTATCACGTACAATTTATACAGTATGGGAAAGTTGGTAGCTCAATCACGTACAATTTATACAGTGTGGGAAAGTTGGTAGCTCTATCACGTACAATTTATACAGTGTGGGAAAGTTGGTACCTCTATCATGTACAATTTATGCAGTATGGGAAAGTTGGTAGCTCAATCACCTTCAATTTCTACAGTGTGGGAAAGTTGGTAGCTCTATCACGTACAAATTATACAGTGTTGGAAATTTGGTAGCTCTATCACGTACAATTTATACAGTATGGGAAAGTTGGTAGCTCTATCACGTACAATTTATACAGTGTGGAAAAGTTGGTAGTCCGATCATGTACAATTTATACAGTGTGGGAGAGTTGGTAGCTCTATCAAGTACAATTTATACAGTCTGGGGAAGTTGGTAGCTCTATCAAGTACAATTTATACAGTGTGGGAAAGTTGGTAGCTCCATCACGTACAATTGTAAAAGTGTGGGAAAGTTGTTAGCTCTATCACGTACAATTGATACAGTGTGGGAAAGTTGGTAGCTCTATCACGTAGAAATTATACAGTATGGGAAAGTTGGTAGCTCAATCATGTACAAATTATATAGTGTGTGAAAGTTGGTAGATCTATCACGTACAATTTATACAGTGTGGAAATGTTTGTAGTCCAATCATGTACAATTTATACAGTGTGAGAAAGTTGATAGCTCTATCACGTACAATTTATACAGTATGGGAAAGTTGGTAGCACAATCAGGTACAATTTATACAGTGTCCGAAAGTTGGTAGCTCTATCACGTACATTTTATAAAGTGTGGGAAATTTGGTACCTCTATCACGTACAATTTATACAGTATGGGAAAGTTGGTAGCTCTATCACGTACAAATTATACAGTGTAGGAAAGTTGGTAGCTCTATCACGTTCAATTTATACAGTGTGGGAAAATTGGTAGCTCTATCACGTGCAATTTATACAGTGTGGGAAGGTTGGTAGCTCTATCACGTACAATTAATACAGTGTGGGAAAGTTGGTAGCTCTATCGTACAATTTATAGCGTGTGGGAAATTTGGTAGCACTATCACGTACAATTGATAGAGTGTGGGAAAGTTGGTAGCTCTATCACGTACAAATTATACAGTATTGGAAAGTTGGTAGCTCAATCATGTACAATTAATACAGTGTGTGAAAGTTGGTAGCTCTATCACGTACAATTTATACAGTGTGGAAAAGTTTGTAGTCCAATCATGTACAGTTTATACAGTGTGGGAAAGTTGGTAGCTCTATCACGTACAATTTATACAATGTGGGAAAGTTGGTAGCTCTATCATACAATTTATAGAGTGTGGGATAGTTGGTAGCTCTATCTCGTACAACTTATACATTGTAGGATAGTTGGTAGCTCTATCACATACAATTTATACAATGTGGGAAAGTTGGGAGCTCTATCACGTACAAATTATACAGTATTGGAAATTTGGTGGCTATATCACGTACAATTTATACAGAGTGGGAAAATTGGTAGCTCTATCACGTACAATTTATACAGTGTGGGAAAGTTGGTAGCTCTATCACATACAATTTATACAGTGTGGGAAAGTTTTTAGCTCTATAACGTACAAATTATACAGTGTGGGAAAGTTGGTAGCTCTATCAAGTACAATTTATACAGTGTGGGAAAGTTGGTAGCTCTATCAAGTACAATTTATACAGTGTAGGAAAGTTGGTAGCTCTATCACATACAATTTATACAGTATGGGAAAGTTGGTAGCTCAATCACGTACAATTTATACAGTGTGGGAAAGTGGGTAGCTCTATCACGTACAATTTATACAGTGTGGAAAAGTTGGTAGTCCGATCATGTACAATTTATACAGTGTGGGAAAGTTGGTAGCTCTATCAAGTACAATTTATACAGTGTGGGGAAGTTGGTAGCTCTATCAAGTACAATTTATACAGTGTGGGAAAGTTGGTAGCTCTATCACGTACAATTTTAAAAGTGTGGGAAAGTTGTTAGCTCTATCACGTACAATTGATACAGTGTGGGAATTTTGGTAGCTCTATCTCGTACAATTTATACATTGTGGGAAAGTTGGTAGCTCTATCACGTACAATTTAAAAAGTGTGGGAAAGTTGGTAGGTCTATCACGTACTATTTATACAGTGTGGGAAAGTTGGTAGCTCTATCACGTACAATTGATACAGTGTGGGAAAGTTGGTAGGTCTATCATGTTCAATTTATACAGTGTGGGAAAATTGGTAGCTCTATCACGTGCAATTTATACAGTCTGGGAAAGTTGGTAGCTCTATCACGTAAAATTTATGCAGTGTGGGAAGGTTGGTAGCTCTATCACGTACAATTAATACAGTGTGGGAAAGTTGGTAGCTCTATCGTTCAATTTATACAGTGTGGGAAATTTGGTAGCTCTATCACGTACAATTGATACAGTGTGGGAAAGTTGGTAGCTCTATCACGTACAAATTATACAGTATGGGAAAGTTGGTAGCTCAATCATGTACAATTTATATAGTGTGTGAAAGTTGGTAGCTCTATCACGTACAATTTATACTGTGTGGAAAAGTTTATAGTCCAATCATGTACAATTTATACAGTGTGGGAAAGTTGGTAGCTCTATCACGTAAAATTTATACAGTATGGGGAAGTTGGTAGCTCCTTCACGTACAATTTATACAGTGTGGGAAAGTTGGTAGCTCTATCACGTACAATTTATACAGTGTGGAAATGTTTGTAGTCCAATCATGTACAATTTATACAGTGTGAGAAAGTTGATAGCTCTATCACGTACAATTTATACAGTATGGGAAAGTTGGTAGCTCAATCAGGTACAATTTATACAGTGTCCGAAAGTTGGTAGCTCTATCACGTACAATTTATACAGAGTGGGAAAATTGGTAGCTCTATCACGTACAATTTATAGAGTGTGGGAAAGTTGGTAGCACTATCTCGTACAATTTATACATTGTAGGAAAGTATGTAGCTCTATCACATACAATTTATGCAGTGTGGAAAAGTTGGTAGCTCTATCACGTACAATTGATACAGTGTGGAAAATTTGGTAGCTGCATCACGTAAAATTTATACAGTGTGGGAAAGTTGGTAGCTCTATCAAGTACAATTTATACAGTGTGGGAAAGTTGGTACCTCTATCACGTACAATTTATACAGTGTGGGAAAGTTGGTACCTCTATCACGTACAATTTATACAGTATGGGAAAGTTGGTAGCTCAATCACGTACAATTTATACAGTGTGGGAAAGTTGGTAGCTCTATCACGTACAATTTATACAGTGTGGGAAAGTTGGTACCTCTATCATGTACAATTTATGCAGTATGGGAAAGTTGGTAGCTCAATCACCTACAATTTCTACAGTGTGGGAAAGTTGGTAGCTCTATCACGTACAAATTATACAGTGTTGGAAATTTGGTAGCTCTATCACGTACAATTTATACAGTATGGGAAAGTTGGTAGCTCTATCACGTACAATTTATACAGTGTGGAAAAGTTGGTAGTCCGATCATGTACAATTTATACAGTGTGGGAGAGTTGGTAGCTCTATCAAGTACAATTTATACAGTCTGGGGAAGTTGGTAGCTCTATCAAGTACAATTTATACAGTGTGGGAAAGTTGGTAGCTCCATCACGTACAATTGTAAAAGTGTGGGAAAGTTGTTAGCTCTATCACGTACAATTGATACAGTGTGGGAAAGTTGGTAGCTCTATCACGTAGAAATTATACAGTATGGGAAAGTTGGTAGCTCAATCATGTACAAATTATATAGTGTGTGAAAGTTGGTAGATCTATCACGTACAATTTATACAGTGTGGAAATGTTTGTAGTCCAATCATGTACAATTTATACAGTGTGAGAAAGTTGATAGCTCTATCACGTACAATTTATACAGTATGGGAAAGTTGGTAGCACAATCAGGTACAATTTATACAGTGTCCGAAAGTTGGTAGCTCTATCACGTACATTTTATAAAGTGTGGGAAATTTGGTACCTCTATCACGTACAATTTATACAGTATGGGAAAGTTGGTAGCTCTATCACGTACAAATTATACAGTGTAGGAAAGTTGGTAGCTCTATCACGTTCAATTTATACAGTGTGGGAAAATTGGTAGCTCTATCACGTGCAATTTATACAGTGTGGGAAGGTTGGTAGCTCTATCACGTACAATTAATACAGTGTGGGAAAGTTGGTAGCTCTATCGTACAATTTATAGCGTGTGGGAAATTTGGTAGCACTATCACGTACAATTGATAGAGTGTGGGAAAGTTGGTAGCTCTATCACGTACAAATTATACAGTATTGGAAAGTTGGTAGCTCAATCATGTACAATTAATACAGTGTGTGAAAGTTGGTAGCTCTATCACGTACAATTTATACAGTGTGGAAAAGTTTGTAGTCCAATCATGTACAGTTTATACAGTGTGGGAAAGTTGGTAGCTCTATCACGTACAATTTATACAATGTGGGAAAGTTGGTAGCTCTATCATACAATTTATAGAGTGTGGGATAGTTGGTAGCTCTATCTCGTACAACTTATACATTGTAGGATAGTTGGTAGCTCTATCACATACAATTTATACAATGTGGGAAAGTTGGGAGCTCTATCACGTACAAATTATACAGTATTGGAAATTTGGTGGCTATATCACGTACAATTTATACAGAGTGGGAAAATTGGTAGCTCTATCACGTACAATTTATACAGTGTGGGAAAGTTGGTAGCTCTATCACATACAATTTATACAGTGTGGGAAAGTTTTTAGCTCTATAACGTACAAATTATACAGTGTGGGAAAGTTGGTAGCTCTATCAAGTACAATTTATACAGTGTGGGAAAGTTGGTAGCTCTATCAAGTACAATTTATACAGTGTAGGAAAGTTGGTAGCTCTATCACATACAATTTATACAGTATGGGAAAGTTGGTAGCTCAATCACGTACAATTTATACAGTGTGGGAAAGTGGGTAGCTCTATCACGTACAATTTATACAGTGTGGAAAAGTTGGTAGTCCGATCATGTACAATTTATACAGTGTGGGAAAGTTGGTAGCTCTATCAAGTACAATTTATACAGTGTGGGGAAGTTGGTAGCTCTATCAAGTACAATTTATACAGTGTGGGAAAGTTGGTAGCTCTATCACGTACAATTTTAAAAGTGTGGGAAAGTTGTTAGCTCTATCACGTACAATTGATACAGTGTGGGAATTTTGGTAGCTCTATCTCGTACAATTTATACATTGTGGGAAAGTTGGTAGCTCTATCACGTACAATTTAAAAAGTGTGGGAAAGTTGGTAGGTCTATCACGTACTATTTATACAGTGTGGGAAAGTTGGTAGCTCTATCACGTACAATTGATACAGTGTGGGAAAGTTGGTAGGTCTATCATGTTCAATTTATACAGTGTGGGAAAATTGGTAGCTCTATCACGTGCAATTTATACAGTCTGGGAAAGTTGGTAGCTCTATCACGTAAAATTTATGCAGTGTGGGAAGGTTGGTAGCTCTATCACGTACAATTAATACAGTGTGGGAAAGTTGGTAGCTCTATCGTTCAATTTATACAGTGTGGGAAATTTGGTAGCTCTATCACGTACAATTGATACAGTGTGGGAAAGTTGGTAGCTCTATCACGTACAAATTATACAGTATGGGAAAGTTGGTAGCTCAATCATGTACAATTTATATAGTGTGTGAAAGTTGGTAGCTCTATCACGTACAATTTATACTGTGTGGAAAAGTTTATAGTCCAATCATGTACAATTTATACAGTGTGGGAAAGTTGGTAGCTCTATCACGTAAAATTTATACAGTATGGGGAAGTTGGTAGCTCCTTCACGTACAATTTATACAGTGTGGGAAAGTTGGTAGCTCTATCACGTACAATTTATACAGTGTGGAAATGTTTGTAGTCCAATCATGTACAATTTATACAGTGTGAGAAAGTTGATAGCTCTATCACGTACAATTTATACAGTATGGGAAAGTTGGTAGCTCAATCAGGTACAATTTATACAGTGTCCGAAAGTTGGTAGCTCTATCACGTACATTTTATAAAGTGTGGGAAATTTGGTACCTCTATCACGTACAATTTATACAGTATGGGAAAGTTGGTAGCTCCTTCACGTACAATTTATACAGTGTGGGAAAGTTGGTAGCTCTATCACGTACAATTTATACAGTGTGGGAAAGTTGGTACCTCTATCATGTACAATTTATGCAGTCTGGAAAAGTTGGTAGCTCAATCACGTACAATTTCTACAGTGTGGGACAGTTGGTAGCTCTATCACGTACAAATTATACAGTGTAGGAACGTTGGTAGCTCTCTCACCTTCAATTTATACAGTGTGGGAAAATTGGTAGCTCTATCACGTGCAATTTATACAGTCTGGGAAAGTTGGTTGCTCTATCACGTAAAATTTATGCAGTGTGGGAAGGTTGGTAGCTCTATCACGTACAATTAATACAGTGTGGGAAAGTTGGTAGCTCTATCGTACAATTTATAGGGTGTGGTAAATTTGGTAGCACTATCACGTACAATTGATACAGTGTGGGAAAGTTGGTAGCTCTATCACGTACAAATTATACAGTATTGGAAAGTTGGTAGCTCAATCATGTACAATTTATACAGTGTGTGAAAGTTGGTAGCTCTATCACGTACAATTTATACAGTGTGGAAAAGTTTGTAGTCCAATCATGTACAGTTTATACAGTGTGGGAAAGTTGGTAGCTCTATCACGTACAATTTATACAGTGTGGGAAAGTTGGTAGCTCTATCATACAATTTATAGAGTGTGGGATAGTTGGTAGCTCTATCAAGTACAATTGATACAGTGTGGGAAAGTTGGTAGCTCTATCACGTACAATTTAAAAAGTGTGGAAAAGTTGGTAGGTCCATCACGTACAATTTAAAAAGTGTGGGAAAGTTGGTAGGTCTATCACGTTCAATTTATACAGTGTGGGAAAAGTGGTAGCTCTATCACTTGCAATTTATACAGTCTGGGAAAGTTGGTAGCTCTATCAAGTAAAATTTATGCAGTGTGGGAAGGTTGGTAGCTCTATCACGTACAATTAATACAGTGTGGGAAAGTTGGTAGCTCTATCGTACAATTTATAGTGTGTGGGAAATTTGGTAGCTCTATCACGTATAATTGATACAGCGTGGGAAAGTTGGTTGCTCTATCACGTACAAATTATACAGTACGGGAAATTTGGTAGCTCAATCATGTACAATTTATATAGTGTGTGAAAGTTGTTAGCTCTATCACGTACAATTTATAGTGTGGAAAAGTTTGTAGTCCAATCATGTACAATTTATACAGTGTGGGAAAGTTGGTAGCTCTATCATGTACAATTTATACAGTATGGGAAAGTTGGTAGGTCAATCAGGTACAATTTATACAGTGTGCGAACGTTGGTAGCTCTATCACGTACAATTTATACAGTGTGGGAGCGTTGGTACCTCTATCACGTACAATTTATACAGTATGGGAAAGTTGGTAGCTCATTCACATACAATTTATACAGTGTGGGAAAGTTGGTAGCTCTATCACGTACAATTTAGACAGTGTGGGAAAGTTGGTAGCTCTATTATGTACAATTTATGCAGTATGGGAAAGTTGGTAGCTCAATCATTTACAATTTCTACAGTATGGGAAAGTTGGTAGCTCTATCAGTCCAAATTATACAGTGTTGGAAAATTGGTAGCTCTATTACGTACAATTTATACAGTATGGGAAAGTTGGTAGCTCTATCACGTACAATTTATACAGTGTGGAAAAGTTGGTAGTCCGATCATGTACAATTTATACAGTGTGGGAGAGTTGGTAGCTCTATCAAGTACAATTTATACAGTCTGGGGAAGTTGGTAGCTCTATCAAGTACAATTTATACAGTGTGGGAAAGTTGGTAGCTCCATCACGTACAATTGTAAAAGTGTGGGAAAGTTGTTAGCTCTATCACGTACAATTGATACAGTGTGGGAAAGTTGGTAGCTCTATCACGTAGAAATTATACAGTATGGGAAAGTTGGTAGCTCAATCATGTACAAATTATATAGTGTGTGAAAGTTGGTAGCTCTATCACGTACAATTTATACAGTGTGGAAATGTTTGTAGTCCAATCATGTACAATTTATACAGTGTGAGAAAGTTGATAGCTCTATCACGTACAATTTATACAGTATGGGAAAGTTGGTAGCTCAATCAGGTACAATTTATACAGTGTCCGAAAGTTGGTAGCTCTATCACGTACATTTTATAAAGTGTGGGAAATTTGGTACCTCTATCACGTACAATTTATACAGTATGGGAAAGTTGGTAGCTCCATCACGTACAATTTATACAGTGTGGGAAAGTTGGTAGCTCTATCACGTACAATTTATACAGTGTGGGAAAGTTGGTACCTCTATCATGTACAATTTATGCAGTATGGGAAAGTTGGTAGCTCAATCACGTACAATTTCTACAGTGTGGGAAAGTTGGTAGCTCTATCACGTACAAATTATACAGTGTAGGAAAGTTGGTAGCTCTATCACGTTCAATTTATACAGTGTGGGAAAATTGGTAGCTCTATCACGTGCAATTTATACAGTGTGGGAAGGTTGGTAGCTCTATCACGTACAATTAATACAGTGTGGGAAAGTTGGTAGCTCTATCGTACAATTTATAGCGTGTGGGAAGTTTGGTAGCACTATCACGTACAATTGATAGAGTGTGGGAAAGTTGGTAGCTCTATCACGTACAATTTATACAGAGTGGGAAAATTGGTAGCTCTATCACGTACAATTTATACAGTGTGGGAAAGTTGGTAGCTCTATGTCGTACAATTTATACATTGTAGGAAAGTTGGTAGCTCTATCACATACAATTTATGCAGTGTGGGAAAGTTGGTAGCTCTATCACGTACAATAGATACAGTGTGGGAAATTTAGTAGCTCTCTCTCGTACAATTTATACATTGTGGGAAAGTTTTTAGCTCTATAACGTACAAATTATACAGTGTGGGAAAGTTGGTAGCTCTATCAAGTACAATTTATACAGTGTGGGAAAGTTGGTAGCTCTATCAAGTACAATTTATACAGTGTGGGAAAGTTGGTACCTCTATCACGTACAATTTATACAGTATGGGAAAGTTGATAGCTCAAACACATACAAATTATACAGTGTTGGAAAGTTGGTAGCTCTATCACGTACAATTTATACAGAGTGGGAAAATTGGTAGCTCTATCACGTACAATTTATAGAGTGTGGGAAAGTTGGTAGCACTATCTCGTACAATTTATACATTGTAGGAAAGTATGTAGCTCTATCACATACAATTTATGCAGTGTGGAAAAGTTGGTAGCTCTATCACGTACAATTGATACAGTGTGGAAAATTTGGTAGCTGCATCACGTAAAATTTATACAGTGTGGGAAAGTTGGTAGCTCTATCAAGTACAATTTATACAGTGTGGGAAAGTTGGTACCTCTATCACGTACAATTTATACAGTGTGGGAAAGTTGGTACCTCTATGACGTACAATTTATACAGTGTGGGAAAGTTGGTACCTCTATCACGTACAATTTATACAGTATGGGAAAGTTGGTAGCTCAATCACGTACAATTTATACAGTGTGGGAAAGTTGGTAGCTCTATCACGTACAATTTATACAGTGTGGGAAAGTTGGTACCTCTATCATGTACAATTTATGCAGTATGGGAAAGTTGGTAGCTCAATCACCTTCAATTTCTACAGTGTGGGAAAGTTGGTAGCTCTATCACGTACAAATTATACAGTGTTGGAAATTTGGTAGCTCTATCACGTACAATTTATACAGTATGGGAAAGTTGGTAGCTCTATCACGTACAATTTATACAGTGTGGAAAAGTTGGTAGTCCGATCATGTACAATTTATACAGTGTGGGAGAGTTGGTAGCTCTATCAAGTACAATTTATACAGTCTGGGGAAGTTGGTAGCTCTATCAAGTACAATTTATACAGTGTGGGAAAGTTGGTAGCTCCATCACGTACAATTGTAAAAGTGTGGGAAAGTTGTTAGCTCTATCACGTACAATTGATACAGTGTGGGAAAGTTGGTAGCTCTATCACGTAGAAATTATACAGTATGGGAAAGTTGGTAGCTCAATCATGTACAAATTATATAGTGTGTGAAAGTTGGTAGATCTATCACGTACAATTTATACAGTGTGGAAATGTTTGTAGTCCAATCATGTACAATTTATACAGTGTGAGAAAGTTGATAGCTCTATCACGTACAATTTATACAGTATGGGAAAGTTGGTAGCACAATCAGGTACAATTTATACAGTGTCCGAAAGTTGGTAGCTCTATCACGTACATTTTATAAAGTGTGGGAAATTTGGTACCTCTATCACGTACAATTTATACAGTATGGGAAAGTTGGTAGCTCTATCACGTACAAATTATACAGTGTAGGAAAGTTGGTAGCTCTATCACGTGCAATTTATACAGTCTGGGAAAATTGGTAGCTCTATCACGTGCAATTTATACAGTGTGGGAAGGTTGGTAGCTCTATCACGTACAATTAATACAGTGTGGGAAAGTTGGTAGCTCTATCGTACAATTTATAGCGTGTGGGAAATTTGGTAGCACTATCACGTACAATTGATAGAGTGTGGGAAAGTTGGTAGCTCTATCACGTACAAATTATACAGTATTGGAAAGTTGGTAGCTCAATCATGTACAATTAATACAGTGTGTGAAAGTTGGTAGCTCTATCACGTAAAATTTATGCAGTGTGGGAAGGTTGGTAGCTCTATCACGTACAATTAATACAGTGTGGGAAAGTTGGTAGCTCTATCGTTCAATTTATACAGTGTGGGAAATTTGGTAGCTCTATCACGTACAATTGATACAGTGTGGGAAAGTTGGTAGCTCTATCACGTACAAATTATACAGTATGGGAAAGTTGGTAGCTCAATCATGTACAATTTATATAGTGTGTGAAAGTTGGTAGCTCTATCACGTACAATTTATACTGTGTGGAAAAGTTTATAGTCCAATCATGTACAATTTATACAGTGTGGGAAAGTTGGTAGCTCTATCACGTAAAATTTATACAGTATGGGGAAGTTGGTAGCTCCTTCACGTACAATTTATACAGTGTGGGAAAGTTGGTAGCTCTATCACGTACAATTTATACAGTGTGGAAATGTTTGTAGTCCAATCATGTACAATTTATACAGTGTGAGAAAGTTGATAGCTCTATCACGTACAATTTATACAGTATGGGAAAGTTGGTAGCTCAATCAGGTACAATTTATACAGTGTCCGAAAGTTGGTAGCTCTATCACGTACATTTTATAAAGTGTGGGAAATTTGGTACCTCTATCACGTACAATTTATACAGTATGGGAAAGTTGGTAGCTCCTTCACGTACAATTTATACAGTGTGGGAAAGTTGGTAGCTCTATCACGTACAATTTATACAGTGTGGGAAAGTTGGTACCTCTATCATGTACAATTTATGCAGTCTGGAAAAGTTGGTAGCTCAATCACGTACAATTTCTACAGTGTGGGACAGTTGGTAGCTCTATCACGTACAAATTATACAGTGTAGGAACGTTGGTAGCTCTCTCACCTTCAATTTATACAGTGTGGGAAAATTGGTAGCTCTATCACGTGCAATTTATACAGTCTGGGAAAGTTGGTTGCTCTATCACGTAAAATTTATGCAGTGTGGGAAGGTTGGTAGCTCTATCACGTACAATTAATACAGTGTGGGAAAGTTGGTAGCTCTATCGTACAATTTATAGGGTGTGGTAAATTTGGTAGCACTATCACGTACAATTGATACAGTGTGGGAAAGTTGGTAGCTCTATCACGTACAAATTATACAGTATTGGAAAGTTGGTAGCTCAATCATGTACAATTTATACAGTGTGTGAAAGTTGGTAGCTCTATCACGTACAATTTATACAGTGTGGAAAAGTTTGTAGTCCAATCATGTACAGTTTATACAGTGTGGGAAAGTTGGTAGCTCTATCACGTACAATTTATACAGTGTGGGAAAGTTGGTAGCTCTATCATACAATTTATAGAGTGTGGGATAGTTGGTAGCTCTATCAAGTACAATTGATACAGTGTGGGAAAGTTGGTAGCTCTATCACGTACAATTTAAAAAGTGTGGAAAAGTTGGTAGGTCCATCACGTACAATTTAAAAAGTGTGGGAAAGTTGGTAGGTCTATCACGTTCAATTTATACAGTGTGGGAAAAGTGGTAGCTCTATCACTTGCAATTTATACAGTCTGGGAAAGTTGGTAGCTCTATCAAGTAAAATTTATGCAGTGTGGGAAGGTTGGTAGCTCTATCACGTACAATTAATACAGTGTGGGAAAGTTGGTAGCTCTATCGTACAATTTATAGTGTGTGGGAAATTTGGTAGCTCTATCACGTATAATTGATACAGCGTGGGAAAGTTGGTTGCTCTATCACGTACAAATTATACAGTACGGGAAATTTGGTAGCTCAATCATGTACAATTTATATAGTGTGTGAAAGTTGTTAGCTCTATCACGTACAATTTATAGTGTGGAAAAGTTTGTAGTCCAATCATGTACAATTTATACAGTGTGGGAAAGTTGGTAGCTCTATCATGTACAATTTATACAGTATGGGAAAGTTGGTAGGTCAATCAGGTACAATTTATACAGTGTGCGAACGTTGGTAGCTCTATCACGTACAATTTATACAGTGTGGGAGCGTTGGTACCTCTATCACGTACAATTTATACAGTATGGGAAAGTTGGTAGCTCATTCACATACAATTTATACAGTGTGGGAAAGTTGGTAGCTCTATCACGTACAATTTAGACAGTGTGGGAAAGTTGGTAGCTCTATTATGTACAATTTATGCAGTATGGGAAAGTTGGTAGCTCAATCATTTACAATTTCTACAGTATGGGAAAGTTGGTAGCTCTATCAGTCCAAATTATACAGTGTTGGAAAATTGGTAGCTCTATTACGTACAATTTATACAGTATGGGAAAGTTGGTAGCTCTATCACGTACAATTTATACAGTGTGGAAAAGTTGGTAGTCCGATCATGTACAATTTATACAGTGTGGGAGAGTTGGTAGCTCTATCAAGTACAATTTATACAGTCTGGGGAAGTTGGTAGCTCTATCAAGTACAATTTATACAGTGTGGGAAAGTTGGTAGCTCCATCACGTACAATTGTAAAAGTGTGGGAAAGTTGTTAGCTCTATCACGTACAATTGATACAGTGTGGGAAAGTTGGTAGCTCTATCACGTAGAAATTATACAGTATGGGAAAGTTGGTAGCTCAATCATGTACAAATTATATAGTGTGTGAAAGTTGGTAGCTCTATCACGTACAATTTATACAGTGTGGAAATGTTTGTAGTCCAATCATGTACAATTTATACAGTGTGAGAAAGTTGATAGCTCTATCACGTACAATTTATACAGTATGGGAAAGTTGGTAGCTCAATCAGGTACAATTTATACAGTGTCCGAAAGTTGGTAGCTCTATCACGTACATTTTATAAAGTGTGGGAAATTTGGTACCTCTATCACGTACAATTTATACAGTATGGGAAAGTTGGTAGCTCCATCACGTACAATTTATACAGTGTGGGAAAGTTGGTAGCTCTATCACGTACAATTTATACAGTGTGGGAAAGTTGGTACCTCTATCATGTACAATTTATGCAGTATGGGAAAGTTGGTAGCTCAATCACGTACAATTTCTACAGTGTGGGAAAGTTGGTAGCTCTATCACGTACAAATTATACAGTGTAGGAAAGTTGGTAGCTCTATCACGTTCAATTTATACAGTGTGGGAAAATTGGTAGCTCTATCACGTGCAATTTATACAGTGTGGGAAGGTTGGTAGCTCTATCACGTACAATTAATACAGTGTGGGAAAGTTGGTAGCTCTATCGTACAATTTATAGCGTGTGGGAAGTTTGGTAGCACTATCACGTACAATTGATAGAGTGTGGGAAAGTTGGTAGCTCTATCACGTACAATTTATACAGAGTGGGAAAATTGGTAGCTCTATCACGTACAATTTATACAGTGTGGGAAAGTTGGTAGCTCTATGTCGTACAATTTATACATTGTAGGAAAGTTGGTAGCTCTATCACATACAATTTATGCAGTGTGGGAAAGTTGGTAGCTCTATCACGTACAATAGATACAGTGTGGGAAATTTAGTAGCTCTCTCTCGTACAATTTATACATTGTGGGAAAGTTTTTAGCTCTATAACGTACAAATTATACAGTGTGGGAAAGTTGGTAGCTCTATCAAGTACAATTTATACAGTGTGGGAAAGTTGGTAGCTCTATCAAGTACAATTTATACAGTGTGGGAAAGTTGGTACCTCTATCACGTACAATTTATACAGTATGGGAAAGTTGATAGCTCAAACACATACAAATTATACAGTGTTGGAAAGTTGGTAGCTCTATCACGTACAATTTATACAGAGTGGGAAAATTGGTAGCTCTATCACGTACAATTTATAGAGTGTGGGAAAGTTGGTAGCACTATCTCGTACAATTTATACATTGTAGGAAAGTATGTAGCTCTATCACATACAATTTATGCAGTGTGGAAAAGTTGGTAGCTCTATCACGTACAATTGATACAGTGTGGAAAATTTGGTAGCTGCATCACGTAAAATTTATACAGTGTGGGAAAGTTGGTAGCTCTATCAAGTACAATTTATACAGTGTGGGAAAGTTGGTACCTCTATCACGTACAATTTATACAGTGTGGGAAAGTTGGTACCTCTATGACGTACAATTTATACAGTGTGGGAAAGTTGGTACCTCTATCACGTACAATTTATACAGTATGGGAAAGTTGGTAGCTCAATCACGTACAATTTATACAGTGTGGGAAAGTTGGTAGCTCTATCACGTACAATTTATACAGTGTGGGAAAGTTGGTACCTCTATCATGTACAATTTATGCAGTATGGGAAAGTTGGTAGCTCAATCACCTTCAATTTCTACAGTGTGGGAAAGTTGGTAGCTCTATCACGTACAAATTATACAGTGTTGGAAATTTGGTAGCTCTATCACGTACAATTTATACAGTATGGGAAAGTTGGTAGCTCTATCACGTACAATTTATACAGTGTGGAAAAGTTGGTAGTCCGATCATGTACAATTTATACAGTGTGGGAGAGTTGGTAGCTCTATCAAGTACAATTTATACAGTCTGGGGAAGTTGGTAGCTCTATCAAGTACAATTTATACAGTGTGGGAAAGTTGGTAGCTCCATCACGTACAATTGTAAAAGTGTGGGAAAGTTGTTAGCTCTATCACGTACAATTGATACAGTGTGGGAAAGTTGGTAGCTCTATCACGTAGAAATTATACAGTATGGGAAAGTTGGTAGCTCAATCATGTACAAATTATATAGTGTGTGAAAGTTGGTAGATCTATCACGTACAATTTATACAGTGTGGAAATGTTTGTAGTCCAATCATGTACAATTTATACAGTGTGAGAAAGTTGATAGCTCTATCACGTACAATTTATACAGTATGGGAAAGTTGGTAGCACAATCAGGTACAATTTATACAGTGTCCGAAAGTTGGTAGCTCTATCACGTACATTTTATAAAGTGTGGGAAATTTGGTACCTCTATCACGTACAATTTATACAGTATGGGAAAGTTGGTAGCTCTATCACGTACAAATTATACAGTGTAGGAAAGTTGGTAGCTCTATCACGTGCAATTTATACAGTCTGGGAAAATTGGTAGCTCTATCACGTGCAATTTATACAGTGTGGGAAGGTTGGTAGCTCTATCACGTACAATTAATACAGTGTGGGAAAGTTGGTAGCTCTATCGTACAATTTATAGCGTGTGGGAAATTTGGTAGCACTATCACGTACAATTGATAGAGTGTGGGAAAGTTGGTAGCTCTATCACGTACAAATTATACAGTATTGGAAAGTTGGTAGCTCAATCATGTACAATTAATACAGTGTGTGAAAGTTGGTAGCTCTATCACGTACAATTTATACAGTGTGGAAAAGTTTGTAGTCCAATCATGTACAGTTTATACAGTGTGGGAAAGTTGGTAGCTCTATCACGTACAATTTATACAATGTGGGAAAGTTGGTAGCTCTATCATACAATTTATAGAGTGTGGGATAGTTGGTAGCTCTATCTCGTACAACTTATACATTGTAGGATAGTTGGTAGCTCTATCACATACAATTTATACAATGTGGGAAAGTTGGGAGCTCTATCACGTACAAATTATACAGTATTGGAAATTTGGTGGCTATATCACGTACAATTTATACAGAGTGGGAAAATTGGTAGCTCTATCACGTACAATTTATACAGTGTGGGAAAGTTGGTAGCTCTATCACATACAATTTATACAGTGTGGGAAAGTTTTTAGCTCTATAACGTACAAATTATACAGTGTGGGAAAGTTGGTAGCTCTATCAAGTACAATTTATACAGTGTGGGAAAGTTGGTAGCTCTATCAAGTACAATTTATACAGTGTAGGAAAGTTGGTAGCTCAATCACATACAATTTATACAGTATGGGAAAGTTGGTAGCTCAATCACGTACAATTTATACAGTGTGGGAAAGTGGGTAGCTCTATCACGTACAATTTATACAGTGTGGAAAAGTTGGTAGTCCGATCATGTACAATTTATACAGTGTGGGAAAGTTGGTAGCTCTATCAAGTACAATTTATACAGTGTGGGGAAGTTGGTAGCTCTATCAAGTACAATATATACAGTGTGGGAAAGTTGGTAGCTCTATCACGTACAATTTTAAAAGTGTGGGAAAGTTGTTAGCTCTATCACGTACAATTGATACAGTGTGGGAATTTTGGTAGCTCTATCTCGTACAATTTATACATTGTGGGAAAGTTGGTAGCTCTATCACGTACAATTTAAAAAGTGTGGGAAAGTTGGTAGGTCTATCACGTACTATTTATACAGTGTGGGAAAGTTGGTAGCTCTATCACGTACAATTGATACAGTGTGGGAAAGTTGGTAGGTCTATCATGTTCAATTTATACAGTGTGGGAAAATTGGTAGCTCTATCACGTGCAATTTATACAGTCTGGGAAAGTTGGTAGCTCTATCACGTAAAATTTATGCAGTGTGGGAAGGTTGGTAGCTCTATCACGTACAATTAATACAGTGTGGGAAAGTTGGTAGCTCTATCGTTCAATTTATACAGTGTGGGAAATTTGGTAGCTCTATCACGTACAATTGATACAGTGTGGGAAAGTTGGTAGCTCTATCACGTACAAATTATACAGTATGGGAAAGTTGGTAGCTCAATCATGTACAATTTATATAGTGTGTGAAAGTTGGTAGCTCTATCACGTACAATTTATACTGTGTGGAAAAGTTTATAGTCCAATCATGTACAATTTATACAGTGTGGGAAAGTTGGTAGCTCTATCACGTAAAATTTATACAGTATGGGGAAGTTGGTAGCTCAATCAGGTACAATTTATACAGTGTGCGAAAGTTGGTAGCTCTATCACGTACATTTTATACAGTGTGGGAAAGTTGGTACCTCTATCACGTACAATTTATACAGTATGGGAAAGTTGGTAGCTCAATCACGTACAATTTATACAGTGTGGGAAATTAGGTAGGTCTATCACGTACTATTTATACAGTGTGGGAATGTTGGTAGCTCTATCACGTACAATTGATACAGTGTGGGAAAGTTGGTAGGTCTATCACGTACAAATTATACAGTATGGGAAAGTTGGTAGCTCAATCATGTACAATTTATACAGTGTGTGAAAGTTGGTAGCTCTATCACGTACAATTTATACAGTGTGGAAAAGTTTGTAGTCCAATCATGTACAATTTATACAGTGTGGGAAAGTTGGTAGCTCTATCACGTACAATTTATACAGTGTGGGAAAGTTGGTAGCTCTATCATACAATTTATAGAGTGTGGGAAAGTTGGTAGCTCTATCAAGTACAATTGATACAGTGTGGGAAGGTTGGTAGCTCTATCACGTACAATTTATACAGTGTGGGAAAGTTGGTAGCTCTATCATACAATTTATAGAGTGTGGGAAAGTTGGTAGCTCTATCAAGTACAATTGATACAGTGTGGGAAAGTTGGTAGCTCTATCACGTATAATTTGAAAAGTGTGGGAAAGTTGGTAGGTCTATCACGTACTATTTATACAGTGTGGGAAAGTTGGTAGCTCTATCACGTACAACTTATACAGTGTGGGAAAGTTGGTAGGTCTATCACGTTCAATTTATACAGTGTGGGAAAATTGGTAGCTCTATCACGTGCAATTTATATAGTCTGGGAAAGTTGGTAGCTCTATCACGTAAAATTTATGCAGTGTGGGAAGGTTGGTAGCTCTATCACGTATAATTAATACAGTGTGGGAAAGTTGGTAGCTCTATCGTACAATTTATACAGTGTGTGAAAGTTGGTAGCTCTATCACGTACAATTTATACAGTGTGGAAATGTTTGTAGTCCAATCATGTACAATTTATACAGTGTGAGAAAGTTGATAGCTCTATCACGTACAATTTATACAGTATGGGAAAGTTGGTAGCTCAATCAGGTACAATTTATACAGTGTCCGAAAGTTGGTAGCTCTATCACGTACATTTTATAAAGTGTGGGAAATTTGGTACCTCTATCACGTACAATTTATACAGTATGGGAAAGTTGGTAGCTCCATCACGTACAATTTATACAGTGTGGGAAAGTTGGTAGCTCTATCACGTACAATTTATACAGTGTGGGAAAGTTGGTACCTCTATCTTGTACAATTTATGCAGTATGGGAAAGTTGGTAGCTCAATCACGTACAATTTCTACAGTGTGGGACAGTTGGTAGCTCTATCACGTTCAATTTATACAGTGTGGGAAAATTGGTAGCTCTATCACGTGCAATTTATACAGTCTGGGAAAGTTGGTAGCTCTATCACGTAAAATTTATGCAGTGTGGGAAGGTTGGTAGCTCTATCACGTACAATTAATACAGTGTGGGAAAGTTGGTAGCTCTATCGTACAATTTATAGGGTGTGGGAAATTTGGTAGCACTATCACGTACAATTGATACAGTGTGGGAAAGTTGGTAGCTCTATCACGTACAAATTATACAGTATTGGAAAGTTGGTAGCTCAATCATGTACAATTTATACAGTGTGTGAAAGTTGGTAGCTCTATCACGTACAATTTATACAGTGTGGAAAAGTTTGTAGTCCAATCATGTACAGTTTATACAGTGTGGGAAAGTTGTTTGCTCTATCACGTACAATTTATACAGTGTGGGAAAGTTGGTAGCTCTATCATACAATTTATAGAGTGTGGGATAGTTGGTAGCTCTATCAAGTACAATTGATACAGTGTGGGAAAGTTGGTAGCTCTATCACGTACAATTTATACAGTGTGGGAAATTAGGTAGGTCTATCACGTACTATTTATACAGTGTGGGAATGTTGGTAGCTCTATCACGTACAATTGATACAGTGTGGGAAAGTTGGTAGGTCTATCACGTACAAATTATACAGTATGGGAAAGTTGGTAGCTCAATCATGTACAATTTATACAGTGTGTGAAAGTTGGTAGCTCTATCACGTACAATTTATACAGTGTGGAAAAGTTTGTAGTCCAATCATGTACAATTTAAACAGTGTGGGAAAGTTGGTAGCTCTATCACGTACAATTTATACAGTGTGGGAAAGTTGGTAGCTCTATCATACAATTTATAGAGTGTGGGAAAGTTGGTAGCTCTATCAAGTACAATTGATACAGTGTGGGAAGGTTGGTAGCTCTATCACGTACAATTTATACAGTGTGGGAAAGTTGGTAGCTCTATCATACAATTTATAGAGTGTGGGAAAGTTGGTAGCTCTATCAAGTACAATTGATACAGTGTGGGAAAGTTGGTAGCTCTATCACGTATAATTTGAAAAGTGTGGGAAAGTTGGTAGGTCTATCAAGTACTATTTATACAGTGTGGGAAAGTTGGTAGCTCTATCACGTACAACTTATACAGAGTGGGAAAGTTGGTAGGTCTATCACGTTCAATTTATACAGTGTGGGAAAATTGGTAGCTCTATCACGTGCAATTTATATAGTCTGGGAAAGTTGGTAGCTCTATCACGTAAAATTTATGCAGTGTGGGAAGGTTGGTAGCTCTATCACGTATAATTAATACAGTGTGGGAAAGTTGGTAGCTCTATCGTACAATTTATACAGTGTGTGAAAGTTGGTAGCTCTATCACGTACAATTTATACAGTGTGGAAATGTTTGTAGTCAAATCATGTACAATTTATACAGTGTGAGAAAGTTGATAGCTCTATCACGTACAATTTATACAGTATGGGAAAGTTGGTAGCTCAATCAGGTACAATTTATACAGTGTCCGAAAGTTGGTAGCTCTATCACGTACATTTTATAAAGTGTGGGAAATTTGGTACCTCTATCACGTACAATTTATACAGTATGGGAAAGTTGGTAGCTCCATCACGTACAATTTATACAGTGTGGGAAAGTTGGTGGCTCTATCACGTACAATTTATACAGTGTGGGAAAGTTGGTACCTCTATCTTGTACAATTTATGCAGTATGGGAAAGTTGGTAGCTCAATCACGTACAATTTCTACAGTGTGGGACAGTTGGTAGCTCTATCACGTTCAATTTATACAGTGTGGGAAAATTGGTAGCTCTATCACGTGCAATTTATACAGTCTGGGAAAGTTGGTAGCTCTATCACGTAAAATTTATGCAGTGTGGGAAGGTTGGTAGCTCTATCACGTACAATTAATACAGTGTGGGAAAGTTGGTAGCTCTATCGTACAATTTATAGGGTGTGGGAAATTTGGTAGCACTATCACGTACAATTGATACAGTGTGGGAAAGTTGGTAGCTCTATCACGTACAAATTATACAGTATTGGAAAGTTGGTAGCTCAATCATGTACAATTTATACAGTGTGTGAAAGTTGGTAGCTCTATCACGTACAATTTATACAGTGTGGAAAAGTTTGTAGTCCAATCATGTACAGTTTATACAGTGTGGGAAAGTTGTTTGCTCTATCACGTACAATTTATACAGTGTGGGAAAGTTGGTAGCTCTATCATACAATTTATAGAGTGTGGGATAGTTGGTAGCTCTATCAAGTACAATTGATACAGTGTGGGAAAGTTGGTAGCTCTATCACGTACAATTTAAAAAGTGTGGAAAAGTTGGTAGGTCTATCACGTACAATTTAAAAAGTGTGGGAAAGTTGGTAGGTCTATCACGTTCAATTTATACAGTGTGGGAAAAGTGGTAGCTCTATCACTTGCAATTTATACAGTCTGGGAAAGTTGGTAGCTCTATCAAGTAAAATTTATGCAGTGTGGGAAGGTTGGTAGCTCTATCACGTACAATTAATACAGTGTGGGAAAGTTGGTAGCTCTATCGTACAATTTATAGAGTGTGGGAAATTTGGTAGCTCTATCACGTATAATTGATACAGCGTGGGAAAGTTGGTTGCTCTATCACGTACAAATTATACAGTATGGGAAATTTGGTAGCTCAATCATGTACAATTTATATAGTGTGTGAAAGTTGGTAGCTCTATCACGTACAATTTATAGTGTGGAAAAGTTTGTAGTCCAATCATGTACAATTTATACAGTGTGGGAAAGTTGGTAGCTCTATCATGTACAATTTATACAGTATGGGAAAGTTGGTAGCTCAATCAGGTACAATTTATACAGTGTGCGAACGTTGGTAGCTCTATCACGTACAATTTATACAGTGTGGGAGCGTTGGTACCTCTATCACGTACAATTTATACAGTATGGGAATGTTGGTAGCTCAATCACATACAATTTATGCAGTGTGGGAAAGTTGGTAGCTCTATCACGTACAATTTATACAGTGTGGGAAAGTTGGTACCTCTATTATGTACAATTTATGCAGTATGGGAAAGTTGGTAGCTCAATCATGTACAATTTCTACAGTGTGGGAATGTTGGTAGCTCTATCAGTCCAAATTATACAGTGTTGGAAAATTGGTAGCTCTATTACGTACAATTTATACAGTATGGGAAAGTTGGTAGCTCTATCACGTACAATTTATACAGTGTGGAAAAGTTGGTAGTCCGATCATGTACAATTTATACAGTGTGGGAGAGTTGGTAGCTCTATCAAGTACAATTTATACAGTGTGGGGAAGTTGGTAGCTCTATCAAGTACAATTTATACAGTGTGGGAAAGTTGGTAGCTCCATCACGTACAATTGTAAAAGTGTGGGAAAGTTGTTAGCTCCATCACGTACAATTGATACAGTGTGGGAAAGTTGGTAGCTCTATCACGTAGAAATTATACAGTATGGGAAAGTTGGTAGCTCTATCACGTACAATTTATACAGTGTGGAAAAGTTTGTCGTCCAATCATGTACAATTTATACAGTGTGGGAAAGTTGGTAGCTCTATCACGTACAATTTATACAGTGTGGGAAAGTTGGTAGCTCTATCATACAATTGATAGAGTGTGGGAAAGTTGGTAGCTCTATCAAGTACAATTGATACAGTGTGGGAAGGTTGGTAGCTCTATCACGTACAATTTATACAGTGTGGGAAAGTTGGTAGCTCTATCATACAATTTATAGAGTGTGGGAAAGTTGGTAGCTCTATCAAGTACAATTGATACAGTGTGGGAAAGTTGGTAGCTCTATCACGTACAATTTAAAAAGTGTGGGAAAGTTGGTAGGTCTATCACGTACTATTTATACAGTGTGGGAAAGTTGGTAGCTCTATCACGTAGAACTGATACAGTGTGGGAAAGTTGGTAGGTCTATCACGTTCAATTTATACAGTGTGGTAAAATTGGTAGCTCTATCACGTGCAATTTATATAGTCTGGGAAAGTTGGTAGCTCCATCACGTAAAATTTATGCAGTGTGGGAAGGTTGGTAGCTCTATCACGTATAATTAATACAGTGTGGGAAAGTTGGTAGCTCTATCGTACAATTTATACAGTGTGGGAAATTTGGTAGCTCTATCACGTACAATTGAAACAGTGTGGGAAAGTTGGTAGCTCCATCACGTACAATTGTAAAAGTGTGGGAAAGTTGTTAGCTCCATCACGTACAATTGATACAGTGTGGGAAAGTTGGTAGCTCTATCACGTAGAAATTATACAGTATGGGAAAGTTGGTAGCTCTATCACGTACAATTTATACAGTGTGGAAAAGTTTGTCGTCCAATCATGTACAATTTATACAGTGTGGGAAAGTTGGTAGCTCTATCAGGTACAATTTATACAGTGTGGGAAAGTTGGTAGCTCTATCATACAATTGATAGAGTGTGGGAAAGTTGGTAGCTCTATCAAGTACAATTGATACAGTGTGGGAAGGTTGGTAGCTCTATCACGTACAATTTATACAGTGTGGGAAAGTTGGTAGCTCTATCATACAATTTATAGAGTGTGGGAAAGTTGGTAGCTCTATCAAGTACAATTGATACAGTGTGGGAAAGTTGGTAGCTCTATCACGTACAATTTAAAAAGTGTGGGAAAGTTGGTAGGTCTATCACGTACTATTTATACAGTGTGGGAAAGTTGGTAGCTCTATCACGTAGAACTGATACAGTGTGGGAAAGTTGGTAGGTCTATCACGTTCAATTTATACAGTGTGGTAAAATTGGTAGCTCTATCACGTGCAATTTATATAGTCTGGGAAAGTTGGTAGCTCCATCACGTAAAATTTATGCAGTGTGGGAAGGTTGGTAGCTCTATCACGTATAATTAATACAGTGTGGGAAAGTTGGTAGCTCTATCGTACAATTTATACAGTGTGGGAAATTTGGTAGCTCTATCACGTACAATTGAAACAGTGTGGGAAAGTTGGTAGCTCTATCACGTACAATTTATACAGTGTGGAAATGTTTGTAGTCCAATCATGTACAATTTATACAGTGTGAGAAAGTTGGTAGCTCAATCATGTACAATTTATATAGTGTGTGAAAGTTGGTAGCTCTATCACGTACAATTTATACAGTGTGGAAATGTTTGTAGTCCAATCATGTACAATTTATACAGTGTGAGAAAGTTGATAGCTCTATCACGTACAATTTATACAGTATGGGAAAGTTGGTAGCTCAATCAGGTACAATTTATACAGTGTCCGAAAGTTGGTAGCTCTATCACGTACATTTTATAAAGTGTGGGAAATTTGGTACCTCTATCACGTACAATTTATACAGTGTGGGAAAGTTGGTAGCTCTATCACGTACAATTTATACAGTGTGGGAAAGTTGGTACCTCTATCTTGTACAATTTATGCAGTCTGGAAAAGTTGGTAGCTCAATCACGTACAATTTCTACAGTGTGGGACAGTTGGTAGCTCTATCACGTACAAATTATACAGTGTAGGAACGTTGGTAGCTCTATCACGTTCAATTTATACAGTGTGGGAAAATTGGTAGCTCTATCACGTGCAATTTATACAGTCTGGGAAAGTTGGTTGCTCTATCACGTAAAATTTATGCAGTGTGGGAAGGTTGGTAGCTCTATCACGTACAATTAATACAGTGTGGGAAAGTTGGTAGCTCTATCGTACAATTTATAGGGTGTGGTAAATTTGGTAGCACTATCACGTACAATTGATACAGTGTGGGAAAGTTGGCAGCTCTATCACGTACAAATTATACAGTATTGGAAAGTTGGTAGCTCAATCATGTACAATTTATACAGTGTGTGAAAGTTGGTAGCTCTATCACGTACAATTTATACAGTGTGGAAAAGTTTGTAGTCCAATCATGTACAGTTTATACAGTGTGGGAAAGTTGGTAGCTCTATCACGTACAATTTATACAGTGTGGGAAAGTTGGTAGCTCTATCATACAATTTATAGAGTGTGGGATAGTTGGTAGCTCTATCAAGTACAATTGATACAGTGTGGGAAAGTTGGTAGCTCTATCACGTACAATTTAAAAAGTGTGGAAAAGTTGGTAGGTCCATCACGTACAATTTAAAAAGTGTGGGAAAGTTGGTAGGTCTATCACGTTCAATTTATACAGTGTGTGAAAGTTGGTAGCTCTATCACGTACAATTTATACAGTGTGGAAAAGTTTGTAGTCCAATCATGTACAGTTTATACAGTGTGGGAAAGTTGGTAGCTCTATCACGTACAATTTATACAGTGTGGGAAAGTTGGTAGCTCTATCAAGTAAAATTTATGCAGTGTGGGAAGGTTGGTAGCTCTATCACGTACAATTAATACAGTGTGGGAAAGTTGGTAGCTCTATCGTACAATTTATAGAGTGTGGGAAATTTGGTAGCTCTATCACGTATAATTGATACAGCGTGGGAAAGTTGGTTGCTCTATCACGTACAAATTATACAGTACGGGAAATTTGGTAGCTCAATCATGTACAATTTATATAGTGTGTGAAAGTTGGTAGCTCTATCACGTACAATTTATAGTGTGGAAAAGTTTGTAGTCCAATCATGTACAATTTATACAGTGTGGGAAAGTTGGTAGCTCTATCATGTACAATTTATACAGTATGGGAAAGTTGGTAGGTCAATCAGGTACAATTTATACAGTGTGCGAACGTTGGTAGCTCTATCACGTACAATTTATACAGTGTGGGAGCGTTGGTACCTCTATCACGTACAATTTATACAGTATGGGAAAGTTGGTAGCTCATTCACATACAATTTATACAGTGTGGGAAAGTTGGTAGCTCTATCACGTACAATTTAGACAGTGTGGGAAAGTTGGTACCTCTATTATGTACAATTTATGCAGTATGGGAAAGTTGGTAGCTCAATCATTTACAATTTCTACAGTATGGGAAAGTTGGTAGCTCTATCAGTCCAAATTATACAGTGTTGGAAAATTGGTAGCTCTATTACGTACAATTTATACAGTATGGGAAAGTTGGTAGCTCTATCACGTACAATTTATACAGTGTGGAAAAGTTGGTAGTCCGATCATGTACAATTTATACAGTGTGGGAGAGTTGGTAGCTCTATCAAGTACAATTTATACAGTCTGGGGAAGTTGGTAGCTCTATCAAGTACAATTTATACAGTGTGGGAAAGTTGGTAGCTCCATCACGTACAATTGTAAAAGTGTGGGAAAGTTGTTAGCTCTATCACGTACAATTGATACAGTGTGGGAAAGTTGGTAGCTCTATCACGTAGAAATTATACAGTATGGGAAAGTTGGTAGCTCAATCATGTACAAATTATATAGTGTGTGAAAGTTGGTAGCTCTATCACGTACAATTTATACAGTGTGGAAATGTTTGTAGTCCAATCATGTACAATTTATACAGTGTGAGAAAGTTGATAGCTCTATCACGTACAATTTATACAGTATGGGAAAGTTGGTAGCTCAATCAGGTACAATTTATACAGTGTCCGAAAGTTGGTAGCTCTATCACGTACATTTTATAAAGTGTGGGAAAGTTGGTAGCTCCATCACGTACAATTTATACAGTGTGGGAAAGTTGGTAGCTCTATCACGTACAATTTATACAGTGTGGGAAAGTTGGTACCTCTATCATGTACAATTTATGCAGTATGGGAAAGTTGGTAGCTCAATCACGTACAATTTCTACAGTGTGGGAAAGTTGGTCGCTCTATCACGTACAAATTATACAGTGTAGGAAAGTTGGTAGCTCTATCACGTTCAATTTATACAGTGTGGGAAAATTGGTAGCTCTATCACGTGCAATTTATACAGTGTGGGAAGGTTGGTAGCTCTATCACGTACAATTAATACAGTGTGGGAAAGTTGGTAGCTCTATCGTACAATTTATAGCGTGTGGGAAGTTTGGTAGCACTATCACGTACAATTGATAGAGTGTGGGAAAGTTGGTAGCTCTATCACGTACAATTTATACAGAGTGGAAAAATTGGTAGCTCTATCACGTACAATTTATACAGTGTGGGAAAGTTGGTAGCTCTACGTCGTACAATTTATACATTGTAGGAAAGTTGGTAGCTCTATCACATACAATTTATGCAGTGTGGGAAAGTTGGTAGCTCTATCACGTACAATAGATACAGTGTGGGAAATTTAGTAGCTCTCTCTCGTACAATTTATACATTGTGGGAAAGTTTTTAGCTCTATAACGTACAAATTATACAGTGTGGGAAAGTTGGTAGCTCTATCAAGTACAATTTATACAGTGTGGGAAAGTTGGTAGCTCTATCAAGTACAATTTATACAGTGTGGGAAAGTTGGTACCTCTATCACGTACAATTTATACAGTATGGGAAAGTTGATAGCTCAAACACATACAAATTATACAGTGTTGGAAAGTTGGTAGCTCTATCACGTACAATTTATACAGAGTGGGAAAATTGGTAGCTCTATCACGTACAATTTATAGAGTGTGGGAAAGTTGGTAGCACTATCTCGTACAATTTATACATTGTAGGAAAGTATGTAGCTCTATCACATACAATTTATGCAGTGTGGAAAAGTTGGTAGCTCTATCACGTACAATTGATACAGTGTGGAAAATTTGGTAGCTCCATCACGTAAAATTTATACAGTGTGGGAAAGTTGGTAGCTCTATCAAGTACAATTTATACAGTGTGGGAAAGTTGGTACCTCTATCACGTACAATTTATACAGTGTGGGAAAGTTGGTACCTCTATCACGTACAATTTATACAGTGTGGGAAAGTTGGTACCTCTATCACGTACAATTTATACAGTATGGGAAAGTTGGTAGCTCAATCACGTACAATTTATACAGTGTGGGAAAGTTGGTAGCTCTATCACGTACAATTTATACAGTGTGGGAAAGTTGGTACCTCTATCATGTACAATTTATGCAGTATGGGAAAGTTGGTAGCTCAATCACCTACAATTTCTACAGTGTGGGAAAGTTGGTAGCTCTATCACGTACAAATTATACAGTGTTGGAAATTTGGTAGCTCTATCACGTACAATTTATACAGTATGGGAAAGTTGGTAGCTCTATCACGTACAATTTATACAGTGTGGAAAAGTTGGTAGTCCGATCATGTACAATTTATACAGTGTGGGAGAGTTGGTAGCTCTATCAAGTACAATTTATACAGTCTGGGGAAGTTGGTAGCTCTATCAAGTACAATTTATACAGTGTGGGAAAGTTGGTAGCTCCATCACGTACAATTGTAAAAGTGTGGGAAAGTTGTTAGCTCTATCACGTACAATTGATACGGTGTGGGAAAGTTGGTAGCTCTATCACGTAGAAATTATACAGTATGGGAAAGTTGGTAGCTCAATCATGTACAAATTATATAGTGTGTGAAAGTTGGTAGATCTATCACGTACAATTTATACAGTGTGGAAATGTTTGTAGTCCAATCATGTACAATTTATACAGTGTGAGAAAGTTGATAGCTCTATCACGTACAATTTATACAGTATGGGAAAGTTGGTAGCACAATCAGGTACAATTTATACAGTGTCCGAAAGTTGGTAGCTCTATCACGTACATTTTATAAAGTGTGGGAAATTTGGTACCTCTATCACGTACAATTTATACAGTATGGGAAAGTTGGTAGCTCTATCACGTACAAATTATACAGTGTAGGAAAGTTGGTAGCTCTATCACGTTCAATTTATACAGTGTGGGAAAATTGGTAGCTCTATCACGTGCAATTTATACAGTGTGGGAAGGTTGGTAGCTCTATCACGTACAATTAATACAGTGTGGGAAAGTTGGTAGCTCTATTGTACAATTTATAGCGTGTGGGAAATTTGGTAGCACTATCACGTACAATTGATAGAGTGTGGGAAAGTTGGTAGCTCTATCACGTACAAATTATACAGTATTGGAAAGTTGGTAGCTCAATCAGTCCAAATTATACAGTGTTGGAAAATTGGTAGCTCTATTACGTACAATTTATACAGTATGGGAAAGTTGGTAGCTCTATCACGTACAATTTATACAGTGTGGAAAAGTTGGTAGTCCGATCATGTACAATTTATACAGTGTGGGAGAGTTGGTAGCTCTATCAAGTACAATTTATACAGTCTGGGGAAGTTGGTAGCTCTATCAAGTACAATTTATACAGTGTGGGAAAGTTGGTAGCTCCATCACGTACAATTGTAAAAGTGTGGGAAAGTTGTTAGCTCTATCACGTACAATTGATACAGTGTGGGAAAGTTGGTAGCTCTATCACGTAGAAATTATACAGTATGGGAAAGTTGGTAGCTCAATCATGTACAAATTATATAGTGTGTGAAAGTTGGTAGCTCTATCACGTACAATTTATACAGTGTGGAAATGTTTGTAGTCCAATCATGTACAATTTATACAGTGTGAGAAAGTTGATAGCTCTATCACGTACAATTTATACAGTATGGGAAAGTTGGTAGCTCAATCAGGTACAATTTATACAGTGTCCGAAAGTTGGTAGCTCTATCACGTACATTTTATAAAGTGTGGGAAAGTTGGTAGCTCCATCACGTACAATTTATACAGTGTGGGAAAGTTGGTAGCACTATCTCGTACAATTTATACATTGTAGGAAAGTATGTAGCTCTATCACATACAATTTATGCAGTGTGGAAAAGTTGGTAGCTCTATCACGTACAATTGATACAGTGTGGAAAATTTGGTAGCTCCATCACGTAAAATTTATACAGTGTGGGAAAGTTGGTAGCTCTATCAAGTACAATTTATACAGTGTGGGAAAGTTGGTACCTCTATCACGTGCAATTTATACAGTGTGGGAAGGTTGGGAGCTCTATCACGTACAATTAATACAGTGTGGGAAAGTTGGTAGCTCTATCGTACAATTTATAGCGTGTGGGAAGTTTGGTAGCACTATCACGTACAATTGATAGAGTGTGGGAAAGTTGGTAGCTCTATCACGTACAATTTATACAGAGTGGGAAAATTGGTAGCTCTATCACGTACAATTTATACAGTGTGGGAAAGTTGGTAGCTCTATGTCGTACAATTTATACATTGTAGGAAAGTTGGTAGCTCTATCACATACAATTTATGCAGTGTGGGAAAGTTGGTAGCTCAATCACGTACAATTTATACAGTGTGGGAAAGTTGGTAGCTCTATCACGTACAATTTATACAGTGTGGGAAAGTTGGTACCTCTATCATGTACAATTTATGCAGTATGGGAAAGTTGGTAGCTCAATCACCTACAATTTCTACAGTGTGGGAAAGTTGGTAGCTCTATCACGTACAAATTATACAGTGTTGGAAATTTGGTAGCTCTATCACGTACAATTTATACAGTATGGGAAAGTTGGTAGCTCTATCACGTACAATTTATACAGTGTGGAAAAGTTGGTAGTCCGATCATGTACAATTTATACAGTGTGGGAGAGTTGGTAGCTCTATCAAGTACAATTTATACAGTCTGGGGAAGTTGGTAGCTCTATCAAGTACAATTTATACAGTGTGGGAAAGTTGGTAGCTCCATCACGTACAATTGTAAAAGTGTGGGAAAGTTGTTAGCTCTATCACGTACAATTGATACAGTGTGGGAAAGTTGGTAGCTCTATCACGTAGAAATTATACAGTATGGGAAAGTTGGTAGCTCAATCATGTACAAATTATATAGTGTGTGAAAGTTGGTAGATCTATCACGTACAATTTATACAGTGTGGAAATGTTTGTAGTCCAATCATGTACAATTTATACAGTGTGAGAAAGTTGATAGCTCTATCACGTACAATTTATACAGTATGGGAAAGTTGGTAGCACAATCAGGTACAATTTATACAGTGTCCGAAATTTGGTAGCTCTATCACGTACATTTTATAAAGTGTGGGAAATTTGGTACCTCTATCACGTACAATTTATAAAGTATGGGAAAGTTGGTAGCTCTATCACGTACAAATTATACAGTGTAGGAAAGTTGGTAGCTCTATCACGTTCAATTTATACAGTGTGGGAAAATTGGTAGCTCTATCACGTGCAATTTATACAGTGTGGGAAGGTTGGTAGCTCTATCACGTACAATTAATACAGTGTGGGAAAGTTGGTAGCTCTATCGTACAATTTATAGCGTGTGGGAAATTTGGTAGCACTATCACGTACAATTGATAGAGTGTGGGAAAGTTGGTAGCTCTATCACGTACAAATTATACAGTATTGGAAAGTTGGTAGCTCAATCATGTACAATTAATACAGTGTGTGAAAGTTGGTAGCTCTATCACGTACAATTTATACAGTGTGGAAAAGTTTGTAGTCCAATCATGTACAGTTTATACAGTGTGGGAAAGTTGGTAGCTCTATCACGTACAATTTATACAATGTGGGAAAGTTGGTAGCTCTATCATACAATTTATAGAGTGTGGGATAGTTGGTAGCTCTATCTCGTACAACTTATACATTGTAGGATAGTTGGTAGCTCTATCACATACAATTTATACAATGTGGGAAAGTTGGGAGCTCTATCACGTACAAATTATACAGTATTGGAAATTTGGTGGCTATATCACGTACAATTTATACAGAGTGGGAAAATTGGTAGCTCTATCACGTACAATTTATACAGTGTGGGAAAGTTGGTAGCTCTATCACATACAATTTATGCAGTGTGGGAAAGTTGGTAGCTCTATCACGTACAATAGATACAGTGTGGGAAATTTAGTAGCTCTCTCTCGTACAATTTATACATTGTGGGAAAGTTTTTAGCTCTATAACGTACAAATTATACAGTGTGGGAAAGTTGGTAGCTCTATCAAGTACAATTTATACAGTGTGGGAAAGTTGGTAGCTCTATCAAGTACAATTTATACAGTGTGGGAAAGTTGGTACCTCTATCACGTACAATTTATACAGTATGGGAAAGTTGATAGCTCAAACACATACAAATTATACAGTGTTGGAAAGTTGGTAGCTCTATCACGTACAATTTATACAGAGTGGGAAAATTGGTAGCTCTATCACGTACAATTTATAGAGTGTGGGAAAGTTGGTAGCACTATCTCGTACAATTTATACATTGCAGGAAAGTATGTAGCTCTATCACATACAATTTATGCAGTGTGGAAAAGTTGGTAGCTCTATCACGTACAATTGATACAGTGTGGAAAATTTGGTAGCTCCATCACGTAAAATTTATACAGTGTGGGAAAGTTGGTAGCTCTATCAAGTACAATTTATACAGTGTGGGAAAGTTGGTACCTCTATCACGTACAATTTATACAGTGTGGGAAAGTTGGTACCTCTATCACGTACAATTTATACAGTGTTGGAAAGTTGGTACCTCTATCACGTACTATTTATACAGTATGGGAAAGTTGGTAGCTCAATCACATACAATTTATACAGTGTGGGAAAGTTGGTAGCTCTATCACGTACAATTTATACAGTGTGGGAAAGTTGGTACCTCTATCATGTACAATTTATGCAGTATGGGAAAGTTGGTAGCTCAATCACCTACAATTTCTACAGTGTGGGAAAGTTGGTAGCTCTATCACGTACAAATTATACAGTGTTGGAAATTTGGTAGCTCTATCACGTACAATTTATACAGTATGGGAAAGTTGGTAGCTTAATCACGTAAAATTTATACAGTGTTGGAAAGTTGGTAGCTCTATCACGTACAATTTATACAGTGTGGAAAAGTTGGTAGTCAGATCATGTACAATTTATACAGTGTGGGAAAGTTGGTAGCTCTATCAAGTACAATTTATACAGTGTGGGGAAGTTGGTAGCTCTATCAAGTACAATTTATACAGTGTGGGAAAGTTGGTAGCTCTATCACGTACAATTTTAAAAGTGTGGGAAAGTTGTTAGCTCTATCACGTACAATTGATACAGTGTGGGAATGTTGTTTGCTCTATCTCGTACAATTTATACATTGTGGGAAAGTTGGTAGCTCTATCACCTACAATTTATACAGTGTGGGAAAGTTGGTACCTCTATCATGTACAATTTATACAGTATGGGAAAGTTGATAGCTCAATCACATACAATTTATGCAGTGTGGGAAAGTTGGTAGCTCTATCACGTACAATCGATACAGTGTGGGAAAGTTGGTAGCTCTCTCTCGTACAATTTATACATTGTGGGAAAGTTGGTAGCTCTATCACGTACAATTTATGAAGTGTGGAAAAGTTGGTAGCTCCATCACGTAAAATTTATACAGTGTGGGAAAGTTGGTAGCTCTATCACGTACAATTTATGCAGAGTGGGAAAATTGGTAGCTCTATCACGTACAATTTATACAGAGTGGGAAAGTTGGTAGCTCTATCACGTACAATTCATACAGTGTGGGAAAGTTGGTAGCTCTATCAAGTACAATTAATACATTGTGGGAAAGTTGGCAGCTCTATCAAGTACAATTTATACAGTGTGGGAAAGTTGGTAGCTCTATCACGTACAATTTATACAGTGTGGAAAAGTTGGTAGTCCGATCATGTACAATTTATAGTGTGGGAAAGTTGGTAGCTCTATCAAGTACAATTTATACAGTGTGGGGAAGTTGGTAGCTCTATCAAGTACAATTTATACAGTGTGGGAAAGTTGGTAGCTCTATCACGTACAATTTTAAAACTGTGGGAAAGTTGTTAGCTCTATCACGTACAATTGATACAGTGTGGGAATGTTGTTAGCTCTATCTCGTACAATTTATACATTGTGGGAAAGTTGGTAGCTCAATCACCTACAATTTATACAGTGTGGGAAAGTTGGTACCTCTATCACGTACAATTTATACAGTATGGGAAAGTTGATAGCTCAATCACATACAATTTATACAGTGTGGGAAAGTTGATAGCTCTATCACGTACAAATTATACAGAGTTGGAAAGTTGGTAGCTCTATCAAGTACAATTTATACAGAGTGGGAAAATTGGTAGCTCTATCACGTACAATTTATACAGTGTGGGAAAGTTGGTAGCTCTATCTCGTACAATTTATACATTGTAGGAAAGTTGGTAGCTCTATCACATACAATTTATACAATGTGGGAAAGTTGGGAGCTCTATCACGTACAAATTATACAGTATTGGAAATTTGGTGGCTATATCACGTACAATTTATACAGAGTGGGAAAATTGGTAGCTCTATCACGTACAATTTATACAGTGTGGGAAAGTTGGTAGCTCTATGTCGTACAATTTATACATTGTAGGAAAGTTGGTAGCTCTATCACATACAATTTATGCAGTGTGGGAAAGTTGGTAGCTCTATCACGTACAATAGATACAGTGTGGGAAATTTAGTAGCTCTCTCTCGTACAATTTATACATTGTGGGAAAGTTTTTAGCTCTATAACGTACAAATTATACAGTGTGGGAAAGTTGGTAGCTCTATCAAGTACAATTTATACAGTGTGGGAAAGTTGGTAGCTCTATCAAGTACAATTTATACAGTGTGGGAAAGTTGGTACCTCTATCACGTACAATTTATACAGTATGGGAAAGTTGATAGCTCAATCACATACAATTTATGCAGTGTGGGAATGTTGGTAGCTCTATCACGTACAATCGATACAGTGTGGGAAAGTTGGTAGCTCTCTCTCGTACAATTTATACATTGTGGGAAAGTTGGTAGCTCTATCACGTACAATTTATGAAGTGTGGAAAAGTTGGTAGCTCCATCACGTAAAATTTATACAGTGTGGGAAAGTTGGTAGCTCTATCAAGTACAATTTATACAGTGTGGGAAAGTTGGTACCTCTATCACGTACAATTTATACAGTATGGGAAAGTTGATAGCTCAATCACATACAATTTATGCAGTGTGGGAAAGTTGGTAGCTCTATCACGTACAATCGATACAGTGTGGGAAAGTTGGTAGCTCTCTCTCGTACAATTTATACATTGTGGGAAAGTTGGTAGCTCTATCACGTACAATTTATGAAGTGTGGAAAAGTTGGTAGCTCCATCACGTAAAATTTATACAGTGTGGGAAAGTTGGTAGCTCTATCACGTACAATTTATGCAGAGTGGGAAAATTGGTAGCTCTATCACGTACAATTTATACAGAGTGGGAAAGTTGGTAGCTCTATCACGTACAATTCATACAGTGTGGGAAAGTTGGTAGCTCTATCAAGTACAATTAATACATTGTGGGAAAGTTGGCAGCTCTATCAAGTACAATTTATACAGTGTGGGAAAGTTGGTAGCTCTATCACGTACAATTTATACAGTGTGGAAAAGTTGGTAGTCCGATCATGTACAATTTATAGTGTGGGAAAGTTGGTAGCTCTATCAAGTACAATTTATACAGTGTGGGGAAGTTGGTAGCTCTATCAAGTACAATTTATACAGTGTGGGAAAGTTGGTAGCTCTATCACGTACAATTTTAAAACTGTGGGAAAGTTGTTAGCTCTATCACGTACAATTGATACAGTGTGGGAATGTTGTTAGCTCTATCTCGTACAATTTATACATTGTGGGAAAGTTGGTAGCTCAATCACCTACAATTTATACAGTGTGGGAAAGTTGGTACCTCTATCACGTACAATTTATACAGTATGGGAAAGTTGATAGCTCAATCACATACAATTTATACAGTGTGGGAAAGTTGATAGCTCTATCACGTACAAATTATACAGAGTTGGAAAGTTGGTAGCTCTATCAAGTACAATTTATACAGAGTGGGAAAATTGGTAGCTCTATCACGTACAATTTATACAGTGTGGGAAAGTTGGTAGCTCTATCTCGTACAATTTATACATTGTAGGAAAGTTGGTAGATCTATCACATACAATTTATACAATGTGGGAAAGTTGGGAGCTCTATCACGTACAAATTATACAGTATTGGAAATTTGGTGGCTATATCACGTACAATTTATACAGAGTGGGAAAATTGGTAGCTCTATCACGTACAATTTATACAGTGTGGGAAAGTTGGTAGCTCTATGTCGTACAATTTATACATTGTAGGAAAGTTGGTAGCTCTATCACATACAATTTATGCAGTGTGGGAAAGTTGGTAGCTCTATCACGTACAATAGATACAGTGTGGGAAATTTAGTAGCTCTCTCTCGTACAATTTATACATTGTGGGAAAGTTTTTAGCTCTATAACGTACAAATTATACAGTGTGGGAAAGTTGGTAGCTCTATCAAGTACAATTTATACAGTGTGGGAAAGTTGGTAGCTCTATCAAGTACAATTTATACAGTGTGGGAAAGTTGGTACCTCTATCACGTACAATTTATACAGTATGGGAAAGTTGATAGCTCAAACACATACAAATTATACAGTGTTGGAAAGTTGGTAGCTCTATCACGTACAATTTATACAGAGTGGGAAAATTGGTAGCTCTATCACGTACAATTTATAGAGTGTGGGAAAGTTGGTAGCACTATCTCGTACAATTTATACATTGCAGGAAAGTATGTAGCTCTATCACATACAATTTATGCAGTGTGGAAAAGTTGGTAGCTCTATCACGTACAATTGATACAGTGTGGAAAATTTGGTAGCTCCATCACGTAAAATTTATACAGTGTGGGAAAGTTGGTAGCTCTATCAAGTACAATTTATACAGTGTGGGAAAGTTGGTACCTCTATCACGTACAATTTATACAGTGTGGGAAAGTTGGTACCTCTATCACGTACAATTTATACAGTGTTGGAAAGTTGGTACCTCTATCACGTACTATTTATACAGTATGGGAAAGTTGGTAGCTCAATCACATACAATTTATACAGTGTGGGAAAGTTGGTAGCTCTATCACGTACAAATTATACAGTGTAGGAAAGTTGGTAGCTCTATCACGTTCAATTTATACAGTGTGGGAAAATTGGTAGCTCTATCACGTGCAATTTATACAGTGTGGGAAGGTTGGTAGCTCTATCACGTACAATTAATACAGTGTGGGAAAGTTGGTAGCTCTATCGTACAATTTATAGCGTGTGGGAAATTTGGTAGCACTATCACGTACAATTGATAGAGTGTGGGAAAGTTGGTAGCTCTATCACGTACAAATTATACAGTATTGGAAAGTTGGTAGCTCAATCATGTACAATTAATACAGTGTGTGAAAGTTGGTAGCTCTATCACGTACAATTTATACAGTGTGGAAAAGTTTGTAGTCCAATCATGTACAGTTTATACAGTGTGGGAAAGTTGGTAGCTCTATCACGTACAATTTATACAATGTGGGAAAGTTGGTAGCTCTATCATACAATTTATAGAGTGTGGGATAGTTGGTAGCTCTATCTCGTACAACTTATACATTGTAGGATAGTTGGTAGCTCTATCACATACAATTTATACAATGTGGGAAAGTTGGGAGCTCTATCACGTACAAATTATACAGTATTGGAAATTTGGTGGCTATATCACGTACAATTTATACAGAGTGGGAAAATTGGTAGCTCTATCACGTACAATTTATACAGTGTGGGAAAGTTGGTAGCTCTATCACATACAATTTATGCAGTGTGGGAAAGTTGGTAGCTCTATCACGTACAATAGATACAGTGTGGGAAATTTAGTAGCTCTCTCTCGTACAATTTATACATTGTGGGAAAGTTTTTAGCTCTATAACGTACAAATTATACAGTGTGGGAAAGTTGGTAGCTCTATCAAGTACAATTTATACAGTGTGGGAAAGTTGGTAGCTCTATCAAGTACAATTTATACAGTGTGGGAAAGTTGGTACCTCTATCACGTACAATTTATACAGTATGGGAAAGTTGATAGCTCAAACACATACAAATTATACAGTGTTGGAAAGTTGGTAGCTCTATCACGTACAATTTATACAGAGTGGGAAAATTGGTAGCTCTATCACGTACAATTTATAGAGTGTGGGAAAGTTGGTAGCACTATCTCGTACAATTTATACATTGCAGGAAAGTATGTAGCTCTATCACATACAATTTATGCAGTGTGGAAAAGTTGGTAGCTCTATCACGTACAATTGATACAGTGTGGAAAATTTGGTAGCTCCATCACGTAAAATTTATACAGTGTGGGAAAGTTGGTAGCTCTATCAAGTACAATTTATACAGTGTGGGAAAGTTGGTACCTCTATCACGTACAATTTATACAGTGTGGGAAAGTTGGTACCTCTATCACGTACAATTTATACAGTGTTGGAAAGTTGGTACCTCTATCACGTACTATTTATACAGTATGGGAAAGTTGGTAGCTCAATCACATACAATTTATACAGTGTGGGAAAGTTGGTAGCTCTATCACGTACAATTTATACAGTGTGGGAAAGTTGGTACCTCTATCATGTACAATTTATGCAGTATGGGAAAGTTGGTAGCTCAATCACCTACAATTTCTACAGTGTGGGAAAGTTGGTAGCTCTATCACGTACAAATTATACAGTGTTGGAAATTTGGTAGCTCTATCACGTACAATTTATACAGTATGGGAAAGTTGGTAGCTTAATCACGTAAAATTTATACAGTGTGGGAAAGTTGGTAGCTCTATCACGTACAATTTATACAGTGTGGAAAAGTTGGTAGTCAGATCATGTACAATTTATACAGTGTGGGAAAGTTGGTAGCTCTATCAAGTACAATTTATACAGTGTGGGGAAGTTGGTAGCTCTATCAAGTACAATTTATACAGTGTGGGAAAGTTGGTAGCTCTATCACGTACAATTTTAAAAGTGTGGGAAAGTTGTTAGCTCTATCACGTACAATTGATACAGTGTGGGAATGTTGTTTGCTCTATCTCGTACAATTTATACATTGTGGGAAAGTTGGTAGCTCTATCACCTACAATTTATACAGTGTGGGAAAGTTGGTACCTCTATCATGTACAATTTATACAGTATGGGAAAGTTGATAGCTCAATCACATACAATTTATGCAGTGTGGGAAAGTTGGTAGCTCTATCACGTACAATCGATACAGTGTGGGAAAGTTGGTAGCTCTCTCTCGTACAATTTATACATTGTGGGAAAGTTGGTAGCTCTATCACGTACAATTTATGAAGTGTGGAAAAGTTGGTAGCTCCATCACGTAAAATTTATACAGTGTGGGAAAGTTGGTAGCTCTATCACGTACAATTTATGCAGAGTGGGAAAATTGGTAGCTCTATCACGTACAATTTATACAGAGTGGGAAAGTTGGTAGCTCTATCACGTACAATTCATACAGTGTGGGAAAGTTGGTAGCTCTATCAAGTACAATTAATACATTGTGGGAAAGTTGGCAGCTCTATCAAGTACAATTTATACAGTGTGGGAAAGTTGGTAGCTCTATCACGTACAATTTATACAGTGTGGAAAAGTTGGTAGTCCGATCATGTACAATTTATAGTGTGGGAAAGTTGGTAGCTCTATCAAGTACAATTTATACAGTGTGGGGAAGTTGGTAGCTCTATCAAGTACAATTTATACAGTGTGGGAAAGTTGGTAGCTCTATCACGTACAATTTTAAAACTGTGGGAAAGTTGTTAGCTCTATCACGTACAATTGATACAGTGTGGGAATGTTGTTAGCTCTATCTCGTACAATTTATACATTGTGGGAAAGTTGGTAGCTCAATCACCTACAATTTATACAGTGTGGGAAAGTTGGTACCTCTATCACGTACAATTTATACAGTATGGGAAAGTTGATAGCTCAATCACATACAATTTATACAGTGTGGGAAAGTTGATAGCTCTATCACGTACAAATTATACAGAGTTGGAAAGTTGGTAGCTCTATCAAGTACAATTTATACAGAGTGGGAAAATTGGTAGCTCTATCACGTACAATTTATACAGTGTGGGAAAGTTGGTAGCTCTATCTCGTACAATTTATACATTGTAGGAAAGTTGGTAGCTCTATCACATACAATTTATACAATGTGGGAAAGTTGGGAGCTCTATCACGTACAAATTATACAGTATTGGAAATTTGGTGGCTATATCACGTACAATTTATACAGAGTGGGAAAATTGGTAGCTCTATCACGTACAATTTATACAGTGTGGGAAAGTTGGTAGCTCTATGTCGTACAATTTATACATTGTAGGAAAGTTGGTAGCTCTATCACATACAATTTATGCAGTGTGGGAAAGTTGGTAGCTCTATCACGTACAATAGATACAGTGTGGGAAATTTAGTAGCTCTCTCTCGTACAATTTATACATTGTGGGAAAGTTTTTAGCTCTATAACGTACAAATTATACAGTGTGGGAAAGTTGGTAGCTCTATCAAGTACAATTTATACAGTGTGGGAAAGTTGGTAGCTCTATCAAGTACAATTTATACAGTGTGGGAAAGTTGGTACCTCTATCACGTACAATTTATACAGTATGGGAAAGTTGATAGCTCAAACACATACAAATTATACAGTGTTGGAAAGTTGGTAGCTCTATCACGTACAATTTATACAGAGTGGGAAAATTGGTAGCTCTATCACGTACAATTTATAGAGTGTGGGAAAGTTGGTAGCACTATCTCGTACAATTTATACATTGCAGGAAAGTATGTAGCTCTATCACATACAATTTATGCAGTGTGGAAAAGTTGGTAGCTCTATCACGTACAATTGATACAGTGTGGAAAATTTGGTAGCTCCATCACGTAAAATTTATACAGTGTGGGAAAGTTGGTAGCTCTATCAAGTACAATTTATACAGTGTGGGAAAGTTGGTACCTCTATCACGTACAATTTATACAGTGTGGGAAAGTTGGTACCTCTATCACGTACAATTTATACAGTGTTGGAAAGTTGGTACCTCTATCACGTACTATTTATACAGTATGGGAAAGTTGGTAGCTCAATCACATACAATTTATACAGTGTGGGAAAGTTGGTAGCTCTATCACGTACAATTTATACAGTGTGGGAAAGTTGGTACCTCTATCATGTACAATTTATGCAGTATGGGAAAGTTGGTAGCTCAATCACCTACAATTTCTACAGTGTGGGAAAGTTGGTAGCTCTATCACGTACAAATTATACAGTGTTGGAAATTTGGTAGCTCTATCACGTACAATTTATACAGTATGGGAAAGTTGGTAGCTTAATCACGTAAAATTTATACAGTGTGGGAAAGTTGGTAGCTCTATCACGTACAATTTATACAGTGTGGAAAAGTTGGTAGTCAGATCATGTACAATTTATACAGTGTGGGAAAGTTGGTAGCTCTATCAAGTACAATTTATACAGTGTGGGGAAGTTGGTAGCTCTATCAAGTACAATTTATACAGTGTGGGAAAGTTGGTAGCTCTATCACGTACAATTTTAAAAGTGTGGGAAAGTTGTTAGCTCTATCACGTACAATTGATACAGTGTGGGAATGTTGTTTGCTCTATCTCGTACAATTTATACATTGTGGGAAAGTTGGTAGCTCTATCACCTACAATTTATACAGTGTGGGAAAGTTGGTACCTCTATCATGTACAATTTATACAGTATGGGAAAGTTGATAGCTCAATCACATACAATTTATGCAGTGTGGGAAAGTTGGTAGCTCTATCATGTACAATCGATACAGTGTGGGAAAGTTGGTAGCTCTCTCTCGTACAATTTATACATTGTGGGAAAGTTGGTAGCTCTATCACGTACAATTTATGAAGTGTGGAAAAGTTGGTAGCTCCATCACGTAAAATTTATACAGTGTGGGAAAGTTGGTAGCTCTATCACGTACAATTTATGCAGAGTGGGAAAATTGGTAGCTCTATCACGTACAATTTATACAGAGTGGGAAAGTTGGTAGCTCTATCAAGTACAATTAATACATTGTGGGAAAGTTGGCAGCTCTATCAAGTACAATTTATACAGTGTGGGAAAGTTGGTAGCTCTATCACGTACAATTTATACAGTGTGGAAAAGTTGGTAGTCCGATCATGTACAATTTATAGTGTGGGAAAGTTGGTAGCTCTATCAAGTACAATTTATACAGTGTGGGGAAGTTGGTAGCTCTATCAAGTACAATTTATACAGTGTGGGAAAGTTGGTAGCTCTATCACGTACAATTTTAAAACTGTGGGAAAGTTGTTAGCTCTATCACGTACAATTGATACAGTGTGGGAATGTTGTTAGCTCTATCTCGTACAATTTATACATTGTGGGAAAGTTGGTAGCTCTATCACCTACAATTTATACAGTGTGGGAAAGTTGGTACCTCTATCACGTACAATTTATACAGTATGGGAAAGTTGATAGCTCAATCACATACAATTTATACAGTGTGGGAAAGTTGATAGCTCTATCACGTACAAATTATACAGTGTTGGAAAGTTGGTAGCTCTATCAAGTACAATTTATACAGAGTGGGAAAATTGGTAGCTCTATCACGTACAATTTATACAGTGTGGGAAAGTTGGTAGCTCTATCTCGTACAATTTATACATTGTAGGAAAGTTGGTAGCTCTATCACATACAATTTATGCAGTGTGGGAAAGTTGGTATCTCTATCACGTACAATCGATACAGTGTGGGAAAGTTGGTAGCTCTCTCTCGTACAATTTATACATTGTGGGAAAGTTGGTAGCTCTATCACGTACAATTTATGAAGTGTGGAAAAGTTGGTAGCTCCATCACGTAAAATTTATACAGTGTGGGAAAGTTGGTAGCTCTATCACGTACAATTTATACAGAGTGGGAAAATTGGTATCTCTATCACGTACAATTTATACAGAGTGGGAAAATTGGTAGCTCTATCTCGTACAATTTAACATTGTAGCATAGTTGGTAGCTCTATCACATACAATTTATGCAGTGTGGGAAAGTTGGTAGCTCTATCACGTACAATCGATACAGTGTGGGAAAGTTGGTAGCACTCTCTCGTACAATTTATACATTGTGGGAAAGTTGGTAGCTCTATCACGTACAATTTATGAAGTGTGGAAAAGTTTGAAGCTCCATCATGTAAAATTTATACAGTGTGGGAAAGTTGGTAGCTCTATCACGTACAATTTATACAGAGTGGGAAAATTGGTAGCTCTATCACGTACAAATTATACAGTGTAGGAAAGTTGGTAGCTCCATCACGTAAAATTTATACTGTGTGGGAAAGTTTGTAGCTCTATCAAGTACAATTTATACAGTGTGGGAAAGTTGGTAGCTCTATCACGTACAATTTATACAGTATGGGAAAGTTGGTAGCTCCATCACATACAATTTATACAGAGTGGGAAAATTGGTAGCTCTATCACGTACAATTTATACAGTGTGGGAAAGTTGGTAGCTCTATCTCGTACAATTTATACATTGTAGGAAAGTTGGTAGCTCTATCACATACAATTTATGCAGTGTGGGAAAGTTGGTAGCTCTATCACGTACAATCGATACAGTGTGGGAAAGTTGGTAGCTCTCTCTCGTACAATTTATACATTGTGGGAAAGTTGGTAGCTCTATCACGTACAATTTATGAAGTGTGGAAAAGTTGGTAGCTCCATCACGTACAATTTATACAGAGTGGGAAAATTGGTAGCTCTATCACGTACAATTTATACAGAGTGGGAAAGTTGGTAGCTCTATCACGTACAATTCATACAGTGTGGGAAAGTTGGTAGCTCTATCACGTACAATTTATGAAGTGTGGAAAAGTTGGTAGCTCCATCACGTACAATTTATACAGAGTGGGAAAATTGGTAGCTCTATCACGTACAATTTATACAGAGTGGGAAAGTTGGTAGCTCTATCACGTACAATTTATGAAGTGTGGAAAAGTTGGTAGCTCCATCACGTACAATTTATACAGAGTGGGAAAATTGGTAGCTCTATCACGTACAATTTATACAGAGTGGGAAAGTTGGTAGCTCTATCACGTACAATTCATACAGTGTGGGAAAGTTGGTAGCTCTATCAAGTACAATTAATACATTGTGGGAAAGTTGGCAGCTCTATCAAGTACAATTTATACAGTGTGGGAAAGTTGGTAGCTCTATCACGTACAATTTATACAGTGTGGAAAAGTTGGTAGTCCGCTCATGTACAATTTATACAGTGTGGGAAAGTTGGTAGCTCTATCAAGTACAATTTATACAGTGTGGGGAAGTTGGTAGCTCTATCAAGTACAATTTATACAGTGTGGGAAAGTTGGTAGCTCTATCATGTACAATTTTAAAAGTGTGGGAAAGTTGTTAGCTCTATCACGTACAATTGATACAGTGTGGGAATGTTGTTAGCTCTATCTCGTACAATTTATACATTGTGGGAAAGTTGGTAGCTCTATCACCTACAATTTATACAGTGTGGGAAAGTTGGTAGCTCTATCTCGTACAATTTATACATTGTAGGAAAGTTGGTTGCTCTATCACATACAATTTATGCAGTGTGGGAAAGTTGGTACCTCTATCACGTACAATCGATACAGTGTGGGAAAGTTGGTAGCTCTCTCTCGTACAATTTATACATTGTGGGAAAGTTGGTAGCTCTATCACGTACAATTTATGAAGTGTGGAAAAGTTGGTAGCTCCATCACGTAAAATTTATACAGTGTGGGAAAGTTGGTAGCTCTATCACGTACAATTTATACAGAGTGGGAAAATTGGTAGCTCTATCACGTACAATTTATACAGAGTGGGAAAATTGGTAGCTCTATCTCGTACAATTTAACATTGTAGGATAGTTGGTAGCTCTATCACATACAATTTATGCAGTGTGGGAAAGTTGGTAGCTCTATCACGTACAATCGATACAGTGTGGGAAAGTTGGTAGCACTCTCTCGTACAATTTATACATTGTGGGAAAGTTGGTAGCTCTATCACGTACAATTTATGAAGTGTGGAAAAGTTGGAACCTCAATCATGTAAAATTTATACAGTGTGGGAAAGTTGGTAGCTCTATCACGTACAATTTATACAGAGTGGGAAAATTGGTAGCTCTATCACGTACAAATTATACAGTGTAGGAAAGTTGGTAGCTCCATCACGTACAATTTATACAGTGTGGGAAAGTTGGTAGCTCTATCACGTACAATTTATACAGTATGGGAAAGTTGGTAGCTCAATCACATACAATTTATACAGTATGGGAGAGTTGCTAGGTCTATCACATACAATTTATACAGTGTGGGAAAGTTGGTAGCTCTATAACGTACAAATTATACAGTGTGGAAAAGTTGGTAGCTCTATCAAGTACAATTTATACAGTGTGGGAAAGTTGGTAGCTCAATCAAATACAATTTATAGTGTGGAAAAGTTTGTAGTCCAATCATGTACAATTTATACAGTGTGGGAAAGTTGGTAGCTCTATCATGTACAATTTATACAGTATGGGAAAGTTGGTAGCTCAATCAGGTACAATTTATACAGTGTGCGAAAGTTGGTAGCTCTATCACGTACAATTTATACAGTGTGGGAAAGTTGGTACCTCTATCACGTACAATTTATACAGTATGGGAAAGTTGGTAGCTCAATCACGTACAATTTATACAGTGTGGGAAAGTTGGTAGCTCTATCACGTACAATTTATACAGTGTGGGAAAGTTGGTACCTCTATTATGTACAATTTATGCAGTATGGGAAAGTTGTTAGCTCAATCACGTACAATTTATACAGTGTGGGAAAGTTGATAGCTCTATCATGTACAAATTATACAGTGTTGGAAAGTTGGTAGCTCTATCACGTACAAATTATACAGTATTGGAAAGTTGGTAGCTCAATCATGTACAATTTATACAGTGTGTGAAAGTTGGTAGCTCTATCACGTACAATTTATACATTGTACGAAAGTTGGTAGCTCTATCACATACAATTTATGCAGTGTGGGAAAGTTGGTAGCTCTATCACGTTCAATTTATACAGTGTGGGAAAGTTGGTAGCTCTATCACGTACAATTTATACAGTGTGGGAAAGTAGGTACCTCTATTATGTACAATTTATGCAGTATGGGAAAGTTGGTAGCTCAATCATGTACAATTTCTACAGTGTGGGAAAGTTGGTAGCTCTATCAGTCCAAATTATACAGTGTTGGAAAATTGGTAGGTCTATTACGTACAATTAATACAGTGTGGGAAAGTTGGTAGCTGTATCATACAATTTATAGAGTGTGGGAAATTTGGTAGCTCTATCACGTATAATTGATACAGCGTGGGAAAGTTGGTTGCTCTATCACGTACAAATTATACAGTATGGGAAAGTTGGTAGCTCAATCATGTACAATTTATATAGTGTGTGAAAGTTGGTAGCTCTATCACGTACAATTTATAGTGTGGAAAAGTTTGTAGTCCAATCATGTACAATTTATACAGTGTGGGAAAGTTGGTAGCTCTATCATGTACAATTTATACAGTATGGGAAAGTTGGTAGCTCAATCAGGTACAATTTATACAGTGTGCGAAAGTTGGTAGCTCTATCACGTACAATTTATACAGTGTGGGAAAGTTGGTAGCTCTATCACGTACAATTTAAAAAGTGTGGAAAAGTTGGTAGGTCTATCACGTACAATTTAAAAAGTGTGGGAAAGTTGGTAGGTCTATCACGTTCAATTTATACAGTGTGGGAAAAGTGGTAGCTCTATCACTTGCAATTTATACAGTCTGGGAAAGATTGGTAGCTCTATCAAGTAAAATTTATGCAGTGTGGGAAGGTTGGTAGCTCTATCACGTACAATTAATACAGTGTGGGAAAGTTGGTAGCTCTATCGTACAATTTATAGAGTGTGGGAAATTTGGTAGCACTATCACATATAATTGATACAGCGTGGGAAAGTTGGTTGCTCTATCACGTACAAATTATACAGTATGGGAAAGTTGGTAGCTCAATCATGTACAATTTATATAGTGTGTGAAAGTTGGTAGCTCTATCACGTACAATTTATAGTGTGGAAAAGTTTGTAGTCCAATCATGTACAATTTATACAGTGTGGGAAAGTTGGTAGCTCTATCATGTACAATTTATACAGTATGGGAAAGTTGGTAGCTCAATCAGGTACAATTTATACAGTGTGCGAAAGTTGGTAGCTCTATCACGTACAATTTATACAGTGTGGGAAAGTTGGTAGCTCTATCACGTACAATTTAAAAAGTGTGGAAAAGTTGGTAGGTCTATCACGTACAATTTAAAAAGTGTGGGAAAGTTGGTAGGTCTATCACGTTCAATTTATACAGTGTGGGAAAAGTGGTAGCTCTATCACTTGCAATTTATACAGTCTGGGAAAGATTGGTAGCTCTATCAAGTAAAATTTATGCAGTGTGGGAAGGTTGGTAGCTCTATCACGTACAATTAATACAGTGTGGGAAAGTTGGTAGCTCTATCGTACAATTAATAGAGTGTGGGAAATTTGGTAGCACTATCACATATAATTGATACAGCGTGGGAAAGTTGGTTGCTCTATCACGTACAAATTATACAGTATGGGAAAGTTGGTAGCTCAATCATGTACAATTTATATAGTGTGTGAAAGTTGGTAGCTCTATCACGTACAATTTATAGTGTGGAAAAGTTTGTAGTCCAATCATGTACAATTTATACAGTGTGGGAAAGTTGGTAGCTCTATCATGTACAATTTATACAGTATGGGAAAGTTGGTAGCTCAATCAGGTACAATTTATACAGTGTGGGAAAGTTGGTACCTCTATCACGTACAATTTATACAGTATGGGAAAGTTGGTAGCTCAATCACATACAATTTATACAGTGTGGGAAAGTTGGTAGCTCTATCGTACAATTTATACAGTGTGGGAAAGTTGGTACCTCTATTATGTACAATTTATGCAGTATGGGAAAGTTGGTAGCTCAATCATGTACAATTTCTACAGTGTGGGAAAGTTGGTAGCTCTATCAGTCCAAATTATACAGTGTTGGAAAATTGGTAGCTCTATTACGTACAATTTATACAGTATGGGAAAGTTGGTAGCTCTATCACGTACAATTTATACAGTGTGTAAAAGTTGATAGTCCGATCATGTACAATTTATACAGTGTGGGAGAGTTGGTAGCTCTATCAAGTACAATTTATACAGTGTGGGGAAGTTGGTAGCTCTATCAAGTACAATTTATACAGTGTGGGAAAGTTGGCAGCTCCATCACGTACAATTGTAAAAGTGTGGGAAAGTTGTTAGCTCTATCACGTACAATTGATACAGTGTGGGAATGTTGGTAGCTCTATCACGTACAATTTATACAGTGTGGGAAAGTTGGTACCTCTATCACGTACAATTTATACAGTATGGGAAAGTTGATAGCTCAATCACTTACAATTTATACAGTGTGGGAAAGTTGATAGCTCTATCACGTACAAATTATACAGTGTTGGAAAGTTGGTAGCTCTATCACGTACAATTTATACAGAGTGGGAAAATTGGTAGCTCTATCACGTACAATTTATACAGTGTGGGAAAGTTGGCAGCTCTATCTCGTACAATTTATACATTGTAGGATAGTTGGTAGCTCTATCACATACAATTTATGCAGTGTGGGAAAGTTGGTAGCTCTATCACGTACAATCGATACAGTGTGGGAAATTTGGTAGCTCTCTCTCGTACAATTTATACATTGTGGGAAAGTTTGTAGCTCTATCACGTACAATTTGTGAAGTGTGGAAAAGTTGGTAGCTAAATCACGTAAAATTTATACAGTGTGGCAAAGTTTGTAGCTCTATCAAGTACAATTGATACAGTGTGGGAAAGTTGGTACCTCTATCACGTACAATTTATACAGTCTGGGAAAGTTGGTAGCTCAATCACATACAATTTATAGAGTGTGGGAAAGTTGGTAGCTCTATCACATACAATTTATACAGTGTGGGAAAGTTTTTAGCTCTATAACGTACAAATTATACAGTGTGGGAAAGTTGGTAGCTCTATCAAGTACAATTTATACAGTGTGGGAAAGTTGGTAGCTCTATCAAGTACAATTTATACAGTGTGGGAAAGTTGGTACCTCTATCACGTACAATTTATACAGTATGGGAAAGTTGATAGCTCAAACACATACAATTTATAAAGTGTGGGAAAGTTGATAGCTCTATCATGTACAAGTTATACAGTGTTGGAAAGTTGGTAACTCTATCACGTACAATTTATACAGAGTGGGAAAATTGGTAGCTCTATCACGTACAATTTATAGAGTGTGGGAAAGTTTGTAGCACTATCTCGTACAATTTATACATTGTAGGAAAAGTTGGTAGCTCCATCACGTACAATTGATACAGTGTGGAAAAGTTGGTAGCTCCATCACGTAAAATTTATACAGTGTTGGAAAGTTGGTAGCTCTATCAAGTACAATTTATACAGTGTGGGAAAGTTGGTACCTCTATCACGTACAATTTATACAGTGTGGTAAAGTTGGTACCTCTATCACGTACAATTTATACAGTATGTGAAAGTTGGTAGCTCAATCACATACAATTTATACAGTGTGGGAAAGTTGGTAGCTCTATCACGTACAATTTATACAGTGTGGGAAAGTTGGTACCTCTATCATGTACAATTTATGCAGTATGGGAAAGTTGGTAGCTCAATCACCTACAATTTCTACAGTGTGGGAAAGTTGGTAGCTCTATCACGTACAAATTATACAGTGTTGGAAATTTGGTAGCTCTATCACGTACAATTTATACAGTATGGGAAAGTTCGTAGCTTAATCACGTAAAATTTGTACAGTGTGGGAAAGTTGGTAGCTCTATCACGTACAATTTATACAGTGTGGAAAAGTTGGTAGTCCGATCATGTACAATTTATACAGTGTGGGAAAGTTGGTAGCTCTATCAAGTACAATTTATACAGTGTGGGGAAGTTGGTAGCTCTATCAAGTACAATTTATACAGTGTGGGAAAGTTGGTAGCACTATCACGTACAATTTTAAAAGTGTGGGAAAGTTGTTAGCTCTATCACGTACAATTGATACAGTGTGGGAATGTTGTTAGCTCTATCTCGTACAATTTATACATTGTGGGAAAGTTGGTAGCTCTATCACGTACAATTTATACAGTGTGGGAAAGTTGGTACCTCTATCACGTACAAATTATACAGTATGGGAAAGTTGATAGCTCAATCACATACAATTTATACAGTGTGGGAAAGTTGATAGCTCTATCACGTACAAATTATACAGTGTTGGAAAGTTGGTAGCTCTATCACGTACAATTTATACATTGTGGGAAAGTTGGTAGCTCTATCACGTACAATTTATGAAGTGTGGAAAAGTTGGTAGCTCTATCACGTACAATTTATACAGAGTTGGAAAATTGGTAGCTCTATCACGTACAATTTATACAGAGTGGGAAAGTTGGTAGCTCTATCACGTACAATTCATACAGTGTGGGAAAGTTGGTAGCTCTATCAAGTACAATTAATACATTGTGTGAAAGTTGGCAGCTCTATCAAGTACAATTTATACAGTGTGGGAAAGTTGGTAGCTCTATCACGTACAATTTATACAGTGTGGAAAAGTTGGTAGTCCGATCATGTACAATTTATAGTGTGGGAAAGTTGGTAGCTCTATCAAGTACAATTTATACAGTGTGGGGAAGTTGGTAGCTCTATCAACTACAATTTATACAGTGTGGGAAAGTTGGTAGCTCTATCACGTACAATTTTAAAACTGTGGGAAAGTTGTTAGCTCTATCACGTACAATTGATACAGTGTGGGAATGTTGTTAGCTCTATCTCGTACAATTTATACATTGTGGGAAAGTTGGTAGCTCTATCACCTACAATTTATACAGTGTGGGAAAGTTGGTACCTCTATCACGTACAATTTATACAGTATGGGAAATTTGATAGCTCAATCACATACAATTTATACAGTGTGGGAAAGTTGATAGCTCTATCACGTACAAATTATACAGTGTTGGAAAGTTGGTAGCTCTATCAAGTACAATTTATACAGAGTGGGAAAATTGGTAGCTCTATCACGTACAATTTATACAGTGTGGGAAAGTTGGTAGCTCTATCTCGTACAATTTATACATTGTAGGAAAGTTGGTAGCTCTATCACATACAATTTATGCAGTGTGGGAAAGTTGGTATCTCTATCACGTACAATCGATACAGTGTGGGAAAGTTGGTAGCTCTCTCTCGTACAATTTATACATTGTGGGAAAGTTGGTAGCTCTATCACGTACAATTTATGAAGTGTGGAAAAGTTGGTAGCTCCATCACGTAAAATTTATACAGTGTGGGAAAGTTGGTAGCTCTATCACGTACAATTTATACAGAGTGGGAAAATTGGTATCTCTATCACGTACAATTTATACAGAGTGGGAAAATTGGTAGCTCTATCTCGTACAATTTAACATTGTAGGATAGTTGGTAGCTCTATCACATACAATTTATGCAGTGTGGGAAAGTTGGTAGCTCTATCACGTACAATCGATACAGTGTGGGAAAATTGGTAGCACTCTCTCGTACAATTTATACATTGTGGGAAAGTTGGTAGCTCTATGACGTACAATTTATGAAGTGTGGAAAAGTTTGAAGCTCCATCATGTAAAATTTATACAGTGTGGGAAAGTTGGTAGCTCTATCACGTACAATTTATACAGAGTGGGAAAATTGGTAGCTCTATCACGTACAAATTATACAGTGTAGGAAAGTTGGTAGCTCCATCACGTAAAATTTATACTGTGTGGGAAAGTTTGTAGCTCTATCAAGTACAATTTATACAGTGTGGGAAAGTTGGTAGCTCTATCACGTACAATTTATACAGTATGGGAAAGTTGGTAGCTCAATCACATACAATTTATACAGAGTGGGAAAATTGGTAGCTCTATCACGTACAATTTATACAGTGTGGGAAAGTTGGTAGCTCTATCTCGTACAATTTATACATTGTAGGAAAGTTGGTAGCTCTATCACATACAATTTATGCAGTGTGGGAAAGTTGGTAGCTCTATCACGTACAATCGATACAGTGTGGGAAAGTTGGTAGCTCTCTCTCGTACAATTTATACATTGTGGGAAAGTTGGTAGCTCTATCACGTACAATTTATGAAGTGTGGAAAAGTTGGTAGCTCCATCACGTACAATTTATACAGAGTGGGAAAATTGGTAGCTCTATCACGTACAATTTATACAGAGTGGGAAAGTTGGTAGCTCTATCACGTACAATTCATACAGTGTGGGAAAGTTGGTAGCTCATTCACGTACAATTTATGAAGTGTGGAAAAGTTGGTAGCTCCATCACGTACAATTTATACAGAGTGGGAAAATTGGTAGCTCTATCACGTACAATTTATACAGAGTGGGAAAGTTGGTAGCTCTATCACGTACAATTTATGAAGTGTGGAAAAGTTGGTAGCTCCATCACGTACAATTTATACAGAGTGGGAAAATTGGTAGCTCTATCACGTACAATTTATACAGAGTGGGAAAGTTGGTAGCTCTATCACGTACAATTCATACAGTGTGGGAAAGTTGGTAGCTCTATCAAGTACAATTAATACATTGTGGGAAAGTTGGCAGCTCTATCAAGTACAATTTATACAGTGTGGGAAAGTTGGTAGCTCTATCACGTACAATTTATACAGTGTGGAAAAGTTGGTAGTCCGATCATGTACAATTTATACAGTGTGGGAAAGTTGGTAGCTCTATCAAGTACAATTTATACAGTGTGGGGAAGTTGGTAGCTCTATCAAGTACAATTTATACAGTGTGGGAAAGTTGGTAGCTCTATCATGTATAATTTTAAAAGTGTGGGAAAGTTGTTAGCTCTATCACGTACAATTGATACAGTGTGGGAATGTTGTTAGCTCTATCTCGTACAATTTATACATTGTGGGAAAGTTGGTAGCTCTATCACCTACAATTTATACAGTGTGGGAAAGTTGGTAGCTCTATCTCGTACAATTTATACATTGTAGGAAAGTTGGTAGCTCTATCACATACAATTTATGCAGTGTGGGAAAGTTGGTACCTCTATCACGTACAATCGATACAGTGTGGGAAAGTTGGTAGCTCTCTCTCGTACAATTTATACATTGTGGGATAGTTGGTAGCTCTATCACGTACAATTTATGAAGTGTGGAAAAGTTGGTAGCTCCATCACGTAAAATTTATACAGTGTGGGAAAGTTGGTAGCTCTATCACGTACAATTTATACAGAGTGGGAAAATTGGTAGCTCTATCACGTACAATTTATACAGAGTGGGAAAGTTGGTAGCTCTATCACGTACAATTCATACAGTGTGGGAAAGTTGGTAGCTCTATCACGTACAATTTATGAAGTGTGGAAAAGTTGGTAGCTCCATCACGTACAATTTATACAGAGTGGGAAAATTGGTAGCTCTATCACGTACAATTTATACAGAGTGGGAAAGTTGGTAGCTCTATCACGTACAATTTATGAAGTGTGGAAAAGTTGGTAGCTCCATCACGTACAATTTATACAGAGTGGGAAAATTGGTAGCTCTATCACGTACAATTTATACAGAGTGGGAAAGTTGGTAGCTCTATCACGTACAATTCATACAGTGTGGGAAAGTTGGTAGCTCTATCAAGTACAATTAATACATTGTGGGAAAGTTGGCAGCTCTATCAAGTACAATTTATACAGTGTGGGAAAGTTGGTAGCTCTATCACGTACAATTTATACAGTGTGGAAAAGTTGGTAGTCCGATCATGTACAATTTATACAGTGTGGGAAAGTTGGTAGCTCTATCAAGTACAATTTATACAGTGTGGGGAAGTTGGTAGCTCTATCAAGTACAATTTATACAGTGTGGGAAAGTTGGTAGCTCTATCATGTACAATTTTAAAAGTGTGGGAAAGTTGTTAGCTCTATCACGTACAATTGATACAGTGTGGGAATGTTGTTAGCTCTATCTCGTACAATTTATACATTGTGGGAAAGTTGGTAGCTCTATCACCTACAATTTATACAGTGTGGGAAAGTTGGTACCTCTATCACGTACAATTTATACAGTATGGGAAAGTTGATAGCTCAATCACATACAATTTATACAGTGTGGGAAAGTTGATAGCTCTATAACGTACAAATTATACAGTGTGGGAAAGTTGATAGCTCTATCACGTACAAATTATACAGTGTTGGAAAGTTGGTAGCTCTATCAAGTACAATTTATACAGAGTGGGAAAATTGGTAGCTCTATCACGTACAATTTATACAGTGTGGGAAAGTTGGTAGCTCTATCTCGTACAATTTATACATTGTAGGAAAGTTGGTAGCTCTATCACATACAATTTATGCAGTGTGGGAAAGTTGGTATCTCTATCACGTACAATCGATACAATGTGGGAAAGTTGGTAGCTCTCTCTCGTACAATTTATACATTGTGGGAAAGTTGGTAGCTCTATCACGTACAATTTATGAAGTGTGGAAAAGTTGGTAGCTCCATCACGTAAAATTTATACAGTGTGGGAAAGTTGGTAGCTCTATCACGTACAATTTATACAGAGTGGGAAAATTGGTATCTCTATCACGTACAATTTATACAGAGTGGGAAAATTGGTAGCTCTATCTCGTACAATTTAACATTGTAGGATAGTTGGTAGCTCTATCACATACAATTTATGCAGTGTGGGAAAGTTGGTAGCTCTATCACGTACAATCGATACAGTGTGGGAAAGTTGGTAGCACTCTCTCGTACAATTTATACATTGTGGGAAAGTTGGTAGCTCTATCATGTACAATTTATGAAGTGTGGAAAAGTTTGAAGCTCCATCATGTAAAATTTATACAGTGTGGGAAAGTTGGTAGCTCTATCACGTACAATTTATACAGAGTGGGAAAATTGGTAGCTCTATCACGTACAAATTATACAGTGTAGGAAAGTTGGTAGCTCCATCACGTAAAATTTATACTGTGTGGGAAAGTTTGTAGCTCTATCAAGTACAATTTATACAGTGTGGGAAAGTTGGTAGCTCTATCACGTACAATTTATACAGTATGGGAAAGTTGGTAGCTCAATCACATACAATTTATACAGAGTGGGAAAATTGGTAGCTCTATCACGTACAATTTATACAGTGTGGGAAAGTTGGTAGCTCTATCTCGTACAATTTATACATTGTAGGAAAGTTGGTAGCTCTATCACATACAATTTATGCAGTGTGGGAAAGTTGGTAGCTCTATCACGTACAATCGATACAGTGTGGGAAAGTTGGTAGCTCTCTCTCGTACAATTTATACATTGTGGGAAAGTTGGTAGCTCTATCACGTACAATTTATGAAGTGTGGAAAAGTTGGTAGCTCCATCACGTACAATTTATACAGAGTGGGAAAATTGGTAGCTCTATCACGTACAATTTATACAGAGTGGGAAAGTTGGTAGCTCTATCACGTACAATTCATACAGTGTGGGAAAGTTGGTAGCTCTATCACGTACAATTCATACAGTGTGGGAAAGTTGGTAGCTCCATCACGTACAATTTATACAGAGTGGGAAAATTGGTAGCTCTATCACGTACAATTTATACAGAGTGGGAAAGTTGGTAGCTCTATCACGTACAATTTATGAAGTGTGGAAAAGTTGGTAGCTCCATCACGTACAATTTATACAGAGTGGGAAAATTGGTAGCTCTATCACGTACAATTTATACAGAGTGGGAAAGTTGGTAGCTCTATCACGTACAATTCATACAGTGTGGGAAAGTTGGTAGCTCTATCAAGTACAATTAATACATTGTGGGAAAGTTGGCAGCTCTATCAAGTACAATTTATACAGTGTGGGAAAGTTGGTAGCTCTATCACGTACAATTTATACAGTGTGGAAAAGTTGGTAGTCCGATCATGTACAATTTATACAGTGTGGGAAAGTTGGTAGCTCTATCAAGTACAATTTATACAGTGTGGGGAAGTTGGTAGCTCTATCAAGTACAATTTATACAGTGTGGGAAAGTTGGTAGCTCTATCATGTACAATTTTAAAAGTGTGGGAAAGTTGTTAGCTCTATCACGTACAATTGATACAGTGTGGGAATGTTGTTAGCTCTATCTCGTACAATTTATACATTGTGGGAAAGTTGGTAGCTCTATCACCTACAATTTATACAGTGTGGGAAAGTTGGTAGCTCTATCTCGTACAATTTATACATTGTAGGAAAGTTGGTAGCTCTATCACATACAATTTATGCAGTGTGGGAAAGTTGGTACCTCTATCACGTACAATCGATACAGTGTGGGAAAGTTGGTAGCTCTCTCTCGTACAATTTATACATTGTGGGAAAGTTGGTAGCTCTATCACGTACAATTTATGAAGTGTGGAAAAGTTGGTAGCTCCATCACGTAAAATTTATACAGTGTGGGAAAGTTGGTAGCTCTATCACGTACAATTTATACAGAGTGGGAAAATTGGTAGCTCTATCACGTACAATTTATACAGAGTGGGAAAATTGGTAGCTCTATCTCGTACAATTTAACATTGTAGGATAGTTGGTAGCTCTATCACATACAATTTATGCAGTGTGGGAAAGTTGGTAGCTCTATCACGTACAATCGATACAGTGTGGGAAAGTTGGTAGCACTCTCTCGTACAATTTATACATTGTGGGAAAGTTGGTAGCTCTATCACGTACAATTTATGAAGTGTGGAAAAGTTGGAACCTCAATCATGTAAAATTTATACAGTGTGGGAAAGTTGGTAGCTCTATCACGTACAATTTATACAGAGTGGGAAAATTGGTAGCTCTATCACGTACAAATTATACAGTGTAGGAAAGTTGGTAGCTCCATCACGTACAATTTATACAGTGTGGGAAAGTTGGTAGCTCTATCACGTACAATTTATACAGTATGGGAAAGTTGGTAGCTCAATCACATACAATTTATACAGTATGGGAGAGTTGCTAGGTCTATCACATACAATTTATACAGTGTGGGAAAGTTGGTAGCTCTATAACGTACAAATTATACAGTGTAGGAAAGTTGGTAGCTCCATCACGTACAATTTATACAGTGTGGGAAAGTTGGTAGCTCTATCACGTACAATTTATACAGTATGGGAAAGTTGGTAGCTCAATCACATACAATTTATACAGTATGGGAGAGTTGCTAGGTCTATCACATACAATTTATACAGTGTGGGAAAGTTGGTAGCTCTATCAAGTACAATTTATACAGTGTGGGGAAGTTGGTAGCTCTATCAAGTACAATTTATACAGTGTGGGAAAGTTGGTAGCTCTATCATGTACAATTTTAAAAGTGTGGGAAAGTTGTTAGCTCTATCACGTACAATTGATACAGTGTGGGAATGTTGTTAGCTCTATCTCGTACAATTTATACATTGTGGGAAAGTTGGTAGCTCTATCACCTACAATTTATACAGTGTGGGAAAGTTGGTAGCTCTATCTCGTACAATTTATACATTGTAGGAAAGTTGGTAGCTCTATCACATACAATTTATGCAGTGTGGGAAAGTTGGTACCTCTATCACGTACAATCGATACAGTGTGGGAAAGTTGGTAGCTCTCTCTCGTACAATTTATACATTGTGGGAAAGTTGGTAGCTCTATCACGTACAATTTATGAAGTGTGGAAAAGTTGGTAGCTCCATCACGTAAAATTTATACAGTGTGGGAAAGTTGGTAGCTCTATCACGTACAATTTATACAGAGTGGGAAAATTGGTAGCTCTATCACGTACAATTTATACAGAGTGGGAAAATTGGTAGCTCTATCTCGTACAATTTAACATTGTAGGATAGTTGGTAGCTCTATCACATACAATTTATGCAGTGTGGGAAAGTTGGTAGCTCTATCACGTACAATCGATACAGTGTGGGAAAGTTGGTAGCACTCTCTCGTACAATTTATACATTGTGGGAAAGTTGGTAGCTCTATCACGTACAATTTATGAAGTGTGGAAAAGTTGGAACCTCAATCATGTAAAATTTATACAGTGTGGGAAAGTTGGTAGCTCTATCACGTACAATTTATACAGAGTGGGAAAATTGGTAGCTCTATCACGTACAAATTATACAGTGTAGGAAAGTTGGTAGCTCCATCACGTACAATTTATACAGTGTGGGAAAGTTGGTAGCTCTATCACGTACAATTTATACAGTATGGGAAAGTTGGTAGCTCAATCACATACAATTTATACAGTATGGGAGAGTTGCTAGGTCTATCACATACAATTTATACAGTGTGGGAAAGTTGGTAGCTCTATAACGTACAAATTATACAGTGTGGAAAAGTTGGTAGCTCTATCAAGTACAATTTATACAGTGTGGGAAAGTTGGTAGCTCAATCAAATACAATTTATAGTGTGGAAAAGTTTGTAGTCCAATCATGTACAATTTATACAGTGTGGGAAAGTTGGTAGCTCTATCATGTACAATTTATACAGTATGGGAAAGTTGGTAGCTCAATCAGGTACAATTTATACAGTGTGCGAAAGTTGGTAGCTCTATCACGTACAATTTATACAGTGTGGGAAAGTTGGTACCTCTATCACGTACAATTTATACAGTATGGGAAAGTTGGTAGCTCAATCACATACAATTTATACAGTGTGGGAAAGTTGGTAGCTCTATCACGTACAATTTATACAGTGTGGGAAAGTTGGTACCTCTATTATGTACAATTTATGCAGTATGGGAAAGTTGTTAGCTCAATCACGTACAATTTATACAGTGTGGGAAAGTTGATAGCTCTATCATGTACAAATTATACAGTGTTGGAAAGTTGGTAGCTCTATCACGTACAAATTATACAGTATTGGAAAGTTGGTAGCTCAATCATGTACAATTTATACAGTGTGTGAAAGTTGGTAGCTCTATCACGTACAATTTATACATTGTACGAAAGTTGGTAGCTCTATCACATACAATTTATGCAGTGTGGGAAAGTTGGTAGCTCTATCACGTTCAATTTATACAGTGTGGGAAAGTTGGTAGCTCTATCACGTACAATTTATACAGTGTGGGAAAGTAGGTACCTCTATTATGTACAATTTATGCAGTATGGGAAAGTTGGTAGCTCAATCATGTACAATTTCTACAGTGTGGGAAAGTTGGTAGCTCTATCAGTCCAAATTATACAGTGTTGGAAAATTGGTAGGTCTATTACGTACAATTAATACAGTGTGGGAAAGTTGGTAGCTGTATCATACAATTTATAGAGTGTGGGAAATTTGGTAGCTCTATCACGTATAATTGATACAGCGTGGGAAAGTTGGTTGCTCTATCACGTACAAATTATACAGTATGGGAAAGTTGGTAGCTCAATCATGTACAATTTATATAGTGTGTGAAAGTTGGTAGCTCTATCACGTACAATTTATAGTGTGGAAAAGTTTGTAGTCCAATCATGTACAATTTATACAGTGTGGGAAAGTTGGTAGCTCTATCATGTACAATTTATACAGTATGGGAAAGTTGGTAGCTCAATCAGGTACAATTTATACAGTGTGCGAAAGTTGGTAGCTCTATCACGTACAATTTATACAGTGTGGGAAAGTTGGTAGCTCTATCACGTACAATTTAAAAAGTGTGGAAAAGTTGGTAGGTCTATCACGTACAATTTAAAAAGTGTGGGAAAGTTGGTAGGTCTATCACGTTCAATTTATACAGTGTGGGAAAAGTGGTAGCTCTATCACTTGCAATTTATACAGTCTGGGAAAGATTGGTAGCTCTATCAAGTAAAATTTATGCAGTGTGGGAAGGTTGGTAGCTCTATCACGTACAATTAATACAGTGTGGGAAAGTTGGTAGCTCTATCGTACAATTTATAGAGTGTGGGAAATTTGGTAGCACTATCACATATAATTGATACAGCGTGGGAAAGTTGGTTGCTCTATCACGTACAAATTATACAGTATGGGAAAGTTGGTAGCTCAATCATGTACAATTTATATAGTGTGTGAAAGTTGGTAGCTCTATCACGTACAATTTATAGTGTGGAAAAGTTTGTAGTCCAATCATGTACAATTTATACAGTGTGGGAAAGTTGGTAGCTCTATCATGTACAATTTATACAGTATGGGAAAGTTGGTAGCTCAATCAGGTACAATTTATACAGTGTGCGAAAGTTGGTAGCTCTATCACGTACAATTTATACAGTGTGGGAAAGTTGGTAGCTCTATCACGTACAATTTAAAAAGTGTGGAAAAGTTGGTAGGTCTATCACGTACAATTTAAAAAGTGTGGGAAAGTTGGTAGGTCTATCACGTTCAATTTATACAGTGTGGGAAAAGTGGTAGCTCTATCACTTGCAATTTATACAGTCTGGGAAAGATTGGTAGCTCTATCAAGTAAAATTTATGCAGTGTGGGAAGGTTGGTAGCTCTATCACGTACAATTAATACAGTGTGGGAAAGTTGGTAGCTCTATCGTACAATTAATAGAGTGTGGGAAATTTGGTAGCACTATCACATATAATTGATACAGCGTGGGAAAGTTGGTTGCTCTATCACGTACAAATTATACAGTATGGGAAAGTTGGTAGCTCAATCATGTACAATTTATATAGTGTGTGAAAGTTGGTAGCTCTATCACGTACAATTTATAGTGTGGAAAAGTTTGTAGTCCAATCATGTACAATTTATACAGTGTGGGAAAGTTGGTAGCTCTATCATGTACAATTTATACAGTATGGGAAAGTTGGTAGCTCAATCAGGTACAATTTATACAGTGTGGGAAAGTTGGTACCTCTATCACGTACAATTTATACAGTATGGGAAAGTTGGTAGCTCAATCACATACAATTTATACAGTGTGGGAAAGTTGGTAGCTCTATCGTACAATTTATACAGTGTGGGAAAGTTGGTACCTCTATTATGTACAATTTATGCAGTATGGGAAAGTTGGTAGCTCAATCATGTACAATTTCTACAGTGTGGGAAAGTTGGTAGCTCTATCAGTCCAAATTATACAGTGTTGGAAAATTGGTAGCTCTATTACGTACAATTTATACAGTATGGGAAAGTTGGTAGCTCTATCACGTACAATTTATACAGTGTGTAAAAGTTGATAGTCCGATCATGTACAATTTATACAGTGTGGGAGAGTTGGTAGCTCTATCAAGTACAATTTATACAGTGTGGGGAAGTTGGTAGCTCTATCAAGTACAATTTATACAGTGTGGGAAAGTTGGCAGCTCCATCACGTACAATTGTAAAAGTGTGGGAAAGTTGTTAGCTCTATCACGTACAATTGATACAGTGTGGGAATGTTGGTAGCTCTATCACGTACAATTTATACAGTGTGGGAAAGTTGGTACCTCTATCACGTACAATTTATACAGTATGGGAAAGTTGATAGCTCAATCACTTACAATTTATACAGTGTGGGAAAGTTGATAGCTCTATCACGTACAAATTATACAGTGTTGGAAAGTTGGTAGCTCTATCACGTACAATTTATACAGAGTGGGAAAATTGGTAGCTCTATCACGTACAATTTATACAGTGTGGGAAAGTTGGCAGCTCTATCTCGTACAATTTATACATTGTAGGATAGTTGGTAGCTCTATCACATACAATTTATGCAGTGTGGGAAAGTTGGTAGCTCTATCACGTACAATCGATACAGTGTGGGAAATTTGGTAGCTCTCTCTCGTACAATTTATACATTGTGGGAAAGTTTGTAGCTCTATCACGTACAATTTGTGAAGTGTGGAAAAGTTGGTAGCTAAATCACGTAAAATTTATACAGTGTGGCAAAGTTTGTAGCTCTATCAAGTACAATTGATACAGTGTGGGAAAGTTGGTACCTCTATCACGTACAATTTATACAGTCTGGGAAAGTTGGTAGCTCAATCACATACAATTTATAGAGTGTGGGAAAGTTGGTAGCTCTATCACATACAATTTATACAGTGTGGGAAAGTTTTTAGCTCTATAACGTACAAATTATACAGTGTGGGAAAGTTGGTAGCTCTATCAAGTACAATTTATACAGTGTGGGAAAGTTGGTAGCTCTATCAAGTACAATTTATACAGTGTGGGAAAGTTGGTACCTCTATCACGTACAATTTATACAGTATGGGAAAGTTGATAGCTCAAACACATACAATTTATAAAGTGTGGGAAAGTTGATAGCTCTATCATGTACAAGTTATACAGTGTTGGAAAGTTGGTAACTCTATCACGTACAATTTATACAGAGTGGGAAAATTGGTAGCTCTATCACGTACAATTTATAGAGTGTGGGAAAGTTTGTAGCACTATCTCGTACAATTTATACATTGTAGGAAAGTATGTAGCTCTATCACATACAATTTATGCAGTGTGGAAAAGTTGGTAGCTCTATCACGTACAATTGATACAGTGTGGAAAAGTTGGTAGCTCCATCACGTAAAATTTATACAGTGTTGGAAAGTTGGTAGCTCTATCAAGTACAATTTATACAGTGTGGGAAAGTTGGTACCTCTATCACGTACAATTTATACAGTGTGGTAAAGTTGGTACCTCTATCACGTACAATTTATACAGTATGTGAAAGTTGGTAGCTCAATCACATACAATTTATACAGTGTGGGAAAGTTGGTAGCTCTATCACGTACAATTTATACAGTGTGGGAAAGTTGGTACCTCTATCATGTACAATTTATGCAGTATGGGAAAGTTGGTAGCTCAATCACCTACAATTTCTACAGTGTGGGAAAGTTGGTAGCTCTATCACGTACAAATTATACAGTGTTGGAAATTTGGTAGCTCTATCACGTACAATTTATACAGTATGGGAAAGTTCGTAGCTTAATCACGTAAAATTTGTACAGTGTGGGAAAGTTGGTAGCTCTATCACGTACAATTTATACAGTGTGGAAAAGTTGGTAGTCCGATCATGTACAATTTATACAGTGTGGGAAAGTTGGTAGCTCTATCAAGTACAATTTATACAGTGTGGGGAAGTTGGTAGCTCTATCAAGTACAATTTATACAGTGTGGGAAAGTTGGTAGCACTATCACGTACAATTTTAAAAGTGTGGGAAAGTTGTTAGCTCTATCACGTACAATTGATACAGTGTTGGAATGTTGTTAGCTCTATCTCGTACAATTTATACATTGTGGGAAAGTTGGTAGCTCTATCACGTACAATTTATACAGTGTGGGAAAGTTGGTACCTCTATCACGTACAAATTATACAGTATGGGAAAGTTGATAGCTCAATCACATACAATTTATACAGTGTGGGAAAGTTGATAGCTCTATCACGTACAAATTATACAGTGTTGGAAAGTTGGTAGCTCTATCACGTACAATTTATACATTGTGGGAAAGTTGGTAGCTCTATCACGTACAATTTATGAAGTGTGGAAAAGTTGGTAGCTCTATCACGTACAATTTATACAGAGTTGGAAAATTGGTAGCTCTATCACGTACAATTTATACAGAGTGGGAAAGTTGGTAGCTCTATCACGTACAATTCATACAGTGTGGGAAAGTTGGTAGCTCTATCAAGTACAATTAATACATTGTGTGAAAGTTGGCAGCTCTATCAAGTACAATTTATACAGTGTGGGAAAGTTGGTAGCTCTATCACGTACAATTTCTACAGTGTGGAAAAGTTGGTAGTCCGATCATGTACAATTTATAGTGTGGGAAAGTTGGTAGCTCTATCAAGTACAATTTATACAGTGTGGGGAAGTTGGTAGCTCTATCAACTACAATTTATACAGTGTGGGAAAGTTGGTAGCTCTATCACGTACAATTTTAAAACTGTGGGAAAGTTGTTAGCTCTATCACGTACAATTGATACAGTGTGGGAATGTTGTTAGCTCTATCTCGTACAATTTATACATTGTGGGAAAGTTGGTAGCTCTATCACCTACAATTTATACAGTGTGGGAAAGTTGGTACCTCTATCACGTACAATTTATACAGTATGGGAAAGTTGATAGCTCAATCACATACAATTTATACAGTGTGGGAAAGTTGATAGCTCTATCACGTACAAATTATACAGTGTTGGAAAGTTGGTAGCTCTATCAAGTACAATTTATACAGAGTGGGAAAATTGGTAGCTCTATCACGTACAATTTATACAGTGTGGGAAAGTTGGTAGCTCTATCTCGTACAATTTATACATTGTAGGAAAGTTGGTAGCTCTATCACATACAATTTATGCAGTGTGGGAAAGTTGGTATCTCTATCACGTACAATCGATACAGTGTGGGAAAGTTGGTAGCTCTCTCTCGTACAATTTATACATTGTGGGAAAGTTGGTAGCTCTATCACGTACAATTTATGAAGTGTGGAAAAGTTGGTAGCTCCATCACGTAAAATTTATACAGTGTGGGAAAGTTGGTAGCTCTATCACGTACAATTTATACAGAGTGGGAAAATTGGTATCTCTATCACGTACAATTTATACAGAGTGGGAAAATTGGTAGCTCTATCTCGTACAATTTAACATTGTAGGATAGTTGGTAGCTCTATCACATACAATTTATGCAGTGTGGGAAAGTTGGTAGCTCTATCACGTACAATCGATACAGTGTGGGAAAATTGGTAGCACTCTCTCGTACAATTTATACATTGTGGGAAAGTTGGTAGCTCTATGACGTACAATTTATGAAGTGTGGAAAAGTTTGAAGCTCCATCATGTAAAATTTATACAGTGTGGGAAAGTTGGTAGCTCTATCACGTACAATTTATACAGAGTGGGAAAATTGGTAGCTCCATCACGTACAAATTATACAGTGTAGGAAAGTTGGTAGCTCCATCACGTAAAATTTATACTGTGTGGGAAAGTTTGTAGCTCTATCAAGTACAATTTATACAGTGTGGGAAAGTTGGTAGCTCTATCACGTACAATTTATACAGTATGGGAAAGTTGGTAGCTCAATCACATACAATTTATACAGAGTGGGAAAATTGGTAGCTCTATCACGTACAATTTATACAGTGTGGGAAAGTTGGTAGCTCTATCTCGTACAATTTATACATTGTAGGAAAGTTGGTAGCTCTATCACATACAATTTATGCAGTGTGGGAAAGTTGGTAGCTCTATCACGTACAATCGATACAGTGTGGGAAAGTTGGTAGCTCTCTCTCGTACAATTTATACATTGTGGGAAAGTTGGTAGCTCTATCACGTACAATTTATGAAGTGTGGAAAAGTTGGTAGCTCCATCACGTACAATTTATACAGAGTGGGAAAATTGGTAGCTCTATCACGTACAATTTATACAGAGTGGGAAAGTTGGTAGCTCTATCACGTACAATTCATACAGTGTGGGAAAGTTGGTAGCTCTATCACGTACAATTTATGAAGTGTGGAAAAGTTGGTAGCTCCATCACGTACAATTTATACAGAGTGGGAAAATTGGTAGCTCTATCACGTACAATTTATACAGAGTGGGAAAGTTGGTAGCTCTATCACGTACAATTTATGAAGTGTGGAAAAGTTGGTAGCTCCATCACGTACAATTTATACAGAGTGGGAAAATTGGTAGCTCTATCACGTACAATTTATACAGAGTGGGAAAGTTGGTAGCTCTATCACGTACAATTCATACAGTGTGGGAAAGTTGGTAGCTCTATCAAGTACAATTAATACATTGTGGGAAAGTTGGCAGCTCTATCAAGTACAATTTATACAGTGTGGGAAAGTTGGTAGCTCTATCACGTACAATTTATACAGTGTGGAAAAGTTGGTAGTCCGATCATGTACAATTTATACAGTGTGGGAAAGTTGGTAGCTCTATCAAGTACAATTTATACAGTGTGGGGAAGTTGGTAGCTCTATCAAGTACAATTTATACAGTGTGGGAAAGTTGGTAGCTCTATCATGTACAATTTTAAAAGTGTGGGAAAGTTGTTAGCTCTATCACGTACAATTGATACAGTGTGGGAATGTTGTTAGCTCTATCTCGTACAATTTATACATTGTGGGAAAGTTGGTAGCTCTATCACCTACAATTTATACAGTGTGGGAAAGTTGGTAGCTCTATCTCGTACAATTTATACATTGTAGGAAAGTTGGTAGCTCTATCACATACAATTTATGCAGTGTGGGAAAGTTGGTACCTCTATCACGTACAATCGATACAGTGTGGGAAAGTTGGTAGCTCTCTCTCGTACAATTTATACATTGTGGGATAGTTGGTAGCTCTATCACGTACAATTTATGAAGTGTGGAAAAGTTGGTAGCTCCATCACGTAAAATTTATACAGTGTGGGAAAGTTGGTAGCTCTATCACGTACAATTTATACAGAGTGGGAAAATTGGTAGCTCTATCACGTACAATTTATACAGAGTGGGAAAGTTGGTAGCTCTATCACGTACAATTCATACAGTGTGGGAAAGTTGGTAGCTCTATCACGTACAATTTATGAAGTGTGGAAAAGTTGGTAGCTCCATCACGTACAATTTATACAGAGTGGGAAAATTGGTAGCTCTATCACGTACAATTTATACAGAGTGGGAAAGTTGGTAGCTCTATCACGTACAATTTATGAAGTGTGGAAAAGTTGGTAGCTCCATCACGTACAATTTATACAGAGTGGGAAAATTGGTAGCTCTATCACGTACAATTTATACAGAGTGGGAAAGTTGGTAGCTCTATCACGTACAATTCATACAGTGTCGGAAAGTTGGTAGCTCTATCAAGTACAATTAATACATTGTGGGAAAGTTGGCAGCTCTATCAAGTACAATTTATACAGTGTGGGAAAGTTGGTAGCTCTATCACGTACAATTTATACAGTGTGGAAAAGTTGGTAGTCCGATCATGTACAATTTATACAGTGTGGGAAAGTTGGTAGCTCTATCAAGTACAATTTATACAGTGTGGGGAAGTTGGTAGCTCTATCAAGTACAATTTATACAGTGTGGGAAAGTTGGTAGCTCTATCATGTACAATTTTAAAAGTGTGGGAAAGTTGTTAGCTCTATCACGTACAATTGATACAGTGTGGGAATGTTGTTAGCTCTATCTCGTACAATTTATACATTGTGGGAAAGTTGGTAGCTCTATCACCTACAATTTATACAGTGTGGGAAAGTTGGTACCTCTATCACGTACAATTTATACAGTATGGGAAAGTTGATAGCTCAATCACATACAATTTATACAGTGTGGGAAAGTTGATAGCTCTATAACGTACAAATTATACAGTGTGGGAAAGTTGATAGCTCTATCACGTACAAATTATACAGTGTTGGAAAGTTGGTAGCTCTATCAAGTACAATTTATACAGAGTGGGAAAATTGGTATCTCTATCACGTACAATTTATACAGAGTGGGAAAATTGGTAGCTCTATCTCGTACAATTTAACATTGTAGGATAGTTGGTAGCTCTATCACATACAATTTATGCAGTGTGGGAAAGTTGGTAGCTCTATCACGTACAATCGATACAGTGTGGGAAAGTTGGTAGCACTCTCTCGTACAATTTATACATTGTGGGAAAGTTGGTAGCTCTATCATGTACAATTTATGAAGTGTGGAAAAGTTTGAAGCTCCATCATGTAAAATTTATACAGTGTGGGAAAGTTGGTAGCTCTATCACGTACAATTTATACAGAGTGGGAAAATTGGTAGCTCTATCACGTACAAATTATACAGTGTAGGAAAGTTGGTAGCTCCATCACGTAAAATTTATACTGTGTGGGAAAGTTTGTAGCTCTATCAAGTACAATTTATACAGTGTGGGAAAGTTGGTAGCTCTATCACGTACAATTTATACAGTATGGGAAAGTTGGTAGCTCAATCACATACAATTTATACAGAGTGGGAAAATTGGTAGCTCTATCACGTACAATTTATACAGTGTGGGAAAGTTGGTAGCTCTATCTCGTACAATTTATACATTGTAGGAAAGTTGGTAGCTCTATCACATACAATTTATGCAGTGTGGGAAAGTTGGTAGCTCTATCACGTACAATCGATACAGTGTGGGAAAGTTGGTAGCTCTCTCTCGTACAATTTATACATTGTGGGAAAGCTCTATCACGTACAATTTATGAAGTGTGGAAAAGTTGGTAGCTCCATCACGTACAATTTATACAGAGTGGGAAAATTGGTAGCTCTATCACGTACAATTTATACAGAGTGGGAAAGTTGGTAGCTCTATCACGTACAATTCATACAGTGTGGGAAAGTTGGTAGCTCTATCACGTACAATTCATACAGTGTGTGAAAGTTGGTAGCTCCATCACGTACAATTTATACAGAGTGGGAAAATTGGTAGCTCTATCACGTACAATTTATACAGAGTGGGAAAGTTGGTAGCTCTATCACGTACAATTTATGAAGTGTGGAAAAGTTGGTAGCTCCATCACGTACAATTTATACAGAGTGGGAAAATTGGTAGCTCTATCACGTACAATTTATACAGAGTGGGAAAGTTGGTAGCTCTATCACGTACAATTCATACAGTGTGGGAAAGTTGGTAGCTCTATCAAGTACAATTAATACATTGTGGGAAAGTTGGCAGCTCTATCAAGTACAATTTATACAGTGTGGGAAAGTTGGTAGCTCTATCACGTACAATTTATACAGTGTGGAAAAGTTGGTAGTCCGATCATGTACAATTTATACAGTGTGGGAAAGTTGGTAGCTCTATCAAGTACAATTTATACAGTGTGGGGAAGTTGGTAGCTCTATCAAGTACAATTTATACAGTGTGGGAAAGTTGGTAGCTCTATCATGTACAATTTTAAAAGTGTGGGAAAGTTGTTAGCTCTATCACGTACAATTGATACAGTGTGGGAATGTTGTTAGCTCTATCTCGTACAATTTATACATTGTGGGAAAGTTGGTAGCTCTATCACCTACAATTTATACAGTGTGGGAAAGTTGGTAGCTCTATCTCGTACAATTTATACATTGTAGGAAAGTTGGTAGCTCTATCACATACAATTTATGCAGTGTGGGAAAGTTGGTACCTCTATCACGTACAATCGATACAGTGTGGGAAAGTTGGTAGCTCTCTCTCGTACAATTTATACATTGTGGGAAAGTTGGTAGCTCTATCACGTACAATTTATGAAGTGTGGAAAAGTTGGTAGCTCCATCACGTAAAATTTATACAGTGTGGGAAAGTTGGTAGCTCTATCACGTACAATTTATACAGAGTGGGAAAATTGGTAGCTCTATCACGTACAATTTATACAGAGTGGGAAAGTTGGTAGCTCTATCACGTACAATTCATACAGTGTGGGAAAGTTGGTAGCTCTATCACGTACAATTTATGAAGTGTGGAAAAGTTGGTAGCTCCATCACGTACAATTTATACAGAGTGGGAAAATTGGTAGCTCTATCACGTACAATTTATACAGAGTGGGAAAGTTGGTAGCTCTATCACGTACAATTTATGAAGTGTGGAAAAGTTGGTAGCTCCATCACGTACAATTTATACAGAGTGGGAAAATTGGTAGCTCTATCACGTACAATTTATACAGAGTGGGAAAGTTGGTAGCTCTATCACGTACAATTCATACAGTGTGGGAAAGTTGGTAGCTCTATCAAGTACAATTAATACATTGTGGGAAAGTTGGCAGCTCTATCAAGTACAATTTATACAGTGTGGGAAAGTTGGTAGCTCTATCACGTACAATTTATACAGTGTGGAAAAGTTGGTAGTCCGATCATGTACAATTTATACAGTGTGGGAAAGTTGGTAGCTCTATCAAGTACAATTTATACAGTGTGGGGAAGTTGGTAGCTCTATCAAGTACAATTTATACAGTGTGGGAAAGTTGGTAGCTCTATCATGTACAATTTTAAAAGTGTGGGAAAGTTGTTAGCTCTATCACGTACAATTGATACAGTGTGGGAATGTTGTTAGCTCTATTTCGTACAATTTATACATTGTGGGAAAGTTGGTAGCTCTATCACCTACAATTTATACAGTGTGGGAAAGTTGGTAGCTCTATCTCGTACAATTTATACATTGTAGGAAAGTTGGTAGCTCTATCACATACAATTTATGCAGTGTGGGAAAGTTGGTACCTCTATCACGTACAATCGATACAGTGTGGGAAAGTTGGTAGCTCTCTCTCGTACAATTTATACATTGTGGGAAAGTTGGTAGCTCTATCACGTACAATTTATGAAGTGTGGAAAAGTTGGTAGCTCCATCACGTAAAATTTATACAGTGTGGGAAAGTTGGTAGCTCTATCACGTACAATTTATACAGAGTGGGAAAATTGGTAGCTCTATCACGTACAATTTATACAGAGTGGGAAAATTGGTAGCTCTATCTCGTACAATTTAACATTGTAGGATAGTTGGTAGCTCTATCACATACAATTTATGCAGTGTGGGAAAGTTGGTAGCTCTATCACGTACAATCGATACAGTGTGGGAAAGTTGGTAGCACTCTCTCGTACAATTTATACATTGTGGGAAAGTTGGTAGCTCTATCACGTACAATTTATGAAGTGTGGAAAAGTTGGAACCTCAATCATGTAAAATTTATACAGTGTGGGAAAGTTGGTAGCTCTATCACGTACAATTTATACAGAGTGGGAAAATTGGTAGCTCTATCACGTACAAATTATACAGTGTAGGAAAGTTGGTAGCTCCATCACGTACAATTTATACAGTGTGGGAAAGTTGGTAGCTCTATCACGTACAATTTATACAGTATGGGAAAGTTGGTAGCTCAATCACATACAATTTATACAGTATGGGAGAGTTGCTAGGTCTATCACATACAATTTATACAGTGTGGGAAAGTTGGTAGCTCTATAACGTACAAATTATACAGTGTGGAAAAGTTGGTAGCTCTATCAAGTACAATTTATACAGTGTGGGAAAGTTGGTAGCTCAATCAAATACAATTTATAGTGTGGAAAAGTTTGTAGTCCAATCATGTACAATTTATACAGTGTGGGAAAGTTGGTAGCTCTATCATGTACAATTTATACAGTATGGGAAAGTTGGTAGCTCAATCAGGTACACTTTATACAGTGTGCGAAAGTTGGTAGCTCTATCACGTACAATTTATACAGTGTGGGAAAGTTGGTACCTCTATCACGTACAATTTATACAGTATGGGAAAGTTGGTAGCTCAATCACATACAATTTATACAGTGTGGGAAAGTTGGTAGCTCTATCACGTACAATTTATACAGTGTGGGAAAGTTGGTACCTCTATTATGTACAATTTATGCAGTATGGGAAAGTTGTTAGCTCAATCACGTACAATTTATACAGTGTGGGAAAGTTGATAGCTCTATCATGTACAAATTATACAGTGTTGGAAAGTTGGTAGCTCTATCACATACAAATTATACAGTATTGGAAAGTTGGTAGCTCAATCATGTACAATTTATACAGTGTGTGAAAGTTGGTAGCTCTATCACGTACAATTTATACATTGTACGAAAGTTGGTAGCTCTATCACATACAATTTATGCAGTGTGGGAAAGTTGGTAGCTCTATCACGTTCAATTTATACAGTGTGGGAAAGTTGGTAGCTCTATCACGTACAATTTATACAGTGTGGGAAAGTTGGTACCTCTATTATGTACAATTTATGCAGTATGGGAAAGTTGGTAGCTCAATCATGTACAATTTCTACAGTGTGGGAAAGTTGGTAGCTCCATCAGTCCAAATTATACAGTGTTGGAAAATTGGTAGGTCTATTACGTACAATTAATACAGTGTGGGAAAGTTGGTAGCTGTATCATACAATTTATAGAGTGTGGGAAATTTGGTAGCTCTATCACGTATAATTGATACAGCGTGGGAAAGTTGGTTGCTCTATCACGTACAAATTATACAGTATGGGAAAGTTGGTAGCTCAATCATGTACAATTTATATAGTGTGTGAAAGTTGGTAGCTCTATCACGTACAATTTATAGTGTGGAAAAGTTTGTAGTCCAATCATGTACAATTTATACAGTGTGGGAAAGTTGGTAGCTCTATCATGTACAATTTATACAGTATGGGAAAGTTGGTAGCTCAATCAGGTACAATTTATACAGTGTGCGAAAGTTGGTAGCTCTATCACGTACAATTTATACAGTGTGGGAAAGTTGGTAGCTCTATCACGTACAATTTAAAAAGTGTGGAAAAGTTGGTAGGTCTATCACGTACAATTTAAAAAGTGTGGGAAAGTTGGTAGGTCTATCACGTTCAATTTATACAGTGTGGGAAAAGTGGTAGCTCTATCACTTGCAATTTATACAGTCTGGGAAAGATTGGTAGCTCTATCAAGTAAAATTTATGCAGTGTGGGAAGGTTGGTAGCTCTATCACGTACAATTAATACAGTGTGGGAAAGTTGGTAGCTCTATCGTACAATTTATAGAGTGTAAGAAATTTGTTAGCACTATCACATATAATTGATACAGCGTGGGAAAGTTGGTTGCTCTATCACGTACAAATTATACAGTATGGGAAAGTTGGTAGCTCAATCATGTACAATTTATATAGTGTGTGAAAGTTGGTAGCTCTATCACGTACAATTTATAGTGTGGAAAAGTTTGTAGTCCAATCATGTACAATTTATACAGTGTGGGAAAGTTGGTAGCTCTATCATGTACAATTTATACAGTATGGGAAAGTTGGTAGCTCAATCAGGTACAATTTATACAGTGTGCGAAAGTTGGTAGCTCTATCACGTACAATTTATACAGTGTGGGAAAGTTGGTAGCTCTATCACGTACAATTTAAAAAGTGTGGAAAAGTTGGTAGGTCTATCACGTACAATTTAAAAAGTGTGGGAAAGTTGGTAGGTCTATCACGTTCAATTTATACAGTGTGGGAAAAGTGGTAGCTCTATCACTTGCAATTTATACAGTCTGGGAAAGATTGGTAGCTCTATCAAGTAAAATTTATGCAGTGTGGGAAGGTTGGTAGCTCTATCACGTACAATTAATACAGTGTGGGAAAGTTGGTAGCTCTATCGTACAATTAATAGAGTGTGGGAAATTTGGTAGCACTATCACATATAATTGATACAGCGTGGGAAAGTTGGTTGCTCTATCACGTACAAATTATACAGTATGGGAAAGTTGGTAGCTCAATCATGTACAATTTATATAGTGTGTGAAAGTTGGTAGCTCTATCACGTACAATTTATAGTGTGGAAAAGTTTGTAGTCCAATCATGTACAATTTATACAGTGTGGGAAAGTTGGTAGCTCTATCATGTACAATTTATACAGTATGGGAAAGTTGGTAGCTCAATCAGGTACAATTTATACAGTGTGGGAAAGTTGGTACCTCTATCACGTACAATTTATACAGTATGGGAAAGTTGGTAGCTCAATCACATACAATTTATACAGTGTGGGAAAGTTGGTAGCTCTATCACGTACAATTTATACAGTGTGGGAAAGTTGGTACCTCTATTATGTACAATTTATGCAGTATGGGAAAGTTGGTAGCTCAATCATGTACAATTTCTACAGTGTGGGAAAGTTGGTAGCTCTATCAGTCCAAATTATACAGTGTTGGAAAATTGGTAGCTCTATTACGTACAATTTATACAGTATGGGAAAGTTGGTAGCTCTATCACGTACAATTTATACAGTGTGTAAAAGTTGATAGTCCGATCATGTACAATTTATACAGTGTGGGAGAGTTGGTAGCTCTATCAAGTACAATTTATACTGTGTGGGGAAGTTGGTAGCTCTATCAAGTACAATTTATACAGTGTGGGAAAGTTGGCAGCTCCATCACGTACAATTGTAAAAGTGTGGGAAAGTTGTTAGCTCTATCACGTACAATTGATACAGTGTGGGAATGTTGGTAGCTCTATCACGTACAATTTATACAGTGTGGGAAAGTTGGTACCTCTATCACGTACAATTTATACAGTATGGGAAAGTTGATAGCTCAATCACTTACAATTTATACAGTGTGGGAAAGTTGATAGCTCTATCACGTACAAATTATACAGTGTTGGAAAGTTGGTAGCTCTATCACGTACAATTTATACAGAGTGGGAAAATTGGTAGCTCTATCACGTACAATTTATACAGTGTGGTAAAGTTGGTAGCTCTATCTCGTACAATTTATACATTGTAGGATAGTTGGTAGCTCTATCACATACAATTTATGCAGTGTGGGAAAGTTGGTAGCTCTATCACGTACAATCGATACAGTGTGGGAAATTTGGTAGCTCTCTCTCGTACAATTTATACATTGTGGGAAAGTTTGTAGCTCTATCACGTACAATTTGTGAAGTGTGGAAAAGTTGGTAGCTAAATCACGTAAAATTTATACAGTGTGGGAAAGTTTGTAGCTCTATCAAGTACAATTGATACAGTGTGGGAAAGTTGGTACCTCTATCACGTACAATTTATACAGTCTGGGAAAGTTGGTAGCTCAATCACATACAATTTATAGAGTGTGGGAAAGTTGGTAGCTCTATCACATACAATTTATACAGTGTGGGAAAGTTTTTAGCTCTATAACGTACAAATTATACAGTGTGGGAAAGTTGGTAGCTCTATCAAGTACAATTTATACAGTGTGGGAAAGTTGGTAGCTCTATCAAGTACAATTTATACAGTGTGGGAAAGTTGGTACCTCTATCACGTACAATTTATACAGTATGGGAAAGTTGATAGCTCAAACACATACAATTTATAAAGTGTGGGAAAGTTGATAGCTCTATCATGTACAAGTTATACAGTGTTGGAAAGTTGGTAACTCTATCACGTACAATTTATACAGAGTGGGAAAATTGGTAGCTCTATCACGTACAATTTATAGAGTGTGGGAAAGTTTGTAGCACTATCTCGTACAATTTATACATTGTAGGAAAGTATGTAGCTCTATCACATACAATTTATGCAGTGTTGAAAAGTTGGTAGCTCTATCACGTACAATTGATACAGTGTGGAAAAGTTGGTAGCTCCATCACGTAAAATTTATACAGTGTGGGAAAGTTGGTAGCTCTATCAAGTACAATTTATACAGTGTGGGAAAGTTGGTACCTCTATCACGTACAATTTATACAGTGTGGTAAAGTTGGTACCTCTATCACGTACAATTTATACAGTATGTGAAAGTTGGTAGCTCAATCACATACAATTTATACAGTGTGGGAAAGTTGGTAGCTCTATCACGTACAATTTATACAGTGTGTGAAAGTTGGTACCTCTATCATGTACAATTTATGCAGTATGGGAAAGTTGGTAGCTCAATCACCTACAATTTCTACAGTGTGGGAAAGTTGGTAGCTCTATCACGTACAAATTATACAGTGTTGGAAATTTGGTAGCTCTATCACGTACAATTTATACAGTATGGGAAACTTCGTAGCTTAATCACGTAAAATTTGTACAGTGTGGGAAAGTTGGTAGCTCTATCACGTACAATTTATACAGTGTGGAAAAGTTGGTAGTCCGATCATGTACAATTTATACAGTGTGGGAAAGTTGGTAGCTCTATCAAGTACAATTTATACAGTGTGGGGAAGTTGGTAGCTCTATCAAGTACAATTTATACAGTGTGGGAAAGTTGGTAGCACTATCACGTACAATTTTAAAAGTGTGGGAAAGTTGTTAGCTCTATCACGTACAATTGATACAGTGTGGGAATGTTGTTAGCTCTATCTCGTACAATTTATACATTGTGGGAAAGTTGGTAGCTCTATCACGTACAATTTATACAGTGTGGGAAAGTTGGTACCTCTATCACGTACAAATTATACAGTATGGGAAAGTTGATAGCTCAATCACATACAATTTATACAGTGTGGGAAAGTTGATAGCTCTATCACGTACAAATTATACAGTGTTGGAAAGTTGGTAGCTCTATCACGTACAATTTATACAGAGTGGGAAATTTGGTAGCTCTATCACGTACAATTTATACAGTGTGGGAAAGTTGGTAGCTCTATCTCGTACAATTTATACATTGTAGGAAAGTTGGTAGCTCTATCACATACAATTTATGCAGTGTGGGAAAGTTGGTAGCTCTATCACGTACAATCGATACAGTGTGGGAAAGTTGGTAGCTCTCTCTCGTACAATTTATACATTGTGGGAAAGTTGGTTGCTCTATCACGTACAATTTATGAAGTGTGGAAAAGTTGGTAGCTCCATCACGTAAAATTTATACAGTGTGGGAAAGTTGGTAGCTCTATCACGTACAATTTATACAGAGTGGGATAATTGGTAGCACTATCACGTACAATTTATACAGAGTGGGAAAATTGGTAGCTCTATCACGTACAATTTATACAGAGTGGGAAAAATGGTAGCTCTATCACATACAATTTATGCAATGTGGGAAAGTTGGTAGCTCTATCACGTACAATCGATAGAGTGTCTGAAAGTTGGTAGCTCTCTCTCGTACAATTTATACAATGTGGGAATGTTGTTAGCTCTATCACGTAGAATTTATGAAGTGTGGAAAAGTTGGTAGCTCCATCACATAAAATTTATACAGTGTGGGAAAGTTGGTAGCTCTATCACGTACAATTTATACAGAGTGGGAAAATTGGTAGCTCTATCACGTACAAATTATACAGTGTGGAAAAGTTGGTAGCTCTATCAAGTACAATTTATACAGTGTGGGAAAGTTGGTAGCTCAATCAAATACAATTTATAGTGTGGAAAAGTTTGTAGTCCAATCATGTACAATTTATACAGTGTGGGAAAGTTGGTAGCTCTATCATGTACAATTTATACAGTATGGGAAAGTTGGTAGCTCAATCAGGTACAATTTTTACAGTGTGCGAAAGTTGGTAGCTCTATCACGTACAATTTATACAGCGTGGGAAAGTTGGTACCTCTATCACGTACAATTTATACAGTATGGGAAAGTTGGTAGCTCTATCACATACAATTTATACAGTGTGGGAAAGTTGGTAGCTCTATCACGTACAATTTATACAGTGTGGGAAAGTTGGTACCTCTATTATGTACAATTTATGCAGTATGGGAAAGTTGTTAGCTCAATCACGTACAATTTATACAGTGTGGGAAAGTTGATAGCTCTATCATGTACAAATTATACAGTGTTGGAAAGTTGGTAGCTCTATCACGTACAAATTATACAGTATTGGAAAGTTGGTAGCTCAATCATGTACAATTTATACAGTGTGTGAAAGTTGGTAGCTCTATCACATACAATTTATACATTGTACGAAAGTTGGTAGCTCTATCACATACAATTTATGCAGTGTGGGAAAGTTGGTAGCTCTATCACGTTCAATTTATACAGTGTGTGAAAGTTGGTAGCTCTATCACGTACAATTTATACAGTGTGGGAAAGTTGGTACCTCTATTATGTACAATTTATGCAGTATGGGAAAGTTGGTAGCTCAATCATGTACAATTTCTACAGTGTGGGAAAGTTGGTAGCTCTATCAGTCCAAATTATACAGTGTTGGAAAATTGGTAGGTCTATTACGTACAATTAATACAGTGTGGGAAAGTTGGTAGCTGTATCATACAATTTATAGAGTGTGGGAAATTTGGTAGCTCTATCACGTATAATTGATACAGCGTGGGAGAGTTGGTTGCTCTATCACGTACAAATTATACAGTATGGGAAAGTTGGTAGCTCAATCATGTACAATTTATATAGTGTGTGAAAGTTGGTAGCTCTATCACGTACAATTTATAGTGTGGAAAAGTTTGTAGTCCAATCATGTACAATTTATACAGTGTGGGAAAGTTGGTAGCTCTATCATGTACAATTTATACAGTATGAGAAAGTTGGTAGCTCAATCAGGTACAATTTATACAGTGTGCGAAAGTTGGTAGCTCTATCACGTACAATTTATACAGTGTGGGAAAGTTGGTAGCTCTATCACGTACAATTTAAAAAGTGTGGAAAAGTTGGTAGGTCTATCACGTTCAATTTATACAGTGTGGGAAAAGTGGTAGCTCTATCACTTGCAATTTATACAGTCTGGGAAAGATTGGTAGCTCTATCAAGTAAAATTTATGCAGTGTGGGAAGGTTGGTAGCTCTATCACGTACAATTAATACAGTGTGGGAAGGTTGGTAGCTCTATCGTACAATTTATAGAGTGTGGGAAATTTGGTAGCACTATCACATATAATTGATACAGCGTGGGAAAGTTGGTTGCTCTATCACGTACAAATTATACAGTATGGGAAAGTTGGTAGCTCAATCATGTACAATTTATATAGTGTGTGAAAGTTGGTAGCTCTATCACGTACAATTTATAGTGTGGAAAAGTTTGTAGTCCAATCATGTACAATTTATACAGTGTGGGAAAGTTGGTAGCTCTATCATGTACAATTTATACAGTATGGGAAAGTTGGTAGCTCAATCAGGTACAATTTATACAGTGTGCGAAAGTTGGTAGCTCTATCACGTACCATTTATACAGTGTGGGAAAGTTGGTACCTCTATCACGTACAATTTATACAGTATGGGAAAGTTGGTAGCTCAATCACATACAATTTATACAGTGTGGGAAAGTTGGTAGCTCTATCACGTACAATTTATACAATGTGGGAAAGTTGGTACCTCTATTATGTACAATTTATGCAGTATGGGAAAGTTGGTAGCTCAATCATGTACAATTTCTACAGTGTAGGAAAGTTGGTAGCTCCATCACGTAAAATTTATACTGTGTGGGAAAGTTTGTAGCTCTATCAAGTACAATTTATACAGTGTGGGAAAGTTGGTAGCTCTATCACGTACAATTTATACAGTATGGGAAAGTTGGTAGCTCAATCACATACAATTTATACAGAGTGGGAAAATTGGTAGCTCTATCACGTACAATTTATACAGTGTGGGAAAGTTGGTAGCTCTATCTCGTACAATTTATACATTGTAGGAAAGTTGGTAGCTCTATCACATACAATTTATGCAGTGTGGGAAAGTTGGTAGCTCTATCACGTACAATCGATACAGTGTGGGAAAGTTGGTAGCTCTCTCTCGTACAATTTATACATTGTGGGAAAGTTGGTAGCTCTATCACGTACAATTTATGAAGTGTGGAAAAGTTGGTAGCTCCATCACGTACAATTTATACAGAGTGGGAAAATTGGTAGCTCTATCACGTACAATTTATACAGAGTGGGAAAGTTGGTAGCTCTATCACGTACAATTCATACAGTGTGGGAAAGTTGGTAGCTCTATCACGTACAATTCATACAGTGTGGGAAAGTTGGTAGCTCCATCACGTACAATTTATACAGAGTGGGAAAATTGGTAGCTCTATCACGTACAATTTATACAGAGTGGGAAAGTTGGTAGCTCTATCACGTACAATTTATGAAGTGTGGAAAAGTTGGTAGCTCCATCACGTACAATTTATACAGAGTGGGAAAATTGGTAGCTCTATCACGTACAATTTATACAGAGTGGGTAAGTTGGTAGCTCTATCACGTACAATTCATACAGTGTGGGAAAGTTGGTAGCTCTATCAAGTACAATTAATACATTGTGGGAAAGTTGGCAGCTCTATCAAGTACAATTTATACAGTGTGGGAAAGTTGGTAGCTCTATCACGTACAATTTATACAGTGTGGAAAAGTTGGTAGTCCGATCATGTACAATTTATACAGTGTGGGAATGTTGGTAGCTCTATCAAGTACAATTTATACAGTGTGGGGAAGTTGGTAGCTCTATCAAGTACAATTTATACAGTGTGGGAAAGTTGGTAGCTCTATCATGTACAATTTTAAAAGTGTGGGAAAGTTGTTAGCTCTATCACGTACAATTGATACAGTGTGGGAATGTTGTTAGCTCTATCTCGTACAATTTATACATTGTGGGAAAGTTGGTAGCTCTATCACCTACAATTTATACAGTGTGGGAAAGTTGGTAGCTCTATCTCGTACAATTTATACATTGTAGGAAAGTTGGTAGCTCTATCACATACAATTTATGCAGTGTGGGAAAGTTGGTACCTCTATCACGTACAATCGATACAGTGTGGGAAAGTTGGTAGCTCTCTCTCGTACAATTTATACATTGTGGGAAAGTTGGTAGCTCTATCACGTACAATTTATGAAGTGTGGAAAAGTTGGTAGCTCCATCACGTAAAATTTATACAGTGTGGGAAAGTTGGTAGCTCTATCACGTACAATTTATACAGAGTGGGAAAATTGGTAGCTCTATCACGTACAATTTATACAGAGTGGGAAAGTTGGTAGCTCTATCACGTACAATTCATACAGTGTGGGAAAGTTGGTAGCTCTATCACGTACAATTTATGAAGTGTGGAAAAGTTGGTAGCTCCATCACGTACAATTTATACAGAGTGGGAAAATTGGTAGCTCTATCACGTACAATTTATACAGAGTGGGAAAGTTGGTAGCTCTATCACGTACAATTTATGAAGTGTGGAAAAGTTGGTAGCTCCATCACGTACAATTTATACAGAGTGGGAAAATTGGTAGCTCTATCACGTACAATTTATACAGAGTGGGAAAGTTGGTAGCTCTATCACGTACAATTCATACAGTGTGGGAAAGTTGGTAGCTCTATCAAGTACAATTAATACATTGTGGGAAAGTTGGCAGCTCTATCAAGTACAATTTATACAGTGTGGGAAAGTTGGTAGCTCTATCACGTACAATTTATACAGTGTGGAAAAGTTGGTAGTCCGATCATGTACAATTTATACAGTGTGGGAAAGTTGGTAGCTCTATCAAGTACAATTTATACAGTGTGGGGAAGTTGGTAGCTCTATCAAGTACAATTTATACAGTGTGGGAAAGTTGGTAGCTCTATCATGTACAATTTTAAAAGTGTGGGAAAGTTGTTAGCTCTATCACGTACAATTGATACAGTGTGGGAATGTTGTTAGCTCTATCTCGTACAATTTATACATTGTGGGAAAGTTGGTAGCTCTATCACCTACAATTTATACAGTGTGGGAAAGTTGGTAGCTCTATCTCGTACAATTTATACATTGTAGGAAAGTTGGTAGCTCTATCACATACAATTTATGCAGTGTGGGAAAGTTGGTACCTCTATCACGTACAATCGATACAGTGTGGGAAAGTTGGTAGCTCTCTCTCGTACAATTTATACATTGTGGGAAAGTTGGTAGCTCTATCACGTACAATTTATGAAGTGTGGAAAAGTTGGTAGCTCCATCACGTAAAATTTATACAGTGTGGGAAAGTTGGTAGCTCTATCACGTACAATTTATACAGAGTGGGAAAATTGGTAGCTCTATCACGTACAATTTATACAGAGTGGGAAAATTGGTAGCTCTATCTCGTACAATTTAACATTGTAGGATAGTTGGTAGCTCTATCACATACAATTTATGCAGTGTGGGAAAGTTGGTAGCTCTATCACGTACAATCGATACAGTGTGGGAAAGTTGGTAGCACTCTCTCGTACAATTTATACATTGTGGGAAAGTTGGTAGCTCTATCACGTACAATTTATGAAGTGTGGAAAAGTTGGAACCTCAATCATGTAAAATTTATACAGTGTGGGAAAGTTGGTAGCTCTATCACGTACAATTTATACAGAGTGGGAAAATTGGTAGCTCTATCACGTACAAATTATACAGTGTAGGAAAGTTGGTAGCTCCATCACGTACAATTTATACAGTGTGGGAAAGTTGGTAGCTCTATCACGTACAATTTATACAGTATGGGAAAGTTGGTAGCTCAATCACATACAATTTATACAGTATGGGAGAGTTGCTAGGTCTATCACATACAATTTATACAGTGTGGGAAAGTTGGTAGCTCTATAACGTACAAATTATACAGTGTGGAAAAGTTGGTAGCTCTATCAAGTACAATTTATACAGTGTGGGAAAGTTGGTAGCTCAATCAAATACAATTTATAGTGTGGAAAAGTTTGTAGTCCAATCATGTACAATTTATACAGTGTGGGAAAGTTGGTAGCTCTATCATGTACAATTTATACAGTATGGGAAAGTTGGTAGCTCAATCAGGTACAATTTATACAGTGTGCGAAAGTTGGTAGCTCTATCACGTACAATTTATACAGTGTGGGAAAGTTGGTACCTCTATCACGTACAATTTATACAGTATGGGAAAGTTGGTAGCTCAATCACATACAATTTATACAGTGTGGGAAACTTGGTAGCTCTATCACGTACAATTTATACAGTGTGGGAAAGTTGGTACCTCTATTATGTACAATTTATGCAGTATGGGAAAGTTGTTAGCTCAATCACGTACAATTTATACAGTGTGGGAAAGTTGATAGCTCTATCATGTACAAATTATACAGTGTTGGAAAGTTGGTAGCTCTATCACGTACAAATTATACAGTATTGGAAAGTTGGTAGCTCAATCATGTACAATTTATACAGTGTGTGAAAGTTGGTAGCTCTATCACGTACAATTTATACATTGTACGAAAGTTGGTAGCTCTATCACATACAATTTATGCAGTGTGGGAAAGTTGGTAGCTCTATCACGTTCAATTTATACAGTGTGGGAAAGTTGGTAGCTCTATCACGTACAATTTATACAGTGTGGGAAAGTTGGTACCTCTATTATGTACAATTTATGCAGTATGGGAAAGTTGGTAGCTCAATCATGTACAATTTCTACAGTGTGGGAAAGTTGGTAGCTCTATCAGTCCAAATTATACAGTGTTGGAAAATTGGTAGGTCTATTACGTACAATTAATACAGTGTGGGAAAGTTGGTAGCTGTATCATACAATTTATAGAGTGTGGGAAATTTGGTAGCTCTATCACGTATAATTGATACAGCGTGGGAAAGTTGGTTGCTCTATCACGTACAAATTATACAGTATGGGAAAGTTGGTAGCTCAATCATGTACAATTTATATAGTGTGTGAAAGTTGGTAGCTCTATCACGTACAATTTATAGTGTGGAAAAGTTTGTAGTCCAATCATGTACAATTTATACAGTGTGGGAAAGTTGGTAGCTCTATCATGTACAATTTATACAGTATGGGAAAGTTGGTAGCTCAATCAGGTACAATTTATACAGTGTGCGAAAGTTGGTAGCTCTATCACGTACAATTTATACAGTGTGGGAAAGTTGGTAGCTCTATCACGTACAATTTAAAAAGTGTGGAAAAGTTGGTAGGTCTATCACGTACAATTTAAAAAGTGTGGGAAAGTTGGTAGGTCTATCACGTTCAATTTATACAGTGTGGGAAAAGTGGTAGCTCTATCACTTGCAATTTATACAGTCTGGGAAAGATTGGTAGCTCTATCAAGTAAAATTTATGCAGTGTGGGAAGGTTGGTAGCTCTATCACGTACAATTAATACAGTGTGGGAAAGTTGGTAGCTCTCTCGTACAATTTATAGAGTGTGGGAAATTTGGTAGCACTATCACATATAATTGATACAGCGTGGGAAAGTTGGTTGCTCTATCACGTACAAATTATACAGTATGGGAAAGTTGGTAGCTCAATCATGTACAATTTATATAGTGTGTGAAAGTTGGTAGCTCTATCACGTACAATTTATAGTGTGGAAAAGTTTGTAGTCCAATCATGTACAATTTATACAGTGTGGGAAAGTTGGTAGCTCTATCATGTACAATTTATACAGTATGGGAAAGTTGGTAGCTCAATCAGGTACAATTTATACAGTGTGCGAAAGTTGGTAGCTCTATCACGTACAATTTATACAGTGTGGGAAAGTTGGTAGCTCTATCACGTACAATTTAAAAAGTGTGGAAAAGTTGGTAGGTCTATCACGTACAATTTAAAAAGTGTGGGAAAGTTGGTAGGTCTATCACGTTCAATTTATACAGTGTGGGAAAAGTGGTAGCTCTATCACTTGCAATTTATACAGTCTGGGAAAGATTGGTAGCTCTATCAAGTAAAATTTATGCAGTGTGGGAAGGTTGGTAGCTCTATCACGTACAATTAATACAGTGTGGGAAAGTTGGTAGCTCTATCGTACAATTAATAGAGTGTGGGAAATTTGGTAGCACTATCACATATATTTGATACAGCGTGGGAAAGTTGGTTGCTCTATCACGTACAAATTATACAGTATGGGAAAGTTGGTAGCTCAATCATGTACAATTTATATAGTGTGTGAAAGTTGGTAGCTCTATCACGTACAATTTATAGTGTGGAAAAGTTTGTAGTCCAATCATGTACAATTTATACAGTGTGGGAAAGTTGGTAGCTCTATCATGTACAATTTATACAGTATGGGAAAGTTGGTAGCTCAATCAGGTACAATTTATACAGTGTGGGAAAGTTGGTACCTCTATCACGTACAATTTATACAGTATGGGAAAGTTGGTAGCTCAATCACATACAATTTATACAGTGTGGGAAAGTTGGTAGCTCTATCACGTACAATTTATACAGTGTGGGAAAGTTGGTACCTCTATTATGTACAATTTATGCAGTATGGGAAAGTTGGTAGCTCAATCATGTACAATTTCTACAGTGTGGGAAAGTTGGTAGCTCTATCAGTCCAAATTATACAGTGTTGGAAAATTGGTAGCTCTATTACGTACAATTTATACAGTATGGGAAAGTTGGTAGCTCTATCACGTACAATTTATACAGTGTGTAAAAGTTGATAGTCCGATCATGTACAATTTATACAGTGTGGGAGAGTTGGTAGCTCTATCAAGTACAATTTATACAGTGTGGGGAAGTTGGTAGCTCTATCAAGTACAATTTATACAGTGTGGGAAAGTTGGCAGCTCCATCACGTACAATTGTAAAAGTGTGGGAAAGTTGTTAGCTCTATCACGTACAATTGATACAGTGTGGGAATGTTGGTAGCTCTATCACGTACAATTTATACAGTGTGGGAAAGTTGGTACCTCTATCACGTACAATTTATACAGTATGGGAAAGTTGATAGCTCAATCACTTACAATTTATACAGTGTGGGAAAGTTGATAGCTCTATCACGTACAAATTATACAGTGTTGGAAAGTTGGTAGCTCTATCACGTACAATTTATACAGAGTGGGAAAATTGGTAGCTCTATCACGTACAATTTATACAGTGTGGGAAAGTTGGTAGCTCTATCTCGTACAATTTATACATTGTAGGATAGTTGGTAGCTCTATCACATACAATTTATGCAGTGTGGGAAAGTTGGTAGCTCTATCACGTACAATCGATACAGTGTGGGAAATTTGGTAGCTCTCTCTCGTACAATTTATACATTGTGGGAAAGTTTGTAGCTCTATCACGTACAATTTGTGAAGTGTGGAAAAGTTGGTAGCTAAATCACGTAAAATTTATACAGTGTGGGAAAGTTTGTAGCTCTATCAAGTACAATTGATACAGTGTGGGAAAGTTGGTACCTCTATCACGTACAATTTATACAGTCTGGGAAAGTTGGTAGCTCAATCACATACAATTTATAGAGTGTGGGAAAGTTGGTAGCTCTATCACATACAATTTATACAGTGTGGGAAAGTTTTTAGCTCTATAACGTACAAATTATACAGTGTGGGAAAGTTGGTAGCTCTATCAAGTACAATTTATACTGTGTGGGAAAGTTGGTAGCTCTATCAAGTACAATTTATACAGTGTGGGAAAGTTGGTACCTCTATCACGTACAATTTATACAGTATGGGAAAGTTGATAGCTCAAACACATACAATTTATAAAGTGTGGGAAAGTTGATAGCTCTATCATGTACAAGTTATACAGTGTTGGAAAGTTGGTAACTCTATCACGTACAATTTATACAGAGTGGGAAAATTGGTAGCTCTATCACGTACAATTTATAGAGTGTGGGAAAGTTTGTAGCACTATCTCGTACAATTTATACATTGTAGGAAAGTATGTAGCTCTATCACATACAATTTATGCAGTGTGGAAAAGTTGGTAGCTCTATCACGTACAATTGATACAGTGTGGAAAAGTTGGTAGCTCCATCACGTAAAATTTATACAGTGTGGGAAAGTTGGTAGCTCTATCAAGTACAATTTATACAGTGTGGGAAAGTTGGTACCTCTATCACGTACAATTTATACAGTGTGGTAAAGTTGGTACCTCTATCACGTACAATTTATACAGTATGTGAAAGTTGGTAGCTCAATCACATACAATTTATACAGTGTGGGAAAGTTGGTAGCTCTATCACGTACAATTTATACAGTGTGGGAATGTTGGTACCTCTATCATGTACAATTTATGCAGTATGGGAAAGTTGGTAGCTCAATCACCTACAATTTCTACAGTGTGGGAAAGTTGGTAGCTCTATCACGTACAAATTATACAGTGTTGGAAATTTGGTAGCTCTATCACGTACAATTTATACAGTATGGGAAAGTTCGTAGCTTAATCACGTAAAATTTGTACAGTGTGGGAAAGTTGGTAGCTCTATCACGTACAATTTATACAGTGTGGAAAAGTTGGTAGTCCGATCATGTACAATTTATACAGTGTGGGAAAGTTGGTAGCTCTATCAAGTACAATTTATACAGTGTGGGGAAGTTGGTAGCTCTATCAAGTACAATTTATACAGTGTGGGAAAGTTGGTAGCACTATCACGTACAATTTTAAAAGTGTGGGAAAGTTGTTAGCTCTATCACGTACAATTGATACAGTGTGGGAATGTTGTTAGCTCTATCTCGTACAATTTATACATTGTGGGAAAGTTGGTAGCTCTATCACGTACAATTTATACAGTGTGGGAAAGTTGGTACCTCTATCACGTACAAATTATACAGTATGGGAAAGTTGATAGCTCAATCACATACAATTTATACAGTGTGGGAAAGTTGATAGCTCTATCACGTACAAATTATACAGTGTTGGAAAGTTGGTAGCTCTATCACGTACAATTTATACAGAGTGGGAAATTTGGTAGCTCTATCACGTACAATTTATACAGTGTGGGAAAGTTGGTAGCTCTATCTCGTACAATTTATACATTGTAGGAAAGTTGGTAGCTCTATCACATACAATTTATGCAGTGTGGGAAAGTTGGTAGCTCTATCACGTACAATCGATACAGTGTGGGAAAGTTGGTAGCTCTCTCTCGTACAATTTATACATTGTGGGAAAGTTGGTAGCTCTATCACGTACAATTTATGAAGTGTGGAAAAGTTGGTAGCTCCATCACGTAAAATTTATACAGTGTGGGAAAGTTGGTAGCTCTATCACGTACAATTTATACAGAGTGGGAAAATTGGTAGCTCTATCACGTACAATTTATACAGAGTGGGAAAATTGGTAGCTCTATCACGTACAATTTATACAGAGTGGGAAAATTGGTAGCTCTATCACATACAATTTATGCAATGTGGGAAAGTTGGTAGCTCTATCACGTACAATCGATAGAGTGTCTGAAAGTTGGTAGCTCTCTCTCGTACAATTTATACATTGTGGGAATGTTGTTAGCTCTATCACGTAGAATTTATGAGGTGTGGAAAAGTTGGTAGCTCCATCACGTAAAATTTATACAGTGTGGGAAAGTTGGTAGCTCTATCACGTACAATTTATACAGAGTGGGAAAATTGGTAGCTCTATCACGTACAAATTATACAGTGTGGAAAAGTTGGTAGCTCTATCAAGTACAATTTATACAGTGTGGGAAAGTTGGTAGCTCAATCAAATACAATTTATAGTGTGGAAAAGTTTGTAGTCCAATCATGTACAATTTATACAGTGTGGGAAAGTTGGTAGCTCTATCATGTACAATTTATACAGTATGGGAAAGTTGGTAGCTCAATCAGGTACAATTTATACAGTGTGCGAAAGTTGGTAGCTCTATCACGTACAATTTATACAGCGTGGGAAAGTTGGTACCTCTATCACGTACAATTTATACAGTATGGGAAAGTTGGTAGCTCTATCACATACAATTTATACAGTGTGGGAAAGTTGGTAGCTCTATCACGTACAATTTATACAGTGTGGGAAAGTTGGTACCTCTATTATGTACAATTTATGCAGTATGGGAAAGTTGTTAGCTCAATCACGTACAATTTATACAGTGTGGGAAAGTTGATAGCTCTATCATGTACAAATTATACAGTGTTGGAAAGTTGGTAGCTCTATCACGTACAAATTATACAGTATTGGAAAGTTGGTAGCTCAATCATGTACAATTTATACAGTGTGTGAAAGTTGGTAGCTCTATCACATACAATTTATACATTGTACGAAAGTTGGTAGCTCTATCACATACAATTTATGCAGTGTGGGAAAGTTGGTAGCTCTATCACGTTCAATTTATACAGTGTGGGAAAGTTGGTAGCTCTATCACGTACAATTTATACAGTGTGGGAAAGTTGGTACCTCTATTATGTACAATTTATGCAGTATGGGAAAGTTGGTAGCTCAATCATGTACAATTTCTACAGTGTGGGAAAGTTGGTAGCTCTATCAGTCCAAATTATACAGTGTTGGAAAATTGGTAGGTCTATTACGTACAATTAATACAGTGTGGGAAAGTTGGTAGCTGTATCATACAATATATAGAGTGTGGGAAATTTGGTAGCTCTATCACGTATAATTGATACAGCGTGGGAAAGTTGGTTGCTCTATCACGTACAAATTATACAGTATGGGAAAGTTGGTAGCTCAATCATGTACAATTTATATAGTGTGTGAAAGTTGGTAGCTCTATCACGTACAATTTATAGTGTGGAAAAGTTTGTAGTCCAATCATGTACAATTTATACAGTGTGGGAAAGTTGGTAGCTCTATCATGTACAATTTATACAGTATGGGAAAGTTGGTAGCTCAATCAGGTACAATTTATACAGTGTGCGAAAGTTGGTAGCTCTATCACGTACAATTTATACAGTGTGGGAAAGTTGGTAGCTCTATCACGTACAATTTAAAAAGTGTGGAAAAGTTGGTAGGTCTATCACGTACAATTTAAAAAGTGTGGGAAAGTTGGTAGGTCTATCACGTTCAATTTATACAGTGTGGGAAAAGTGGTAGCTCTATCACTTGCAATTTATACAGTCTGGGAAAGATTGGTAGCTCTATCAAGTAAAATTTATGAAGTGTGGGAAGGTTGGTAGCTCTATCACGTACAATTAATACAGTGTGGGAAGGTTGGTAGCTCTATCGTACAATTTATAGAGTGTGGGAAATTTGGTAGCACTATCACATATAATTGATACAGCGTGGGAAAGTTGGTTGCTCTATCACGTACAAATTATACAGTATGGGAAAGTTGGTAGCTCAATCATGTACAATTTATATAGTGTGTGAAAGTTGGTAGCTCTATCACGTACAATTTATAGTCTGGAAAAGTTTGTAGTCCAATCATGTACAATTTATACAGTGTGGGAAAGTTGGTAGCTCTATCATGTACAATTTATACAGTATGGGAAAGTTGGTAGCTCAATCAGGTACAATTTATACAGTGTGCGAAATTTGGTAGCTCTATCACGTACCATTTATACAGTGTGGGTAAGTTGGTACCTCTATCACGTACAATTTATACAGTATGGGAAAGTTGGTAGCTCAATCACATACAATTTATACAGTGTGGGAAAGTTGGTAGCTCTATCACGTACAATTTATACAATGTGGGAAAGTTGGTACCTCTATTATGTACAATTTATGCAGTATGGGAAAGTTGGTAGCTCAATCATGTACAATTTCTACAGTGTGGGAAAGTTGGTAGCTCTATCAGTCCAAATTATACAGTGTTGGAAAATTGGTAGCTCTATTACGTACAATTTATACAGTTTGGGAAAGTTGGTAGCTCTATCACGTACAATTTATACAGTGTGGAAAAGTTGATAGTCCGATCATGTACAATTTATACAGTGTGGGAGAGTTGGTAGCTCTATGAAGTACAATTTATACAGTGTGGGGAAGTTGGTAGCTCTATCAAGTACAATTTATACAGTGTGGGAAAGTTGGTAGCTCCATCACGTACAATTGTAAAAGTGTGGGAAAGTTGTTAGCTCTATCACGTACAATTGATACAGTGTGGGAATGTTGGTAGCTCTATCACGTACAATTTATACAGTGTGGGAAAGTTGGTACCTCTATCACGTACAATTTATACAGTATGGGAAAGTTGATAGCTCAATCACTTACAATTTATACAGTGTGGGAAAGTTGATAGCTCTATCACGTACAAATTATACAGTGTTGGAAAGTTGGTAGCTCTATCACGTACAATTTATACAGAGTGGGAAAATTGGTAGCTCTATCACGTACAATTTATACAGTGTGGGAAAGTTGGTAGCTCTATCTCGTACAATTTATACATTGTAGGATAGTTGGTAGCTCTATCACATACAATTTATGCAGTGTGGGAATGTTGGTAGCTCTATCACGTACAATCGATACAGTGTGGGAAATTTGGTAGCTCTCTCTCGTACAATTTATACATTGTGGGAAAGTTTGTAGCTCTATCACGTACAATTTGTGAAGTGTGGAAAAGTTGGTAGCTAAATCACGTAAAATTTATACAGTGTGGGAAAGTTTGTAGCTCTATCAAGTACAATTGATACAGTGTGGGAAAGTTGGTACCTCTATCACGTACAATTTATACAGTCTGGGAAAGTTGGTAGCTCAATCACATACAATTTATAGAGTGTGGGAAAGTTGGTAGCTCTATCACATACAATTTATACAGTGTGGGAAAGTTTTTAGCTCTATAACGTACAAATTATACAGTGTGGGAAAGTTGGTAGCTCTATCAAGTACAATTTATACAGTGTGGGAAAGTTGGTACCTCTATCACGTACAATTTATACAGTATGGGAAAGTTGATAGCTCAAACACATACAATTTATAAAGTGTGGGAAAGTTGATAGCTCTATCATGTACAAGTTATACAGTGTTGGAAAGTTGGTAACTCTATCACGTACAATTTATACAGAGTGGGAAAATTGGTAGCTCTATCACGTACAATTTATAGAGTGTGGGAAAGTTGGTAGCACTATCTCGTACAATTTATACATTGTAGGAAAGTATGTAGCTCTATCACATACAATTTATGCAGTGTGGAAAAGTTGGTAGCTCTATCACGTACAATTGATACAGTGTGGGAAATTTGGTAGCACTATCACATATAATTGATACAGCGTGGGAAAGTTGGTTGCTCTATCACGTACAAATTATACAGTATGGGAAAGTTGGTAGCTCAATCATGTACAATTTATATAGTGTGTGAAAGTTGGTAGCTCTATCACGTACAATTTATAGTGTGGAAAAGTTTGTAGTCCAATCATGTACAATTTATACAGTGTGGGAAAGTTGGTAGCTCTATCATGTACAATTTATACAGTATGGGAAAGTTGGTAGCTCAATCAGGTACAATTTATACAGTGTGGGAAAGTTGGTACCTCTATCACGTACAATTTATACAGTATGGGAAAGTTGGTAGCTCAATCACATACAATTTATACAGTGTGGGAAAGTTGGTAGCTCTATCACGTACAATTTATACAGTGTGGGAAAGTTGGTACCTCTATTATGTACAATTTATGCAGTATGGGAAAGTTGGTAGCTCAATCATGTACAATTTCTACAGTGTGGGAAAGTTGGTAGCTCTATCAGTCCAAATTATACAGTGTTGGAAAATTGGTAGCTCTATTACGTACAATTTATACAGTATGGGAAAGTTGGTAGCTCTATCACGTACAATTTATACAGTGTGTAAAAGTTGATAGTCCGATCATGTACAATTTATACAGTGTGGGAGAGTTGGTAGCTCTATCAAGTACAATTTATACAGTGTGGGGAAGTTGGTAGCTCTATCAAGTACAATTTATACAGTGTGGGAAAGTTGGCAGCTCCATCACGTACAATTGTAAAAGTGTGGGAAAGTTGTTAGCTCTATCACGTACAATTGATACAGTGTGGGAATGTTGGTAGCTCTATCACGTACAATTTATACAGTGTGGGAAAGTTGGTACCTCTATCACGTACAATTTATACAGTATGGGAAAGTTGATAGCTCAATCACTTACAATTTATACAGTGTGGGAAAGTTGATAGCTCTATCACGTACAAATTATACAGTGTTGGAAAGTTGGTAGCTCTATCACGTACAATTTATACAGAGTGGGAAAATTGGTAGCTCTATCACGTACAATTTATACAGTGTGGGAAAGTTGGTAGCTCTATCTCGTACAATTTATACATTGTAGGATAGTTGGTAGCTCTATCACATACAATTTATGCAGTGTGGGAAAGTTGGTAGCTCTATCACGTACAATCGATACAGTGTGGGAAATTTGGTAGCTCTCTCTCGTACAATTTATACATTGTGGGAAAGTTTGTAGCTCTATCACGTACAATTTGTGAAGTGTGGAAAAGTTGGTAGCTAAATCACGTAAAATTTATACAGTGTGGGAAAGTTTGTAGCTCTATCAAGTACAATTGATACAGTGTGGGAAAGTTGGTACCTCTATCACGTACAATTTATACAGTCTGGGAAAGTTGGTAGCTCAATCACATACAATTTATAGAGTGTGGGAAAGTTGGTAGCTCTATCACATACAATTTATACAGTGTGGGAAAGTTTTTAGCTCTATAACGTACAAATTATACAGTGTGGGAAAGTTGGTAGCTCTATCAAGTACAATTTATACAGTGTGGGAAAGTTGGTAGCTCTATCAAGTACAATTTATACAGTGTGGGAAAGTTGGTACCTCTATCACGTACAATTTATACAGTATGGGTAAGTTGATAGCTCAAACACATACAATTTATAAAGTGTGGGAAAGTTGATAGCTCTATCATGTACAAGTTATACAGTGTTGGAAAGTTGGTAACTCTATCACGTACAATTTATACAGAGTGGGAAAATTGGTAGCTCTATCACGTACAATTTATAGAGTGTGGGAAAGTTTGTAGCACTATCTCGTACAATTTATACATTGTAGGAAAGTATGTAGCTCTATCACATACAATTTATGCAGTGTGGAAAAGTTGGTAGCTCTATCACGTACAATTGATACAGTGTGGAAAAGTTGGTAGCTCCATCACGTAAAATTTATACAGTGTGGGAAAGTTGGTAGCTCTATCAAGTACAATTTATACAGTGTGGGAAAGTTGGTACCTCTATCACGTACAATTTATACAGTGTGGTAAAGTTGGTACCTCTATCACGTACAATTTATACAGTATGTGAAAGTTGGTAGCTCAATCACATACAATTTATACAGTGTGGGAAAGTTGGTAGCTCTATCACGTACAATTTATACAGTGTGGGAAAGTTGGTACCTCTATCATGTACAATTTATGCAGTATGGGAAAGTTGGTAGCTCAATCACCTACAATTTCTACAGTGTGGGAAAGTTGGTAGCTCTATCACGTACAAATTATACAGTGTTGGAAATTTGGTAGCTCTATCACGTACAATTTATACAGTATGGGAAAGTTCGTAGCTTAATCACGTAAAATTTGTACAGTGTGGGAAAGTTGGTAGCTCTATCACGTACAATTTATACAGTGTGGAAAAGTTGGTAGTCCGATCATGTACAATTTATACAGTGTGGGAAAGTTGGTAGCTCTATCAAGTACAATTTATACAGTGTGGGGAAGTTGGTAGCTCTATCAAGTACAATTTATACAGTGTGGGAAAGTTGGTAGCACTATCACGTACAATTTTAAAAGTGTGGGAAAGTTGTTAGCTCTATCACGTACAATTGATACAGTGTGGGAATGTTGTTAGCTCTATCTCGTACAATTTATACATTGTGGGAAAGTTGGTAGCTCTATCACGTACAATTTATACAGTGTGGGAAAGTTGGTACCTCTATCACGTACAAATTATACAGTATGGGAAAGTTGATAGCTCAATCACATACAATTTATACAGTGTGGGAAAGTTGGTAGCTCTATCACGTACAATCGATACAGTGTGGGAAAGTTGGTAGCTCTCTCTCGTACAATTTATACATTGTGGGAAAGTTGGTAGCTCTATCACGTACAATTTATGAAGTGTGGAAAAGTTGGTAGCTCCATCACGTAAAATTTATACAGTGTGGGAAAGTTGGTAGCTCTATCACGTACAATTTATACAGAGTGGGAAAATTGGTAGCTCTATCACGTACAATTTATACAGAGTGGGAAAATTGGTAGCTCTATCACGTACAATTTATACAGAGTGGGAAAATTGGTAGCTCTATCACATACAATTTATGCAATGTGGGAAAGTTGGTAGCTCTATCACGTACAATCGATAGAGTGTCTGAAAGTTGGTAGCTCTCTCTCGTACAATTTATACATTGTGGGAATGTTGTTAGCTCTATCACGTAGAATTTATGAGGTGTGGAAAAGTTGGTAGCTCCATCACGTAAAATTTATACAGTGTGGGAAAGTTGGTAGCTCTATCACGTACAATTTATACAGAGTGGGAAAATTGGTAGCTCTATCACGTACAAATTATACAGTGTGGAAAAGTTGGTAGCTCTATCAAGTACAATTTATACAGTGTGGGAAAGTTGGTAGCTCAATCAAATACAATTTATAGTGTGGAAAAGTTTGTAGTACAATCATGTACAATTTATACAGTGTGGGAAAGTTGGTAGCTCTATCATGTACAATTTATACAGTATGGGAAAGTTGGTAGCTCAATCAGGTACAATTTATACAGTGTGCGAAAGTTGGTAGCTCTATCACGTACAATTTATACAGCGTGGGAAAGTTGGTACCTCTATCACGTACAATTTATACAGTATGGGAAAGTTGGTAGCTCTATCACATACAATTTATACAGTGTGGGAAAGTTGGTAGCTCTATCACGTACAATTTATACAGTGTGGGAAAGTTGGTACCTCTATTATGTACAATTTATGCAGTATGGGAAAGTTCTTAGCTCAATCACGTACAATTTATACAGTGTGGGAAAGTTGATAGCTCTATCATGTACAAATTATACAGTGTTGGAAAGTTGGTAGCTCTATCACGTACAAATTATACAGTATTGGAAAGTTGGTAGCTCAATCATGTACAATTTATACAGTGTGTGAAAGTTGGTAGCTCTATCACATACAATTTATACATTGTACGAAAGTTGGTAGCTCTATCACATACAATTTATGCAGTGTGGGAAAGTTGGTAGCTCTATCACGTTCAATTTATACAGTGTGGGAAAGTTGGTAGCTCTATCACGTACAATTTATACAGTGTGGGAAAGTTGGTACCTCTATTATGTACAATTTATGCAGTATGGGAAAGTTGGTAGCTCAATCATGTACAATTTCTACAGTGTGGGAAAGTTGGTAGCTCTATCAGTCCAAATTATACAGTGTTGGAAAATTGGTAGGTCTATTACGTACAATTAATACAGTGTGGGAAAGTTGGTAGCTGTATCATACAATTTATAGAGTGTGGGAAATTTGGTAGCTCTATCACGTATAATTGATACAGCGTGGGAAAGTTGGTTGCTCTATCACGTACAAATTATACAGTATGGGAAAGTTGGTAGCTCAATCATGTACAATTTATATAGTGTGTGAAAGTTGGTAGCTCTATCACGTACAATTTATAGTGTGGAAAAGTTTGTAGTCCAATCATGTACAATTTATACAGTGTGGGAAAGTTGGTAGCTCTATCATGTACAATTTATACAGTATGGGAAAGTTGGTAGCTCAATCAGGTACAATTTATACAGTGTGCGAAAGTTGGTAGCTCTATCACGTACAATTTATACAGTGTGGGAAAGTTGGTAGCTCTATCACGTACAATTTAAAAAGTGTGGAAAAGTTGGTAGGTCTATCACGTACAATTTAAAAAGTGTGGGAAAGTTGGTAGGTCTATCACGTTCAATTTATACAGTGTGGGAAAAGTGGTAGCTCTATCACTTGCAATTTATACAGTCTGGGAAAGATTGGTAGCTCTATCAAGTAAAATTTATGCAGTGTGGGAAGGTTGGTAGCTCTATCACGTACAATTAATACAGTGTGGGAAGGTTGGTAGCTCTATCGTACAATTTATAGAGTGTGGGAAATTTGGTAGCACTATCACATATAATTGATACAGCGTGGGAAAGTTGGTTGCTCTATCACGTACAAATTATACAGTATGGGAAAGTTGGTAGCTCAATCATGTACAATTTATATAGTGTGTGAAAGTTGGTAGCTCTATCACGTACAATTTATAGTGTGGAAAAGTTTGTAGTCCAATCATGTACAATTTATACAGTGTGGGAAAGTTGGTAGCTCTATCATGTACAATTTATACAGTATGGGAAAGTTGGTAGCTCAATCAGGTACAATTTATACAGTGTGCGAAAGTTGGTAGCTCTATCACGTACCATTTATACAGTGTGGGAAAGTTGGTACCTCTATCACGTACAATTTATACAGTATGGGAAAGTTGGTAGCTCAATCACATACAATTTATACAGTGTGGGAAAGTTGGTAGCTCTATCACGTACAATTTATACAATGTGGGAAAGTTGGTACCTCTATTATGTACAATTTATGCAGTATGGGTAAGTTGGTAGCTCAATCATGTACAATTTCTACAGTGTGGGAAAGTTGGTAGCTCTATCAGTCCAAATTATACAGTGTTGGAAAATTGGTAGCTCTATTACGTACAATTTATACAGTATGGGAAAGTTGGTAGCTCTATCACGTACAATTTATACAGTGTGGAAAAGTTGATAGTCCGATCATGTACAATTTATACAGTGTGGGAGAGTTGGTAGCTCTATCAAGTACAATTTATACAGTGTGGGGAAGTTGGTAGCTCTATCAAGTACAATTTATACAGTGTGGGAAAGTTGGTAGCTCCATCACGTACAATTGTAAAAGTGTGGGAAAGTTGTTAGCTCTATCACGTACAATTGATACAGTGTGGGAATGTTGGTAGCTCTATCACGTACAATTTATACAGTGTGGGAAAGTTGGTACCTCTATCACGTACAATTTATACAGTATGGGAAAGTTGATAGCTCAATCACTTACAATTTATACAGTGTGGGAAAGTTGATAGCTCTATCACGTACAAATTATACAGTGTTGGAAAGTTGGTAGCTCTATCACGTACAATTTATACAGAGTGGGAAAATTGGTAGCTCTATCACGTACAATTTATACAGTGTGGGAAAGTTGGTAGCTCTATCTCGTACAATTTATACATTGTAGGATAGTTGGTAGCTCTATCACATACAATTTATGCAGTGTGGGAATGTTGGTAGCTCTATCACGTACAATCGATACAGTGTGGGAAATTTGGTAGCTCTCTCTCGTACAATTTATACATTGTGGGAAAGTTTGTAGCTCTATCACGTACAATTTGTGAAGTGTGGAAAAGTTGGTAGCTAAATCACGTAAAATTTATACAGTGTGGGAAAGTTTGTAGCTCTATCAAGTACAATTGATACAGTGTGGGAAAGTTGGTACCTCTATCACGTACAATTTATACAGTCTGGGAAAGTTGGTAGCTCAATCACATACAATTTATAGAGTGTGGGAAAGTTGGTAGCTCTATCACATACAATTTATACAGTGTGGGAAAGTTTTTAGCTCTATAACGTACAAATTATACAGTGTGGGAAAGTTGGTAGCTCTATCAAGTACAATTTATACAGTGTGGGAAAGTTGGTACCTCTATCACGTACAATTTATACAGTATGGGAAAGTTGATAGCTCAAACACATACAATATATAATGTGTGGGAAAGTTGATAGCTCTATCATGTACAAGTTATACAGTGTTGGAAAGTTGGTAACTCTATCACGTACAATTTATACAGAGTGGGAAAATTGGTAGCTCTATCACGTACAATTTATAGAGTGTGGGAAAGTTGGTAGCACTATCTCGTACAATTTATACATTGTAGGAAAGTATGTAGCTCTATCACATACAATATATGCAGTGTGGAAAAGTTGGTAGCTCTATCACGTACAATTGATACAGTGTGGAAAAGTTGGTAGCTCCATCACGTAAAATTTATACAGTGTGGGAAAGTTGGTAGCTCTATCAAGTACAATTTATACAGTGTGGGAAAGTTGGTACCTCTATCACGTACAATTTATACAGTGTGGTAAAGTTGGTACCTCTATCACGTACAATTTATACAGTATGTGAAAGTTGGTAGCTCAATCACATACAATTTATACAGTGTGGGAAAGTTGGTAGCTCTATCACGTACAATTTATACAGTGTGGGAAAGTTGGTACCTCTATCATGTACAATTTATGCAGTATGGGAAAGTTGGTAGCTCAATCACGTACAATTTATACAGAGTGGGAAAATTGGTAGCTCTATCACGTACAATTTATACAGTGTGGGAAAGTTGGTAGCTCTATCTCGTACAATTTATACATTGTAGGATAGTTGGTAGCTCTATCACATACAATTTATGCAGTGTGGGAAAGTTGGTAGCTCTATCACGTACAATCGATACAGTGTGGGAAATTTGGTAGCTCTCTCTCGTACAATTTATACATTGTGGGAAAGTTTGTAGCTCTATCACGTACAATTTGTGAAGTGTGGAAAAGTTGGTAGCTAAATCACGTAAAATTTATACAGTGTGGGAAAGTTTGTAGCTCTATCAAGTACAATTGATACAGTGTGGGAAAGTTGGTACCTCTATCACGTACAATTTATACAGTCTGGGAAAGTTGGTAGCTCAATCACATACAATTTATAGAGTGTGGGAAAGTTGGTAGCTCTATCACATACAATTTATACAGTGTGGGAAAGTTTTTAGCTCTATAACGTACAAATTATACAGTGTGGGAAAGTTGGTAGCTCTATCAAGTACAATTTATACAGTGTGGGAAAGTTGGTACCTCTATCACGTACAATTTATACAGTATGGGAAAGTTGATAGCTCAAACACATACAATTTATAAAGTGTGGGAAAGTTGATAGCTCTATCATGTACAAGTTATACAGTGTTGGAAAGTTGGTAACTCTATCACGTACAATTTATACAGAGTGGGAAAATTGGTAGCTCTATCACGTACAATTTATAGAGTGTGGGAAAGTTGGTAGCACTATCTCGTACAATTTATACATTGTAGGAAAGTATGTAGCTCTATCACATACAATTTATGCAGTGTGGAAAAGTTGGTAGCTCTATCACGTACAATTGATACAGTGTGGAAAAGTTGGTAGCTCCATCACGTAAAATTTATACAGTGTGGGAAAGTTGGTAGCTCTATCAAGTACAATTTATACAGTGTGGGAAAGTTGGTACCTCTATCACGTACAATTTATACAGTGTGGTAAAGTTGGTACCTCTATCACGTACAATTTATACAGTATGTGAAAGTTGGTAGCTCAATCACATACAATTTATACAGTGTGGGAAAGTTGGTAGCTCTATCACGTACAATTTATACAGTGTGGGAAAGTTGGTACCTCTATCATGTACAATTTATGCAGTATGGGAAAGTTGGTAGCTCAATCACCTACAATTTCTACAGTGTGGGAAAGTTGGTAGCTCTATCACGTACAAATTATACAGTGTTGGAAATTTGGTAGCTCTATCACGTACAATTTATACAGTATGGGAAAGTTCGTAGCTTAATCACGTAAAATTTGTACAGTGTGGGAAAGTTGGTAGCTCTATCACGTACAATTTATACAGTGTGGGAAAGTTGGTAGTCCGATCATGTACAATTTATACAGTGTGGGAAAGTTGGTAGCTCTATCAAGTACAATTTATACAGTGTGGGGAAGTTGGTAGCTCTATCAAGTACAATTTATACAGTGTGGGAAAGTTGGTAGCTCTATCACGTACAATTTTAAAAGTGTGGGAAAGTTGTTAGCTCTATCACGTACAATTGATACAGTGTGGGAATGTTGTTAGCTCTATCTCGTACAATTTATACATTGTGGGAAAGTTGGTAGCTCTATCACGTACAATTTGTGAAGTGTGGAAAAGTTGGTAGCTAAATCACGTAAAATTTATACAGTGTGGGAAAGTTTGTAGCTCTATCAAGTACAATTGATACAGTGTGGGAAAGTTGGTACCTCTATCACGTACAATTTATACAGTCTGGGAAAGTTGGTAGCTCAATCACATACAATTTATAGAGTGTGGGAAAGTTGGTAGCTCTATCACATACAATTTATACAGTGTGGGAAAGTTTTTAGCTCTATAACGTACAAATTATACAGTGTGGGAAAGTTGGTAGCTCTATCAAGTACAATTTATACAGTGTGGGAAAGTTGGTACCTCTATCACGTACAATTTATACAGTATGGGAAAGTTGATAGCTCAAACACATACAATTTATAAAGTGTGGGAAAGTTGATAGCTCTATCATGTACAAGTTATACAGTGTTGGAAAGTTGGTAACTCTATCACGTACAATTTATACAGAGTGGGAAAATTGGTAGCTCTATCACGTACAATTTATAGAGTGTGGGAAAGTTGGTAGCACTATCTCGTACAATTTATACATTGTAGGAAAGTATGTAGCTCTATCACATACAATTTATGCAGTGTGGAAAAGTTGGTAGCTCTATCACGTACAATTGATACAGTGTGGAAAAGTTGGTAGCTCCATCACGTAAAATTTATACAGTGTGGGAAAGTTGGTAGCTCTATCAAGTACAATTTATACAGTGTGGGAAAGTTGGTACCTCTATCACGTACAATTTATACAGTGTGGTAAAGTTGGTACCTCTATCACGTACAATTTATACAGTATGTGAAAGTTGGTAGCTCAATCACATACAATTTATACAGTGTGGGAAAGTTGGTAGCTCTATCACGTACAATTTATACAGTGTGGGAAAGTTGGTACCTCTATCATGTACAATTTATGCAGTATGGGAAAGTTGGTAGCTCAATCACCTACAATTTCTACAGTGTGGGAAAGTTGGTAGCTCTATCACGTACAAATTATACAGTGTTGGAAATTTGGTAGCTCTATCACGTACAATTTATACAGTATGGGAAAGTTCGTAGCTTAATCACGTAAAATTTGTACAGTGTGGGAAAGTTGGTAGCTCTATCACGTACAATTTATACAGTGTGGGAAAGTTGGTAGTCCGATCATGTACAATTTATACAGTGTGGGAAAGTTGGTAGCTCTATCAAGTACAATTTATACAGTGTGGGGAAGTTGGTAGCTCTATCAAGTACAATTTATACAGTGTGGGAAAGTTGGTAGCTCTATCACGTACAATTTTAAAAGTGTGGGAAAGTTGTTAGCTCTATCACGTACAATTGATACAGTGTGGGAATGTTGTTAGCTCTATCTCGTACAATTTATACATTGTGGGAAAGTTGGTAGCTCTATCACGTACAATTTATACAGTGTGGGAAAGTTGGTACCTCTATCACGTACAAATTATACAGTATGGGAAAGTTGATAGCTCAATCACATACAATTTATACAGTGTGGGAAAGTTGATAGCTCTATCACGTACAAATTATACAGTGTTGGAAAGTTGGTAGCTCTATCACGTACAATTTATACAGAGTGGGAAAATTGGTAGCTCTATCACGTACAATTTATACAGTGTGGGAAAGTTGGTAGCTCTATCTCGTACAATTTATACATTGTAGGAAAGTTGGTAGCTCTATCACATACAATTTATGCAGTGTGGGAAAGTTGGTAGCTCTATCACGTACAATCGATACAGTGTGGGAAAGTTGGTAGCTCTCTCTCGTACAATTTATACATTGTGGGAAAGTTGGTAGCTCTATCACGTACAATTTATGAAGTGTGGAAAAGTTGGTAGCTCCATCACGTAAAATTTATACAGTGTGGGAAAGTTGGTAGCTCTATCACGTACAATTTATACAGAGTGGGAAAATTGGTAGCTCTATCTCGTACAATTTATACATTGTAGGATAGTTGGTAGCTCTATCACATACAATTTATGCAGTGTGGGAAAGTTGGTAGCTCTATCACGTACAATCGATAGAGTGTCTGAAAGTTGGTAGCTCTCTCTCGTACAATTTATACATTGTGGGAATGTTGTTAGCTCTATCACGTAGAATTTATGAAGTGTGGAAAAGTTGGTAGCTCCATCACATAAAATTTATACAGTGTGGGAAAGTTGGTAGCTCTATCACGTACAATTTATACAGAGTGGGAAAATTGGTAGCTCTATCACGTACAAATTATACAGTGTAGGAAAGTTGGTAGCTCCATCACGTAAAATTTATACAGTGTGGGAAAGTTTGTAGCTCTATCAAGTACAATTTATACAGTGTGGGAAAGTTGGTACCTCTATCACGTACAATTTATACAGTATGGGAAAGTTGGTAGCTCAATCACATACAATTTATACAGTATGGGAAAGTTGCTAGGTCTATCACATACAATTTATACAGTGTGGGAAAGTTGGTAGCTCTATAACGTACAAATTATACAGTGTGGAAAAGTTGGTAGCTCTATCAAGTACAATTTATACAGTGTGGGAAAGTTGGTAGCTCTATCAAGTACAATTTATACAGTGTGGGAAAGTTGGTACCTCTATTACGTACAATTTATACAGTATGGGAAAGTTGATAGCTCAATCACATACAATTTATACAGTGTGGGAAAGTTGATAGCTCTATCATGTACAAATTATACAGTGTTGGAAAGTTGGTAGCTCTATCACGTACAATTTATACTGTATGGGAAAGTTGATAGCTCAATCACATACAATTTATACAGTGTGGGAAAGTTGATAGCTCTATCACGTACAAATTATACAGTGTTGGAAAGTTGGTAGCTCTATCACGTACAATTTATACGGAGTGGGAAAATTGGTAGCTGTATCACGTACAATTTATACAGTGTGGGAAAGTTGGTAGCTCTATCTCGTACAATTTATACATTGTAGGAAAGTTGGTAGCTCTAACGTACAATTTATAGGGTGTGGGAAATTTGGTAGCACTATCACGTACAATTGATACAGTGTGGGAAAGTTGGTAGCTCTATCACGTACAAATTATACAGTATTGGAAAGTTGGTAGCTCAATCATGTACAATTTATACAGTGTGTGAAAGTTGGTAGCTCTATCACGTACAATTTATACAGTGTGGAAATGTTTGTAGTCCAATCATGTACAGTTTATACAGTGTGGGAAAGTTGGTAGCTCTATCACGTACAATTTATACAGTGTGGGAAAGTTGGTAGCTCTATCATACAATTTATAGAGTGTGGGATAGTTGGTAGCTCTATCAAGTACAATTGATACAGTGTGGGAAAGTTGGTACCTCTATTACGTACAATTTAAAAGGTGTGGAAAAGTTGGTAGGTCTATCACGTACAATTTAAAAAGTGTGGGAAAGTTGGTAGGTGTATCATGTTCAATTTATACAGTGTGGGAAAAGTGGTAGCTCTATCACTTGCAATTTATACATTCTGGGAAAGTTGGTAGCTCTATCAAGTAAAATTTATGCAGTGTGGGAAGGTTGGTAGCTCTATCACGTACAATTAATACAGTGTGGGAAAGTTGGTAGCTCTATCGTACAATTTATAGAGTGTGGGAAATTTGGTAGCTCTATCACGTATAATTGATACAGCGTGGGAAAGTTGGTTGCTCTATCAAGTACAAATTATACAGTGTGGGAAAGTTGGTAGTCCGATCATGTACAATTTATACAGTGTGGGAAAGTTGGTAGCTCTATCAAGTACAATTTATACAGTGTGGGGAAGTTGGTAGCTCTATCAAGTACAATTTATACAGTGTGGGAAAGTTGGTAGCTCTATCACGTACAATTTTAAAAGTGTGGGAAAGTTGTTAGCTCTATCACGTACAATTGATACAGTGTGGGAATGTTGTTAGCTCTATCTCGTACAATTTATACATTGTGGGAAAGTTGGTAGCTCTATCACGTACAATTTATACAGTGTGGGAAAGTTGGTACCTCTATCACGTACAAATTATACAGTATGGGAAAGTTGATAGCTCAATCACATACAATTTATACAGTGTGGGAAAGTTGATAGCTCTATCACGTACAAATTATACAGTGTTGGAAAGTTGGTAGCTCTATCACGTACAATTTATACAGAGTGGGAAAATTGGTAGCTCTATCACGTACAATTTATAAAGTGTGGGAAAGTTGGTAGCTCTATCTCGTACAATTTATACATTGTAGGAAAGTTGGTAGCTCTATCACATACAATTTATGCAGTGTGGGAAAGTTGGTAGCTCTATCACGTACAATCGATACAGTGTGGGAAAGTTGGTAGCTCTCTCTCGTACAATTTATACATTGTGGGAAAGTTGGTAGCTCTATCACGTACAATTTATGAAGTGTGGAAAAGTTGGTAGCTCCATCACGTAAAATTTATACAGTGTGGGAAAGTTGGTAGCTCTATCACGTACAATTTATACAGAGTGGGAAAATTGGTAGCTCTATCACGTACAATTTATACAGAGTGGGAAAATTGGTAGCTCTATCTCGTACAATTTATACATTGTAGGATAGTTGGTAGCTCTATCACATACAATTTATGCAGTGTGGGAAAGTTGGTAGCTCTATCACGTACAATCGATAGAGTGTCTGAAAGTTGGTAGCTCTCTCTCGTACAATTTATACATTGTGGGAATGTTGTTAGCTCTATCACGTAGAATTTATGAAGTGTGGAAAAGTTGGTAGCTCCATCACATAAAATTTATACAGTGTGGGAAAGTTGGTAGCTCTATCACGTACAATTTATACAGAGTGGGAAAATTGGTAGCTCTATCACGTACAAATTATACAGTGTAGGAAAGTTGGTAGCTCCATCACGTAAAATTTATACAGTGTGGGAAAGTTTGTAGCTCTATCAAGTACAATTTATACAGTGTGGGAAAGTTGGTACCTCTATCACGTACAATTTATACAGTATGGGAAAGTTGGTAGCTCAATCACATACAATTTATACAGTATGGGAAAGTTGCTAGGTCTATCACATACAATTTAGACAGTGTGGGAAAGTTGGTAGCTCTATAACGTACAAATTATAAAGTGTGGAAAAGTTGGTAGCTCTATCAAGTACAATTTATACAGTGTGGGAAAGTTGGTAGCTCTATCAAGTACAATTTATACAGTGTGGGAAAGTTGGTACCTCTATTACGTACAATTTATACAGTATGGGAAAGTTGATAGCTCAATCACATACAATTTATACAGTGTGGGAAAGTTGATAGCTCTATCATGTACAAATTATAAAGTGTTGGAAAGTTGGTAGCTCTATCACGTACAATTTATACAGAGTGGGAAAATTGGTAGCTCTATCACGTACAATTTATACAGTGTGGGAAAGTTGGTAGCTCTATCACGTTCAATTTATACAGTGTGGGAAGATTGGTACATCTATCACGTACAATTTATACTGTATGGGAAAGTTGATAGCTCAATCACATACAATTTATACAGTGTGGGAAAGTTGATAGCTCTATCACGTACAAATTATACAGTGTTGGAAAGTTGGTAGCTCTATCACGTACAATTTATACGGAGTGGGAAAATTGGTAGCTGTATCACGTACAATTTATACAGTGTGGGAAAGTTGGTAGCTCTATCTCGTACAATTTATACATTGTAGGAAAGTTGGTAGCTCTAACGTACAATTTATAGGGTGTGGGAAATTTGGTAGCACTATCACGTACATTTGATACAGTGTGGGAAAGTTGGTAGCTCTATCACGTACAAATTATACAGTATTGGAAAGTTGGTAGCTCAATCATGTACAATTTATACAGTGTGTGAAAGTTGGTAGCTCTATCACGTACAATTTATACAGTGTGGAAATGTTTGTAGTCCAATCATGTACAGTTTATACAGTGTGGGAAAGTTGGTAGCTCTATCACGTACAATTTATACAGTGTGGGAAAGTTGGTAGCTCTATCATACAATTTATAGAGTGTGGGATAGTTGGTAGCTCTATCAAGTACAATTGATACAGTGTGGGAAAGTTGGTACCTCTATTACGTACAATTTAAAAAGTGTGGAAAAGTTAATAGGTCTATCACGTACAATTTAAAAAGTGTGGGAAAGTTGGTAGGTGTATCATGTTCAATTTATACAGTGTGGGAAAAGTGGTAGCTCTATCACTTGCAATTTATACATTCTGGGAAAGTTGGTAGCTCTATCAAGTAAAATTTATGCAGTGTGGGAAGGTTGGTAGCTCTATCACGTACAATTAATACAGTGTGGGAAAGTTGGTAGTTCTATCGTACAATTTATAGAGTGTGGGAAATTTGGTAGCTCTATCACGTATAATTGATACAGCGTGGGAAAGTTGGTTGCTCTATCACGTACAAATTATACAGTATGGGAAAGTTGGTAGCTCAATCATGTACAATTTCTACAGTGTGGGAAAGTTGGTAGCTCTATCAGTCCAAATTATACAGTGTTGGAAAATTGGTAGGTCTATTACGTACAATTAATACAGTGTGGGAAAGTTGGTAGCTGTATCATACAATTTATAGAGTGTGGGAAATTTGGTAGCACTATCACATATAATTGATACAGCGTGGGAAAGTTGGTTGCTCTATCACGTACAAATTATACAGTATGGGAAAGTTGGTAGCTCAATCATGTACAATTTATATAGTGTGTGAAAGTTGGTAGCTCTATCACGTACAATTAATAGTGTGGAAAAGTTTGTAGTCCAATCATGTACAATTTATACAGTGTGGGAAAGTTGGTAGCTCTATCATTTACAATTTATACAGTATGGGAAAGTTGGTAGCTCAATCAGGTACAATTTATACAGTGTGCGAAAGTTGGTAGCTCTATCACGTACAATTTATACAGTGTGGGAAAGTTGGTAGCTCTATCACGTACAATTTAAAAAGTGTGGAAAAGTTGGTAGGTCTATCACGTACAATTTAAAAAGTGTGGGAAAGTTGGTAGGTCTATCACGTTCAATTTATACAGTGTGGGAAAAGTGGTAGCTCTATCACTTGCAATTTATACAGTCTGGGAAAGATTGGTAGCTCTATCAAGTAAAATTTATGCAGTGTGGGAAGGTTGGTAGCTCTATCACGTACAATTAATACAGTGTGGGAAAGTTGGTAGCTCTATCGTACAATTTATAGAGTGTGGGAAATTTGGTAGCACTATCACATATAATTGATACAGCGTGGGAAAGTTGGTTGCTCTATCACGTACACATTATACAGTATGGGAAAGTTGGTAGCTCAATCATGTACAATTTATATAGTGTGTGAAAGTTGGTAGCTCTATCACGTACAATTTATAGTGTGGAAAAGTTTGTAGTCCAATCATGTACAATTTATACAGTGTGGGAAAGTTGGTAGCTCTATCAGTCCAAATTATACAGTGTTGGAAAATTGGTAGCTCTATTACGTACAATTTATACAGTATGGGAAAGTTGGTAGCTCTATCACGTACAATTTATACAGTGTGGAAAAGTTGATAGTCCGATCATGTACAATTTATACAGTGTGGGAGAGTTGGTAGCTCTATCAAGTACAATTTATACAGTGTGGGGAAGTTGGTAGCTCTATCAAGTACAATTTATACAGTGTGGGAAAGTTGGTAGCTCCATCACGTACAATTGTAAAAGTGTGGGAAAGTTGTTAGCTCTATCACGTACAATTGATACAGTGTGGGAATGTTGGTAGCTCTATCACGTACAATTTATACAGTGTGGGAAAGTTGGTACCTCTATCACGTACAATTTATACAGTATGGGAAAGTTGATAGCTCAATCACTTACAATTTATACAGTGTGGGAAAGTTGATAGCTCTATCACGTACAAATTATACAGTGTTGGAAAGTTGGTAGCTCTATCACGTACAATTTATACAGAGTGGGAAAATTGGTAGCTCTATCACGTACAATTTATACAGTGTGGGAAAGTTGGTAGCTCTATCTCGTACAATTTATACATTGTAGGATAGTTGGTAGCTCTATCACATACAATTTATGAAGTGTGGGAAAGTTGGTAGCTCTATCACGTACAATCGATACAGTGTGGGAAATTTGGTAGCTCTCTCTCGTACAATTTATACATTGTGGGAAAGTTTGTAGCTCTATCACGTACAATTTGTGAAGTGTGGAAAAGTTGGTAGCTAAATCACGTAAAATTTATACAGTGTGGGAAAGTTTGTAGCTCTATCAAGTACAATTGATACAGTGTGGGAAAGTTGGTACCTCTATCACGTACAATTTATACAGTCTGGGAAAGTTGGTAGCTCAATCACATACAATTTATAGAGTGTGGGAAAGTTGGTAGCTCTATCACATACAATTTATACAGTGTGGGAAAGTTTTTAGCTCTATAACGTACAAATTATACAGTGTGGGAAAGTTGGTAGCTCTATCAAGTACAATTTATACAGTGTGGGAAAGTTGGTAGCTCTATCAAGTACAATTTATACAGTGTGGGAAAGTTGGTACCTCTATCACGTACAATTTATACAGTATGGGAAAGTTGATAGCTCAAACACATACAATTTATAAAGTGTGGGAAAGTTGATAGCTCTATCATGTACAAGTTATACAGTGTGGGAAAGTTGATAGCTCTATCACGTACAAATTATACAGTGTTGGAAAGTTGGTACCTCTATCACGTACAATTTATACAGTCTGGGAAAGTTGGTAGCTCAATCACATACAATTTATAGAGTGTGGGAAAGTTGGTAGCTCTATCACATACAATTTATACAGTGTGGGAAAGTTTTTAGCTCTATAACGTACAAATTATACAGTGTGGGAAAGTTGGTAGCTCTATCAAGTACAATTTATACAGTGTGGGAAAGTTGGTAGCTCTATCAAGTACAATTTATACAGTGTGGGAAAGTTGGTACCTCTATCACGTACAATTTATACAGTATGGGAAAGTTGATAGCTCAAACACATACAATTTATAAAGTGTGGGAAAGTTGATAGCTCTATCATGTACAAGTTATACAGTGTTGGAAAGTTGGTAACTCTATCACGTACAATTTATACAGAGTGGGAAAATCGGTAGCTCTATAACGTACAATTTATAGGGTGTGGGAAATTTGGTAGCACTATCACGTACAATTGATACAGTGTGGGAAAGTTGGTAGCTCTATCACGTACAAATTATACAGTATTGGAAAGTTGGTAGCTCAATCATGTACAATTTATACAGTGTGTGAAAGTTGGTAGCTCTATCACGTACAATTTATACAGTGTGGAAATGTTTGTAGTCCAATCATGTACAGTTTATACAGTGTGGGAAAGTTGGTAGCTCTATCACGTACAATTTATACAGTGTGGGAAAGTTGGTAGCTCTATCATACAATTTATAGAGTGTGGGATAGTTGGTAGCTCTATCAAGTACAATTGATACAGTGTGGGTAAGTTGGTACCTCTATTACGTACAATTTAAAAAGTGTGGAAAAGTTGGTAGGTCTATCACGTACAATTTAAAAAGTGTGGGAAAGTTGGTAGGTGTATCATGTTCAATTTATACAGTGTGGGAAAAGTGGTAGCTCTATCACTTGCAATTTATACATTCTGGGAAAGTTGGTAGCTCTATCAAGTAAAATTTATGCAGTGTGGGAAGGTTGGTAGCTCTATCACGTACAATTAATACAGTGTGGGAAAGTTGGTAGCTCTATCGTACAATTTATAGAGTGTGGGAAATTTGGTAGCTCTATCACGTATAATTGATACAGCGTGGGAAAGTTGGTTGCTCTATCACGTACAAATTATACAGTATGGGAAAGTTGGTAGCTCAATCATGTACAATTTCTACAGTGTGGGAAAGTTGGTAGCTCTATCAGTCCAAATTATACAGTGTTGGAAAATTGGTAGGTCTATTACGTACAATTAATACAGTGTGGGAAAGTTGGTAGCTGTATCATACAATTTATAGAGTGTGGGAAATTAGGTAGCACTATCACATATAATTGATACAGCGTGGGAAAGTTGGTTGCTCTATCACGTACAAATTATACAGTATGGGAAAGTTGGTAGCTCAATCATGTACAATTTATATAGTGTGTGAAAGTTGGTAGCTCTATCACGTACAATTTATAGTGTGGAAAAGTTTGTAGTCCAATCATGTACAATTTATACAGTGTGGGAAAGTTGGTAGCTCTATCATGTACAATTTATACAGTATGGGAAAGTTGGTAGCTCAATCAGGTACAATTTATACAGTGTGCGAAAGTTGGTAGCTCTATCACGTACAATTTATACAGTGTGGGAAAGTTGGTAGCTCTATCACGTACAATTTAAAAAGTGTGGAAAAGTTGGTAGGTCTATCACGTACAATTTAAAAAGTGTGGGAAAGTTGGTAGGTCTATCACGTTCAATTTATACAGTGTGGGAAAAGTGGTAGCTCTATCACTTGCAATTTATACAGTCTGGGAAAGATTGGTAGCTCTATCAAGTAAAATTTATGCAGTGTGGGAAGGTTGGTAGCTCTATCACGTACAATTAATACAGTGTGGGAAAGTTGGTAGCTCTATCGTACAATTTATAGAGTGTGGGAAATTTGGTAGCACTATCACATATAATTGATACAGCGTGGGAAAGTTGGTTGCTCTATCACGTACACATTATACAGTATGGGAAAGTTGGTAGCTCAATCATGTACAATTTATATAGTGTGTGAAAGTTGGTAGCTCTATCACGTACAATTTATAGTGTGGAAAAGTTTGTAGTCCAATCATGTACAATTTATACAGTGTGGGAAAGTTGGTAGCTCTATCAGTCCAAATTATACAGTGTTGGAAAATTGGTAGCTCTATTACGTACAATTTATACAGTATGGGAAAGTTGGTAGCTCTATCACGTACAATTTATACAGTGTGGAAAAGTTGATAGTCCGATCATGTACAATTTATACAGTGTGGGAGAGTTGGTAGCTCTATCAAGTACAATTTATACAGTGTGGGGAAGTTGGTAGCTCTATCAAGTACAATTTATACAGTGTGGGAAAGTTGGTAGCTCCATCACGTACAATTGTAAAAGTGTGGGAAAGTTGTTAGCTCTATCACGTACAATTGATACAGTGTGGGAATGTTGGTAGCTCTATCACGTACAATTTATACAGTGTGGGAAAGTTGGTACCTCTATCACGTACAATTTATACAGTATGGGAAAGTTGATAGCTCAATCACTTACAATTTATACAGTGTGGGAAAGTTGATAGCTCTATCACGTACAAATTATACAGTGTTGGAAAGTTGGTAGCTCTATCACGTACAATTTATACAGAGTGGGAAAATTGGTAGCTCTATCACGTACAATTTATACAGTGTGGGAAAGTTGGTAGCTCTATCTCGTACAATTTATACATTGTAGGATAGTTGGTAGCTCTATCACATACAATTTATGAAGTGTGGGAAAGTTGGTAGCTCTATCACGTACAATCGATACAGTGTGGGAAATTTGGTAGCTCTCTCTCGTACAATTTATACATTGTGGGAAAGTTTGTAGCTCTATCACGTACAATTTGTGAAGTGTGGAAAAGTTGGTAGCTAAATCACGTAAAATTTATACAGTGTGGGAAAGTTTGTAGCTCTATCAAGTACAATTGATACAGTGTGGGAAAGTTGGTACCTCTATCACGTACAATTTATACAGTCTGGGAAAGTTGGTAGCTCAATCACATACAATTTATAGAGTGTGGGAAAGTTGGTAGCTCTATCACATACAATTTATACAGTGTGGGAAAGTTTTTAGCTCTATAACGTACAAATTATACAGTGTGGGAAAGTTGGTAGCTCTATCAAGTACAATTTATACAGTGTGGGAAAGTTGGTAGCTCTATCAAGTACAATTTATACAGTGTGGGAAAGTTGGTACCTCTATCACGTACAATTTATACAGTATGGGAAAGTTGATAGCTCAAACACATACAATTTATAAAGTGTGGGAAAGTTGATAGCTCTATCATGTACAAGTTATACAGTGTGGGAAAGTTGATAGCTCTATCACGTACAAATTATACAGTGTTGGAAAGTTGGTAGCTCTATCACGTACAATTTATACAGAGTGGGAAAATTGGTAGCTCTATCACGTACAATTTATACAGTGTGGGAAAGTTGGTAGCTCTATCTCGTACAATTTATACATTGTAGGATAGTTGGTAGCTCTATCACATACAATTTATGAAGTGTGGGAAAGTTGGTAGCTCTATCACGTACAATCGATACAGTGTGGGAAATTTGGTAGCTCTCTCTCGTACAATTTATACATTGTGGGAAAGTTTGTAGCTCTATCACGTATAATTTGTGAAGTGTGGAAAAGTTGGTAGCTAAATCACGTAAAATTTATACAGTGTGGGAAAGTTTGTAGCTCTATCAAGTACAATTGATACAGTGTGGGAAAGTTGGTACCTCTATCACGTACAATTTATACAGTCTGGGAAAGTTGGTAGCTCAATCACATACAATTTATAGAGTGTGGGAAAGTTGGTAGCTCTATCACATACAATTTATACAGTGTGGGAAAGTTTTTAGCTCTATAACGTACAAATTATACAGTGTGGGAAAGTTGGTAGCTCTATCAAGTACAATTTATACAGTGTGGGAAAGTTGGTAGCTCTATCAAGTACAATTTATACAGTGTGGGAAAGTTGGTACCTCTATCACGTACAATTTATACAGTATGGGAAAGTTGATAGCTCAAACACATACAATTTATAAAGTGTGGGAAAGTTGATAGCTCTATCATGTACAAGTTATACAGTGTGGGAAAGTTGATAGCTCTATCACGTACAAATTATACAGTGTTGGAAAGTTGGTACCTCTATCACGTACAATTTATACAGTCTGGGAAAGTTGGTAGCTCAATCACATACAATTTATAGAGTGTGGGAAAGTTGGTAGCTCTATCACATACAATTTATACAGTGTGGGAAAGTTTTTAGCTCTATAACGTACAAATTATACAGTGTGGGAAAGTTGGTAGCTCTATCAAGTACAATTTATACAGTGTGGGAAAGTTGGTAGCTCTATCAAGTACAATTTATACAGTGTGGGAAAGTTGGTACCTCTATCACGTACAATTTATACAGTATGGGAAAGTTGATAGCTCAAACACATACAATTTATAAAGTGTGGGAAAGTTGATAGCTCTATCATGTACAAGTTATACAGTGTTGGAAAGTTGGTAACTCTATCACGTACAATTTATACAGAGTGGGAAAATCGGTAGCTCTATAACGTACAATTTATAGGGTGTGGGAAATTTGGTAGCACTATCACGTACAATTGATACAGTGTGGGAAAGTTGGTAGCTCTATCACGTACAAATTATACAGTATTGGAAAGTTGGTAGCTCAATCATGTACAATTTATACAGTGTGTGAAAGTTGGTAGCTCTATCACGTACAATTTATACAGTGTGGAAATGTTTGTAGTCCAATCATGTACAGTTTATACAGTGTGGGAAAGTTGGTAGCTCTATCACGTACAATTTATACAGTGTGGGAAAGTTGGTAGCTCTATCATACAATTTATAGAGTGTGGGATAGTTGGTAGCTCTATCAAGTACAATTGATACAGTGTGGGTAAGTTGGTACCTCTATTACGTACAATTTAAAAAGTGTGGAAAAGTTGGTAGGTCTATCACGTACAATTTAAAAAGTGTGGGAAAGTTGGTAGGTGTATCATGTTCAATTTATACAGTGTGGGAAAAGTGGTAGCTCTATCACTTGCAATTTATACATTCTGGGAAAGTTGGTAGCTCTATCAAGTAAAATTTATGCAGTGTGGGAAGGTTGGTAGCTCTATCACGTACAATTAATACAGTGTGGGAAAGTTGGTAGCTCTATCGTACAATTTATAGAGTGTGGGAAATTTGGTAGCTCTATCACGTATAATTGATACAGCGTGGGAAAGTTGGTTGCTCTATCACGTACAAATTATACAGTATGGGAAAGTTGGTAGCTCAATCATGTACAATTTCTACAGTGTGGGAAAGTTGGTAGCTCTATCAGTCCAAATTATACAGTGTTGGAAAATTGGTAGGTCTATTACGTACAATTAATACAGTGTGGGAAAGTTGGTAGCTGTATCATACAATTTATAGAGTGTGGGAAATTAGGTAGCACTATCACATATAATTGATACAGCGTGGGAAAGTTGGTTGCTCTATCACGTACAAATTATACAGTATGGGAAAGTTGGTAGCTCAATCATGTACAATTTATATAGTGTGTGAAAGTTGGTAGCTCTATCACGTACAATTTATAGTGTGGAAAAGTTTGTAGTCCAATCATGTACAATTTATACAGTGTGGGAAAGTTGGTAGCTCTATCATGTACAATTTATACAGTATGGGAAAGTTGGTAGCTCAATCAGGTACAATTTATACAGTGTGCGAAAGTTGGTAGCTCTATCACGTACAATTTATACAGTGTGGGAAAGTTGGTAGCTCTATCACGTACAATTTAAAAAGTGTGGAAAAGTTGGTAGGTCTATCACGTACAATTTAAAAAGTGTGGGAAAGTTGGTAGGTCTATCACGTTCAATTTATACAGTGTGGGAAAAGTGGTAGCTCTATCACTTGCAATTTATACAGTCTGGGAAAGATTGGTAGCTCTATCAAGTAAAATTTATGCAGTGTGGGAAGGTTGGTAGCTCTATCACGTACAATTAATACAGTGTGGGAAAGTTGGTAGCTCTATCGTACAATTTATAGAGTGTGGGAAATTTGGTAGCACTATCACATATAATTGATACAGCGTGGGAAAGTTGGTTGCTCTATCACGTACACATTATACAGTATGGGAAAGTTGGTAGCTCAATCATGTACAATTTATATAGTGTGTGAAAGTTGGTAGCTCTATCACGTACAATTTATAGTGTGGAAAAGTTTGTAGTCCAATCATGTACAATTTATACAGTGTGGGAAAGTTGGTAGCTCTATCAGTCCAAATTATACAGTGTTGGAAAATTGGTAGCTCTATTACGTACAATTTATACAGTATGGGAAAGTTGGTAGCTCTATCACGTACAATTTATACAGTGTGGAAAAGTTGATAGTCCGATCATGTACAATTTATACAGTGTGGGAGAGTTGGTAGCTCTATCAAGTACAATTTATACAGTGTGGGGAAGTTGGTAGCTCTATCAAGTACAATTTATACAGTGTGGGAAAGTTGGTAGCTCCATCACGTACAATTGTAAAAGTGTGGGAAAGTTGTTAGCTCTATCACGTACAATTGATACAGTGTGGGAATGTTGGTAGCTCTATCACGTACAATTTATACAGTGTGGGAAAGTTGGTACCTCTATCACGTACAATTTATACAGTATGGGAAAGTTGATAGCTCAATCACTTACAATTTATACAGTGTGGGAAAGTTGATAGCTCTATCACGTACAAATTATACAGTGTTGGAAAGTTGGTAGCTCTATCACGTACAATTTATACAGAGTGGGAAAATTGGTAGCTCTATCACGTACAATTTATACAGTGTGGGAAAGTTGGTAGCTCTATCTCGTACAATTTATACATTGTAGGATAGTTGGTAGCTCTATCACATACAATTTATGAAGTGTGGGAAAGTTGGTAGCTCTATCACGTACAATCGATACAGTGTGGGAAATTTGGTAGCTCTCTCTCGTACAATTTATACATTGTGGGAAAGTTTGTAGCTCTATCACGTACAATTTGTGAAGTGTGGAAAAGTTGGTAGCTAAATCACGTAAAATTTATACAGTGTGGGAAAGTTTGTAGCTCTATCAAGTACAATTGATACAGTGTGGGAAAGTTGGTACCTCTATCACGTACAATTTATACAGTCTGGGAAAGTTGGTAGCTCAATCACATACAATTTATAGAGTGTGGGAAAGTTGGTAGCTCTATCACATACAATTTATACAGTGTGGGAAAGTTTTTAGCTCTATAACGTACAAATTATACAGTGTGGGAAAGTTGGTAGCTCTATCAAGTACAATTTATACAGTGTGGGAAAGTTGGTAGCTCTATCAAGTACAATTTATACAGTGTGGGAAAGTTGGTACCTCTATCACGTACAATTTATACAGTATGGGAAAGTTGATAGCTCAAACACATACAATTTATAAAGTGTGGGAAAGTTGATAGCTCTATCATGTACAAGTTATACAGTGTGGGAAAGTTGATAGCTCTATCACGTACAAATTATACAGTGTTGGAAAGTTGGTAGCTCTATCACGTACAATTTATACAGAGTGGGAAAATTGGTAGCTCTATCACGTACAATTTATACAGTGTGGGAAAGTTGGTAGCTCTATCTCGTACAATTTATACATTGTAGGATAGTTGGTAGCTCTATCACATACAATTTATGAAGTGTGGGAAAGTTGGTAGCTCTATCACGTACAATCGATACAGTGTGGGAAATTTGGTAGCTCTCTCTCGTACAATTTATACATTGTGGGAAAGTTTGTAGCTCTATCACGTATAATTTGTGAAGTGTGGAAAAGTTGGTAGCTAAATCACGTAAAATTTATACAGTGTGGGAAAGTTTGTAGCTCTATCAAGTACAATTGATACAGTGTGGGAAAGTTGGTACCTCTATCACGTACAATTTATACAGTCTGGGAAAGTTGGTAGCTCAATCACATACAATTTATAGAGTGTGGGAAAGTTGGTAGCTCTATCACATACAATTTATACAGTGTGGGAAAGTTTTTAGCTCTATAACGTACAATTTATACAGTGTGGAAAAGTTGGTAGTCCGATCATGTACAATTTATACAGTGTGGGAAAGTTGGTAGCTCTATCAAGTACAATTTATACAGTGTGGGGAAGTTGGTAGCTCTATCAAGTACAATTTATACAGTGTGGGAAAGTTGGTAGCTCTATCACGTACAATTTTAAAAGTGTGGGAAAGTTGTTAGCTCTATCACGTACAATTGATACAGTGTGGGAATGTTGTTAGCTCTATCTCGTACAATTTATACATTGTGGGAAAGTTGGTAGCTCAATCACGTACAATTTATACAGTGTGGGAAAGTTGGTACCTCTATCACGTACAAATTATACAGTATGGGAAAGTTGATAGCTCAATCACATACAATTTATACAGTGTGGGAAAGTTGATAGCTCTATCACGTACAAATTATACAGTGTTGGAAAGTTGGTAGCTCTATCACGTACAATTTATACAGAGTGGGAAAATTGGTAGCTCTATCACGTACAATTTATACAGTGTGGGAAAGTTGGTAGCTCTATCTCGTACAATTTATACATTGTAGGAAAGTTGGTAGCTCTATCACATACAATTTATGCAGTGTGGGAAAGTTGGTAGCTCTATCACGTACAATCGATACAGTGTGGGAAAGTTGGTAGCTCTCTCTCGTACAATTTATACATTGTGGGAAAGTTGGTAGCTCTATCACGTACAATTTATGAAGTGTGGAAAAGTTGGTAGCTCCATCACGTAAAATTTATACAGTGTGGGAAAGTTGGTAGCTCTATCACGTACAATTTATACAGAGTGGGAAAATTGGTAGCTCTATCACGTACAATTTATACAGAGTGGGAAAATTGGTAGCTCTATCTCGTACAATTTATACATTGTAGGATAGTTGGTAGCTCTATCACATACAATTTATGCAGTGTGGGAAAGTTGGTAGCTCTATCACGTACAATCGATAGAGTGTCTGAAAGTTGGTAGCTCTCTCTCGTACAATTTATACATTGTGGGAATGTTGTTAGCTCTATCACGTAGAATTTATGAAGAGTGCAAAAGTTGGTAGCTCCATCACATAAAATTTATACAGTGTGGGAAAGTTGGTAGCTCTATCACGTACAATTTATACAGAGTGGGAAAATTGGTAGCTCTATCACGTACAAATTATACAGTGTAGGAAAGTTGGTAGCTCCATCACGTAAAATTTATACAGTGTGGGAAAGTTTGTAGCTCTATCAAGTACAATTTATACAGTGTGGGAAAGTTGGTACCTCTATCACGTACAATTTATACAGTATGGGAAAGTTGGTAGCTCAATCACATACAATTTATACAGTATGGGAAAGTTGCTAGGTCTATCACATACAATTTATACAGTGTGGGAAAGTTGGTAGCTCTATAACGTACAAATTATACAGTGTGGAAAAGTTGGTAGCTCTATCAAGTACAATTTATACAGTGTGGGAAAGTTGGTAGCTCTATCAAGTACAATTTATACAGTGTGGGAAAGTTGGTACCTCTATTACGTACAATTTATACAGTATGGGAAAGTTGATAGCTCAATCACATACAATTTATACAGTGTGGGAAAGTTGATAGCTCTATCATGTACAAATTATACAGTGTTGGAAAGTTGGTAGCTCTATCACGTACAATTTATACAGAGTGGGAAAATTGGTAGCTCTATCATGTACAATTTATACAGTGTGGGAAAGTTGGTAGCTCTATCACGTTCAATTTATACAGTGTGGGAAAATTGGTACATCTATCACGTACAATTTATACTGTATGGGAAAGTTGATAGCTCAATCACATACAATTTATACAGTGTGGGAAAGTTGATAGCTCTATCACGTACAAATTATACAGTGTTGGAAAGTTGGTAGCTCTATCACGTACAATTTATACGGAGTGGGAAAATTGGTAGCTGTATCACGTACAATTTATACAGTGTGGGAAAGTTGGTAGCTCTATCTCGTACAATTTATACATTGTAGGAAAGTTGGTAGCTCTAACGTACAATTTATAGGGTGTGGGAAATTTGGTAGCACTATCACGTACAATTGATACAGTGTGGGAAAGTTGGTAGCTCTATCACGTACAAATTATACAGTATTGGAAAGTTGGTAGCTCAATCATGTACAATTTATACAGTGTGTGAAAGTTGGTAGCTCTATCACGTACAATTTATACAGTGTGGAAAAGTTTGTAGTTCAATCATGTACAGTTTATACAGTGTGGGAAAGTTGGTAGCTCTATCATGTACAAGTTATACAGTGTTGGAAAGTTGGTAACTCTATCACGTACAATTTATACAGAGTGGGAAAATTGGTAGCTCTATCACGTACAATTTATAGAGTGTGGGAAAGTTTGTAGCACTATCTCGTACAATTTATACATTGTAGGAAAGTATGTAGCTCTATCACGTACAATTTATGCAGTGTGGAAAAGTTGGTAGCTCTATCACGTACAATTGATACAGTGTGGAAAAGTTGGTAGCTCCATCACGTAAAATTTATACAGTGTGGGAAAGTTGGTAGCTCTATCAAGTACAATTTATACAGTGTGGGAAAGTTGGTACCTCTATCACGTACAATTTATACTGTGTGGTAAAGTTGGTACCTCTATCACGTACAATTTATACAGTATGTGAAAGTTGGTAGCTCAATCACATACAATTTATACAGTGTGGGAAAGTTGGTAGCTCTATCACGTACAATTTATACAGTGTGGGAAAGTTGGTACCTCTATCATGTACAATTTATGCAGTATGGGAAAGTTGGTAGCTCAATCACCTACAATTTCTACAGTGTGGGAAAGTTGGTAGCTCTATCACGTACAAATTATACAGTGTTGGAAATTTGGTAGCTCTATCACGTACAATTTATACAGTATGGGAAAGTTCGTAGCTTAATCACGTAAAATTTGTACAGTGTGGGAAAGTTGGTAGCTCTATCACGTACAATTTATACAGTGTGGAAAAGTTGGTAGTCCGATCATGTACAATTTATACAGTGTGGGAAAGTTGGTAGCTCTATCAAGTACAATTTATACAGTGTGGGGAAGTTGGTAGCTCTATCAAGTACAATTTATACAGTGTGGGAAAGTTGGTAGCACTATCACGTACAATTTTAAAAGTGTGGGAAAGTTGTTAGCTCTATCACGTACAATTGATACAGTGTGGGAATGTTGTTAGCTCTATCTCGTACAATTTATACATTGTGGGAAAGTTGGTAGCTCTATCACGTACAATTTATACAGTGTGGGAAAGTTGGTACCTCTATCACGTACAAATTATACAGTATGGGAAAGTTGATAGCTCAATCACATACAATTTATACAGTGTGGGAAAGTTGATAGCTCTATCACGTACAAATTATACAGTGTTGGAAAGTTGGTAGCTCTATCACGTACAATTTATACAGAGTGGGAAATTTGGTAGCTCTATCACGTACAATTTATACAGTGTGGGAAAGTTGGTAGCTCTATCTCGTACAATTTATACATTGTAGGAAAGTTGGTAGCTCTATCACATACAATTTATGCAGTGTGGGAAAGTTGGTAGCTCTATCACGTACAATCGATACAGTGTGGGAAAGTTGGTAGCTCTCTCTCGTACAATTTATACATTGTGGGAAAGTTGGTAGCTCTATCACGTACAATTTATGAAGTGTGGAAAAGTTGGTAGCTCCATCACGTAAAATTTATACAGTGTGGGAAAGTTGGTAGCTCTATCACGTACAATTTATACAGAGTGGGAAAATTGGTAGCTCTATCACGTACAATTTATACAGAGTGGGAAAATTGGTAGCTCTATCACGTACAATTTATACAGAGTGGGAAAATTGGTAGCTCTATCACATACAATTTATGCAATGTGGGAAAGTTGGTAGCTCTATCACGTACAATCGATAGAGTGTCTGAAAGTTGGTAGCTCTCTCTCGTACAATTTATACATTGTGGGAATGTTGTTAGCTCTATCACGTAGAATTTATGAGGTGTGGAAAAGTTGGTAGCTCCATCACGTAAAATTTATACAGTGTGGGAAAGTTGGTAGCTCTATCACGTACAATTTATACAGAGTGGGAAAATTGGTAGCTCTATCACGTACAAATTATACAGTGTGGAAAAGTTGGTAGCTCTATCAAGTACAATTTATACAGTGTGGGAAAGTTGGTAGCTCAATCAAATACAATTTATAGTGTGGAAAAGTTTGTAGTACAATCATGTACAATTTATACAGTGTGGGAAAGTTGGTACCTCTATCACATACAATTTATACAGTGTGGGAAAGTTGGTAGCTCTATCAAGTACAATTTATACAGTGTGGGAAAGTTGGTACCTCTATCACGTACAATTTATACAGTATGGGAAAGTTGATAGCTCAAACACATACAATTTATAAAGTGTGGGAAAGTTGATAGCTCTATCATGTACAAGTTATACAGTGTGGGAAAGTTGATAGCTCTATCACGTACAAATTATACAGTGTTGGAAAGTTGGTAGCTCTATCACGTACAATTTATACAGAGTGGGAAAATTGGTAGCTCTATCACGTACAATTTATACAGTGTGGGAAAGTTGGTAGCTCTATCTCGTACAATTTATACATTGTAGGATAGTTGGTAGCTCTATCACATACAATTTATGAAGTGTGGGAAAGTTGGTAGCTCTATCACGTACAATCGATACAGTGTGGGAAATTTGGTAGCTCTCTCTCGTACAATTTATACATTGTGGGAAAGTTTGTAGCTCTATCACGTATAATTTGTGAAGTGTGGAAAAGTTGGTAGCTAAATCACGTAAAATTTATACAGTGTGGGAAAGTTTGTAGCTCTATCAAGTACAATTGATACAGTGTGGGAAAGTTGGTACCTCTATCACGTACAATTTATACAGTCTGGGAAAGTTGGTAGCTCAATCACATACAATTTATAGAGTGTGGGAAAGTTGGTAGCTCTATCACATACAATTTATACAGTGTGGGAAAATTTTTAGCTCTATAACGTACAATTTATACAGTGTGGAAAAGTTGGTAGTCCGATCATGTACAATTTATACAGTGTGGGAAAGTTGGTAGCTCTATCAAGTACAATTTATACAGTGTGGGGAAGTTGGTAGCTCTATCAAGTACAATTTATACAGTGTGGGAAAGTTGGTAGCTCTATCACGTACAATTTTAAAAGTGTGGGAAAGTTGTTAGCTCTATCACGTACAATTGATACAGTGTGGGAATGTTGTTAGCTCTATCTCGTACAATTTATACATTGTGGGAAAGTTGGTAGCTCAATCACGTACAATTTATACAGTGTGGGAAAGTTGGTACCTCTATCACGTACAAATTATACAGTATGGGAAAGTTGATAGCTCAATCACATACAATTTATACAGTGTGGGAAAGTTGATAGCTCTATCACGTACAAATTATACAGTGTTGGAAAGTTGGTAGCTCTATCACGTACAATTTATACAGAGTGGGAAAATTGGTAGCTCTATCACGTACAATTTATACAGTGTGGGAAAGTTGGTAGCTCTATCTCGTACAATTTATACATTGTAGGAAAGTTGGTAGCTCTATCACATACAATTTATGCAGTGTGGGAAAGTTGGTAGCTCTATCACGTACAATCGATACAGTGTGGGAAAGTTGGTAGCTCTCTCTCGTACAATTTATACATTGTGGGAAAGTTGGTAGCTCTATCACGTACAATTTATGAAGTGTGGAAAAGTTGGTAGCTCCATCACGTAAAATTTATACAGTGTGGGAAAGTTGGTAGCTCTATCACGTACAATTTATACAGAGTGGGAAAATTGGTAGCTCTATCACGTACAATTTATACAGAGTGGGAAAATTGGTAGCTCTATCTCGTACAATTTATACATTGTAGGATAGTTGGTAGCTCTATCACATACAATTTATGCAGTGTGGGAAAGTTGGTAGCTCTATCACGTACAATCGATAGAGTGTCTGAAAGTTGGTAGCTCTCTCTCGTACAATTTATACATTGTGGGAATGTTGTTAGCTCTATCACGTAGAATTTATGAAGAGTGCAAAAGTTGGTAGCTCCATCACATAAAATTTATACAGTGTGGGAAAGTTGGTAGCTCTATCACGTACAATTTATACAGAGTGGGAAAATTGGTAGCACTATCACGTACAAATTATACAGTGTAGGAAAGTTGGTAGCTCCATCACGTAAAATTTATACAGTGTGGGAAAGTTTGTAGCTCTATCAAGTACAATTTATACAGTGTGGGAAAGTTGGTACCTCTATCACGTACAATTTATACAGTATTGGAAAGTTGGTAGCTCAATCACATACAATTTATACAGTATGGGAAAGTTGCTAGGTCTATCACATACAATTTATACAGTGTGGGAAAGTTGGTAGCTCTATAACGTACAAATTATACAGTGTGGAAAAGTTGGTAGCTCTATCAAGTACAATTTATACAGTGTGGGAAAGGTGGTAGCTCTATCAAGTACAATTTATACAGTGTGGGAAAGTTGGTACCTCTATTACGTACAATTTATACAGTATGGGAAAGTTGATAGCTCAATCACATACAATTTATACAGTGTGGGAAAGTTGATAGCTCTATCATGTACAAATTATACAGTGTTGGAAAGTTGGTAGCTCTATCACGTACAATTTATACAGAGTGGGAAAATTGGTAGCTCTATCATGTACAATTTATACAGTGTGGGAAAGTTGGTAGCTCTATCACGTTCAATTTATACAGTGTGGGAAAATTGGTACATCTATCACGTACAATTTATACTGTATGGGAAAGTTGATAGCTCAATCACATACAATTTATACAGTGTGGGAAAGTTGATAGCTCTATCACGTACAAATTATACAGTGTTGGAAAGTTGGTAGCTCTATCACGTACAATTTATACGGAGTGGGAAAATTGGTAGCTGTATCACGTACAATTTATACAGTGTGGGAAAGTTGGTAGCTCTATCTCGTACAATTTATACATTGTAGGAAAGTTGGTAGCTCTAACGTACAATTTATAGGGTGTGGGAAATTTGGTAGCACTATCACGTACAATTGATACAGTGTGGGAAAGTTGGTAGCTCTATCACGTACAAATTATACAGTATTGGAAAGTTGGTAGCTCAATCATGTACAATTTATACAGTGTGTGAAAGTTGGTAGCTCTATCACGTACAATTTATACAGTGTGGAAAAGTTTGTAGTTCAATCATGTACAGTTTATACAGTGTGGGAAAGTTGGTAGCTCTATCATGTACAAGTTATACAGTGTTGGAAAGTTGGTAACTCTATCACGTACAATTTATACAGAGTGGGAAAATTGGTAGCTCTATCACGTACAATTTATAGAGTGTGGGAAAGTTTGTAGCACTATCTCGTACAATTTATACATTGTAGGAAAGTATGTAGCTCTATCACGTACAATTTATGCAGTGTGGAAAAGTTGGTAGCTCTATCACGTACAATTGATACAGTGTGGAAAAGTTGGTAGCTCCATCACGTAAAATTTATACAGTGTGGGAAAGTTGGTAGCTCTATCAAGTACAATTTATACAGTGTGGGAAAGTTGGTACCTCTATCACGTACAATTTATACAGTGTGGTAAAGTTGGTACCTCTATCACGTACAATTTATACAGTATGTGAAAGTTGGTAGCTCAATCACATACAATTTATACAGTGTGGGAAAGTTGGTAGCTCTATCACGTACAATTTATACAGTGTGGGAAAGTTGGTACCTCTATCATGTACAATTTATGCAGTATGGGATAGTTGGTAGCTCAATCACCTACAATTTCTACAGTGTGGGAAAGTTGGTAGCTCTATCACGTACAAATTATACAGTGTTGGAAATTTGGTAGCTCTATCACGTACAATTTATACAGTATGGGAAAGTTCGTAGCTTAATCACGTAAAATTTGTACAGTGTGGGAAAGTTGGTAGCTCTATCACGTACAATTTATACAGTGTGGAAAAGTTGGTAGTCCGATCATGTACAATTTATACAGTGTGGGAAAGTTGGTAGCTCTATCAAGTACAATTTATACAGTGTGGGGAAGTTGGTAGCTCTATCAAGTACAATTTATACAGTGTGGGAAAGTTGGTAGCACTATCACGTACAATTTTAAAAGTGTGGGAAAGTTGTTAGCTCTATCACGTACAATTGATACAGTGTGGGAATGTTGTTAGCTCTATCTCGTACAATTTATACATTGTGGGAAAGTTGGTAGCTCTATCACGTACAATTTATACAGTGTGGGAAAGTTGGTACCTCTATCACGTACAAATTATACAGTATGGGAAAGTTGATAGCTCAATCACATACAATTTATACAGTGTGGGAAAGTTGATAGCTCTATCACGTACAAATTATACAGTGTTGGAAAGTTGGTAGCTCTATCACGTACAATTTATACAGAGTGGGAAATTTGGTAGCTCTATCACGTACAATTTATACAGTGTGGGAAAGTTGGTAGCTCTATCTCGTACAATTTATACATTGTAGGAAAGTTGGTAGCTCTATCACATACAATTTATGCAGTGTGGGAAAGTTGGTAGCTCTATCACGTACAATCGATACAGTGTGGGAAAGTTGGTAGCTCTCTCTCGTACAATTTATACATTGTGGGAAAGTTGGTAGCTCTATCACGTACAATTTATGAAGTGTGGAAAAGTTGGTAGCTCCATCACGTAAAATTTATACAGTGTGGGAAAGTTGGTAGCTCTATCACGTACAATTTATACAGAGTGGGAAAATTGGTAGCTCTATCACGTACAATTTATACAGAGTGGGAAAATTGGTAGCTCTATCACGTACAATTTATACAGAGTGGGAAAATTGGTAGCTCTATCACATACAATTTATGCAATGTGGGAAAGTTGGTAGCTCTATCACGTACAATCGATAGAGTGTCTGAAAGTTGGTAGCTCTCTCTCGTACAATTTATACATTGTGGGAATGTTGTTAGCTCTATCACGTAGAATTTATGAGGTGTGGAAAAGTTGGTAGCTCCATCACGTAAAATTTATACAGTGTGGGAAAGTTGGTAGCTCTATCACGTACAATTTATACAGAGTGGGAAAATTGGTAGCTCTATCACGTACAAATTATACAGTGTGGAAAAGTTGGTAGCTCTATCAAGTACAATTTATACAGTGTGGGAAAGTTGGTAGCTCAATCAAATACAATTTATAGTGTGGAAAAGTTTGTAGTACAATCATGTACAATTTATACAGTGTGGGAAAGTTGGTAGCTCTATCATGTACAATTTATACAGTATGGGAAAGTTGGTAGCTCAATCAGGTACAATTTATACAGTGTGCGAAAGTTGGTAGCTCTATCACGTACAATTTATACAGCGTGGGAAAGTTGGTACCTCTATCACGTACAATTTATACAGTATGGGAAAGTTGGTAGCTCTATCACATACAATTTATACAGTGTGGGAAAGTTGGTAGCTCTATCACGTACAATTTATACAGTGTGGGAAAGTTGGTACCTCTATTATGTACAATTTATGCAGTATGGGAAAGTTCTTAGCTCAATCACGTACAATTTATACAGTGTGGGAAAGTTGATAGCTCTATCATGTACAAATTATACAGTGTTGGAAAGTTGGTAGCTCTATCACGTACAAATTATACAGTATTGGAAAGTTGGTAGCTCAATCATGTACAATTTATACAGTGTGTGAAAGTTGGTAGCTCTATCACATACAATTTATACATTGTACGAAAGTTGGTAGCTCTATCACATACAATTTATGCAGTGTGGGAAAGTTGGTAGCTCTATCACGTTCAATTTATACAGTGTGGGAAAGTTGGTAGCTCTATCACGTACAATTTATACAGTGTGGGAAAGTTGGTACCTCTATTATGTACAATTTATGCAGTATGGGAAAGTTGGTAGCTCAATCATGTACAATTTCTACAGTGTGGGAAAGTTGGTAGCTCTATCAGTCCAAATTATACAGTGTTGGAAAATTGGTAGGTCTATTACGTACAATTAATACAGTGTGGGAAAGTTGGTAGCTGTATCATACAATTTATAGAGTGTGGGAAATTTGGTAGCTCTATCACGTATAATTGATACAGCGTGGGAAAGTTGGTTGCTCTATCACGTACAAATTATACAGTATGGGAAAGTTGGTAGCTCAATCATGTACAATTTATATAGTGTGTGAAAGTTGGTAGCTCTATCACGTACAATTTATAGTGTGGAAAAGTTTGTAGTCCAATCATGTACAATTTATACAGTGTGGGAAAGTTGGTAGCTCTATCATGTACAATTTATACAGTATGGGAAAGTTGGTAGCTCAATCAGGTACAATTTATACAGTGTGCGAAAGTTGGTAGCTCTATCACGTACAATTTATACAGTGTGGGAAAGTTGGTAGCTCTATCACGTACAATTTAAAAAGTGTGGAAAAGTTGGTAGGTCTATCACGTACAATTTAAAAAGTGTGGGAAAGTTGGTAGGTCTATCACGTTCAATTTATACAGTGTGGGAAAAGTGGTAGCTCTATCACTTGCAATTTATACAGTCTGGGAAAGATTGGTAGCTCTATCAAGTAAAATTTATGCAGTGTGGGAAGGTTGGTAGCTCTATCACGTACAATTAATACAGTGTGGGAAGGTTGGTAGCTCTATCGTACAATTTATAGAGTGTGGGAAATTTGGTAGCACTATCACATATAATTGATACAGCGTGGGAAAGTTGGTTGCTCTATCACGTACAAATTATACAGTATGGGAAAGTTGGTAGCTCAATCATGTACAATTTATATAGTGTGTGAAAGTTGGTAGCTCTATCACGTACAATTTATAGTGTGGAAAAGTTTGTAGTCCAATCATGTACAATTTATACAGTGTGGGAAAGTTGGTAGCTCTATCATGTACAATTTATACAGTATGGGAAAGTTGGTAGCTCAATCAGGTACAATTTATACAGTGTGCGAAAGTTGGTAGCTCTATCACGTACCATTTATACAGTGTGGGAAAGTTGGTACCTCTATCACGTACAATTTATACAGTATGGGAAAGTTGGTAGCTCAATCACATACAATTTATACAGTGTGGGAAAGTTGGTAGCTCTATCACGTACAATTTATACAATGTGGGAAAGTTGGTACCTCTATTATGTACAATTTATGCAGTATGGGAAAGTTGGTAGCTCAATCATGTACAATTTCTACAGTGTGGGAAAGTTGGTAGCTCTATCAGTCCAAATTATACAGTGTTGGAAAATTGGTAGCTCTATTACGTACAATTTATACAGTATGGGAAAGTTGGTAGCTCTATCACGTACAATTTATACAGTGTGGAAAAGTTGATAGTCCGATCATGTACAATTTATACAGTGTGGGAGAGTTGGTAGCTCTATCAAGTACAATTTATACAGTGTGGGGAAGTTGGTAGCTCTATCAAGTACAATTTATACAGTGTGGGAAAGTTGGTAGCTCCATCACGTACAATTGTAAAAGTGTGGGAAAGTTGTTAGCTCTATCACGTACAATTGATACAGTGTGGGAATGTTGGTAGCTCTATCACGTACAATTTATACAGTGTGGGAAAGTTGGTACCTCTATCACGTACAATTTATACAGTATGGGAAAGTTGATAGCTCAATCACTTACAATTTATACAGTGTGGGAAAGTTGATAGCTCTATCACGTACAAATTATACAGTGTTGGAAAGTTGGTAGCTCTATCACGTACAATTTATACAGAGTGGGAAAATTGGTAGCTCTATCACGTACAATTTATACAGTGTGGGAAAGTTGGTAGCTCTATCTCGTACAATTTATACATTGTAGGATAGTTGGTAGCTCTATCACATACAATTTATGCAGTGTGGGAATGTTGGTAGCTCTATCACGTACAATCGATACAGTGTGGGAAATTTGGTAGCTCTCTCTCGTACAATTTATACATTGTGGGAAAGTTTGTAGCTCTATCACGTACAATTTGTGAAGTGTGGAAAAGTTGGTAGCTAAATCACGTAAAATTTATACAGTGTGGGAAAGTTTGTAGCTCTATCAAGTACAATTGATACAGTGTGGGAAAGTTGGTACCTCTATCACGTACAATTTATACAGTCTGGGAAAGTTGGTAGCTCAATCACATACAATTTATAGAGTGTGGGAAAGTTGGTAGCTCTATCACATACAATTTATACAGTGTGGGAAAGTTTTTAGCTCTATAACGTACAAATTATACAGTGTGGGAAAGTTGGTAGCTCTATCAAGTACAATTTATACAGTGTGGGAAAGTTGGTACCTCTATCACGTACAATTTATACAGTATGGGAAAGTTGATAGCTCAAACACATACAATTTATAATGTGTGGGAAAGTTGATAGCTCTATCATGTACAAGTTATACAGTGTTGGAAAGTTGGTAACTCTATCACGTACAATTTATACAGAGTGGGAAAATTGGTAGCTCTATCACGTACAATTTATAGAGTGTGGGAAAGTTGGTAGCACTATCTCGTACAATTTATACATTGTAGGAAAGTATGTAGCTCTATCACATTCAATTTATGCAGTGTGGAAAAGTTGGTAGCTCTATCACGTACAATTGATACAGTGTGGAAAAGTTGGTAGCTCCATCACGTAAAATTTATACAGTGTGGGAAAGTTGGTAGCTCTATCAAGTACAATTTATACAGTGTGGGAAAGTTGGTACCTCTATCACGTACAATTTATACAGTGTGGTAAAGTTGGTACCTCTATCACGTACAATTTATACAGTATGTGAAAGTTGGTAGCTCAATCACATACAATTTATACAGTGTGGGAAAGTTGGTAGCTCTATCACGTACAATTTATACAGTGTGGGAAAGTTGGTACCTCTATCATGTACAATTTATGCAGTATGGGAAAGTTGGTAGCTCAATCACGTACAATTTATACAGAGTGGGAAAATTGGTAGCTCTATCACGTACAATTTATACAGTGTGGGAAAGTTGGTAGCTCTATCTCGTACAATTTATACATTGTAGGATAGTTGGTAGCTCTATCACATACAATTTATGCAGTGTGGGAAAGTTGGTAGCTCTATCACGTACAATCGATACAGTGTGGGAAATTTGGTAGCTCTCTCTCGTACAATTTATACATTGTGGGAAAGTTTGTAGCTCTATCACGTACAATTTGTGAAGTGTGGAAAAGTTGGTAGCTAAATCACGTAAAATTTATACAGTGTGGGAAAGTTTGTAGCTCTATCAAGTACAATTGATACAGTGTGGGAAAGTTGGTACCTCTATCACGTACAATTTATACAGTCTGGGAAAGTTGGTAGCTCAATCACATACAATTTATAGAGTGTGGGAAAGTTGGTAGCTCTATCACATACAATTTATACAGTGTGGGAAAGTTTTTAGCTCTATAACGTACAAATTATACAGTGTGGGAAAGTTGGTAGCTCAATCAAGTACAATTTATACAGTGTGGGAAAGTTGGTACCTCTATCACGTACAATTTATACAGTATGGGAAAGTTGATAGCTCAAACACATACAATTTATAAAGTGTGGGAAAGTTGATAGCTCTATCATGTACAAGTTATACAGTGTTGGAAAGTTGGTAACTCTATCACGTACAATTTATACAGAGTGGGAAAATTGGTAGCTCTATCACGTACAATTTATAGAGTGTGGGAAAGTTGGTAGCACTATCTCGTACAATTTATACATTGTAGGAAAGTATGTAGCTCTATCACATACAATTTATGCAGTGTGGAAAAGTTGGTAGCTCTATCACGTACAATTGATACAGTGTGGAAAAGTTGGTAGCTCCATCACGTAAAATTTATACAGTGTGGGAAAGTTGGTAGCTCTATCAAGTACAATTTATACAGTGTGGGAAAGTTGGTACCTCTATCACGTACAATTTATACAGTGTGGTAAAGTTGGTACCTCTATCACGTACAATTTATACAGTATGTGAAAGTTGGTAGCTCAATCACATACAATTTATACAGTGTGGGAAAGTTGGTAGCTCTATCACGTACAATTTATACAGTGTGGGAAAGTTGGTACCTCTATCATGTACAATTTATGCAGTATGGGAAAGTTGGTAGCTCAATCACCTACAATTTCTACAGTGTGGGAAAGTTGGTAGCTCTATCACGTACAAATTATACAGTGTTGGAAATTTGGTAGCTCTATCACGTACAATTTATACAGTATCGGAAAGTTCGTAGCTTAATCACGTAAAATTTGTACAGTGTGGGAAAGTTGGTAGCTCTATCACGTACAATTTATACAGTGTGGGAAAGTTGGTAGTCCGATCATGTACAATTTATACAGTGTGGGAAAGTTGGTAGCTCTATCAAGTACAATTTATACAGTGTGGGGAAGTTGGTAGCTCTATCAAGTACAATTTATACAGTGTGGGAAAGTTGGTAGCTCTATCACGTACAATTTTAAAAGTGTGGGAAAGTTGTTAGCTCTATCACGTACAATTGATACAGTGTGGGAATGTTGTTAGCTCTATCTCGTACAATTTATACATTGTGGGAAAGTTGGTAGCTCTATCACGTACAATTTATACAGTGTGGGAAAGTTGGTACCTCTATCACGTACAAATTATACAGTATGGGAAAGTTGATAGCTCAATCACATACAATTTATACAGTGTGGGAAAGTTGATAGCTCTATCACGTACAAATTATACAGTGTTGGAAAGTTGGTAGCTCTATCACGTACAATTTATACAGAGTGGGAAAATTGGTAGCTCTATCACGTACAATTTATACAGTGTGGGAAAGTTGGTAGCTCTATCTCGTACAATTTATACATTGTAGGAAAGTTGGTAGCTCTATCACATACAATTTATGCAGTGTGGGAAAGTTGGTAGCTCTATCACGTACAATCGATACAGTGTGGGAAAGTTGGTAGCTCTCTCTCGTACAATTTATACATTGTGGGAAAGTTGGTAGCTCTATCACGTACAATTTATGAAGTGTGGAAAAGTTGGTAGCTCCATCACGTAAAATTTATACAGTGTGGGAAAGTTGGTAGCTCTATCACGTACAATTTATACAGAGTGGGAAAATTGGTAGCTCTATCACGTACAATTTATACAGAGTGGGAAAATTGGTAGCTCTATCTCGTACAATTTATACATTGTAGGATAGTTGGTAGCTCTATCACATACAATTTATGCAGTGTGGGAAAGTTGGTAGCTCTATCACGTACAATCGATAGAGTGTCTGAAAGTTGGTAGCTCTCTCTCGTACAATTTATACATTGTGGGAATGTTGTTAGCTCTATCACGTAGAATTTATGAAGTGTGGAAAAGTTGGTAGCTCCATCACATAAAATTTATACAGTGTGGGAAAGTTGGTAGCTCTATCACGTACAATTTATACAGAGTGGGAAAATTGGTAGCTCTATCACGTACAAATTATACAGTGTAGGAAAGTTGGTAGCTCCATCACGTAAAATTTATACAGTGTGGGAAAGTTTGTAGCTCTATCAAGTACAATTTATACAGTGTGGGAAAGTTGGTACCTCTATCACGTACAATTTATACAGTATGGGAAAGTTGGTAGCTCAATCACATACAATTTATACAGTATGGGAAAGTTGCTAGGTCTATCACATACAATTTATACAGTGTGGGAAAGTTGGTAGCTCTATAACGTACAAATTATACAGTGTGGAAAAGTTGGTAGCTCTATCAAGTACAATTTATACAGTGTGGGAAAGTTGGTAGCTCTATCAAGTACAATTTATACAGTGTGGGAAAGTTGGTACCTCTATTACGTACAATTTATACAGTATGGGAAAGTTGATAGCTCAATCACATACAATTTATACAGTGTGGGAAAGTTGATAGCTCTATCATGTACAAATTATACAGTGTTGGAAAGTTGGTAGCTCTATCACGTACAATTTATACAGAGTGGGAAAATTGGTAGCTCTATCACGTACAATTTATACAGTGTGGGAAAGTTGGTAGCTCTATCACGTTCAATTTATACAGTGTGGGAAAATTGGTACATCTATCACGTACAATTTATACTGTATGGGAAAGTTGATAGCTCAATCACATACAATTTATACAGTGTGGGAAAGTTGTTAGCTCTATCTCGTACAATTTATACATTGAGGGAAAGTTGGTAGCTCTATCACGTACAATTTATACAGTGTGGGAAAGTTGGTACCTCTATCACGTACAAATTATACAGTATGGGAAAGTTGATAGCTCAATCACATACAATTTATACAGTGTGGGAAAGTTGATAGCTCTATCACGTACAAATTATACAGTGTTGGAAAGTTGGTAGCTCTATCACGTACAATTTATACAGAGTGGGAAAATTGGTAGCTCTATCACGTACAATTTATACAGTGTGGGAAAGTTGGTAGCTCTATCTCGTACAATTTATACATTGTAGGAAAGTTGGTAGCTCTATCACATACAATTTATGCAGTGTGGGAAAGTTGGTAGCTCTATCACGTACAATCGATACAGTGTGGGAAAGTTGGTAGCTCTCTCTCGTACAATTTATACATTGTGGGAAAGTTGGTAGCTCTATCACGTACAATTTATGAAGTGTGGAAAAGTTGGTAGCTCCATCACGTAAAATTTATACAGTGTGGGAAAGTTGGTAGCTCTATCACGTACAATTTATACAGAGTGGGAAAATTGGTAGCTCTATCACGTACAATTTATACAGAGTGGGAAAATTGGTAGCTCTATCTCGTACAATTTATACATTGTAGGATAGTTGGTAGCTCTATCACATACAATTTATGCAGTGTGGGAAAGTTGGTAGCTCTATCACGTACAATCGATAGAGTGTCTGAAAGTTGGTAGCTCTCTCTCGTACAATTTATACATTGTGGGAATGTTGTTAGCTCTATCACGTAGAATTTATGAAGTGTGGAAAAGTTGGTAGCTCCATCACATAAAATTTATACAGTGTGGGAAAGTTGGTAGCTCTATCACGTACAATTTATACAGAGTGGGAAAATTGGTAGCTCTATCACGTACAAATTATACAGTGTAGGAAAGTTGGTAGCTCCATCACGTAAAATTTATACAGTGTGGGAAAGTTTGTAGCTCTATCAAGTACAATTTATACAGTGTGGGAAAGTTGGTACCTCTATCACGTACAATTTATACAGTATGGGAAAGTTGGTAGCTCAATCACATACAATTTATACAGTATGGGAAAGTTGCTAGGTCTATCACATACAATTTATACAGTGTGGGAAAGTTGGTAGCTCTATAACGTACAAATTATACAGTGTGGAAAAGTTGGTTGCTCTATCAAGTACAATTTATACAGTGTGGGAAAGTTGGTAGCTCTATCAAGTACAATTTATACAGTGTGGGAAAGTTGGTACCTCTATTACGTACAATTTATACAGTATGGGAAAGTTGATAGCTCAATCACATACAATTTATACAGTGTGGGAAAGTTGATAGCTCTATCATGTACAAATTATACAGTGTTGGAAAGTTGGTAGCTCTATCACGTACAATTTATACAGAGTGGGAAAATTGGTAGCTCTATCACGTACAATTTATACAGTGTGGGAAAGTTGGTAGCTCTATCACGTTCAATTTATACAGTGTGGGAAAATTGGTACATCTATCACGTACAATTTATACTGTATGGGAAAGTTGATAGCTCAATCACATACAATTTATACAGTGTGGGAAAGTTGATAGCTCTATCACGTACAAATTATACAGTGTTGGAAAGTTGGTAGCTCTATCACGTACAATTTATACGGAGTGGGAAAATTGGTAGCTGTATCACGTACAATTTATACAGTGTGGGAAAGTTGGTAGCTCTATCTCGTACAATTTATACATTGTAGGAAAGTTGGTAGCTCTAACGTACAATTTATAGGGTGTGGGAAATTTGGTAGCACTATCACGTACAATTGATACAGTGTGGGAAAGTTGGTAGCTCTATCACGTACAAATTATACAGTATTGGAAAGTTGGTAGCTCAATCATGTACAATTTATACAGTGTGTGAAAGTTGGTAGCTCTATCACGTACAATTTATACAGTGTGGAAATGTTTGTAGTCCAATCATGTACAGTTTATACAGTGTGGGAAAGTTGGTAGCTCTATCACGTACAATTTATACAGTGTGGGAAAGTTGGTAGCTCTATCATACAATTTATAGAGTGTGGGATAGTTGGTAGCTCTATCAAGTACAATTGATACAGTGTGGGAAAGTTGGTACCTCTATTACGTACAATTTAAAAAGTGTGGAAAAGTTGGTAGGTCTATCACGTACAATTTAAAAAGTGTGGGAAAGTTGGTAGGTGTATCATGTTCAATTTATACAGTGTGGGAAAAGTGGTAGCTCTATCACTTGCAATTTATACATTCTGGGAAAGTTGGTAGCTCTATCAAGTAAAATTTATGCAGTGTGGGAAGGTTGGTAGCTCTATCACGTACAATTAATACAGTGTGGGAAAGTTGGTAGCTCTATCGTACAATTTATAGAGTGTGGGAAATTTGGTAGCTCTATCACGTATAATTGATACAGCGTGGGAAAGTTGGTTGCTCTATCACGTACAAATTATACAGTGTGGGAAAGTTGGTAGTCCGATCATGTACAATTTATACAGTGTGGGAAAGTTGGTAGCTCTATCAAGTACAATTTATACAGTGTGGGGAAGTTGGTAGCTCTATCAAGTACAATTTATACAGTGTGGGAAAGTTGGTAGCTCTATCACGTACAATTTTAAAAGTGTGGGAAAGTTGTTAGCTCTATCACGTACAATTGATACAGTGTGGGAATGTTGTTAGCTCTATCTCGTACAATTTATACATTGTGGGAAAGTTGGTAGCTCTATCACGTACAATTTATACAGTGTGGGAAAGTTGGTACCTCTATCACGTACAAATTATACAGTATGGGAAAGTTGATAGCTCAATCACATACAATTTATACAGTGTGGGAAAGTTGATAGCTCTATCACGTACAAATTATACAGTGTTGGAAAGTTGGTAGCTCTATCACGTACAATTTATACAGAGTGGGAAAATTGGTAGCTCTATCACGTACAATTTATACAGTGTGGGAAAGTTGGTAGCTCTATCTCGTACAATTTATACATTGTAGGAAAGTTGGTAGCTCTATCACATACAATTTATGCAGTGTGGGAAAGTTGGTAGCTCTATCACGTACAATCGATACAGTGTGGGAAAGTTGGTAGCTCTCTCTCGTACAATTTATACATTGTGGGAAAGTTGGTTGCTCTATCACGTACAATTTATGAAGTGTGGAAAAGTTGGTAGCTCCATCACGTAAAATTTATACAGTGTGGGAAAGTTGGTAGCTCTATCACGTACAATTTATACAGAGTGGGAAAATTGGTAGCTCTATCACGTACAATTTATACAGAGTGGGAAAATTGGTAGCTCTATCTCGTACAATTTATACATTGTAGGATAGTTGGTAGCTCTATCACATACAATTTATGCAGTGTGGGAAAGTTGGTAGCTCTATCACGTACAATCGATAGAGTGTCTGAAAGTTGGTAGCTCTCTCTCGTACAATTTATACATTGTGGGAATGTTGTGAGCTCTATCACGTAGAATTTATGAAGTGTGGAAAAGTTGGTAGCTCCATCACATAAAATTTATACAGTGTGGGAAAGTTGGTAGCTCTATCACGTACAATTTATACAGAGTGGGAAAATTGGTAGCTCTATCACGTACAAATTATACAGTGTAGGAAAGTTGGTAGCTCCATCACGTAAAATTTATACAGTGTGGGAAAGTTTGTAGCTCTATCAAGTACAATTTATACAGTGTGGGAAAGTTGGTACCTCTATCACGTACAATTTATACAGTATGGGAAAGTTGGTAGCTCAATCACATACAATTTATACAGTATGGGAAAGTTGCTAGGTCTATCACATACAATTTATACAGTGTGGGAAAGTTGGTAGCTCTATAACGTACAAATTATACAGTGTGGAAAAGTTGGTAGCTCTATCAAGTACAATTTATACAGTGTGGGAAAGTTGGTAGCTCTATCAAGTACAATTTATACAGTGTGGGAAAGTTGGTACCTCTATTACGTACAATTTATACAGTATGGGAAAGTTGATAGCTCAATCACATACAATTTATACAGTGTGGGAAAGTTGATAGCTCTATCATGTACAAATTATACAGTGTTGGAAAGTTGGTAGCTCTATCACGTACAATTTATACAGAGTGGGAAATTTGGTAGCTCTATCACGTACAATTTATACAGTGTGGGAAAGTTGGTAGCTCTATCACGTTCAATTTATACAGTGTGGGAAGATTGGTACATCTATCACGTACAATTTATACTGTATGGGAAAGTTGATAGCTCAATCACATACAATTTATACAGTGTGGGAAAGTTGATAGCTCTATCACGTACAAATTATACAGTGTTGGAAAGTTGGTAGCTCTATCACGTACAATTTATACGGAGTGGGAAAATTGGTAGCTGTATCACGTACAATTTATACAGTGTGGGAAAGTTGGTAGCTCTATCTCGTACAATTTATACATTGTAGGAAAGTTGGTAGCTCTAACGTACAATTTATAGGGTGTGGGAAATTTGGTAGCACTATCACGTACAATTGATACAGTGTGGGAAAGTTGGTAGCTCTATCACGTACAAATTATACAGTATTGGAAAGTTGGTAGCTCAATCATGTACAATTTATACAGTGTGTGAAAGTTGGTAGCTCTATCACGTACAATTTATACAGTGTGGAAATGTTTGTAGTCCAATCATGTACAGTTTATACAGTGTGGGAAAGTTGGTAGCTCTATCACGTACAATTTATACAGTGTGGGAAAGTTGGTAGCTCTATCATACAATTTATAGAGTGTGGGATAGTTGGTAGCTCTATCAAGTACAATTGATACAGTGTGGGAAAGTTGGTACCTCTATTACGTACAATTTAAAAAGTGTGGAAAAGTTGGTAGGTCTATCACGTACAATTTAAAAAGTGTGGGAAAGTTGGTAGGTGTATCATGTTCAATTTATACAGTGTGGGAAAAGTGGTAGCTCTATCACTTGCAATTTATACATTCTGGGAAAGTTGGTAGCTCTATCAAGTAAAATTTATGCAGTGTGGGAAGGTTGGTAGCTCTATCACGTACAATTAATACAGTGTGGGAAAGTTGGTAGTTCTATCGTACAATTTATAGAGTGTGGGAAATTTGGTAGCTCTATCACGTATAATTGATACAGCGTGGGAAAGTTGGTTGCTCTATCACGTACAAATTATACAGTATGGGAAAGTTGGTAGCTCAATCATGTACAATTTCTACAGTGTGGGAAAGTTGGTAGCTCTATCAGTCCAAATTATACAGTGTTGGAAAATTTGTAGGTCTATTACGTACAATTAATACAGTGTGGGAAAGTTGGTAGCTGTATCATACAATTTATAGAGTGTGGGAAATTTGGTAGCACTATCACATATAATTGATACAGCGTGGGAAAGTTGGTTGCTCTATCACGTACAAATTATACAGTATGGGAAAGTTGGTAGCTCAATCATGTACAATTTATATAGTGTGTGAAAGTTGGTAGCTCTATCACGTACAATTTATAGTGTGGAAAAGTTTGTAGTCCAATCATGTACAATTTATACAGTGTGGGAAAGTTGGTAGCTCTATCATGTACAATTTATACAGTATGGGAAAGTTGGTAGCTCAATCAGGTACAATTTATACAGTGTGCGAAAGTTGGTAGCTCTATCACGTACAATTTATACAGTGTGGGAAAGTTGGTAGCTCTATCACGTACAATTTAAAAAGTGTGGAAAAGTTGGTAGGTCTATCACGTACAATTTAAAAAGTGTGGGAAAGTTGGTAGGTCTATCACGTTCAATTTATACAGTGTGGGAAAAGTGGTAGCTCTATCACTTGCAATTTATACAGTCTGGGAAAGATTGGTAGCTCTATCAAGTAAAATTTATGCAGTGTGGGAAGGTTGGTAGCTCTATCACGTACAATTGATACAGTGTGGGAAAGTTGGTAGCTCTATAGTACAATTTATAGAGTGTGGGAAATTTGGTAGCACTATCACATATAATTGATACAGCGTGGGAAAGTTGGTTGCTCTATCACGTACACATTATACAGTATGGGAAAGTTGGTAGCTCAATCATGTACAATTTATATAGTGTGTGAAAGTTGGTAGCTCTATCACGTACAATTTATAGTGTGGAAAAGTTTGTAGTCCAATCATGTACAATTTATACAGTGTGGGAAAGTTGGTAGCTCTATCAGTCCAAATTATACAGTGTTGGAAAATTGGTAGCTCTATTACGTACAATTTATACAGTATGGGAAAGTTGGTAGCTCTATCACGTACAATTTATACAGTGTGGAAAAGTTGATAGTCCGATCATGTACAATTTATACAGTGTGGGAGAGTTGGTAGCTCTATCAAGTACAATTTATACAGTGTGGGGAAGTTGGTAGCTCTATCAAGTACAATTTATACAGTGTGGGAAAGTTGGTAGCTCCATCACGTACAATTGTAAAAGTGTGGGAAAGTTGTTAGCTCTATCACGTACAATTGATACAGTGTGGGAATGTTGGTAGCTCCATCACGTACAATTTATACAGTGTGGGAAAGTTGGTACCTCTATCACGTACAATTTATACAGTATGGGAAAGTTGATAGCTCAATCACTTACAATTTATACAGTGTGGGAAAGTTGATAGCTCTATCACGTACAAATTATACAGTGTTGGAAAGTTGGTAGCTCTATCACGTACAATTTATACAGAGTGGGAAAATTGGTAGCTCTATCACGTACAATTTATACAGTGTGGGAAAGTTGGTAGCTCTATCTCGTACAATTTATACATTGTAGGATAGTTGGTAGCTCTATCACATACAATTTATGAAGTGTGGGAAAGTTGGTAGCTCTATCACGTACAATCGATACAGTGTGGGAAATTTGGTAGCTCTCTCTCGTACAATTTATACATTGTGGGAAAGTTTGTAGCTCTATCACGTACAATTTGTGAAGTGTGGAAAAGTTGGTAGCTAAATCACGTAAAATTTATACAGTGTGGGAAAGTTTGTAGCTCTATCAAGTACAATTGATACAGTGTGGGAAAGTTGGTACCTCTATCACGTACAATTTATACAGTCTGGGAAAGTTGGTAGCTCAATCACATACAATTTATAGAGTGTGGGAAAGTTGGTAGCTCTATCACATACAATTTATACAGTGTGGGAAAGTTTTTAGCTCTATCACATACAATTTATACAGTGTGGGAAAGTTGGTAGCTCTATCACGTACAATTTATACAGTGTGGGAAAGTTGGTACCTCTATTATGTACAATTTATGCAGTATGGGAAAGTTCTTAGCTCAATCACGTACAATTTATACAGTGTGGGAAAGTTGATAGCTCTATCATGTACAAATTATACAGTGTTGGAAAGTTGGTAGCTCTATCACGTACAAATTATACAGTATTGGAAAGTTGGTAGCTCAATCATGTACAATTTATACAGTGTGTGAAAGTTGGTAGCTCTATCACATACAATTTATACATTGTACGAAAGTTGGTAGCTCTATCACATACAATTTATGCAGTGTGGGAAAGTTGGTAGCTCTATCACGTTCAATTTATACAGTGTGGGAAAGTTGGTAGCTCTATCACGTACAATTTATACAGTGTGGGAAAGTTGGTACCTCTATTATGTACAATTTATGCAGTATGGGAAAGTTGGTAGCTCAATCATGTACAATTTCTACAGTGTGGGAAAGTTGGTAGCTCTATCAGTCCAAATTATACAGTGTTGGAAAATTGGTAGGTCTATTACGTACAATTAATACAGTGTGGGAAAGTTGGTAGCTGTATCATACAATTTATAGAGTGTGGGAAATTTGGTAGCTCTATCACGTATAATTGATACAGCGTGGGAAAGTTGGTTGCTCTATCACGTACAAATTATACAGTATGGGAAAGTTGGTAGCTCAATCATGTACAATTTATATAGTGTGTGAAAGTTGGTAGCTCTATCACGTACAATTTATAGTGTGGAAAAGTTTGTAGTCCAATCATGTACAATTTATACAGTGTGGGAAAGTTGGTAGCTCTATCATGTACAATTTATACAGTATGGGAAAGTTGGTAGCTCAATCAGGTACAATTTATACAGTGTGCGAAAGTTGGTAGCTCTATCACGTACAATTTATACAGTGTGGGAAAGTTGGTAGCTCTATCACGTACAATTTAAAAAGTGTGGAAAAGTTGGTAGGTCTATCACGTACAATTTAAAAAGTGTGGGAAAGTTGGTAGGTCTATCACGTTCAATTTATACAGTGTGGGAAAAGTGGTAGCTCTATCACTTGCAATTTATACAGTCTGGGAAAGATTGGTAGCTCTATCAAGTAAAATTTATGCAGTGTGGGAAGGTTGGTAGCTCTATCACGTACAATTAATACAGTGTGGGAAGGTTGGTAGCTCTATCGTACAATTTATAGAGTGTGGGAAATTTGGTAGCACTATCACATATAATTGATACAGCGTGGGAAAGTTGGTTGCTCTATCACGTACAAATTATACAGTATGGGAAAGTTGGTAGCTCAATCATGTACAATTTATATAGTGTGTGAAAGTTGGTAGCTCTATCACGTACAATTTATAGTGTGGAAAAGTTTGTAGTCCAATCATGTACAATTTATACAGTGTGGGAAAGTTGGTAGCTCTATCATGTACAATTTATACAGTATGGGAAAGTTGGTAGCTCAATCAGGTACAATTTATACAGTGTGCGAAAGTTGGTAGCTCTATCACGTACCATTTATACAGTGTGGGAAAGTTGGTACCTCTATCACGTACAATTTATACAGTATGGGAAAGTTGGTAGCTCAATCACATACAATTTATACAGTGTGGGAAAGTTGGTAGCTCTATCACGTACAATTTATACAATGTGGGAAAGTTGGTACCTCTATTATGTACAATTTATGCAGTATGGGAAAGTTGGTAGCTCAATCATGTACAATTTCTACAGTGTGGGAAAGTTGGTAGCTCTATCAGTCCAAATTATACAGTGTTGGAAAATTGGTAGCTCTATTACGTACAATTTATACAGTATGGGAAAGTTGGTAGCTCTATCACGTACAATTTATACAGTGTGGAAAAGTTGATAGTCCGATCATGTACAATTTATACAGTGTGGGAGAGTTGGTAGCTCTATCAAGTACAATTTATACAGTGTGGGGAAGTTGGTAGCTCTATCAAGTACAATTTATACAGTGTGGGAAAGTTGGTAGCTCCATCACGTACAATTGTAAAAGTGTGGGAAAGTTGTTAGCTCTATCACGTACAATTGATACAGTGTGGGAATGTTGGTAGCTCTATCACGTACAATTTATACAGTGTGGGAAAGTTGGTACCTCTATCACGTACAATTTATACAGTATGGGAAAGTTGATAGCTCAATCACTTACAATTTATACAGTGTGGGAAAGTTGATAGCTCTATCACGTACAAATTATACAGTGTTGGAAAGTTGGTAGCTCTATCACGTACAATTTATACAGAGTGGGAAAATTGGTAGCTCTATCACGTACAATTTATACAGTGTGGGAAAGTTGGTAGCTCTATCTCGTACAATTTATACATTGTAGGATAGTTGGTAGCTCTATCACATACAATTTATGCAGTGTGGGAATGTTGGTAGCTCTATCACGTACAATCGATACAGTGTGGGAAATTTGGTAGCTCTCTCTCGTACAATTTATACATTGTGGGAAAGTTTGTAGCTCTATCACGTACAATTTGTGAAGTGTGGAAAAGTTGGTAGCTAAATCACGTAAAATTTATACAGTGTGGGAAAGTTTGTAGCTCTATCAAGTACAATTGATACAGTGTGGGAAAGTTGGTACCTCTATCACGTACAATTTATACAGTCTGGGAAAGTTGGTAGCTCAATCACATACAATTTATAGAGTGTGGGAAAGTTGGTAGCTCTATCACATACAATTTATACAGTGTGGGAAAGTTTTTAGCTCTATAACGTAAAAATTATACAGTGTGGGAAAGTTGGTAGCTCTATCAAGTACAATTTATACAGTGTGGGAAAGTTGGTACCTCTATCACGTACAATTTATACAGTATGGGAAAGTTGATAGCTCAAACACATACAATTTATAATGTGTGGGAAAGTTGATAGCTCTATCATGTACAAGTTATACAGTGTTGGAAAGTTGGTAACTCTATCACGTACAATTTATACAGAGTGGGAAAATTGGTAGCTCTATCACGTACAATTTATAGAGTGTGGGAAAGTTGGTAGCACTATCTCGTACAATTTATACATTGTAGGAAAGTATGTAGCTCTATCACATACAATTTATGCAGTGTGGAAAAGTTGGTAGCTCTATCACGTACAATTGATACAGTGTGGAAAAGTTGGTAGCTCCATCACGTAAAATTTATACAGTGTGGGAAAGTTGGTAGCTCTATCAAGTACAATTTATACAGTGTGGGAAAGTTGGTACCTCTATCACGTACAATTTATACAGTGTGGTAAAGTTGGTACCTCTATCACGTACAATTTATACAGTATGTGAAAGTTGGTAGCTCAATCACATACAATTTATACAGTGTGGGAAAGTTGGTAGCTCTATCACGTACAATTTATACAGTGTGGGAAAGTTGGTACCTCTATCATGTACAATTTATGCAGTATGGGAAGGTTGGTAGCTCAATCACGTACAATTTATACAGAGTGGGAAAATTGGTAGCTCTATCACGTACAATTTATACAGTGTGGGAAAGTTGGTAGCTCTATCTCGTACAATTTATACATTGTAGGATAGTTGGTAGCTCTATCACATACAATTTATGCAGTGTGGGAAAGTTGGTAGCTCTATCACGTACAATCGATACAGTGTGGGAAATTTGGTAGCTCTCTCTCGTACAATTTATACATTGTGGGAAAGTTTGTAGCTCTATCACGTACAATTTGTGAAGTGTGGAAAAGTTGGTAGCTAAATCACGTAAAATTTATACAGTGTGGGAAAGTTTGTAGCTCTATCAAGTACAATTGATACAGTGTGGGAAAGTTGGTACCTCTATCACGTACAATTTATACAGTCTGGGAATGTTGGTAGCTCAATCACATACAATTTATAGAGTGTGGGAAAGTTGGTAGCTCTATCACATACAATTTATACAGTGTGGGAAAGTTTTTAGCTCTATAACGTACAAATTATACAGTGTGGGAAAGTTGGTAGCTCTATCAAGTACAATTTATACAGTGTGGGAAAGTTGGTACCTCTATCACGTACAATTTATACAGTATGGGAAAGTTGATAGCTCAAACACATACAATTTATAAAGTGTGGGAAAGTTGATAGCTCTATCATGTACAAGTTATACAGTGTTGGAAAGTTGGTAACTCTATCACGTACAATTTATACAGAGTGGGAAAATTGGTAGCTCTATCACGTACAATTTATAGAGTGTGGGAAAGTTGGTAGCACTATCTCGTACAATTTATACATTGTAGGAAAGTATGTAGCTCTATCACATACAATTTATGCAGTGTGGAAAAGTTGGTAGCTCTATCACGTACAATTGATACAGTGTGGAAAAGTTGGTAGCTCCATCACGTAAAATTTATACAGTGTGGGAAAGTTGGTAGCTCTATCAAGTACAATTTATACAGTGTGGGAAAGTTGGTACCTCTATCACGTACAATTTATACAGTGTGGTAAAGTTGGTACCTCTATCACGTACAATTTATACAGTATGTGAAAGTTGGTAGCTCAATCACATACAATTTATACAGTGTGGGAAAGTTGGTAGCTCTATCACGTACAATTTATACAGTGTGGGAAAGTTGGTACCTCTATCATGTACAATTTATGCAGTATGGGAAAGTTGGTAGCTCAATCACCTACAATTTCTACAGTGTGGGAAAGTTGGTAGCTCTATCACGTACAAATTATACAGTGTTGGAAATTTGGTAGCTCTATCACGTACAATTTATACAGTATCGGAAAGTTCGTAGCTTAATCACGTAAAATTTGTACAGTGTGGGAAAGTTGGTAGCTCTATCACGTACAATTTATACAGTGTGGGAAAGTTGGTAGTCCGATCATGTACAATTTATACAGTGTGGGAAAGTTGGTAGCTCTATCAAGTACAATTTATACAGTGTGGGGAAGTTGGTAGCTCTATCAAGTACAATTTATACAGTGTGGGAAAGTTGGTAGCTCTATCACGTACAATTTTAAAAGTGTGGGAAAGTTGTTAGCTCTATCACGTACAATTGATACAGTGTGGGAATGTTGTTAGCTCTATCTCGTACAATTTATACATTGTGGGAAAGTTGGTAGCTCTATCACGTACAATTTATACAGTGTGGGAAAGTTGGTACCTCTATCACGTACAAATTATACAGTATGGGAAAGTTGATAGCTCAATCACATACAATTTATACAGTGTGGGAAAGTTGATAGCTCTATCACGTACAAATTATACAGTGTTGGAAAGTTGGTAGCTCTATCACGTACAATTTATACAGAGTGGGAAAATTGGTAGCTCTATCACGTACAATTTATACAGTGTGGGAAAGTTGGTAGCTCTATCTCGTACAATTTATACATTGTAGGAAAGTTGGTAGCTCTATCACATACAATTTATGCAGTGTGGGAAAGTTGGTAGCTCTATCACGTACAATCGATACAGTGTGGGAAAGTTGGTAGCTCTCTCTCGTACAATTTATACATTGTGGGAAAGTTGGTAGCTCTATCACGTACAATTTATGAAGTGTGGAAAAGTTGGTAGCTCCATCACGTAAAATTTATACAGTGTGGGAAAGTTGGTAGCTCTATCACGTACAATTTATACAGAGTGGGAAAATTGGTAGCTCTATCACGTACAATTTATACAGAGTGGGAAAATTGGTAGCTCTATCTCGTACAATTTATACATTGTAGGATAGTTGGTAGCTCTATCACATACAATTTATGCAGTGTGGGAAAGTTGGTAGCTCTATCAAGTACAATCGATAGAGTGTCTGAAAGTTGGTAGCTCTCTCTCGTACAATTTATACATTGTGGGAATGTTGTTAGCTCTATCACGTAGAATTTATGAAGTGTGGAAAAGTTGGTAGCTCCATCACATAAAATTTATACAGTGTGGGAAAGTTGGTAGCTCTATCACGTACAATTTATACAGAGTGGGAAAATTGGTAGCTCTATCACGTACAAATTATACAGTGTAGGAAAGTTGGTAGCTCCATCACGTAAAATTTATACAGTGTGGGAAAGTTTGTAGCTCTATCAAGTACAATTTATACAGTGTGGGAAAGTTGGTACCTCTATCACGTACAATTTATACAGTATGGGAAAGTTGGTAGCTCAATCACATACAATTTATACAGTATGGGAAAGTTGCTAGGTCTATCACATACAATTTATACAGTGTGGGAAAGTTGGTAGCTCTATAACGTACAAATTATACAGTGTGGAAAAGTTGGTAGCTCTATCAAGTACAATTTATACAGTGTGGGAAAGTTGGTAGCTCTATCAAGTACAATTTATACAGTGTGGGAAAGTTGGTACCTCTATTACGTACAATTTATACAGTATGGGAAAGTTGATAGCTCAATCACATACAATTTATACAGTGTGGGAAAGTTGATAGCTCTATCATGTACAAATTATACAGTGTTGGAAAGTTGGTAGCTCTATCACGTACAATTTATACAGAGTGGGAAAATTGGTAGCTCTATCACGTACAATTTATACAGTGTGGGAAAGTTGGTAGCTCTATCACGTTCAATTTATACAGTGTGGGAAAATTGGTACATCTATCACGTACAATTTATACTGTATGGGAAAGTTGATAGCTCAATCACATACAATTTATACAGTGTGGGAAAGTTGATAGCTCTATCACGTACAAATTATACAGTGTTGGAAAGTTGGTAGCTCTATCACGTACAATTTATACGGAGTGGGAAAATTGGTAGCTGTATCACGTACAATTTATACAGTGTGGGAAAGTTGGTAGCTCTATCTCGTACAATTTATACATTGTAGGAAAGTTGGTAGCTCTAACGTACAATTTATAGGGTGTGGGAAATTTGGTAGCACTATCACGTACAATTGATACAGTGTGGGAAAGTTGGTAGCTCTATCACGTACAAATTATACAGTATTGGAAAGTTGGTAGCTCAATCATGTACAATTTATACAGTGTGTGAAAGTTGGTAGCTCTATCACGTACAATTTATACAGTGTGGAAATGTTTGTAGTCCAATCATGTACAGTTTATACAGTGTGGGAAAGTTGGTAGCTCTATCACGTACAATTTATACAGTGTGGGAAAGTTGGTAGCTCTATCATACAATTTATAGAGTGTGGGATAGTTGGTAGCTCTATCAAGTACAATTGATACAGTGTGGGAAAGTTGGTACCTCTATTACGTACAATTTAAAAAGTGTGGAAAAGTTGGTAGGTCTATCACGTACAATTTAAAAAGTGTGGGAAAGTTGGTAGGTGTATCATGTTCAATTTATACAGTGTGGGAAAAGTGGTAGCTCTATCACTTGCAATTTATACATTCTGGGAAAGTTGGTAGCTCTATCAAGTAAAATTTATGCAGTGTGGGAAGGTTGGTAGCTCTATCACGTACAATTAATACAGTGTGGGAAAGTTGGTAGCTCTATCGTACAATTTATAGAGTGTGGGAAATTTGGTAGCTCTATCACGTATAATTGATACAGCGTGGGAAAGTTGGTTGCTCTATCACGTACAAATTATACAGTGTGGGAAAGTTGGTAGTCCGATCATGTACAATTTATACAGTGTGGGAAAGTTGGTAGCTCTATCAAGTACAATTTATACAGTGTGGGGAAGTTGGTAGCTCTATCAAGTACAATTTATACAGTGTGGGAAAGTTGGTAGCTCTATCACGTACAATTTTAAAAGTGTGGGAAAGTTGTTAGCTCTATCACGTACAATTGATACAGTGTGGGAATGTTGTTAGCTCTATCTCGTACAATTTATACATTGTGGGAAAGTTGGTAGCTCTATCACGTACAATTTATACAGTGTGGGAAAGTTGGTACCTCTATCACGTACAAATTATACAGTATGGGAAAGTTGATAGCTCAATCACATACAATTTATACAGTGTGGGAAAGTTGATAGCTCTATCACGTACAAATTATACAGTGTTGGAAAGTTGGTAGCTCTATCACGTACAATTTATACAGAGTGGGAAAATTGGTAGCTCTATCACGTACAATTTATACAGTGTGGGAAAGTTGGTAGCTCTATCTCGTACAATTTATACATTGTAGGAAAGTTGGTAGCTCTATCACATACAATTTATGCAGTGTGGGAAAGTTGGTAGCTCTATCACGTACAATCGATACAGTGTGGGAAAGTTGGTAGCTCTCTCTCGTACAATTTATACATTGTGGGAAAGTTGGTTGCTCTATCACGTACAATTTATGAAGTGTGGAAAAGTTGGTAGCTCCATCACGTAAAATTTATACAGTGTGGGAAAGTTGGTAGCTCTATCACGTACAATTTATACAGAGTGGGAAAATTGGTAGCTCTATCACGTACAATTTATACAGAGTGGGAAAATTGGTAGCTCTATCTCGTACAATTTATACATTGTAGGATAGTTGGTAGCTCTATCACATACAATTTATGCAGTGTGGGAAAGTTGGTAGCTCTATCACGTACAATCGATAGAGTGTCTGAAAGTTGGTAGCTCTCTCTCGTACAATTTATACATTGTGGGAATGTTGTTAGCTCTATCACGTAGAATTTATGAAGTGTGGAAAAGTTGGTAGCTCCATCACATAAAATTTATACAGTGTGGGAAAGTTGGTAGCTCTATCACGTACAATTTATACAGAGTGGGAAAATTGGTAGCTCTATCACGTACAAATTATACAGTGTAGGAAAGTTGGTAGCTCCATCACGTAAAATTTATACAGTGTGGGAAAGTTTGTAGCTCTATCAAGTACAATTTATACAGTGTGGGAAAGTTGGTACCTCTATCACGTACAATTTATACAGTATGGGAAAGTTGGTAGCTCAATCACATACAATTTATACAGTATGGGAAAGTTGCTAGGTCTATCACATACAATTTATACAGTGTGGGAAAGTTGGTAGCTCTATAACGTACAAATTATACAGTGTGGAAAAGTTGGTAGCTCTATCAAGTACAATTTATACAGTGTGGGAAAGTTGGTAGCTCTATCAAGTACAATTTATACAGTGTGGGAAAGTTGGTACCTCTATTACGTACAATTTATACAGTATGGGAAAGTTGATAGCTCAATCACATACAATTTATACAGTGTGGGAAAGTTGATAGCTCTATCATGTACAAATTATACAGTGTTGGAAAGTTGGTAGCTCTATCACGTACAATTTATACAGAGTGGGAAAATTGGTAGCTCTATCACGTACAATTTATACAGTGTGGGAAAGTTGGTAGCTCTATCACGTTCAATTTATACAGTGTGGGAAGATTGGTACATCTATCACGTACAATTTATACTGTATGGGAAAGTTGATAGCTCAATCACATACAATTTATACAGTGTGGGAAAGTTGATAGCTCTATCACGTACAAATTATACAGTGTTGGAAAGTTGGTAGCTCTATCACGTACAATTTATACGGAGTGGGAAAATTGGTAGCTGTATCACGTACAATTTATACAGTGTGGGAAAGTTGGTAGCTCTATCTCGTACAATTTATACATTGTAGGAAAGTTGGTAGCTCTAACGTACAATTTATAGGGTGTGGGAAATTTGGTAGCACTATCACGTACAATTGATACAGTGTGGGAAAGTTGGTAGCTCTATCACGTACAAATTATACAGTATTGGAAAGTTGGTAGCTCAATCATGTACAATTTATACAGTGTGTGAAAGTTGGTAGCTCTATCACGTACAATTTATACAGTGTGGAAATGTTTGTAGTCCAATCATGTACAGTTTATACAGTGTGGGAAAGTTGGTAGCTCTATCACGTACAATTTATACAGTGTGGGAAAGCTGGTAGCTCTATCATACAATTTATAGAGTGTGGGATAGTTGGTAGCTCTATCAAGTACAATTGATACAGTGTGGGAAAGTTGGTACCTCTATTACGTACAATTTAAAAAGTGTGGAAAAGTTGGTAGGTCTATCACGTACAATTTAAAAAGTGTGGGAAAGTTGGTAGGTGTATCATGTTCAATTTATACAGTGTGGGAAAAGTGGTAGCTCTATCACTTGCAATTTATACATTCTGGGAAAGTTGGTAGCTCTATCAAGTAAAATTTATGCAGTGTGGGAAGGTTGGTAGCTCTATCACGTACAATTAATACAGTGTGGGAAAGTTGGTAGTTCTATCGTACAATTTATAGTGTGTGGGAAATTTGGTAGCTCTATCACGTATAATTGATACAGCGTGGGAAAGTTGGTTGCTCTATCACGTACAAATTATACAGTATGGGAAAGTTGGTAGCTCAATCATGTACAATTTCTACAGTGTGGGAAAGTTGGTAGCTCTATCAGTCCAAATTATACAGTGTTGGAAAATTGGTAGGTCTATTACGTACAATTAATACAGTGTGGGAAAGTTGGTAGCTGTATCATACAATTTATAGAGTGTGGGAAATTTGGTAGCACTATCACATATAATTGATACAGCGTGGGAAAGTTGGTTGCTCTATCACGTACAAATTATACAGTATGGGAAAGTTGGTAGCTCAATCATGTACAATTTATATAGTGTGTGAAAGTTGGTAGCTCTATCACGTACAATTTATAGTGTGGAAAAGTTTGTAGTCCAATCATGTACAATTTATACAGTGTGGGAAAGTTGGTAGCTCTATCATGTACAATTTATACAGTATGGGAAAGTTGGTAGCTCAATCAGGTACAATTTATACAGTGTGCGAAAGTTGGTAGCTCTATCACGTACAATTTATACAGTGTGGGAAAGTTGGTAGCTCTATCACGTACAATTTAAAAAGTGTGGAAAAGTTGGTAGGTCTATCACGTACAATTTAAAAAGTGTGGGAAAGTTGGTAGGTCTATCACGTTCAATTTATACAGTGTGGGAAAAGTGGTAGCTCTATCACTTGCAATTTATACAGTCTGGGAAAGATTGGTAGCTCTATCAAGTAAAATTTATGCAGTGTGGGAAGGTTGGTAGCTCTATCACGTACAATTAATACAGTGTGGGAAAGTTGGTAGCTCTATCGTACAATTTATAGAGTGTGGGAAATTTGGTAGCACTATCACATATAATTGATACAGCGTGGGAAAGTTGGTTGCTCTATCACGTACACATTATACAGTATGGGAAAGTTGGTAGCTCAATCATGTACAATTTATATAGTGTGTGAAAGTTGGTAGCTCTATCACGTACAATTTATAGTGTGGAAAAGTTTGTAGTCCAATCATGTACAATTTATACAGTGTGGGAAAGTTGGTAGCTCTATCAGTCCAAATTATACAGTGTTGGAAAATTGGTAGCTCTATTACGTACAATTTATACAGTATGGGAAAGTTGGTAGCTCTATCACGTACAATTTATACAGTGTGGAAAAGTTGATAGTCCGATCATGTACAATTTATACAGTGTGGGAGAGTTGGTAGCTCTATCAAGTACAATTTATACAGTGTGGGGAAGTTGGTAGCTCTATCAAGTACAATTTATACAGTGTGGGAAAGTTGGTAGCTCCATCACGTACAATTGTAAAAGTGTGGGAAAGTTGTTAGCTCTATCACGTACAATTGATACAGTGTGGGAATGTTGGTAGCTCTATCACGTACAATTTATACAGTGTGGGAAAGTTGGTACCTCTATCACGTACAATTTATACAGTATGGGAAAGTTGATAGCTCAATCACTTACAATTTATACAGTGTGGGAAAGTTGATAGCTCTATCACGTACAAATTATACAGTGTTGGAAAGTTGGTAGCTCTATCACGTACAATTTATACAGAGTGGGAAAATTGGTAGCTCTATCACGTACAATTTATACAGTGTGGGAAAGTTGGTAGCTCTATCTCGTACAATTTATACATTGTAGGATAGTTGGTAGCTCTATCACATACAATTTATGAAGTGTGGGAAAGTTGGTAGCTCTATCACGTACAATCGATACAGTGTGGGAAATTTGGTAGCTCTCTCTCGTACAATTTATACATTGTGGGAAAGTTTGTAGCTCTATCACGTACAATTTGTGAAGTGTGGAAAAGTTGGTAGCTAAATCACGTAAAATTTATACAGTGTGGGAAAGTTTGTAGCTCTATCAAGTACAATTGATACAGTGTGGGAAAGTTGGTACCTCTATCACGTACAATTTATACAGTCTGGGAAAGTTGGTAGCTCAATCACATACAATTTATAGAGTGTGGGAAAGTTGGTAGCTCTATCACATACAATTTATACAGTGTGGGAAAGTTTTTAGCTCTATAACGTACAAATTATACAGTGTGGGAAAGTTGGTAGCTCTATCAAGTACAATTTATACAGTGTGGGAAAGTTGGTAGCTCTATCAAGTACAATTTATACAGTGTGGGAAAGTTGGTACCTCTATCACGTACAATTTATACAGTATGGGAAAGTTGATAGCTCAAACACATACAATTTATAAAGTGTGGGAAAGTTGATAGCTCTATCATGTACAAGTTATACAGTGTGGGAAAGTTGATAGCTCTATCACGTACAAATTATACAGTGTTGGAAAGTTGGTAGCTCTATCACGTACAATTTATACAGAGTGGGAAAATTGGTAGCTCTATCACGTACAATTTATACAGTGTGGGAAAGTTGGTAGCTCTATCTCGTACAATTTATATATTGTAGGATAGTTGGTAGCTCTATCACATACAATTTATGAAGTGTGGGAAAGTTGGTAGCTCTATCACGTACAATCGATACAGTGTGGGAAATTTGGTAGCTCTCTCTCGTACAATTTATACATTGTGGGAAAGTTTGTAGCTCTATCACGTATAATTTGTGAAGTGTGGAAAAGTTGGTAGCTAAATCACGTAAAATTTATACAGTGTGGGAAAGTTTGTAGCTCTATCAAGTACAATTGATACAGTGTGGGAAAGTTGGTACCTCTATCACGTACAATTTATACAGTCTGGGAAAGTTGGTAGCTCAATCACATACAATTTATAGAGTGTGGGAAAGTTGGTAGCTCTATCACATACAATTTATACAGTGTGGGAAAGTTTTTAGCTCTATAACGTACAAATTATACAGTGTGGGAAAGTTGGTAGCTCTATCAAGTACAATTTATACAGTGTGGGAAAGTTGGTCGCTCTATCAAGTACAATTTATACAGTGTGGGAAAGTTGGTACCTCTATCACGTACAATTTATACAGTATGGGAAAGTTGATAGCTCAAACACATACAATTTATAAAGTGTGGGAAAGTTGATAGCTCTATCATGTACAAGTTATACAGTGTTGGAAAGTTGGTAACTCTATCACGTACAATTTATACAGAGTGGGAAAATCGGTAGCTCTATAACGTACAATTTATAGGGTGTGGGAAATTTGGTAGCACTATCACGTACAATTGATACAGTGTGGGAAAGTTGGTAGCTCTATCACGTACAAATTATACAGTATTGGAAAGTTGGTAGCTCAATCATGTACAATTTATACAGTGTGTGAAAGTTGGTAGCTCTATCACGTACAATTTATACAGTGTGGAAATGTTTGTAGTCCAATCATGTACAGTTTATACAGTGTGGGAAAGTTGGTAGCTCTATCACGTACAATTTATACAGTGTGGGAAAGTTGGTAGCTCTATCATACAATTTATAGAGTGTGGGATAGTTGGTAGCTCTATCAAGTACAATTGATACAGTGTGGGAAAGTTGGTACCTCTATTACGTACAATTTAAAAAGTGTGGAAAAGTTGGTAGGTCTATCACGTACAATTTAAAAAGTGTGGGAAAGTTGGTAGGTGTATCATGTTCAATTTATACAGTGTGGGAAAAGTGGTAGCTCTATCACTTGCAATTTATACATTCTGGGAAAGTTGGTAGCTCTATCAAGTAAAATTTATGCAGTGTGGGAAGGTTGGTAGCTCTATCACGTACAATTAATACAGTGTGGGAAAGTTGGTAGCTCTATCGTACAATTTATAGAGTGTGGGAAATTTGGTAGCTCTATCACGTATAATTGATACAGCGTGGGAAAGTTGGTTGCTCTATCACGTACAAATTATACAGTATGGGAAAGTTGGTAGCTCAATCATGTACAATTTCTACAGTGTGGGAAAGTTGGTAGCTCTATCAGTCCAAATTATACAGTGTTGGAAAATTGGTAGGTCTATTACGTACAATTAATACAGTGTGGGAAAGTTGGTAGCTGTATCATACAATTTATAGAGTGTGGGAAATTTGGTAGCACTATCACATATAATTGATACAGCGTGGGAAAGTTGGTTGCTCTATCACGTACAAATTATACAGTATGGGAAAGTTGGTAGCTCAATCATGTACAATTTATATAGTGTGTGAAAGTTGGTAGCTCTATCACGTACAATTTATAGTGTGGAAAAGTTTGTAGTCCAATCATGTACAATTTATACAGTGTGGGAAAGTTGGTAGCTCTATCATGTACAATTTATACAGTATGGGAAAGTTGGTAGCTCAATCAGGTACAATTTATACAGTGTGCGAAAGTTGGTAGCTCTATCACGTACAATTTATACAGTGTGGGAAAGTTGGTAGCTCTATCACGTACAATTTAAAAAGTGTGGAAAAGTTGGTAGGTCTATCACGTACAATTTAAAAAGTGTGGGAAAGTTTGTAGGTCTATCACGTTCAATTTATACAGTGTGGGAAAAGTGGTAGCTCTATCACTTGCAATTTATACAGTCTGGGAAAGATTGGTAGCTCTATCAAGTAAAATTTATGCAGTGTGGGAAGGTTGGTAGCTCTATCACGTACAATTAATACAGTGTGGGAAAGTTGGTAGCTCTATCGTACAATTTATAGAGTGTGGGAAATTTGGTAGCACTATCACATATAATTGATACAGCGTGGGAAAGTTGGTTGCTCTATCACGTACACATTATACAGTATGGGAAAGTTGGTAGCTCAATCATGTACAATTTATATAGTGTGTGAAAGTTGGTAGCTCTATCACGTACAATTTATAGTGTGGAAAAGTTTGTAGTCCAATCATGTACAATTTATACAGTGTGGGAAAGTTGGTAGCTCTATCAGTCCAAATTATACAGTGTTGGAAAATTGGTAGCTCTATTACGTACAATTTATACAGTATGGGAAAGTTGGTAGCTCTATCACGTACAATTTATACAGTGTGGAAAAGTTGATAGTCCGATCATGTACAATTTATACAGTGTGGGAGAGTTGGTAGCTCTATCAAGTACAATTTATACAGTGTGGGGAAGTTGGTAGCTCTATCAAGTACAATTTATACAGTGTGGGAAAGTTGGTAGCTCCATCACGTACAATTGTAAAAGTGTGGGAAAGTTGTTAGCTCTATCACGTACAATTGATACAGTGTGGGAATGTTGGTAGCTCTATCACGTACAATTTATACAGTGTTGGAAAGTTGGTACCTCTATCACGTACAATTTATACAGTATGGGAAAGTTGATAGCTCAATCACTTACAATTTATACAGTGTGGGAAAGTTGATAGCTCTATCACGTACAAATTATACAGTGTTGGAAAGTTGGTAGCTCTATCACGTACAATTTATACAGAGTGGGAAAATTGGTAGCTCTATCACGTACAATTTATACAGTGTGGGAAAGTTGGTAGCTCTATCTCGTACAATTTATACATTGTAGGATAGTTGGTAGCTCTATCACATACAATTTATGAAGTGTGGGAAAGTTGGTAGCTCTATCACGTACAATCGATACAGTGTGGGAAATTTGGTAGCTCTCTCTCGTACAATTTATACATTGTGGGAAAGTTTGTAGCTCTATCACGTACAATTTGTGAAGTGTGGAAAAGTTGGTAGCTAAATCACGTAAAATTTATACAGTGTGGGAAAGTTTGTAGCTCTATCAAGTACAATTGATACAGTGTGGGAAAGTTGGTACCTCTATCACGTACAATTTATACAGTCTGGGAAAGTTGGTAGCTCAATCACATACAATTTATAGAGTGTGGGAAAGTTGGTAGCTCTATCACATACAATTTATACAGTGTGGGAAAGTTTTTAGCTCTATAACGTACAAATTATACAGTGTGGGAAAGTTGGTAGCTCTATCAAGTACAATTTATACAGTGTGGGAAAGTTGGTAGCTCTATCAAGTACAATTTATACAGTGTGGGAAAGTTGGTACCTCTATCACGTACAATTTATACAGTATGGGAAAGTTGATAGCTCAAACACATACAATTTATAAAGTGTGGGAAAGTTGATAGCTCTATCATGTACAAGTTATACAGTGTGGGAAAGTTGATAGCTCTATCACGTACAAATTATACAGTGTTGGAAAGTTGGTAGCTCTATCACGTACAATTTATACAGAGTGGGAAAATTGGTAGCTCTATCACGTACAATTTATACAGTGTGGGAAAGTTGGTAGCTCTATCTCGTACAATTTATACATTGTAGGATAGTTGGTAGCTCTATCACATACAATTTATGAAGTGTGGGAAAGTTGGTAGCTCTATCACGTACAATCGATACAGTGTGGGAAATTTGGTAGCTCTCTCTCGTACAATTTATACATTGTGGGAAAGTTTGTAGCTCTATCACGTATAATTTGTGAAGTGTGGAAAAGTTGGTAGCTAAATCACGTAAAATTTATACAGTGTGGGAAAGTTTGTAGCTCTATCAAGTACAATTGATACAGTGTGGGAAAGTTGGTACCTCTATCACGTACAATTTATACAGTCTGGGAAAGTTGGTAGCTCAATCACATACAATTTATAGAGTGTGGGAAAGTTGGTAGCTCTATCACATACAATTTATACAGTGTGGGAAAGTTTTTAGCTCTATAACGTACAAATTATACAGTGTGGGAAAGTTGGTAGCTCTATCAAGTACAATTTATACAGTGTGGGAAAGTTGGTAGCTCTATCAAGTACAATTTATACAGTGTGGGAAAGTTGGTACCTCTATCACGTACAATTTATACAGTATGGGAAAGTTGATAGCTCAAACACATACAATTTATAAAGTGTGGGAAAGTTGATAGCTCTATCATGTACAAGTTATACAGTGTTGGAAAGTTGGTAACTCTATCACGTACAATTTATACAGAGTGGGAAAATCGGTAGCTCTATCACGTACAATTTATAGAGTGTGGGAAAGTTGGTAGCACTATCTCGTACAATTTATACATTGTAGGAAAGTATGTAGCTCTATCACATACAATTTATGCAGTGTGGAAAAGTTGGTAGCTCTATCACGTACAATTGATACAGTGTGGAAAAGTTGGTAGCTCCATCACGTAAAATTTATACAGTGTGGGAAAGTTGGTAGCTCTATCAAGTACAATTTATACAGTGTGGGAAAGTTGGTACCTCTATCACGTACAATTTATACAGTGTGGTAAAGTTGGTACCTCTATCACGTACAATTTATACAGTATGTATAAGTTGGTAGCTCAATCACATACAATTTATACAGTGTGGGAAAGTTGGTAGCTCTATCACGTACAATTTATACAGTGTGGGAAAGTTGGTACCTCTATCATGTACAATTTATGCAGTATGGGAAAGTTGGTATCTCAATCACCTACAATTTCTACAGTGTGGGAAAGTTGGTACCTCTATCACGTACAAATTATACAGTGTTGGAAATTTGGTAGCTCTATCACGTACAATTTAAACAGTATGGGAAAGTTCGTAGCTTAATCACGTAAAATTTGTACAGTGTGGGAAAGTTGGTAGCTCTATCACGTACAATTTATACAGTGTGGAAAAGTTGGTAGTCCGATCATGTACAATTTATACAGTGTGGGAAAGTTGGTAGCTCTATCAAGTACAATTTATACAGTGTGGGGAAGTTGGTAGCTCTATCAAGTACAATTTATACAGTGTGGGAAAGTTGGTAGCTCTATCACGTACAATTTTAAAAGTGTGGGAAAGTTGTTAGCTCTATCACGTACAATTGATACAGTGTGGGAATGTTGTTAGCTCTATCTCGTACAATTTATACATTGTGGGAAAGTTGGTAGCTCAATCACGTACAATTTATACAGTGTGGGAAAGTTGGTACCTCTATCACGTACAAATTATACAGTATGGGAAAGTTGATAGCTCAATCACATACAATTTATACAGTGTGGGAAAGTTGATAGCTCTATCACGTACAAATTATACAGTGTTGGAAAGTTGGTAGCTCTATCACGTACAATTTATACAGAGTGGGAAAATTGGTAGCTCTATCACGTACAATTTATACAGTGTGGGAAAGTTGGTAGCTCTATCTCGTACAATTTATACATTGTAGGAAAGTTGGTAGCTCTATCACATACAATTTATGCAGTGTGGGAAAGTTGGTAGCTCTATCGTACAATTTATAGAGTGTGGGAAATTTGGTAGCTCTATCACGTATAATTGATACAGCGTGGGAAAGTTGGTTGCTCTATCACGTACAAATTATACAGTATGGGAAAGTTGGTAGCTCAATCATGTACAATTTCTACAGTGTGGGAAAGTTGGTAGCTCTATCAGTCCAAATTATACAGTGTTGGAAAATTGGTAGGTCTATTACGTACAATTAATACAGTGTGGGAAAGTTGGTAGCTGTATCATACAATTTATAGAGTGTGGGAAATTTGGTAGCACTATCACATATAATTGATACAGCGTGGGAAAGTTGGTTGCTCTATCACGTACAAATTATACAGTATGGGAAAGTTGGTAGCTCAATCATGTACAATTTATATAGTGTGTGAAAGTTGGTAGCTCTATCACGTACAATTTATAGTGTGGAAAAGTTTGTAGTCCAATCATGTACAATTTATACAGTGTGGGAAAGTTGGTAGCTCTATCATGTACAATTTATACAGTATGGGAAAGTTGGTAGCTCAATCAGGTACAATTTATACAGTGTGCGAAAGTTGGTAGCTCTCTCACGTACAATTTATACAGTGTGGGAAAGTTGGTAGCTCTATCACGTACAATTTAAAAAGTGTGGAAAAGTTGGTAGGTCTATCACGTACAATTTAAAAAGTGTGGGAAAGTTGGTAGGTCTATCACGTTCAATTTATACAGTGTGGGAAAAGTGGTAGCTCTATCACTTGCAATTTATACAGTCTGGGAAAGATTGGTAGCTCTATCAAGTAAAATTTATGCAGTGTGGGAAGGTTGGTAGCTCTATCACGTACAATTAATACAGTGTGGGAAAGTTGGTAGCTCTATCGTACAATTTATAGAGTGTGGGAAATTTGGTAGCACTATCACATATAATTGATACAGCGTGGGAAAGTTGGTTGCTCTATCACGTACACATTATACAGTATGGGAAAGTTGGTAGCTCAATCATGTACAATTTATATAGTGTGTGAAAGTTGGTAGCTCTATCACGTACAATTTATAGTGTGGAAAAGTTTGTAGTCCAATCATGTACAATTTATACAGTGTGGGAAAGTTGGTAGCTCTATCAGTCCAAATTATACAGTGTTGGAAAATTGGTAGCTCTATTACGTACAATTTATACAGTATGGGAAAGTTGGTAGCTCTATCACGTACAATTTATACAGTGTGGAAAAGTTGATAGTCCGATCATGTACAATTTATACAGTGTGGGAGAGTTGGTAGCTCTATCAAGTACAATTTATACAGTGTGGGGAAGTTGGTAGCTCTATCAAGTACAATTTATACAGTGTGGGAAAGTTGGTAGCTCCATCACGTACAATTGTAAAAGTGTGGGAAAGTTGTTAGCTCTATCACGTACAATTGATACAGTGTGGGAATGTTGGTAGCTCTATCACGTACAATTTATACAGTGTGGGAAAGTTGGTACCTCTATCACGTACAATTTATACAGTATGGGAAAGTTGATAGCTCAATCACTTACAATTTATACAGTGTGGGAAAGTTGATAGCTCTATCACGTACAAATTATACAGTGTTGGAAAGTTGGTAGCTCTATCACGTACAATTTATACAGAGTGGGAAAATTGGTAGCTCTATCACGTACAATTTATACAGTGTGGGAAAGTTGGTAGCTCTATCTCGTACAATTTATACATTGTAGGATAGTTGGTAGCTCTATCACATACAATTTATGAAGTGTGGGAAAGTTGGTAGCTCTATCACGTACAATCGATACAGTGTGGGAAATTTGGTAGCTCTCTCTCGTACAATTTATACATTGTGGGAAAGTTTGTAGCTCTATCACGTACAATTTGTGAAGTGTGGAAAAGTTGGTAGCTAAATCACGTAAAATTTATACAGTGTGGGAAAGTTTGTAGCTCTATCAAGTACAATTGATACAGTGTGGGAAAGTTGGTACCTCTATCACGTACAATTTATACAGTCTGGGAAAGTTGGTAGCTCAATCACATACAATTTATAGAGTGTGGGAAAGTTGGTAGCTCTATCACATACAATTTATACAGTGTGGGAAAGTTTTTAGCTCTATAACGTACAAATTATACAGTGTGGGAAAGTTGGTAGCTCTATCAAGTACAATTTATACAGTGTGGGAAAGTTGGTAGCTCTATCAAGTACAATTTATACAGTGTGGGAAAGTTGGTACCTCTATCACGTACAATTTATACAGTATGGGAAAGTTGATAGCTCAAACACATACAATTTATAAAGTGTGGGAAAGTTGATAGCTCTATCATGTACAAGTTATACAGTGTGGGAAAGTTGATAGCTCTATCACGTACAAATTATACAGTGTTGGAAAGTTGGTAGCTCTATCACGTACAATTTATACAGAGTGGGAAAATTGGTAGCTCTATCACGTACAATTTATACAGTGTGGGAAAGTTGGTAGCTCTATCTCGTACAATTTATACATTGTAGGATAGTTGGTAGCTCTATCACATACAATTTATGAAGTGTGGGAAAGTTGGTAGCTCTATCACGTACAATCGATACAGTGTGGGAAATTTGGTAGCTCTCTCTCGTACAATTTATACATTGTGGGAAAGTTTGTAGCTCTATCACGTATAATTTGTGAAGTGTGGAAAAGTTGGTAGCTAAATCACGTAAAATTTATACAGTGTGGGAAAGTTTGTAGCTCTATCAAGTACAATTGATACAGTGTGGGAAAGTTGGTACCTCTATCACGTACAATTTATACAGTCTGGGAAAGTTGGTAGCTCAATCACATACAATTTATAGAGTGTGGGAAAGTTGGTAGCTCTATCACATACAATTTATACAGTGTGGGAAAGTTTTTAGCTCTATAACGTACAAATTATACAGTGTGGGAAAGTTGGTAGCTCTATCAAGTACAATTTATACAGTGTGGGAAAGTTGGTAGCTCTATCAAGTACAATTTATACAGTGTGGGAAAGTTGGTACCTCTATCACGTACAATTTATACAGTATGGGAAAGTTGATAGCTCAAACACATACAATTTATAAAGTGTGGGAAAGTTGATAGCTCTATCATGTACAAGTTATACAGTGTTGGAAAGTTGGTAACTCTATCACGTACAATTTATACAGAGTGGGAAAATCGGTAGCTCTATCACGTACAATTTATAGAGTGTGGGAAAGTTGGTAGCACTATCTCGTACAATTTATACATTGTAGGAAAGTATGTAGCTCTATCACATACAATTTATGCAGTGTGGAAAAGTTGGTAGCTCTATCACGTACAATTGATACAGTGTGGAAAAGTTGGTAGCTCCATCACGTAAAATTTATACAGTGTGGGAAAGTTGGTAGCTCTATCAAGTACAATTTATACAGTGTGGGAAAGTTGGTACCTCTATCACGTACAATTTATACAGTGTGGTAAAGTTGGTACCTCTATCACGTACAATTTATACAGTATGTATAAGTTGGTAGCTCAATCACATACAATTTATACAGTGTGGGAAAGTTGGTAGCTCTATCACGTACAATTTATACAGTGTGGGAAAGTTGGTACCTCTATCATGTACAATTTATGCAGTATGGGAAAGTTGGTATCTCAATCACCTACAATTTCTACAGTGTGGGAAAGTTGGTACCTCTATCACGTACAAATTATACAGTGTTGGAAATTTGGTAGCTCTATCACGTACAATTTAAACAGTATGGGAAAGTTGGTAGCACTATCTCGTACAATTTATACATTGTAGGAAAGTATGTAGCTCTATCACATACAATTTATGCAGTGTGGAAAAGTTGGTAGCTCTATCACGTACAATTGATACAGTGTGGAAAAGTTGGTAGCTCCATCACGTAAAATTTATACAGTGTGGGAAAGTTGGTAGCTCTATCAAGTACAATTTATACAGTGTGGGAAAGTTGGTACCTCTATCACGTACAATTTATACAGTGTGGTAAAGTTGGTACCTCTATCACGTACAATTTATACAGTATGTGAAAGTTGGTAGCTCAATCACATACAATTTATACAGTGTGGGAAAGTTGGTAGCTCTATCACGTACAATTTATACAGTGTGGGAAAGTTGGTACCTCTATCATGTACAATTTATGCAGTATGGGAAAGTTGGTAGCTCAATCACCTACAATTTCTACAGTGTGGGAAAGTTGGTAGCTCTATCACGTACAAATTATACAGTGTTGGAAATTTGGTAGCTCTATCACGTACAATTTATACAGTATCGGAAAGTTCGTAGCTTAATCACGTAAAATTTGTACAGTGTGGGAAAGTTGGTAGCTCTATCACGTACAATTTATACAGTGTGGGAAAGTTGGTAGTCCGATCATGTACAATTTATACAGTGTGGGAAAGTTGGTAGCTCTATCAAGTACAATTTATACAGTGTGGGGAAGTTGGTAGCTCTATCAAGTACAATTTATACAGTGTGGGAAAGTTGGTAGCTCTATCACGTACAATTTTAAAAGTGTGGGAAAGTTGTTAGCTCTATCACGTACAATTGATACAGTGTGGGAATGTTGTTAGCTCTATCTCGTACAATTTATACATTGTGGGAAAGTTGGTAGCTCTATCACGTACAATTTATACAGTGTGGGAAAGTTGGTACCTCTATCACGTACAAATTATACAGTATGGGAAAGTTGATAGCTCAATCACATACAATTTATACAGTGTGGGAAAGTTGATAGCTCTATCACGTACAAATTATACAGTGTTGGAAAGTTGGTAGCTCTATCACGTACAATTTATACAGAGTGGGAAAATTGGTAGCTCTATCACGTACAATTTATACAGTGTGGGAAAGTTGGTAGCTCTATCTCGTACAATTTATACATTGTAGGAAAGTTGGTAGCTCTATCACATACAATTTATGCAGTGTGGGAAAGTTGGTAGCTCTATCACGTACAATCGATACAGTGTGGGAAAGTTGGTAGCTCTCTCTCGTACAATTTATACATTGTGGGAAAGTTGGTAGCTCTATCACGTACAATTTATGAAGTGTGGAAAAGTTGGTAGCTCCATCACGTAAAATTTATACAGTGTGGGAAAGTTGGTAGCTCTATCACGTACAATTTATACAGAGTGGGAAAATTGGTAGCTCTATCACGTACAATTTATACAGAGTGGGAAAATTGGTAGCTCTATCTCGTACAATTTATACATTGTAGGATAGTTGGTAGCTCTATCACATACAATTTATGCAGTGTGGGAAAGTTGGTAGCTCTATCAAGTACAATCGATAGAGTGTCTGAAAGTTGGTAGCTCTCTCTCGTACAATTTATACATTGTGGGAATGTTGTTAGCTCTATCACGTAGAATTTATGAAGTGTGGAAAAGTTGGTAGCTCCATCACATAAAATTTATACAGTGTGGGAAAGTTGGTAGCTCTATCACGTACAATTTATACAGAGTGGGAAAATTGGTAGCTCTATCACGTACAAATTATACAGTGTAGGAAAGTTGGTAGCTCCATCACGTAAAATTTATACAGTGTGGGAAAGTTTGTAGCTCTATCAAGTACAATTTATACAGTGTGGGAAAGTTGGTACCTCTATCACGTACAATTTATACAGTATGGGAAAGTTGGTAGCTCAATCACATACAATTTATACAGTATGGGAAAGTTGCTAGGTCTATCACATACAATTTATACAGTGTGGGAAAGTTGGTAGCTCTATAACGTACAAATTATACAGTGTGGAAAAGTTGGTAGCTCTATCAAGTACAATTTATACAGTGTGGGAAAGTTGGTAGCTCTATCAAGTACAATTTATACAGTGTGGGAAAGTTGGTACCTCTATTACGTACAATTTATACAGTATGGGAAAGTTGATAGCTCAATCACATACAATTTATACAGTGTGGGAAAGTTGATAGCTCTATCATGTACAAATTATACAGTGTTGGAAAGTTGGTAGCTCTATCACGTACAATTTATACAGAGTGGGAAAATTGGTAGCTCTATCACGTACAATTTATACAGTGTGGGAAAGTTGGTAGCTCTATCACGTTCAATTTATACAGTGTGGGAAAATTGGTACATCTATCACGTACAATTTATACTGTATGGGAAAGTTGATAGCTCAATCACATACAATTTATACAGTGTGGGAAAGTTGATAGCTCTATCACGTACAAATTATACAGTGTTGGAAAGTTGGTAGCTCTATCACGTACAATTTATACGGAGTGGGAAAATTGGTAGCTGTATCACGTACAATTTATACAGTGTGGGAAAGTTGGTAGCTCTATCTCGTACAATTTATACATTGTAGGAAAGTTGGTAGCTCTAACGTACAATTTATAGGGTGTGGGAAATTTGGTAGCACTATCACGTACAATTGATACAGTGTGGGAAAGTTGGTAGCTCTATCACGTACAAATTATACAGTATTGGAAAGTTGGTAGCTCAATCATGTACAATTTATACAGTGTGTGAAAGTTGGTAGCTCTATCACGTACAATTTATACAGTGTGGAAATGTTTGTAGTCCAATCATGTACAGTTTATACAGTGTGGGAAAGTTGGTAGCTCTATCACGTACAATTTATACAGTGTGGGAAAGTTGGTAGCTCTATCATACAATTTATAGAGTGTGGGATAGTTGGTAGCTCTATCAAGTACAATTGATACAGTGTGGGAAAGTTGGTACCTCTATTACGTACAATTTAAAAAGTGTGGAAAAGTTGGTAGGTCTATCACGTACAATTTAAAAAGTGTGGGAAAGTTGGTAGGTGTATCATGTTCAATTTATACAGTGTGGGAAAAGTGGTAGCTCTATCACTTGCAATTTATACATTCTGGGAAAGTTGGTAGCTCTATCAAGTAAAATTTATGCAGTGTGGGAAGGTTGGTAGCTCTATCACGTACAATTAATACAGTGTGGGAAAGTTGGTAGCTCTATCGTACAATTTATAGAGTGTGGGAAATTTGGTAGCTCTATCACGTATAATTGATACAGCGTGGGAAAGTTGGTTGCTCTATCACGTACAAATTATACAGTGTGGGAAAGTTGGTAGTCCGATCATGTACAATTTATACAGTGTGGGAAAGTTGGTAGCTCTATCAAGTACAATTTATACAGTGTGGGGAAGTTGGTAGCTCTATCAAGTACAATTTATACAGTGTGGGAAAGTTGGTAGCTCTATCACGTACAATTTTAAAAGTGTGGGAAAGTTGTTAGCTCTATCACGTACAATTGATACAGTGTGGGAATGTTGTTAGCTCTATCTCGTACAATTTATACATTGTGGGAAAGTTGGTAGCTCTATCACGTACAATTTATACAGTGTGGGAAAGTTGGTACCTCTATCACGTACAAATTATACAGTATGGGAAAGTTGATAGCTCAATCACATACAATTTATACAGTGTGGGAAAGTTGATAGCTCTATCACGTACAAATTATACAGTGTTGGAAAGTTGGTAGCTCTATCACGTACAATTTATACAGAGTGGGAAAATTGGTAGCTCTATCACGTACAATTTATACAGTGTGGGAAAGTTGGTAGCTCTATCTCGTACAATTTATACATTGTAGGAAAGTTGGTAGCTCTATCACATACAATTTATGCAGTGTGGGAAAGTTGGTAGCTCTATCACGTACAATCGATACAGTGTGGGAAAGTTGGTAGCTCTCTCTCGTACAATTTATACATTGTGGGAAAGTTGGTTGCTCTATCACGTACAATTTATGAAGTGTGGAAAAGTTGGTAGCTCCATCACGTAAAATTTATACAGTGTGGGAAAGTTGGTAGCTCTATCACGTACAATTTATACAGAGTGGGAAAATTGGTAGCTCTATCACGTACAATTTATACAGAGTGGGAAAATTGGTAGCTCTATCTCGTACAATTTATACATTGTAGGATAGTTGGTAGCTCTATCACATACAATTTATGCAGTGTGGGAAAGTTGGTAGCTCTATCACGTACAATCGATAGAGTGTCTGAAAGTTGGTAGCTCTCTCTCGTACAATTTATACATTGTGGGAATGTTGTTAGCTCTATCACGTAGAATTTATGAAGTGTGGAAAAGTTGGTAGCTCCATCACATAAAATTTATACAGTGTGGGAAAGTTGGTAGCTCTATCACGTACAATTTATACAGAGTGGGAAAATTGGTAGCTCTATCACGTACAAATTATACAGTGTAGGAAAGTTGGTAGCTCCATCACGTAAAATTTATACAGTGTGGGAAAGTTTGTAGCTCTATCAAGTACAATTTATACAGTGTGGGAAAGTTGGTACCTCTATCACGTACAATTTATACAGTATGGGAAAGTTGGTAGCTCAATCACATACAATTTATACAGTATGGGAAAGTTGCTAGGTCTATCACATACAATTTATACAGTGTGGGAAAGTTGGTAGCTCTATAACGTACAAATTATACAGTGTGGAAAAGTTGGTAGCTCTATCAAGTACAATTTATACAGTGTGGGAAAGTTGGTAGCTCTATCAAGTACAATTTATACAGTGTGGGAAAGTTGGTACCTCTATTACGTACAATTTATACAGTATGGGAAAGTTGATAGCTCAATCACATACAATTTATACAGTGTGGGAAAGTTGATAGCTCTATCATGTACAAATTATACAGTGTTGGAAAGTTGGTAGCTCTATCACGTACAATTTATACAGAGTGGGAAAATTGGTAGCTCTATCACGTACAATTTATACAGTGTGGGAAAGTTGGTAGCTCTATCACGTTCAATTTATACAGTGTGGGAAGATTGGTACATCTATCACGTACAATTTATACTGTATGGGAAAGTTGATAGCTCAATCACATACAATTTATACAGTGTGGGAAAGTTGATAGCTCTATCACGTACAAATTATACAGTGTTGGAAAGTTGGTAGCTCTATCACGTACAATTTATACGGAGTGGGAAAATTGGTAGCTGTATCACGTACAATTTATACAGTGTGGGAAAGTTGGTAGCTCTATCTCGTACAATTTATACATTGTAGGAAAGTTGGTAGCTCTAACGTACAATTTATAGGGTGTGGGAAATTTGGTAGCACTATCACGTACAATTGATACAGTGTGGGAAAGTTGGTAGCTCTATCACGTACAAATTATACAGTATTGGAAAGTTGGTAGCTCAATCATGTACAATTTATACAGTGTGTGAAAGTTGGTAGCTCTATCACGTACAATTTATACAGTGTGGAAATGTTTGTAGTCCAATCATGTACAGTTTATACAGTGTGGGAAAGTTGGTAGCTCTATCACGTACAATTTATACAGTGTGGGAAAGCTGGTAGCTCTATCATACAATTTATAGAGTGTGGGATAGTTGGTAGCTCTATCAAGTACAATTGATACAGTGTGGGAAAGTTGGTACCTCTATTACGTACAATTTAAAAAGTGTGGAAAAGTTGGTAGGTCTATCACGTACAATTTAAAAAGTGTGGGAAAGTTGGTAGGTGTATCATGTTCAATTTATACAGTGTGGGAAAAGTGGTAGCTCTATCACTTGCAATTTATACATTCTGGGAAAGTTGGTAGCTCTATCAAGTAAAATTTATGCAGTGTGGGAAGGTTGGTAGCTCTATCACGTACAATTAATACAGTGTGGGAAAGTTGGTAGTTCTATCGTACAATTTATAGTGTGTGGGAAATTTGGTAGCTCTATCACGTATAATTGATACAGCGTGGGAAAGTTGGTTGCTCTATCACGTACAAATTATACAGTATGGGAAAGTTGGTAGCTCAATCATGTACAATTTCTACAGTGTGGGAAAGTTGGTAGCTCTATCAGTCCAAATTATACAGTGTTGGAAAATTGGTAGGTCTATTACGTACAATTAATACAGTGTGGGAAAGTTGGTAGCTGTATCATACAATTTATAGAGTGTGGGAAATTTGGTAGCACTATCACATATAATTGATACAGCGTGGGAAAGTTGGTTGCTCTATCACGTACAAATTATACAGTATGGGAAAGTTGGTAGCTCAATCATGTACAATTTATATAGTGTGTGAAAGTTGGTAGCTCTATCACGTACAATTTATAGTGTGGAAAAGTTTGTAGTCCAATCATGTACAATTTATACAGTGTGGGAAAGTTGGTAGCTCTATCATGTACAATTTATACAGTATGGGAAAGTTGGTAGCTCAATCAGGTACAATTTATACAGTGTGCGAAAGTTGGTAGCTCTATCACGTACAATTTATACAGTGTGGGAAAGTTGGTAGCTCTATCACGTACAATTTAAAAAGTGTGGAAAAGTTGGTAGGTCTATCACGTACAATTTAAAAAGTGTGGGAAAGTTGGTAGGTCTATCACGTTCAATTTATACAGTGTGGGAAAAGTGGTAGCTCTATCACTTGCAATTTATACAGTCTGGGAAAGATTGGTAGCTCTATCAAGTAAAATTTATGCAGTGTGGGAAGGTTGGTAGCTCTATCACGTACAATTAATACAGTGTGGGAAAGTTGGTAGCTCTATCGTACAATTTATAGAGTGTGGGAAATTTGGTAGCACTATCACATATAATTGATACAGCGTGGGAAAGTTGGTTGCTCTATCACGTACACATTATACAGTATGGGAAAGTTGGTAGCTCAATCATGTACAATTTATATAGTGTGTGAAAGTTGGTAGCTCTATCACGTACAATTTATAGTGTGGAAAAGTTTGTAGTCCAATCATGTACAATTTATACAGTGTGGGAAAGTTGGTAGCTCTATCAGTCCAAATTATACAGTGTTGGAAAATTGGTAGCTCTATTACGTACAATTTATACAGTATGGGAAAGTTGGTAGCTCTATCACGTACAATTTATACAGTGTGGAAAAGTTGATAGTCCGATCATGTACAATTTATACAGTGTGGGAGAGTTGGTAGCTCTATCAAGTACAATTTATACAGTGTGGGGAAGTTGGTAGCTCTATCAAGTACAATTTATACAGTGTGGGAAAGTTGGTAGCTCCATCACGTACAATTGTAAAAGTGTGGGAAAGTTGTTAGCTCTATCACGTACAATTGATACAGTGTGGGAATGTTGGTAGCTCTATCACGTACAATTTATACAGTGTGGGAAAGTTGGTACCTCTATCACGTACAATTTATACAGTATGGGAAAGTTGATAGCTCAATCACTTACAATTTATACAGTGTGGGAAAGTTGATAGCTCTATCACGTACAAATTATACAGTGTTGGAAAGTTGGTAGCTCTATCACGTACAATTTATACAGAGTGGGAAAATTGGTAGCTCTATCACGTACAATTTATACAGTGTGGGAAAGTTGGTAGCTCTATCTCGTACAATTTATACATTGTAGGATAGTTGGTAGCTCTATCACATACAATTTATGAAGTGTGGGAAAGTTGGTAGCTCTATCACGTACAATCGATACAGTGTGGGAAATTTGGTAGCTCTCTCTCGTACAATTTATACATTGTGGGAAAGTTTGTAGCTCTATCACGTACAATTTGTGAAGTGTGGAAAAGTTGGTAGCTAAATCACGTAAAATTTATACAGTGTGGGAAAGTTTGTAGCTCTATCAAGTACAATTGATACAGTGTGGGAAAGTTGGTACCTCTATCACGTACAATTTATACAGTCTGGGAAAGTTGGTAGCTCAATCACATACAATTTATAGAGTGTGGGAAAGTTGGTAGCTCTATCACATACAATTTATACAGTGTGGGAAAGTTTTTAGCTCTATAACGTACAAATTATACAGTGTGGGAAAGTTGGTAGCTCTATCAAGTACAATTTATACAGTGTGGGAAAGTTGGTAGCTCTATCAAGTACAATTTATACAGTGTGGGAAAGTTGGTACCTCTATCACGTACAATTTATACAGTATGGGAAAGTTGATAGCTCAAACACATACAATTTATAAAGTGTGGGAAAGTTGATAGCTCTATCATGTACAAGTTATACAGTGTGGGAAAGTTGATAGCTCTATCACGTACAAATTATACAGTGTTGGAAAGTTGGTAGCTCTATCACGTACAATTTATACAGAGTGGGAAAATTGGTAGCTCTATCACGTACAATTTATACAGTGTGGGAAAGTTGGTAGCTCTATCTCGTACAATTTATATATTGTAGGATAGTTGGTAGCTCTATCACATACAATTTATGAAGTGTGGGAAAGTTGGTAGCTCTATCACGTACAATCGATACAGTGTGGGAAATTTGGTAGCTCTCTCTCGTACAATTTATACATTGTGGGAAAGTTTGTAGCTCTATCACGTATAATTTGTGAAGTGTGGAAAAGTTGGTAGCTAAATCACGTAAAATTTATACAGTGTGGGAAAGTTTGTAGCTCTATCAAGTACAATTGATACAGTGTGGGAAAGTTGGTACCTCTATCACGTACAATTTATACAGTCTGGGAAAGTTGGTAGCTCAATCACATACAATTTATAGAGTGTGGGAAAGTTGGTAGCTCTATCACATACAATTTATACAGTGTGGGAAAGTTTTTAGCTCTATAACGTACAAATTATACAGTGTGGGAAAGTTGGTAGCTCTATCAAGTACAATTTATACAGTGTGGGAAAGTTGGTAGCTCTATCAAGTACAATTTATACAGTGTGGGAAAGTTGGTACCTCTATCACGTACAATTTATACAGTATGGGAAAGTTGATAGCTCAAACACATACAATTTATAAAGTGTGGGAAAGTTGATAGCTCTATCATGTACAAGTTATACAGTGTTGGAAAGTTGGTAACTCTATCACGTACAATTTATACAGAGTGGGAAAATCGGTAGCTCTATAACGTACAATTTATAGGGTGTGGGAAATTTGGTAGCACTATCACGTACAATTGATACAGTGTGGGAAAGTTGGTAGCTCTATCACGTACAAATTATACAGTATTGGAAAGTTGGTAGCTCAATCATGTACAATTTATACAGTGTGTGAAAGTTGGTAGCTCTATCACGTACAATTTATACAGTGTGGAAATGTTTGTAGTCCAATCATGTACAGTTTATACAGTGTGGGAAAGTTGGTAGCTCTATCACGTACAATTTATACAGTGTGGGAAAGTTGGTAGCTCTATCATACAATTTATAGAGTGTGGGATAGTTGGTAGCTCTATCAAGTACAATTGATACAGTGTGGGAAAGTTGGTACCTCTATTACGTACAATTTAAAAAGTGTGGAAAAGTTGGTAGGTCTATCACGTACAATTTAAAAAGTGTGGGAAAGTTGGTAGGTGTATCATGTTCAATTTATACAGTGTGGGAAAAGTGGTAGCTCTATCACTTGCAATTTATACATTCTGGGAAAGTTGGTAGCTCTATCAAGTAAAATTTATGCAGTGTGGGAAGGTTGGTAGCTCTATCACGTACAATTAATACAGTGTGGGAAAGTTGGTAGCTCTATCGTACAATTTATAGAGTGTGGGAAATTTGGTAGCTCTATCACGTATAATTGATACAGCGTGGGAAAGTTGGTTGCTCTATCACGTACAAATTATACAGTATGGGAAAGTTGGTAGCTCAATCATGTACAATTTCTACAGTGTGGGAAAGTTGGTAGCTCTATCAGTCCAAATTATACAGTGTTGGAAAATTGGTAGGTCTATTACGTACAATTAATACAGTGTGGGAAAGTTGGTAGCTGTATCATACAATTTATAGAGTGTGGGAAATTTGGTAGCACTATCACATATAATTGATACAGCGTGGGAAAGTTGGTTGCTCTATCACGTACAAATTATACAGTATGGGAAAGTTGGTAGCTCAATCATGTACAATTTATATAGTGTGTGAAAGTTGGTAGCTCTATCACGTACAATTTATAGTGTGGAAAAGTTTGTAGTCCAATCATGTACAATTTATACAGTGTGGGAAAGTTGGTAGCTCTATCATGTACAATTTATACAGTATGGGAAAGTTGGTAGCTCAATCAGGTACAATTTATACAGTGTGCGAAAGTTGGTAGCTCTATCACGTACAATTTATACAGTGTGGGAAAGTTGGTAGCTCTATCACGTACAATTTAAAAAGTGTGGAAAAGTTGGTAGGTCTATCACGTACAATTTAAAAAGTGTGGGAAAGTTTGTAGGTCTATCACGTTCAATTTATACAGTGTGGGAAAAGTGGTAGCTCTATCACTTGCAATTTATACAGTCTGGGAAAGATTGGTAGCTCTATCAAGTAAAATTTATGCAGTGTGGGAAGGTTGGTAGCTCTATCACGTACAATTAATACAGTGTGGGAAAGTTGGTAGCTCTATCGTACAATTTATAGAGTGTGGGAAATTTGGTAGCACTATCACATATAATTGATACAGCGTGGGAAAGTTGGTTGCTCTATCACGTACACATTATACAGTATGGGAAAGTTGGTAGCTCAATCATGTACAATTTATATAGTGTGTGAAAGTTGGTAGCTCTATCACGTACAATTTATAGTGTGGAAAAGTTTGTAGTCCAATCATGTACAATTTATACAGTGTGGGAAAGTTGGTAGCTCTATCAGTCCAAATTATACAGTGTTGGAAAAGTGGTAGCTCTATTACGTACAATTTATACAGTATGGGAAAGTTGGTAGCTCTATCACGTACAATTTATACAGTGTGGAAAAGTTGATAGTCCGATCATGTACAATTTATACAGTGTGGGAGAGTTGGTAGCTCTATCAAGTACAATTTATACAGTGTGGGGAAGTTGGTAGCTCTATCAAGTACAATTTATACAGTGTGGGAAAGTTGGTAGCTCCATCACGTACAATTGTAAAAGTGTGGGAAAGTTGTTAGCTCTATCACGTACAATTGATACAGTGTGGGAATGTTGGTAGCTCTATCACGTACAATTTATACAGTGTTGGAAAGTTGGTACCTCTATCACGTACAATTTATACAGTATGGGAAAGTTGATAGCTCAATCACTTACAATTTATACAGTGTGGGAAAGTTGATAGCTCTATCACGTACAAATTATACAGTGTTGGAAAGTTGGTAGCTCTATCACGTACAATTTATACAGAGTGGGAAAATTGGTAGCTCTATCACGTACAATTTATACAGTGTGGGAAAGTTGGTAGCTCTATCTCGTACAATTTATACATTGTAGGATAGTTGGTAGCTCTATCACATACAATTTATGAAGTGTGGGAAAGTTGGTAGCTCTATCACGTACAATCGATACAGTGTGGGAAATTTGGTAGCTCTCTCTCGTACAATTTATACATTGTGGGAAAGTTTGTAGCTCTATCACGTACAATTTGTGAAGTGTGGAAAAGTTGGTAGCTAAATCACGTAAAATTTATACAGTGTGGGAAAGTTTGTAGCTCTATCAAGTACAATTGATACAGTGTGGGAAAGTTGGTACCTCTATCACGTACAATTTATACAGTCTGGGAAAGTTGGTAGCTCAATCACATACAATTTATAGAGTGTGGGAAAGTTGGTAGCTCTATCACATACAATTTATACAGTGTGGGAAAGTTTTTAGCTCTATAACGTACAAATTATACAGTGTGGGAAAGTTGGTAGCTCTATCAAGTACAATTTATACAGTGTGGGAAAGTTGGTAGCTCTATCAAGTACAATTTATACAGTGTGGGAAAGTTGGTACCTCTATCACGTACAATTTATACAGTATGGGAAAGTTGATAGCTCAAACACATACAATTTATAAAGTGTGGGAAAGTTGATAGCTCTATCATGTACAAGTTATACAGTGTGGGAAAGTTGATAGCTCTATCACGTACAAATTATACAGTGTTGGAAAGTTGGTAGCTCTATCACGTACAATTTATACAGAGTGGGAAAATTGGTAGCTCTATCACGTACAATTTATACAGTGTGGGAAAGTTGGTAGCTCTATCTCGTACAATTTATACATTGTAGGATAGTTGGTAGCTCTATCACATACAATTTATGAAGTGTGGGAAAGTTGGTAGCTCTATCACGTACAATCGATACAGTGTGGGAAATTTGGTAGCTCTCTCTCGTACAATTTATACATTGTGGGAAAGTTTGTAGCTCTATCACGTATAATTTGTGAAGTGTGGAAAAGTTGGTAGCTAAATCACGTAAAATTTATACAGTGTGGGAAAGTTTGTAGCTCTATCAAGTACAATTGATACAGTGTGGGAAAGTTGGTACCTCTATCACGTACAATTTATACAGTCTGGGAAAGTTGGTAGCTCAATCACATACAATTTATAGAGTGTGGGAAAGTTGGTAGCTCTATCACATACAATTTATACAGTGTGGGAAAGTTTTTAGCTCTATAACGTACAAATTATACAGTGTGGGAAAGTTGGTAGCTCTATCAAGTACAATTTATACAGTGTGGGAAAGTTGGTAGCTCTATCAAGTACAATTTATACAGTGTGGGAAAGTTGGTACCTCTATCACGTACAATTTATACAGTATGGGAAAGTTGATAGCTCAAACACATACAATTTATAAAGTGTGGGAAAGTTGATAGCTCTATCATGTACAAGTTATACAGTGTTGGAAAGTTGGTAACTCTATCACGTACAATTTATACAGAGTGGGAAAATCGGTAGCTCTATCACGTACAATTTATAGAGTGTGGGAAAGTTGGTAGCACTATCTCGTACAATTTATACATTGTAGGAAAGTATGTAGCTCTATCACATACAATTTATGCAGTGTGGAAAAGTTGGTAGCTCTATCACGTACAATTGATACAGTGTGGAAAAGTTGGTAGCTCCATCACGTAAAATTTATACAGTGTGGGAAAGTTGGTAGCTCTATCAAGTACAATTTATACAGTGTGGGAAAGTTGGTACCTCTATCACGTACAATTTATACAGTGTGGTAAAGTTGGTACCTCTATCACGTACAATTTATACAGTATGTATAAGTTGGTAGCTCAATCACATACAATTTATACAGTGTGGGAAAGTTGGTAGCTCTATCACGTACAATTTATACAGTGTGGGAAAGTTGGTACCTCTATCATGTACAATTTATGCAGTATGGGAAAGTTGGTATCTCAATCACCTACAATTTCTACAGTGTGGGAAAGTTGGTACCTCTATCACGTACAAATTATACAGTGTTGGAAATTTGGTAGCTCTATCACGTACAATTTAAACAGTATGGGAAAGTTCGTAGCTTAATCACGTAAAATTTGTACAGTGTGGGAAAGTTGGTAGCTCTATCACGTACAATTTATACAGTGTGGAAAAGTTGGTAGTCCGATCATGTACAATTTATACAGTGTGGGAAAGTTGGTAGCTCTATCAAGTACAATTTATACAGTGTGGGGAAGTTGGTAGCTCTATCAAGTACAATTTATACAGTGTGGGAAAGTTGGTAGCTCTATCACGTACAATTTTAAAAGTGTGGGAAAGTTGTTAGCTCTATCACGTACAATTGATAGAGTGTGGGAATGTTGTTAGCTCTATCTCGTACAATTTATACATTGTGGGAAAGTTGGTAGCTCAATCACGTACAATTTATACAGTGTGGGAAAGTTGGTACCTCTATCACGTACAAATTATACAGTATGGGAAAGTTGATAGCTCAATCACATACAATTTATACAGTGTGGGAAAGTTGATAGCTCTATCACGTACAAATTATACAGTGTTGGAAAGTTGGTAGCTCTATCACGTACAATTTATACAGAGTGGGAAAATTGGTAGCTCTATCACGTACAATTTATACAGTGTGGGAAAGTTGGTAGCTCTATCTCGTACAATTTATACATTGTAGGAAAGTTGGTAGCTCTATCACATACAATTTATGCAGTGTGGGAAAGTTGGTAGCTCTATCGTACAATTTATAGAGTGTGGGAAATTTGGTAGCTCTATCACGTATAATTGATACAGCGTGGGAAAGTTGGTTGCTCTATCACGTACAAATTATACAGTATGGGAAAGTTGGTAGCTCAATCATGTACAATTTCTACAGTGTGGGAAAGTTGGTAGCTCTATCAGTCCAAATTATACAGTGTTGGAAAATTGGTAGGTCTATTACGTACAATTAATACAGTGTGGGAAAGTTGGTAGCTGTATCATACAATTTATAGAGTGTGGGAAATTTGGTAGCACTATCACATATAATTGATACAGCGTGGGAAAGTTGGTTGCTCTATCACGTACAAATTATACAGTATGGGAAAGTTGGTAGCTCAATCATGTACAATTTATATAGTGTGTGAAAGTTGGTAGCTCTATCACGTACAATTTATAGTGTGGAAAAGTTTGTAGTCCAATCATGTACAATTTATACAGTGTGGGAAAGTTGGTAGCTCTATCATGTACAATTTATACAGTATGGGAAAGTTGGTAGCTCAATCAGGTACAATTTATACAGTGTGCGAAAGTTGGTAGCTCTCTCACGTACAATTTATACAGTGTGGGAAAGTTGGTAGCTCTATCACGTACAATTTAAAAAGTGTGGAAAAGTTGGTAGGTCTATCACGTACAATTTAAAAAGTGTGGGAAAGTTGGTAGGTCTATCACGTTCAATTTATACAGTGTGGGAAAAGTGGTAGCTCTATCACTTGCAATTTATACAGTCTGGGAAAGATTGGTAGCTCTATCAAGTAAAATTTATGCAGTGTGGGAAGGTTGGTAGCTCTATCACGTACAATTAATACAGTGTGGGAAAGTTGGTAGCTCTATCGTACAATTTATAGAGTGTGGGAAATTTGGTAGCACTATCACATATAATTGATACAGCGTGGGAAAGTTGGTTGCTCTATCACGTACACATTATACAGTATGGGAAAGTTGGTAGCTCAATCATGTACAATTTATATAGTGTGTGAAAGTTGGTAGCTCTATCACGTACAATTTATAGTGTGGAAAAGTTTGTAGTCCAATCATGTACAATTTATACAGTGTGGGAAAGTTGGTAGCTCTATCAGTCCAAATTATACAGTGTTGGAAAATTGGTAGCTCTATTACGTACAATTTATACAGTATGGGAAAGTTGGTAGCTCTATCACGTACAATTTATACAGTGTGGAAAAGTTGATAGTCCGATCATGTACAATTTATACAGTGTGGGAGAGTTGGTAGCTCTATCAAGTACAATTTAGACAGTGTGGGGAAGTTGGTAGCTCTATCAAGTACAATTTATACAGTGTGGGAAAGTTGGTAGCTCCATCACGTACAATTGTAAAAGTGTGGGAAAGTTGTTAGCTCTATCACGTACAATTGATACAGTGTGGGAATGTTGGTAGCTCTATCACGTACAATTTATACAGTGTGGGAAAGTTGGTACCTCTATCACGTACAATTTATACAGTATGGGAAAGTTGATAGCTCAATCACTTACAATTTATACAGTGTGGGAAAGTTGATAGCTCTATCACGTACAAATTATACAGTGTTGGAAAGTTGGTAGCTCTATCACGTACAATTTATACAGAGTGGGAAAATTGGTAGCTCTATCACGTACAATTTATACAGTGTGGGAAAGTTGGTAGCTCTATCTCGTACAATTTATACATTGTAGGATAGTTGGTAGCTCTATCACATACAATTTATGAAGTGTGGGAAAGTTGGTAGCTCTATCACGTACAATCGATACAGTGTGGGAAATTTGGTAGCTCTCTCTCGTACAATTTATACATTGTGGGAAAGTTTGTAGCTCTATCACGTACAATTTGTGAAGTGTGGAAAAGTTGGTAGCTAAATCACGTAAAATTTATACAGTGTGGGAAAGTTTGTAGCTCTATCAAGTACAATTGATACAGTGTGGGAAAGTTGGTACCTCTATCACGTACAATTTATACAGTCTGGGAAAGTTGGTAGCTCAATCACATACAATTTATAGAGTGTGGGAAAGTTGGTAGCTCTATCACATACAATTTATACAGTGTGGGAAAGTTTTTAGCTCTATAACGTACAAATTATACAGTGTGGGAAAGTTGGTAGCTCTATCAAGTACAATTTATACAGTGTGGGAAAGTTGGTAGCTCTATCAAGTACAATTTATACAGTGTGGGAAAGTTGGTACCTCTATCACGTACAATTTATACAGTATGGGAAAGTTGATAGCTCAAACACATACAATTTATAAAGTGTGGGAAAGTTGATAGCTCTATCATGTACAAGTTATACAGTGTGGGAAAGTTGATAGCTCTATCACGTACAAATTATACAGTGTTGGAAAGTTGGTAGCTCTATCACGTACAATTTATACAGAGTGGGAAAATTGGTAGCTCTATCACGTACAATTTATACAGTGTGGGAAAGTTGGTAGCTCTATCTCGTACAATTTATACATTGTAGGATAGTTGGTAGCTCTATCACATACAATTTATGAAGTGTGGGAAAGTTGGTAGCTCTATCACGTACAATCGATACAGTGTGGGAAATTTGGTAGCTCTCTCTCGTACAATTTATACATTGTGGGAAAGTTTGTAGCTCTATCACGTATAATTTGTGAAGTGTGGAAAAGTTGGTAGCTAAATCACGTAAAATTTATACAGTGTGGGAAAGTTTGTAGCTCTATCAAGTACAATTGATACAGTGTGGGAAAGTTGGTACCTCTATCACGTACAATTTATACAGTCTGGGAAAGTTGGTAGCTCAATCACATACAATTTATAGAGTGTGGGAAAGTTGGTAGCTCTATCACATACAATTTATACAGTGTGGGAAAGTTTTTAGCTCTATAACGTACAAATTATACAGTGTGGGAAAGTTGGTAGCTCTATCAAGTACAATTTATACAGTGTGGGAAAGTTGGTAGCTCTATCAAGTACAATTTATACAGTGTGGGAAAGTTGGTACCTCTATCACGTACAATTTATACAGTATGGGAAAGTTGATAGCTCAAACACATACAATTTATAAAGTGTGGGAAAGTTGATAGCTCTATCATGTACAAGTTATACAGTGTTGGAAAGTTGGTAACTCTATCACGTACAATTTATACAGAGTGGGAAAATCGGTAGCTCTATCACGTACAATTTATAGAGTGTGGGAAAGTTGGTAGCACTATCTCGTACAATTTATACATTGTAGGAAAGTATGTAGCTCTATCACATACAATTTATGCAGTGTGGAAAAGTTGGTAGCTCTATCACGTACAATTGATACAGTGTGGAAAAGTTGGTAGCTCCATCACGTAAAATTTATACAGTGTGGGAAAGTTGGTAGCTCTATCAAGTACAATTTATACAGTGTGGGAAAGTTGGTACCTCTATCACGTACAATTTATACAGTGTGGTAAAGTTGGTACCTCTATCACGTACAATTTATACAGTATGTATAAGTTGGTAGCTCAATCACATACAATTTATACAGTGTGGGAAAGTTGGTAGCTCTATCACGTACAATTTATACAGTGTGGGAAAGTTGGTACCTCTATCATGTACAATTTATGCAGTATGGGAAAGTTGGTATCTCAATCACCTACAATTTCTACAGTGTGGGAAAGTTGGTACCTCTATCACGTACAAATTATACAGTGTTGGAAATTTGGTAGCTCTATCACGTACAATTTAAACAGTATGGGAAAGTTCGTAGCTTAATCACGTAAAATTTGTACAGTGTGGGAAAGTTGGTAGCTCTATCACGTACAATTTATACAGTGTGGAAAAGTTGGTAGTCCGATCATGTACAATTTATACAGTGTGGGAAAGTTGGTAGCTCTATCAAGTACAATTTATACAGTGTGGGGAAGTTGGTAGCTCTATCAAGTACAATTTATACAGTGTGGGAAAGTTGGTAGCTCTATCACGTACAATTTTAAAAGTGTGGGAAAGTTGTTAGCTCTATCACGTACAATTGATACAGTGTGGGAATGTTGTTAGCTCTATCTCGTACAATTTATACATTGTGGGAAAGTTGGTAGCTCAATCACGTACAATTTATACAGTGTGGGAAAGTTGGTACCTCTATCACGTACAAATTATACAGTATGGGAAAGTTGATAGCTCAATCACATACAATTTATACAGTGTGGGAAAGTTGATAGCTCTATCACGTACAAATTATACAGTGTTGGAAAGTTGGTAGCTCTATCACGTACAATTTATACAGAGTGGGAAAATTGGTAGCTCTATCACGTACAATTTATACAGTGTGGGAAAGTTGGTAGCTCTATCTCGTACAATTTATACATTGTAGGAAAGTTGGTAGCTCTATCACATACAATTTATGCAGTGTGGGAAAGTTGGTAGCTCTATCACGTACAATCGATACAGTGTGGGAAAGTTGGTAGCTCTCTCTCGTACAATTTATACATTGTGGGAAAGTTGGTAGCTCTATCACGTACAATTTATGAAGTGTGGAAAAGTTGGTAGCTCCATCACGTAAAATTTATACAGTGTGGGAAAGTTGGTAGCTCTATCACGTACAATTTATACAGAGTGGGAAAATTGGTAGCTCTATCACGTACAATTTATACAGAGTGGGAAAATTGGTAGCTCTATCTCGTACAATTTATACATTGTAGGATAGTTGGTAGCTCTATCACATACAATTTATGCAGTGTGGGAAAGTTGGTAGCTCTATCACGTACAATCGATAGAGTGTCTGAAAGTTGGTAGCTCTCTCTCGTACAATTTATACATTGTGGGAATGTTGTTAGCTCTATCACGTAGAATTTATGAAGAGTGCAAAAGTTGGTAGCTCCATCACATAAAATTTATACAGTGTGGGAAAGTTGGTAGCTCTATCACGTACAATTTATACAGAGTGGGAAAATTGGTAGCTCTATCACGTACAAATTATACAGTGTAGGAAAGTTGGTAGCTCCATCACGTAAAATTTATACAGTGTGGGAAAGTTTGTAGCTCTATCAAGTACAATTTATACAGTGTGGGAAAGTTGGTACCTCTATCACGTACAATTTATACAGTATGGGAAAGTTGGTAGCTCAATCACATACAATTTATACAGTATGGGAAAGTTGCTAGGTCTATCACATACAATTTATACAGTGTGGGAAAGTTGGTAGCTCTATAACGTACAAATTATACAGTGTGGAAAAGTTGGTATCTCTATCAAGTACAATTTATACAGTGTGGGAAAGTTGGTAGCTCTTTCAAGTACAATTTATACAGTGTGGGAAAGTTGGTACCTCTATTACGTACAATTTATACAGTATGGGAAAGTTGATAGCTCAATCACATACAATTTATACAGTGTGGGAAAGTTGATAGCTCTATCATGTACAAATTATACAGTGTTGGAAAGTTGGTAGCTCTATCACGTACAATTTATACAGAGTGGGAAAATTGGTAGCTCTATCACGTACAATTTATACAGTGTGGGAAAGTTGGTAGCTCTATCACGTTCAATTTATACAGTGTGGGAAAATTGGTACATCTATCACGTACAATTTATACTGTATGGGAAAGTTGATAGCTCAATCACATACAATTTATACAGTGTGGGAAAGTTGATAGCTCTATCACGTACAAATTATACAGTGTTGGAAAGTTGGTAGCTCTATCACGTACAATTTATACGGAGTGGGAAAATTGGTAGCTGTATCACGTACAATTTATACAGTGTGGGAAAGTTGGTAGCTCTATCTCGTACAATTTATACATTGTAGGAAAGTTGGTAGCTCTAACGTACAATTTATAGGGTGTGGGAAATTTGGTAGCACTATCACGTACAATTGATACAGTGTGGGAAAGTTGGTAGCTCTATCACGTACAAATTATACAGTATTGGAAAGTTGGTAGCTCAATCATGTACAATTTATACAGTGTGTAAAAGTTGGTAGCTCTATCACGTACAATTTATACAGTGTGGAAAAGTTTGTAGTTCAATCATGTACAGTTTATACAGTGTGGGAAAGTTGGTAGCTCTATCACGTACAATTTATACAGTGTGGGAAAGTTGGTAGCTCTATCATACAATTTATAGAGTGTGGGATAGTTGGTAGCTCTATCAAGTACAATTGATACAGTGTGGGAAAGTTGGTACCTCTATCACGTACAATTTAAAAAGTGTGGAAAAGTTGGTAGGTCTATCACGTACAATTTAAAAAGTGTGGGAAAGTTGGTAGGTGTATCATGTTCAATTTATACAGTGTGGGAAAAGTGGTAGCTCTATCACTTGCAATTTATACAGTCTGGGAAAGTTGGTAGCTCTATCAAGTAAAATTTATGCAGTGTGGGAAGGTTGGTAGCTCTATCACGTACAAATAATACAGTGTGGGAAAGTTGGTAGCTCTATCGTACAATTTATAGAGTGTGGGAAATTTGGTAGCTCTATCACGTATAATTGATACAGCGTGGGAACGTTGGTTGCTCTATCACGTACAAATTATACAGTATGGGAAAGTTGGTAGCTCAATCATGTACAATTTATATAGTGTGTGAAAGTTGGTAGCTCTATCACGTACAATATATAGTGTGGAAAAGTTTGTAGTCCAATCATGTACAATTTATACAGTGTGGGAAAGTTGGTAGCTCTATCATGTACAATTTATACAGTATGGGAAAGTTGGTAGCTCAATCAGGTACAATTTATACAGTGTGCGAAAGTTGGTAGCTCTATCACGTACAATTTATACAGTGTTGGAAAGTTGGTACCTCTATCACGTACAATTTATACAGTATGGGAAAGTTGGTAGCTCAATCACCTACAATTTATACAGTGTGGGAAAGTTGGTAGCTCTATCACGTAAAATTTATACAGTTTGGGAAAGTTGGTACCTCTATTATGTACAATTTATGCAGTATGGGAAAGTTGGTAGCTCAATCATGTACAATTTCTACAGTGTGGGAAAGTTGGTAGCTCTATCAGTCCAAATTATACAGTGTTGGAAAATTGGTAGCTCTATTACGTACAATTTATACAGTATGGGAAAGTTGGTAGCTCTATCACGTACAATTTATACAGTGTGGTAGAGTTGGTAGCTCTATCAAGTACAATTTATACAGTGTGGGGAAGTTGGTAGCTCTATCAAGTACAATTTATACAGTGTGGGAAAGTTCGTAGCTCCATCACGTACAATTGTAAAAGTGTGGGAAAGTTGTTAGCTCTATCACGTACAATTGATACAGTGTGGGAAAGTTGGTAGCTCTATTACGTAGAAATTATAAAGTATGGGAAAGTTGGTAGCTCAATCATGTACAATTTATATAGTGTGTGAAAGTTGGTAGCTCTATCACGTACAATTTATACAGTGTGGAAATGTTTGTAGTCCAATCATGTACAATTTATACAGTGTGAGAAAGTTGATAGCTCTATCACGTACAATTTATACAGTATGGGAAAGTTGGTAGCTCAATCAGGTACAATTTATACAGTGTCCGAAAGTTGGTAGCTCTATCACGTACATTTTATAAAGTGTGGGAAATTTGGTACCTCTATCACGTACAATTTATACAGTATGGGAAAGTTGGTAGCTCCATCACGTACAATTTATACAGTGTGGGAAAGTTGGTAGCTCTATCACGTACAATTTATACAGTGTGGGAAAGTTGGTACCTCTATCATGTACAATATATGCAGTATGGGAAAGTTGGTAGCTCAATCACGTACAATTTCTACAGTGTGGGAAAGTTGGTAGCTCTATCACGTACAAATTATACAGTGTAGGAAAGTTGGTAGCTCTATCACGTTCAATTTGTACAGTGTGGGAAAATTGGTAGCTCTATCACGTGCAATTTATACAGTCTGGGAAAGATGGATAGCTCTATCACGTAAAATTTATGCAGTGTAGGAAAGTTGGTAGCTCTATCACGTACAATTTATACAGAGTGGGAAAATTGGTAGCTCTATCACGTACAATTTATACAGTGTGGGAAAGTTGGTAGCTCTATCTCGTACAATTTATACATTGTAGAAAAGTTGGTAGCTCTATCACATACAATTTATGCAGTGTGGGAAAGTTGGTAGCTCTATCACGTACAATCGATACAGTGTGGGAAAGTTGGTAGCTCTCTCTCGTACAATTTATACATTGTGGGAAAGTTGGTAGCTCTATCACGTACAATTTATGAAGTGTGGAAAAGTTGGTAGCTCCATCACGTAAAATTTATACAGTGTGGGAAAGTTGGTAGCTCTATCACGTACAATTTATACAGAGTGGGAAAATTGGTAGCTCTATCACGTACAATTTATACAGAGTGGGAAAGTTGGTAGCTCTATCACGTACAATTCATACAGTGTGGGAAAGTTGGTAGCTCTATCAAGTACAATTAATACATTGTGGGAAAGTTGGCAGCTCTATCAAGTACAATTTATACAGTGTGGGAAAGTTGGTAGCTCTATCACGTACAATTTATACAGTGTGGAAAAGTTGGTAGTCCGATCATGTACAATTTATACAGTGTGGGAAAGTTGGTAGCTCTATCAAGTACAATTTATACAGTGTGGGGAAGTTGGTAGCTCTATCAAGTACAATTTATACAGTGTGGGAAAGTTGGTAGCTCTATCACGTACAATTTTAAAAGTGTGGGAAAGTTGTTAGCTCTATCACGTACAATTGATACAGTGTGGGAATGTTGTTAGCTCTATCTCGTACAATTTATACATTGTGGGAAAGTTGGTAGCTCAATCACGTACAATTTATACAGTGTGGGAAAGTTGGTACCTCTATCACGTACAAATTATACAGTATGGGAAAGTTGATAGCTCAATCACATACAATTTATACAGTGTGGGAAAGTTGATAGCTCTATCACGTACAAATTATACAGTGTTGGAAAGTTGGTAGCTCTATCACGTACAATTTATACAGAGTGGGAAAATTGGTAGCTCTATCACGTACAATTTATACAGTGTGGGAAAGTTGGTAGCTCTATCTCGTACAATTTATACATTGTAGGAAAGTTGGTAGCTCTATCACATACAATTTATGCAGTGTGGGAAAGTTGGTAGCTCTATCACGTACAATCGATACAGTGTGGGAAAGTTGGTAGCTCTCTCTCGTACAATTTATACATTGTGGGAAAGTTGGTAGCTCTATCACGTACAATTTATGAAGTGTGGAAAAGTTGGTAGCTCCATCACGTAAAATTTATACAGTGTGGGAAAGTTGGTAGCTCTATCACGTACAATTTATACAGAGTGGGAAAATTGGTAGCTCTATCACGTACAATTTATACAGAGTGGGAAAATTGGTAGCTCTATCTCGTACAATTTATACATTGTAGGATAGTTGGTAGCTCTATCACATACAATTTATGCAGTGTGGGAAAGTTGGTAGCTCTATCACGTACAATCGATAGAGTGTCTGAAAGTTGGTAGCTCTCTCTCGTACAATTTATACATTGTGGGAATGTTGTTAGCTCTATCACGTAGAATTTATGAAGAGTGCAAAAGTTGGTAGCTCCATCACATAAAATTTATACAGTGTGGGAAAGTTGGTAGCTCTATCACGTACAATTTATACAGAGTGGGAAAATTGGTAGCTCTATCACGTACAAATTATACAGTGTAGGAAAGTTGGTAGCTCCATCACGTAAAATTTATACAGTGTGGGAAAGTTTGTAGCTCTATCAAGTACAATTTATACAGTGTGGGAAAATTGGTAGCTCTATCACGTACAAATTATACAGTGTAGGAAAGTTGGTAGCTCCATCACGTAAAATTTATACAGAGTGGGAAAATTGGTAGCTCTATCACGTACAATTTATACAGTGTGTGAAAGTTGGTAGCTCTATCTCGTAGAATTTATACATTGTAGGAAAGTTGGTAGCTCTATCACATACAATTTATGCAGTGTGGGAAAGTTGGTACCTCTATCACGTACAATCGATACAGTGTGGGAAAGTTGGTAGCTCTCTCTCGTACAATTTATACATTGTGGGAAAGTTGGTAGCTCTATCACGTACAATTTATGAAGTGTGGAAAAGTTGGTAGCTCCATCACGTAAAATTTATACAGTGTGGGAAAGTTGGTAGCTCTATCACGTACAATTTATACAGAGTGGGAAAATTGGTAGCTCTATCACGTACAATTTATACAGAGTGGGAAAATTGGTAGCTCTATCTCGTACAATTTAACATTGTAGGATAGTTGGTAGCTCTATCACATACAATTTATGCAGTGTGGGAAAGTTGGTAGCTCTATCACGTACAATCGATACAGTGTGGGAAAGTTGGTAGCACTCTCTCGTACAATTTATACATTGTGGGAAAGTTGGTAGCTCTATCACGTACAATTTATGAAGTGTGGAAAAGTTGGTAGCTCCATCATGTAAAATTTATACAGTGTGGGAAAGTTGGTACCTCTATTATGTACAATTTATGCAGTATGGGAAAGTTGGTAGCTCAATCATGTACAATTTCTACAGTGTGGGAAAGTTGGTAGCTCTATCAGTCCAAATTATACAGTGTTGGAAAATTGGTAGCTCTATTACGTACAATTTATACAGTATGGGAAAGTTGGTAGCTCTATCACGTACAATTTATACAGTGTGGTAGAGTTGGTAGCTGTATCAAGTACAATTTATACAGTGTGGGGAAGTTGGTAGCTCTATCAAGTACAATTTATACAGTGTGGGAAAGTTCGTAGCTCCATCACGTACAATTGTAAAAGTGTGGGAAAGTTGTTAGATCTATCACGTACAATTGATACAGTGTGGGAAAGTTGGTAGCTCTATTACGTAGAAATTATAAAGTATGGGAAAGTTGGCAGCTCAATCATGTACAATTTATATAGTGTGTGAAAGTTGGTAGCTCTATCACGTACAATTTATACAGTGTGGAAATGTTCGTAGTCCAATCATGTACAATTTATACAGTGTGAGAAAGTTGATAGCTCTATCACGTACAATTTATACAGTATGGGAAAGTTGGTAGCTCAATCAGGTACAATTTATACAGTGTCCGAAAGTTGGTAGCTCTATCACGTACATTTTATAAAGTGTGGGAAATTTGGTACCTCTATCACGTACAATTTATACAGTATGGGAAAGTTGGTAGCTCCATCAGGTACAATTTATACAGTGTGGGAAAGTTGGTAGCTCTATCACGTACAATTTATACAGTGTGGGAAAGTTGGTACCTCTATCATGTACAATTTATGCAGTATGGGAAAGTTGGTAGCTCAATCACGTACAATTTCTACAGTGTGGGAAAGTTGGTAGCTCTATCACGTACAAATTATACAGTGTAGGAAAGTTGGTAGCTCTATCACGTTCAATTTGTACAGTGTGGGAAAATTGGTAGCTCTATCACGTGCAATTTATACAGTCTGGGAAAGATGGTAGCTCTATCACGTAAAATTTATGCAGTGTAGGAAAGTTGGTAGCTCTATCACGTACAATTTATACAGAGTGGGAAAATTGGTAGCTCTATCACGTACAATTTATACAGTGTGGGAAAGTTGGTAGCTCTATCTCGTACAATTTATACATTGTAGGAAAGTTGGTAGCTCTATCACATACAATTTATGCAGTGTGGGAAAGTTGGTAGCTCTATCACGTACAATCGATACAGTGTGGGAAAGTTGGTAGCTCTCTCTCGTACAATTTATACATTGTGGGAAAGTTGGTAGCTCTATCACGTACAATTTATGAAGTGTGGAAAAGTTGGTAGCTCCATCACGTAAAATTTATACAGTGTGGGAAAGTTGGTAGCTCTATCACGTACAATTTATACAGAGTGGGAAAATTGGTAGCTCTATCACGTACAATTTATACAGAGTGGGAAAGTTGGTAGCTCTATCACGTACAATTCATACAGTGTGGGAAAGTTGGTAGCTCTATCAAGTACAATTAATACATTGTGGGAAAGTTGGCAGCTCTATCAAGTACAATTTATACAGTGTGGGAAAGTTGGTAGCTCTATCACGTACAATTTATACAGTATGGAAAAGTTGGTAGTCCGATCATGTACAATTTATACAGTGTGGGAAAGTTGGTAGCTCTATCAAGTACAATTTATACAGTGTGGGGAAGTTGGTAGCTCTATCAAGTACAATTTATACAGTGTGGGAAAGTTGGTAGCTCTATCACGTACAATTTTAAAAGTGTGGGAAAGTTGTTAGCTCTATCACGTACAATTGATACAGTGTGGGAATGTTGTTAGCTCTATCTCGTACAATTTATACATTGTGGGAAAGTTGGTAGCTCTATCACCTACAATTTATACAGTGTGGGAAAGTTGGTACCTCTATCACGTACAATTTATACAGTATGGGAAAGTTGATAGCTCAATCACATACAATTTATACAGTGTGGGAAAGTTGATAGCTCTATCACGTTCAAATTATACAGTGTTGGAAAGTTGGTAGCTCTATCACGTACAATTTATACAGAGTGGGAAAATTGGTAGCTCTATCACGTACAATTTATACAGTGTGGGAAAGTTGGTAGCTCTATCTCGTAGAATTTATACATTGTAGGAAAGTTGGTAGCTCTATCACATACAATTTATGCAGTGTGGGAAAGTTGGTACCTCTATCACGTACAATCGATACAGTGTGGGAAAGTTGGTAGCTCTCTCTCGTACAATTTATACATTGTGGGAAAGTTGGTAGCTCTATCACGTACAATTTATGAAGTGTGGAAAAGTTGGTAGCTCCATCACGTAAAATTTATACAGTGTGGGAAAGTTGGTAGCTCTATCACGTACAATTTATACAGAGTGGGAAAATTGGTAGCTCTATCACGTACAATTTATACAGAGTGGGAAAATTGGTAGCTCTATCTCGTACAATTTAACATTGTAGGATAGTTGGTAGCTCTATCACATACAATTTATGCAGTGTGGGAAAGTTGGTAGCTCTATCACGTACAATCGATACAGTGTGGGAAAGTTGGTAGCACTCTCTCGTACAATTTATACATTGTGGGAAAGTTGGTAGCTCTATCACGTACAATTTATGAAGTGTGGAAAAGTTGGTAGCTCCATCATGTAAAATTTATACAGTGTGGGAAAGTTGGTAGCTCTATCACGTACAATTTATACAGAGTGGGAAAATTGGTAGCTCTATCACGTACAAATTATACAGTGTAGGAAAGTTGGTAGCTCCATCACGTAAAATTTATACAGTGTGGGAAAGTTTGTAGCTCTATCAAGTACAATTTATACAGTGTGGGAAAGTTGGTACCTCTATCACGTACAATTTATACAGTATGGGAAAGTTGGTAGCTCAATCACATACAATTTATACAGTATGGGAGAGTTGCTAGGTCTATCACATACAATTTATACAGTGTGGGAAAGTTGGTAGCTCTATAACGTACAAATTATACAGTGTGGAAAAGTTGGTAGCTCTATCAAGTACAATTTATACAGTGTGGGAAAGTTGGTAGCTCAATCAAATACAATTTATAGTGTGGAAAAGTTTCTAGTCCAATCATGTACAATTTATACAGTGTGGGAAAGTTGGTAGCTCTATCATGTACAATTTATACAGTATGGGAAAGTTGGTAGCTCAATCAGGTACAATTTATACAGTGTGCGAAAGTTGGTAGCTCTATCACGTACAATTTATACAGTGTGGGAAAGTTGGTACCTCTATCACGTACAATTTATACAGTATGGTAAAGTTGGTAGCTCAATCACATACAATTTATACAGTGTGGGAATGTTGGTAGCTCTATCACGTACAATTTATACAGTGTGGGAAAGTTGGTACCTCTATTATGTACAATTTATGCAGTATGGGAAAGTTGTTAGCTCAATCACGTACAATTTATACAGTGTGGGAAAGTTGATAGCTCTATCATGTACAAATTATACAGTGTTGGAAAGTTGGTAGCTCTATCACGTACAAATTATACAGTATTGGAAAGTTGGTAGCTCAATCATGTACAATTTATACAGTGTGTGAAAGTTGGTAGCTCTATCACGTACAATTTATACATTGTACGAAAGTTGGTAGCTCTATCACATACAATTTATGCAGTGTGGGAAAGTTGGTAGCTCTATCACGTTCAATTTATACAGTGTGGGAAAGTTGGTAGCTCTATCACGTACAATTTATACAGTGTGGGAAAGTTGGTACCTCTATTATGTACAATTTATGCAGTATGGGAAAGTTGGTAGCTCAATCATGTACAATTTCTACAGTGTGGGAAAGTTGGTAGCTCTATCAGTCCAAATTATACAGTGTTGGAAAATTAGTAGGTCTATTACGTACAATTAATACAGTGTGGGAAAGTTGGTAGCTGTATCATACAATTTATAGAGTGTGGGAAATTTGGTAGCTCTATCACGTATAATTGATACAGCGTGGGAAAGTTGGTTGCTCTATCACGTACAAATTATACAGTATGGGAAAGTTGGTAGCTCAATCATGTACAATTTATATAGTGTGTGAAAGTTGGTAGCTCTATCACGTACAATTTATAGTGTGGAAAAGTTTGTAGTCCAATCATGTACAATTTATACAGTGTGGGAAAGTTGGTAGCTCTATCATGTACAATTTATACAGTATGGGAAAGTTGGTAGCTCAATCAGGTACAATTTATACAGTGTGCGAAAGTTGGTAGCTCTATCACGTACAATTTATACAGTGTGGGAAAGTTGGTAGCTCTATCACGTACAATTTAAAAAGTGTGGAAAAGTTGGTAGGTCTATCACGTACAATTTAAAAAGTGTGGGAAAGTTGGTAGGTCTATCACGTTCAATTTATACAGTGTGGGAAAAGTGGTAGCTCTATCACTTGCAATTTATACAGTCTGGGAAAGATTGGTAGCTCTATCAAGTAAAATTTATGCAGTGTGGGAAGGTTGGTAGCTCTATCACGTACAATTAATACAGTGTGGGAAAGTTGGTAGCTCTATCGTACAATTTATAGAGTGTGGGAAATTTGGTAGCACTATCACATATAATTGATACAGCGTGGGAAAGTTGGTTGCTCTATCACGTACAAATTATACAGTATGGGAAAGTTTGTAGCTCAATCATGTACAATTTATATAGTGTGTGAAAGTTGGTAGCTCTATCACGTACAATTTATAGTGTGGAAAAGTTTGTAGTCCAATCATGTACAATTTATACAGTGTGGGAAAGTTGGTAGCTCTATCATGTACAATTTATACAGTATGGGAAAGTTGGTAGCTCAATCAGGTACAATTTATACAGTGTGCGAAAGTTGGTAGCTCTATCACGTACCATTTATACAGTGTGGGAAAGTTGGTACCTCTATCACGTACAATTTATACAGTATGGGAAAGTTGGTAGCTCAATCACATACAATTTATACAGTGTGGGAAAGTTGGTAGCTCTATCACGTACAATTTATACAGTGTGGGAAAGTTGGTACCTCTATTATGTACAATTTATGCAGTATGGGAAAGTTGGTAGCTCAATCATGTACAATTTCTACAGTGTGGGAAAGTTGGTAGCTCTATCAGTCCAAATTATACAATGTTGGAAAATTGGTAGCTCTATTACGTACAATTTATACAGTATGGGAAAGTTGGTAGCTCTATCACGTACAATTTATACAGTGTGGAAAAGTTGATAGTCCGATCATGTACAATTTATACAGTGTGGGAGAGTTGGTAGCTCTATCAAGTACAATTTATACAGTGTGGGGAAGTTGGTAGCTCTATCAAGTACAATTTATACAGTGTGGGAAAGTTGGTAGCTCCATCACGTACAATTGTAAAAGTGTGGGAAAGTTGTTAGCTCTATCACGTACAATTGATACAGTGTGGGAATGTTGGTAGCTCTATCACGTACAATTTATACAGTGTGGGAAAGTTGGTACCTCTATCACGTACAATTTATACAGTATGGGAAAGTTGATAGCTCAATCACTTACAATTTATACAGTGTGGGAAAGTTGATAGCTCTATCACGTACAAATTATTCAGTGTTGGAAAGTTGGTAGCTCTATCACGTACAATTTATACAGAGTGGGAAAATTGGTAGCTCTATCACGTACAATTTATACAGTGTGGGAAAGTTGGTAGCTCTATCTCGTACAATTTATACATTGTAGGATAGTTGGTAGCTCTATCACATACAATTTATGAAGTGTGGGAAAGTTGGTAGCTCTATCACGTACAATCGATACAGTGTGGGAAATTTGGTAGCTCTCTCTCGTACAATTTATACATTGTGGGAAAGTTTGTAGCTCTATCACGTACAATTTGTGAAGTGTGGAAAAGTTGGTAGCTAAATCACGTAAAATTTATACAGTGTGGGAAAGTTTGTAGCTCTATCAAGTACAATTGATACAGTGTGGGAAAGTTGGTACCTCTATCACGTACAATTTATACAGTCTGGGAAAGTTGGTAGCTCAATCACATACAATTTATAGAGTGTGGGAAAGTTGGTAGCTCTATCACATACAATTTATACAGTGCGGGAAAGTTTTTAGCTCTATAACGTACAAATAATACAGTGTGGGAAAGTTGGTAGCTCTATCAAGTACAATTTATACAATGTGGGAAAGTTGGTAGCTCTATCAAGTACAATTTATACAGTGTGGGAAAGTTGGTACCTCTATCACGTACAATTTATACAGTATGGGAAAGTTGATAGCTCAAACACATACAATTTATAAAGTGTGGGAAAGTTGATAGCTCTATCATGTACAAGTTATACAGTGTTGGAAAGTTGGTAACTCTATCACGTACAATTTATACAGTGTGGGAAAATTGGTAGCTCTATCACGTACAATTTATAGAGTGTGGGAAAGTTGGTAGCACTATCTCGTACAATTTATACATTGTAGGAAAGTATGTAGCTCTATCACATACAATTTATGCAGTGTGGAAAAGTTGGTAGCTCTATCACGTACAATTGATACAGTGTGGAAAAGTTGGTAGCTCCATCACGTAAAATTTATACAGTGTGGGAAAGTTGGTAGCTCTATCAAGTACAATTTATACAGTGTGGGAAAGTTGGTACCTCTATCACGTACAATTTATACAGTGTGGTAAAGTTGGTACCTCTATCACGTACAATTTATACAGTATGTATAAGTTGGTAGCTCAATCACATACAATTTATACAGTGTGGGAAAGTTGGTAGCTCTATCACGTACAATTTATACAGTGTGGGAAAGTTGGTACCTCTATCATGTACAATTTATGCAGTATGGGAAAGTTGGTATCTCAATCACCTACAATTTCTACAGTGTGGGAAAGTTGGTACCTCTATCACGTACAAATTATACAGTGTTGGAAATTTGGTAGCTCTATCACGTACAATTTATACAGTATGGGAAAGTTCGTAGCTTAATCACGTAAAATTTGTACAGTGTGGGAAAGTTGGTAGCTCTATCACGTACAATTTATACAGTGTGGAAAAGTTGGTAGTCCGATCATGTACAATTTATACAGTGTGGGAAAGTTGGTAGCTCTATCAAGTACAATTTATACAGTGTGGGGAAGTTGGTAGCTCTATCAAGTACAATTTATACAGTGTGGGAAAGTTGGTAGCTCTATCACGTACAATTTTAAAAGTGTGGGAAAGTTGTTAGCTCTATCACGTACAATTGATACAGTGTGGGAATGTTGTTAGCTCTATCTCGTACAATTTATACATTGTGGGAAAGTTGGTAGCTCTATCACGTACAATTTATACAGTGTGGGAAAGTTGGTACCTCTATCACGTACAAATTATACAGTATGGGAAAGTTGATAGCTCAATCACATACAATTTATACAGTGTGGGAAAGTTGATAGCTCTATCACGTACAAATTATACAGTGTTGGAAAGTTGGTAGCTCTATCACGTACAATTTATACAGAGTGGGAAAATTGGTAGCTCTATCACGTACAATTTATACAGTGTGGGAAAGTTGGTAGCTCTATCTCGTACAATTTATACATTGTAGGAAAGTTGGTAGCTCTATCACATACAATTTATGCAATGTGGGAAAGTTGGTAGCTCTATCACGTACAATCGATACAGTGTGGGAAAGTTGGTAGCTCTCTCTCGTACAATTTATACATTGTGGGAAAGTTGGTAGCTCTATCACGTACAATTTATGAAGTGTGGAAAAGTTGGTAGCTCCATCACGTAAAATTTATACAGTGTGGGAAAGTTGGTAGCTCTATCACGTACAATTTATACAGAGTGGGAAAATTGGTAGCTCTATCACGTACAATTTATACAGAGTGGGAAAATTGGTAGCTCTATCTCGTACAATTTATACATTGTAGGATAGTTGGTAGCCCTATCACATACAATTTATGCAGTGTGGGAAAGTTGGTAGCTCTATCACGTACAATCGATAGAGTGTCTGAAAGTTGGTAGCTCTCTCTCGTACAATTTATACATTGTGGGAATGTTGTTAGCTCTATCACGTAGAATTTATGAAGTGTGGAAAAGTTGGTAGCACCATCACATAAAATTTATACAGTGTGGGAAAGTTGGTAGCTCTATCACGTACAATTTATACAGAGTGGGAAAATTGGTAGCTCTATCACGTACAAATTATACAGTGTAGGAAAGTTGGTAGCTCCATCACGTAAAATTTATACAGTGTGGGAAAGTTTGTAGCTCTATCAAGTACAATTTATACAGTGTGGGAAAGTTGGTACCTCTATCACGTACAATTTATACAGTATGGGAAAGTTGGTAGCTCAATCACATACAATTTATACAGTATGGGAAAGTTGCTAGGTCTATCACATACAATTTATACAGTGTGGGAAAGTTGGTAGCACTATAACGTACAAATTATACAGTGTGGAAAAGTTGGTAGCTCTATCAAGTACAATTTATACAGTGTGGGAAAGTTGGTAGCTCTATCAAGTACAATTTATACAGTGTGGGAAAGTTGGTACCTCTATTACGTACAATTTATACAGTATGGGAAAGTTGATAGCTCAATCACATACAATTTATACAGTGTGGGAAAGTTGATAGCTCTATCATGTACAAATTATACAGTGTTGGAAAGTTGGTAGCTCTATCACGTACAATTTATACAGAGTGGGAAAATTGGTAGCTCTATCACGTACAATTTATACAGTGTGGGAAAGTTGGTAGCTCTATCACGTTCAATTTATACAGTGTGGGAAAATTGGTACATCTATCACGTACAATTTATACTGTATGGGAAAGTTGATAGCTCAATCACATACAATTTATACAGTGTGGGAAAGTTGATAGCTCTATCACGTACAAATTATACAGTGTTGGAAAGTTGGTAGCTCTATCACGTACAATTTATACAGAGTGGGAAAATTGGTAGCTGTATCACGTACAATTTATACAGTGTGGGAAAGTTGGTAGCTCTATCTCGTACAATTTATACATTGTAGGAAAGTTGGTAGCTCTAACGTACAATTTATAGGGTGTGGGAAATTTGGTAGCACTATCACGTACAATTGATACAGTGTGGGAATGTTGTTAGCTCTATCTCGTACAATTTATACATTGTGGGAAAGTTGGTAGCTCTATCACGTACAATTTATACAGTGTGGGAAAGTTGGTACCTCTATCACGTACAAATTATACAGTATGGGAAAGTTGATAGCTCAATCACATACAATTTATACAGTGTGGGAAAGTTGATAGCTCTATCACGTACAAATTATACAGTGTTGGAAAGTTGGTAGCTCTATCACGTACAATTTATACAGAGTGGGAAAATTGGTAGCTCTATCACGTACAATTTATACAGTGTGGGAAAGTTGGTAGCTCTATCTCGTACAATTTATACATTGTAGGAAAGTTGGTAGCTCTATCACATACAATTTATGCAGTGTGGGAAAGTTGGTAGCTCTATCACGTACAATCGATACAGTGTGGGAAAGTTGGTAGCTCTCTCTCGTAAAATTTATACATTTTGGGAAAGTTGGTAGCTCTATCACGTACAATTTATGAAGTGTGGAAAAGTTGGTAGCTCCATCACGTAAAATTTATACAGTGTGGGAAAGTTGGTAGCTCTATCACGTACAATTTATACAGAGTGGGAAAATTGGTAGCTCTATCACGTACAATTTATACAGAGTGGGAAAATTGGTAGCTCTATCTCGTACAATTTATACATTGTAGGATAGTTGGTAGCTCTATCACATACAATTTATGCAGTGTGGGAAAGTTGGTAGCTCTATCACGTACAATCGATAGAGTGTCTGAAAGTTGGTAGCTCTCTCTCGTACAATTTATACATTGTGGGAATGTTGTTAGCTCTATCACGTAGAATTTATGAAGTGTGGAAAAGTTGGTAGCACCATCACATAAAATTTATACAGTGTGGGAAAGTTGGTAGCTCTATCACGTACAATTTATACAGAGTGGGAAAATTGGTAGCTCTATCACGTACAAATTATACAGTGTAGGAAAGTTGGTAGCTCCATCACGTAAAATTTATACAGTGTGGGAAAGTTTGTAGCTCTATCAAGTACAATTTATACAGTGTGGGAAAGTTGGTACCTCTATCACGTACAATTTATACAGTATGGGAAAGTTGGTAGCTCAATCACATACAATTTATACAGTATGGGAAAGTTGCTAGGTCTATCACATACAATTTATACAGTGTGGGAAAGTTGGTAGCTCTATAACGTACAAATTATACAGTGTGGAAAAGTTTGTAGCTCTATCAAGTACAATTTATACAGTGTGGGAAAGTTGGTAGCTCTATCAAGTACAATTTATACAGTGTGGGAAAGTTGGTACCTCTATTACGTACAATTTATACAGTATGGGAAAGTTGATAGCTCAATCACATACAATTTATACAGTGTGGGAAAGTTGATAGCTCTATCATGTACAAATTATACAGTGTTGGAAAGTTGGTAGCTCTATCACGTACAATTTATACAGAGTGGGAAAATTGGTAGCTCTATCACGTACAATTTATACAGTGTGGGAAAGTTGGTAGCTCTATCACGTTCAATTTATACAGTGTGGGAAAATTGGTACATCTATCACGTACAATTTATACTGTATGGGAAAGTTGATAGCTCAATCACATACAATTTATACAGTGTGGGAAAGTTGATAGCTCTATCACGTACAAATTATACAGTGTTGGAAAGTTGGTAGCTCTATCACGTACAATTTATACAGAGTGGGAAAATTGGTAGCTGTATCACGTACAATTTATACAGTGTGGGAAAGTTGGTAGCTCTATCTCGTACAATTTATACATTGTAGGAAAGTTGGTAGCTCTAACGTACAATTTATAGGGTGTGGGAAATTTGGTAGCACTATCACGTACAAATTATACAGTATTGGAAAGTTGGTAGCTCAATCATGTACAATTTATACAGTGTGTGAAAGTTGGTAGCTCTATCACGTACAATTTATACAGTGTGGAAAAGTTTGTAGTCCAATCATGTACAGTTTATACAGTGTGGGAAAGTTGGTAGCTCTATCACATACAATTTATACAGTGTGGGAAAGTTGGTAGCTCTATCATACAATTTATAGAGTGTGGGATAGTTGGTAGCTCTATCAAGTACAATTGATACAGTGTGGGAAAGTTGGTACCTCTATCACGTACAATTTAAAAAGTGTGGAAAAGTTGGTAGGTCTATCACGTACAATTTAAAAAGTGTGGGAAAGTTGGTAGGTGTATCATGTTCAATTTATACAGTGTGGGAAAAGTGGTAGCTCTATCACTTGCAATTTATACAGTCTGGGAAAGTTGGTAGCTCTATCAAGTAAAATTTATGCAGTGTGGGAAGCTTGGTAGCTCTATCACGTACAATTAATACAGTGTGGGAAAGTTGGTAGCTCTATCGTACAATTTATAGAGTGTGGGAAATTTGGTAGCTCTATCACGTATAATTGATACAGCGTGGGAAAGTTGGTTGCTCTATCACGTACAAATTATACAGTATGGGAAAGTTGGTAGCTCAATCATGTACAATTTATATAGTGTGTGAAAGTTGGTAGCTCTATCACGTACAATTTATAGTGTGGAAAAGTTTGTAGTCCAATCATGTACAATTTATACAGTGTGGGAAAGTTGGTAGCTCTATCATGTACAATTTATACAGTATGGGAAAGTTGGTAGCTCAATCAGGTACAATTTATACAGTGTGCGAAAGTTGGTAGCTCTATCACGTACAATTTATACAGTGTTGGAAAGTTGGTACCTCTATCACGTACAATTTATACAGTATGGGAAAGTTGGTAGCTCAATCACATACAATTTATACAGTGTGGGAAAGTTGGTAGCTCTATCACGTACAATTTATACAGTGTGGGAAAGTTGGTACCTCTATTATGTACAATTTATGCAGTATGGGAAAGTTGGTAGCTCAATCATGTACAATTTCTACAGTGTGGGAAAGTTGGTAGCTCTATCAGTCCAAATTATACAGTGTTGGAAAATTGGTAGCTCTATTACGTACAATTTATACAGTATGGGAAAGTTGGTAGCTCTATCACGTACAATTTATACAGTGTGGTAGAGTTGGTAGCTCTATCAAGTACAATTTATACAGTGTGGGGAAGTTGGTAGCTCTATCAAGTACAATTTATACAGTGTGGGAAAGTTGGTAGCTCCATCACGTACAATTGTAAAAGTGTGGGAAAGTTGTTAGCTCTATCACGTACAATTGATACAGTGTGGGAAAGTTGGTAGCTCTATTACGTAGAAATTATACAGTATGGGAAAGTTGGTAGCTCAATCATGTACAATTTATATAGTGTGTGAAAGTTGGTAGCTCTATCACGTACAATTTATACAGTGTGGAAATGTTTGTAGTCCAATCATGTACAATTTATACAGAGTGAGAAAGTTGATAGCTCTATCACGTACAATTTATACAGTATGGGAAAGTTGGTAGCTCAATCAGGTACAATTTATACAGTGTCCGAAAGTTGGTAGCTCTATCACGTACATTTTATAAAGTGTGGGAAATTTGGTACCTCTATCACGTACAATTTATACAGTATGGGAAAGTTGGTAGCTCCATCACGTACAATTTAGACAGTGTGGGAAAGTTGGTAGCTCTATCACGTACAATTTATACAGTGTGGGAAAGTTGGTACCTCTATCATGTACAATTTATGCAGTATGGGAAAGTTGGTAGCTCAATCACGTACAATTTCTACAGTGTGGGAAAGTTGGTAGCTCTATCACGTACAAATTATACAGTGTAGGAAAGTTGGTAGCTCTATCACGTTCAATTTGTACAGTGTGGGAAAATTGGTAGCTCTATCACGTGCAATTTATACAGTCTGGGAAAGATGGTAGCTCTATCACGTAAAATTTATGCAGTGTAGGAAAGTTGGTAGCTCTATCACGTACAATTTATACAGAGTGGGAAAATTGGTAGCTCTATCACGTACAATTTATACAGTGTGGGAAAGTTGGTAGCTCTATCACGTACAATTTATGAAGTGTGGAAAAGTTGGTAGCTCCATCACGTAAAATTTATACATTGTAGGAAAGTTGGTAGCTCTATCACATACAATTTATGCAGTGTGGGAAAGTTGGTAGCTCTATCACGTACAATCGATACAGTGTGGGAAAGTTGGTAGCTCTATCACGTACAATTTATACAGTGTGGGAAAGTTGGTACCTCTATTATGTACAATTTATGCAGTATGGGAAAGTTGGTAGCTCAATCATGTACAATTTCTACAGTGTGGGAAAGTTGGTAGCTCTATCAGTCCAAATTATACAGTGTTGGAAAATTGGTAGGTCTATTACGTACAATTAATACAGTGTGGGAAAGTTGGTAGCTGTATCATACAATTTATAGAGTGTGGGAAATTTGGTAGCTCTATCACGTATAATTGATACAGCGTGGGAAAGTTGGTTGCTCTATCACGTACAAATTATACAGTATGGGAAAGTTGGTAGCTCAATCATGTACAATTTATATAGTGTGTGAAAGTTGGTAGCTCTATCACGTACAATTTATAGTGTGGAAAAGTTTGTAGTCCAATTATGTACAATTTATACAGTGTGGGAAAGTTGGTAGCTCTATCATGTACAATTTATACAGTATGGGAAAGTTGGTAGCTCAATCAGGTACAATTTATACAGTGTGCGAAAGTTGGTAGCTCTATCACGTACAATTTATACAGTGTGGGAAAGTTGGTAGCTCTATCACGTACAATTTAAAAAGTGTGGAAAAGTTGGTAGGTCTATCACGTACAATTTAAAAAGTGTGGGAAAGTTGGTAGGTCTATCACGTTCAATTTATACAGTGTGGGAAAAGTGGTAGCTCTATCACTTGCAATTTATACAGTCTGGGAAAGATTGGTAGCTCTATCAAGTAAAATTTATGCAGTGTGGGAAGGTTGGTAGCTCTATCACGTACAATTAATACAGTGTGGGAAAGTTGGTAGCTCTATCGTACAATTTATAGAGTGTGGGAAATTTGGTAGCACTATCACATATAATTGATACAGCGTGGGAAAGTTGGTTGCTCTATCACGTACAAATTATACAGTATGGGAAAGTTGGTAGCTCAATCATGTACAATTTATATAGTGTGTGAAAGTTGGTAGCTCTATCACGTACAATTTATAGTGTGGAAAAGTTTGTAGTCCAATCATGTACAATTTATACAGTGTGGGAAAGTTGGTAGCTCTATCATGTACAATTTATACAGTATGGGAAAGTTGGTAGCTCAATCAGGTACAATTTATACAGTGTGCGAAAGTTGGTAGCTCTATCACGTACCATTTATACAGTGTGGGAAAGTTGGTACCTCTATCACGTACAATTTATACAGTATGGGAAAGTTGGTAGCTCAATCACATACAATTTATACAGTGTGGGAAAGTTGGTAGCTCTATCACGTACAATTTATACAGTGTGGGAAAGTTGGTTCCTCTATTATGTACAATTTATGCAGTATGGGAAAGTTGGTAGCTCAATCATGTACAATTTCTACAGTGTGGGAAAGTTGGTAGCTCTATCAGTCCAAATTATACAATGTTGGAAAATTGGTAGCTCTATTACGTACAATTTATACAGTATGGGAAAGTTGGTAGCTCTATCACGTACAATTTATACAGTGTGGAAAAGTTGATAGTCCGATCATGTACAATTTATACAGTGTGGGAGAGTTGGTAGCTCTATCAAGTACAATTTATACAGTGTGGGGAAGTTGGTAGCTCTATCAAGTACAATTTATACAGTGTGGGAAAGTTGGTAGCTCCATCACGTACAATTGTAAAAGTGTGGGAAAGTTGTTAGCTCTATCACGTACAATTGATACAGTGTGGGAATGTTGGTAGCTCTATCACGTACAATTTATACAGTGTGGGAAAGTTGGTACCTCTATCACGTACAATTTATACAGTATGGGAAAGTTGATAGCTCAATCACTTACAATTTATACAGTGTGGGAAAGTTGATAGCTCTATCACGTACAAATTATTCAGTGTTGGAAAGTTGGTAGCACTATCACGTACAATTTATACAGAGTGGGAAAATTGGTAGCTCTATCACGTACAATTTATACAGTGTGGGAAAGTTGGTAGCTCTATCTCGTACAATTTATACATTGTAGGATAGTTGGTAGCTCTATCACATACAATTTATGAAGTGTGGGAAAGTTGGTAGCTCTATCACGTACAATCGATACAGTGTGGGAAATTTGGTAGCTCTCTCTCGTACAATTTATACATTGTGGGAAAGTTTGTAGCTCTATCACATACAATTTGTGAAGTGTGGAAAAGTTGGTAGCTAAATCACGTAAAATTTATACAGTGTGGGAAAGTTTGTAGCTCTATCAAGTACAATTGATACAGTGTGGGAAAGTTGGTACCTCTATCACGTACAATTTATACAGTCTGGGAAAGTTGGTAGCTCAATCACATACAATTTATAGAGTGTGGGAAAGTTGGTAGCTCTATCACATACAATTTATACAGTGTGGGAAAGTTTTTAGCTCTATAACGTACAAATTATACAGTGTGGGAAAGTTGGTAGCTCTATCAAGTACAATTTATACAGTGTGGGAAAGTTGGTAGCTCTATCAAGTACAATTTATACAGTGTGGGAAAGTTGGTACCTCTATCACGTACAATTTATACAGTATGGGAAAGTTGATAGCTCAAACACATACAATTTATAAAGTGTGGGAAAGTTGATAGCTCTATCATGTACAAGTTATACAGTGTTGGAAAGTTGGTAACTCTATCACGTACAATTTATACAGAGTGGGAAAATTGGTAGCTCTATCACGTACAATTTATAGAGTGTGGGAAAGTTGGTAGCACTATCTCGTACAATTTATACATTGTAGGAAAGTATGTAGCTCTATCACATACAATTTATGCAGTGTGGAAAAGTTGGTAGCTCTATCACGTACAATTGATACAGTGTGGAAAAGTTGGTAGCTCCATCACGTAAAATTTATACAGTGTGGGAAAGTTGGTAGCTCTATCAAGTACAATTTATACAGTGTGGGAAAGTTGGTACCTCTATCACGTACAATTTATACAGTGTGGTAAAGTTGGTACCTCTATCACGTACAATTTATACAGTATGTATAAGTTGGTAGCTCAATCACATACAATTTATACAGTGTGGGAAAGTTGGTAGCTCTATCACGTACAATTTATACAGTGTGGGAAAGTTGGTACCTCTATCATGTACAATTTATGCAGTATGGGAAAGTTGGTATCTCAATCACCTACAATTTCTACAGTGTGGGAAAGTTGGTACCTCTATCACGTACAAATTATACAGTGTTGGAAATTTGGTAGCTCTATCACGTACAATTTATACAGTATGGGAAAGTTCGTAGCTTAATCACGTAAAATTTGTACAGTGTGGGAAAGTTGGTAGCTCTATCACGTACAATTTATACAGTGTGGAAAAGTTGGTAGTCCGATCATGTACAATTTATACAGTGTGGGAAAGTTGGTAGCTCTATCAAGTACAATTTATACAGTGTGGGGAAGTTGGTAGCTCTATCAAGTACAATTTATACAGTGTGGGAAAGTTGGTAGCTCTATCACGTACAATTTTAAAAGTGTGGGAAAGTTGTTAGCTCTATCACGTACAATTGATACAGTGTGGGAATGTTGTTAGCTCTATCTCGTACAATTTATACATTGTGGGAAAGTTGGTAGCTCTATCACGTACAATTTATACAGTGTGGGAAAGTTGGTACCTCTATCACGTACAAATTATACAGTATGGGAAAGTTGATAGCTCAATCACATACAATTTATACAGTGTGGGAAAGTTGATAGCTCTATCACGTACAAATTATACAGTGTTGGAAAGTTGGTAGCTCTATCACGTACAATTTATACAGAGTGGGAAAATTGGTAGCTCTATCACGTACAATTTATACAGTGTGGGAAAGTTGGTAGCTCTATCTCGTACAATTTATACATTGTAGGAAAGTTGGTAGCTCTATCACATACAATTTATGCAGTGTGGGAAAGTTGGTAGCTCTATCACGTACAATCGATACAGTGTGGGAAAGTTGGTAGCTCTCTCTCGTACAATTTATACATTGTGGGAAAGTTGGTAGCTCTATCACGTACAATTTATGAAGTGTGGAAAAGTTGGTAGCTCCATCACGTAAAATTTATACAGTGTGGGAAAGTTGGTAGCTCTATCACGTACAATTTATACAGAGTGGGAAAATTGGTAGCTCTATCACGTACAATTTATACAGAGTGGGAAAATTGGTAGCTCTATCTCATACAATTTATACATTGTAGGATAGTTGGTAGCTCTATCACATACAATTTATGCAGTGTGGGAAAGTTGGTAGCTCTATCACGTACAATCGATAGAGTGTCTGAAAGTTGGTAGCTCTCTCTCGTACAATTTATACATTGTGGGAATGTTGTTAGCTCTATCACGTAGAATTTATGAAGTGTGGAAAAGTTGGTAGCACCATCACATAAAATTTATACAGTGTGGGAAAGTTGGTAGCTCTATCACGTACAATTTATACAGAGTGGGAAAATTGGTTGCTCTATCACGTACAAATTATACAGTGTAGGAAAGTTGGTAGCTCCATCACGTAAAATTTATACAGTGTGGGAAAGTTTGTAGCTCTATCAAGTACAATTTATACAGTGTGGGAAAGTTGGTACCTCTATCACGTACAATTTATACAGTATGGGAAAGTTGGTAGCTCAATCACATACAATTTATACAGTATGGGAAAGTTGCTAGGTCTATCACATACAATTTATACAGTGTGGGAAAGTTGGTAGCTCTATAACGTACAAATTATACAGTGTGGAAAAGTTGGTAGCTCTATCAAGTACAATTTATACAGTGTGGGAAAGTTGGTAGCTCTATCAAGTACAATTTATACAGTGTGGGAAAGTTGGTACCTCTATTACGTACAATTTATACAGTATGGGAAAGTTGATAGCTCAATCACATACAATTTATACAGTGTGGGAAAGTTGATAGCTCTATCATGTACAAATTATACAGTGTTGGAAAGTTGGTAGCTCTATCACGTACAATTTATACAGAGTGGGAAAATTGGTAGCTCTATCACGTACAATTTATACAGTGTGGGAAAGTTGGTAGCTCTATCACGTTCAATTTATACAGTGTGGGAAAATTGGTACATCTATCACGTACAATTTATACTGTATGGGAAAGTTGATAGCTCAATCACATACAATTTATACAGTGTGGGAAAGTTGATAGCTCTATCACGTACAAATTATACAGTGTTGGAAAGTTGGTAGCTCTATCACGTACAATTTATACAGAGTGGGAAAATTGGTAGCTGTATCACGTACAATTTATACAGTGTGGGAAAGTTGGTAGCTCTATCTCGTACAATTTATACATTGTAGGAAAGTTGGTAGCTCTAACGTACAATTTATAGGGTGTGGGAAATTTGGTAGCACTATCACGTACAATTGATACAGTGTGGGAAAGTTGGTAGCTCTATCACGTACAAATTATACAGTATTGGAAAGTTGGTAGCTCAATCATGTACAATTTATACAGTGTGTGAAAGTTGGTAGCTCTATCACGTACAATTTATACAGTGTGGAAAAGTTTGTAGTCCAATCATGTACAGTTTATACAGTGTGGGAAAGTTGGTAGCTCTATCACATACAATTTATACAGTGTGGGAATGTTGGTAGCTCTATCATACAATTTATAGAGTGTGGGATAGTTGGTAGCTCTATCAAGTACAATTGATACAGTGTGGGAAAGTTGGTACCTCTATCACGTACAATTTAAAAAGTGTGGAAAAGTTGGTAGGTCTATCACGTACAATTTAAAAAGTGTGGGAAAGTTGGTAGGTGTATCATGTTCAATTTATACAGTGTGGGAAAAGTGGTAGCTCTATCACTTGCAATTTATACAGTCTGGGAAAGTTGGTAGCTCTATCAAGTAAAATTTATGCAGTGTGGGAAGGTTGGTAGCTCTATCACGTACAATTAATACAGTGTGGGAAAGTTGGTAGCTCTATCGTACAATTTATAGAGTGTGGGAAATTTGGTAGCTCTATCACGTATAATTGATACAGCGTGGGAAAGTTGGTTGCTCTATCACGTACAAATTATACAGTATGGGAAAGTTGGTAGCTCAATCATGTACAATTTATATAGTGTGTGAAAGTTGGTAGCTCTATCACGTACAATTTATAGTGTGGAAAAGTTTGTAGTCCAATCATGTACAATTTATACAGTGTGGGAAAGTTGGTAGCTCTATCATGTACAATTTATACAGTATGGGAAAGTTGGTAGCTCAATCAGGTACAATTTATACAGTGTGCGAAAGTTGGTAGCTCTATCACGTACAATTTATACAGTGTTGGAAAGTTGGTACCTCTATCACGTACAATTTATACAGTATGGGAAAGTTGGTAGCTCAATCACATACAATTCATACAGTGTGGGAAAGTTGGTAGCTCTATCACGTACAATTTATACAGTGTGGGAAAGTTGGTACCTCTATTATGTACAATTTATGCAGTATGGGAAAGTTGGTAGCTCAATCATGTACAATTTCTACAGTGTGGGAAAGTTGGTAGCTCTATCAGTCCAAATTATACAGTGTTGGAAAATTGGTAGCTCTATTACGTACAATTTATACAGTATGGGAAAGTTGGTAGCTCTATCACGTACAATTTATACAGTGTGGTAGAGTTGGTAGCTCTATCAAGTACAATTTATACAGTGTGGGGAAGTTGGTAGCTCTATCAAGTACAATTTATACAGTGTGGGAAAGTTGGTAGCTCCATCACGTACAATTGTAAAAGTGTGGGAAAGTTGTTAGCTCTATCACGTACAATTGATACAGTGTGGGAAAGTTGGTAGCTCTATTACGTAGAAATTATACAGTATGGGAAAGTTGGTAGCTCAATCATGTACAATTTATATAGTGTGTGAAAGTTGGTAGCTCTATCACGTACAATTTATACAGTGTGGAAATGTTTGTAGTCCAATCATGTACAATTTATACAGTGTGAGAAAGTTGATAGCTCTATCACGTACAATTTATACAGTATGGGAAAGTTGGTAGCTCAATCAGGTACAATTTATACAGTGTCCGAAAGTTGGTAGCTCTATCACGTACATTTTATAAAGTGTGGGAAATTTGGTACCTCTATCACGTACAATTTATACAGTATGGGAAAGTTGGTAGCTCCATCACGTACAATTTATACAGTGTGGGAAAGTTGGTAGCTCTATCACGTACAATTTAAACAGTGTGGGAAAGTTGGTACCTCTATCATGTACAATTTATGCAGTATGGGAAAGTTGGTAGCTCAATCACGTACAATTTCTACAGTGTGGGAAAGTTGGTAGCTCTATCACGTACATATTATACAGTGTAGGAAAGTTGGTAGCTCTATCACGTACAATTTATACAGTGTGGGAAAGTTGGTACCTCTATCACGTACAATTTATACAGTGTGGTAAAGTTGGTACCTCTATCACGTACAATTTATACAGTATGTATAAGTTGGTAGCTCAATCACATACAATTTATACAGTGTGGGAAAGTTGGTAGCTCTATCACGTACAATTTATACAGTGTGGGAAAGTTGGTACCTCTATCATGTACAATTTATGCAGTATGGGAAAGTTGGTATCTCAATCACCTACAATTTCTACAGTGTGGGAAAGTTGGTACCTCTATCACGTACAAATTATACAGTGTTGGAAATTTGGTAGCTCTATCACGTACAATTTATACAGTATGGGAAAGTTCGTAGCTTAATCACGTAAAATTTGTACAGTGTGGGAAAGTTGGTAGCTCTATCACGTACAATTTATACAGTGTGGAAAAGTTGGTAGTCCGATCATGTACAATTTATACAGTGTGGGAAAGTTGGTAGCTCTATCAAGTACAATTTATACAGTGTGGGGAAGTTGGTAGCTCTATCAAGTACAATTTATACAGTGTGGGAAAGTTGGTAGCTCTATCACGTACAATTTTAAAAGTGTGGGAAAGTTGTTAGCTCTATCACGTACAATTGATACAGTGTGGGAATGTTGTTAGCTCTATCTCGTACAATTTATACATTGTGGGAAAGTTGGTAGCTCTATCACGTACAATTTATACAGTGTGGGAAAGTTGGTACCTCTATCACGTACAAATTATACAGTATGGGAAAGTTGATAGCTCAATCACATACAATTTATACAGTGTGGGAAAGTTGATAGCTCTATCACGTACAAATTATACAGTGTTGGAAAGTTGGTAGCTCTATCACGTACAATTTATACAGAGTGGGAAAATTGGTAGCTCTATCACGTACAATTTATACAGTGTGGGAAAGTTGGTAGCTCTATCTCGTACAATTTATACATTGTAGGAAAGTTGGTAGCTCTATCACATACAATTTATGCAGTGTGGGAAAGTTGGTAGCTCTATCACGTACAATCGATACAGTGTGGGAAAGTTGGTAGCTCTCTCTCGTACAATTTATACATTGTGGGAAAGTTGGTAGCTCTATCACGTACAATTTATGAAGTGTGGAAAAGTTGGTAGCTCCATCACGTAAAATTTATACAGTGTGGGAAAGTTGGTAGCTCTATCACGTACAATTTATACAGAGTGGGAAAATTGGTAGCTCTATCACGTACAATTTATACAGAGTGGGAAAATTGGTAGCTCTATCTCATACAATTTATACATTGTAGGATAGTTGGTAGCTCTATCACATACAATTTATGCAGTGTGGGAAAGTTGGTAGCTCTATCACGTACAATCGATAGAGTGTCTGAAAGTTGGTAGCTCTCTCTCGTACAATTTATACATTGTGGGAATGTTGTTAGCTCTATCACGTAGAATTTATGAAGTGTGGAAAAGTTGGTAGCACCATCACATAAAATTTATACAGTGTGGGAAAGTTGGTAGCTCTATCACGTACAATTTATACAGAGTGGGAAAATTGGTTGCTCTATCACGTACAAATTATACAGTGTAGGAAAGTTGGTAGCTCCATCACGTAAAATTTATACAGTGTGGGAAAGTTTGTAGCTCTATCAAGTACAATTTATACAGTGTGGGAAAGTTGGTACCTCTATCACGTACAATTTATACAGTATGGGAAAGTTGGTAGCTCAATCACATACAATTTATACAGTATGGGAAAGTTGCTAGGTCTATCACATACAATTTATACAGTGTGGGAAAGTTGGTAGCTCTATAACGTACAAATTATACAGTGTGGAAAAGTTGGTAGCTCTATCAAGTACAATTTATACAGTGTGGGAAAGTTGGTAGCTCTATCAAGTACAATTTATACAGTGTGGGAAAGTTGGTACCTCTATTACGTACAATTTATACAGTATGGGAAAGTTGATAGCTCAATCACATACAATTTATACAGTGTGGGAAAGTTGATAGCTCTATCATGTACAAATTATACAGTGTTGGAAAGTTGGTAGCTCTATCACGTACAATTTATACAGAGTGGGAAAATTGGTAGCTCTATCACGTACAATTTATACAGTGTGGGAAAGTTGGTAGCTCTATCACGTTCAATTTATACAGTGTGGGAAAATTGGTACATCTATCACGTACAATTTATACTGTATGGGAAAGTTGATAGCTCAATCACATACAATTTATACAGTGTGGGAAAGTTGATAGCTCTATCACGTACAAATTATACAGTGTTGGAAAGTTGGTAGCTCTATCACGTACAATTTATACAGAGTGGGAAAATTGGTAGCTGTATCACGTACAATTTATACAGTGTGGGAAAGTTGGTAGCTCTATCTCGTACAATTTATACATTGTAGGAAAGTTGGTAGCTCTAACGTACAATTTATAGGGTGTGGGAAATTTGGTAGCACTATCACGTACAATTGATACAGTGTGGGAAAGTTGGTAGCTCTATCACGTACAAATTATACAGTATTGGAAAGTTGGTAGCTCAATCATGTACAATTTATACAGTGTGTGAAAGTTGGTAGCTCTATCACGTACAATTTATACAGTGTGGAAAAGTTTGTAGTCCAATCATGTACAGTTTATACAGTGTGGGAAAGTTGGTAGCTCTATCACATACAATTTATACAGTGTGGGAATGTTGGTAGCTCTATCATACAATTTATAGAGTGTGGGATAGTTGGTAGCTCTATCAAGTACAATTGATACAGTGTGGGAAAGTTGGTACCTCTATCACGTACAATTTAAAAAGTGTGGAAAAGTTGGTAGGTCTATCACGTACAATTTAAAAAGTGTGGGAAAGTTGGTAGGTGTATCATGTTCAATTTATACAGTGTGGGAAAAGTGGTAGCTCTATCACTTGCAATTTATACAGTCTGGGAAAGTTGGTAGCTCTATCAAGTAAAATTTATGCAGTGTGGGAAGGTTGGTAGCTCTATCACGTACAATTAATACAGTGTGGGAAAGTTGGTAGCTCTATCGTACAATTTATAGAGTGTGGGAAATTTGGTAGCTCTATCACGTATAATTGATACAGCGTGGGAAAGTTGGTTGCTCTATCACGTACAAATTATACAGTATGGGAAAGTTGGTAGCTCAATCATGTACAATTTATATAGTGTGTGAAAGTTGGTAGCTCTATCACGTACAATTTATAGTGTGGAAAAGTTTGTAGTCCAATCATGTACAATTTATACAGTGTGGGAAAGTTGGTAGCTCTATCATGTACAATTTATACAGTATGGGAAAGTTGGTAGCTCAATCAGGTACAATTTATACAGTGTGCGAAAGTTGGTAGCTCTATCACGTACAATTTATACAGTGTTGGAAAGTTGGTACCTCTATCACGTACAATTTATACAGTATGGGAAAGTTGGTAGCTCAATCACATACAATTCATACAGTGTGGGAAAGTTGGTAGCTCTATCACGTACAATTTATACAGTGTGGGAAAGTTGGTACCTCTATTATGTACAATTTATGCAGTATGGGAAAGTTGGTAGCTCAATCATGTACAATTTCTACAGTGTGGGAAAGTTGGTAGCTCTATCAGTCCAAATTATACAGTGTTGGAAAATTGGTAGCTCTATTACGTACAATTTATACAGTATGGGAAAGTTGGTAGCTCTATCACGTACAATTTATACAGTGTGGTAGAGTTGGTAGCTCTATCAAGTACAATTTATACAGTGTGGGGAAGTTGGTAGCTCTATCAAGTACAATTTATACAGTGTGGGAAAGTTGGTAGCTCCATCACGTACAATTGTAAAAGTGTGGGAAAGTTGTTAGCTCTATCACGTACAATTGATACAGTGTGGGAAAGTTGGTAGCTCTATTACGTAGAAATTATACAGTATGGGAAAGTTGGTAGCTCAATCATGTACAATTTATATAGTGTGTGAAAGTTGGTAGCTCTATCACGTACAATTTATACAGTGTGGAAATGTTTGTAGTCCAATCATGTACAATTTATACAGTGTGAGAAAGTTGATAGCTCTATCACGTACAATTTATACAGTATGGGAAAGTTGGTAGCTCAATCAGGTACAATTTATACAGTGTCCGAAAGTTGGTAGCTCTATCACGTACATTTTATAAAGTGTGGGAAATTTGGTACCTCTATCACGTACAATTTATACAGTATGGGAAAGTTGGTAGCTCCATCACGTACAATTTATACAGTGTGGGAAAGTTGGTAGCTCTATCACGTACAATTTATACAGTGTGGGAAAGTTGGTACCTCTATCATGTACAATTTATGCAGTATGGGAAAGTTGGTAGCTCAATCACGTACAATTTCTACAGTGTGGGAAAGTTGGTAGCTCTATCACGTACATATTATACAGTGTAGGAAAGTTGGTAGCTCTATCACGTTCAATTTGTACAGTGTGGGAAAATTGGTAGCTCTATCACGTGCAATTTATACAGTCTGGGAAAGATGGTAGCTCTATCACGTAAAATTTATGCAGTGTAGGAAAGTTGGTAGCTCTATCACGTACAATTTATACAGAGTGGGAAAATTGGTAGCTCTATCACGTACAATTTATACAGTGTGGGAAAGTTGGTAGCTCTATCTCGTACAATTTATACATTGTAGGAAAGTTGGTAGCTCTATCACATACAATTTATGCAGTGTGGGAAAGTTGGTAGCTCTATCACGTACAATCGATACAGTGTGGGAAAGTTGGTAGCTCTCTCTCGTACAATTTATACATTGTGGGAAAGTTGGTAGCTCTATCACGTACAATTTATGAAGTGTGGAAAAGTTGGTAGCTCCATCACGTAAAATTTATACAGTGTGGGAAAGTTGGTAGCTCTATCACGTACAATTTATACAGAGTGGGAAAATTGGTAGCTCTATCACGTACAATTTATACAGAGTGGGAAAGTTGGTAGCTCTATCACGTACAATTCATACAGTGTGGGAAAGTTGGTAGCTCTATCAAGTACAATTAATACATTGTGGGAAAGTTGGCAGCTCTATCAAGTACAATTTATACAGTGTGGGAAAGTTGGTAGCTCTATCACGTACAATTTATACAGTGTGGAAAAGTTGGTAGTCCGATCATGTACAATTTATACAGTGTGGGAAAGTTGGTAGCTCTATCAAGTACAATTTATACAGTGTGGGGAAGTTGGTAGCTCTATCAAGTACATTTATACAGTGTGGGAAAGTTGGTAGCTCTATCACGTACAATTTTAAAAGTGTGGGAAAGTTGTTAGCTCTATCACGTACAATTGATACAGTGTGGGAATGTTGTTAGCTCTATCTCGTACAATTTATACATTGTGGGAAAGTTGGTAGCTCTATCACCTACAATTTATACAGTGTGGGAAAGTTGGTACCTCTATCACGTACAATTTATACAGTATGGGAAAGTTGATAGCTCAATCACATACAATTTATACAGTGTGGGAAAGTTGATAGCTCTATCACGTACAAATTATACAGTGTTCGAAAGTTGGTAGCTCTATCACGTACAATTTATACAGAGTGGGAAAATTGGTAGCTCTATCACGTACAATTTATACAGTGTGGGAAAGTTGGTAGCTCTATCTCGTAGAATTTATACATTGTAGGAAAGTTGGTAGCTCTATCACATACAATTTATGCAGTGTGGGAAAGTTGGTACCACTATCACGTACAATCGATACAGTGTGGGAAAGTTGGTAGCTCTCTCTCGTACAATTTATACATTGTGGGAAAGTTGGTAGCTCTATCACGTACAATTTATGAAGTGTGGAAAAGTTGGTAGCTCCATCACGTAAAATTTATACAGTGTGGGAAAGTTGGTAGCTCTATCACGTACAATTTATACAGAGTGGGAAAATTGGTAGCCCTATCACGTACAATTTATACAGAGTGGGAAAATTGGTAGCTCTATCTCGTACAATTTAACATTGTAGGATAGTTGGTAGCTCTATCACATACAATTTATGCAGTGTGGGAAAGTTGGTAGCTCTATCACGTACAATCGATACAGCGTGGGAAAGTTGGTAGCACTCTCTCGTACAATTTATACATTGTGGGAAAGTTGGTAGCTCTATCACGTACAATTTATGAAGTGTGGAAAAGTTGGTAGCTCCATCATGTAAAATTTATACAGTGTGGGAAAGTTGGTAGCTCTATCACGTACAATTTATACAGAGTGGGAAAATTGGTAGCTCTATCACGTACAAATTATACAGTGTAGGAAAGTTGGTAGCTCCATCCCGTAAAATTTATACAGTGTGGGAAAGATTGTAGCTCTATCAAGTACAATTTATACAGTGTGGGAAAGTTGGTACCTCTATCACGTACAATTTATACAGTATGGGAAAGTTGGTAGCTCAATCACATACAATTTATACAGTATGGGAGAGTTGCTAGGTCTATCACATACAATTTATACAGTGTGGGAAAGTTGGTAGCTCTATAACGTACAAATTATACAGTGTGGAAAAGTTGGTAGCTGTATCAAGTACAATTTATACAGTGTGGGAAAGTTGGTAGCTCAATCAAATACAATTTATAGTGTGGAAAAGTTTGTAGTCCAATCATGTACAATTTATACAGTGTGGGAAAGTTGGTAGCTCTATCATGTACAATTTATACAGTATGGGAAAGTTGGTAGCTCAATCAGGTACAATTTATACAGTGTGCGAAAGTTGGTAGCTCTATCACGTACAATTTATACAGTGTGGGAAAGTTGTTACCTCTATCACGTACAATTTATACAGTATGGTAAAGTTGGTAGCTCAATCACATACAATTTATACAGTGTGGGAAAGTTGGTAGCTCTATCACGTACAATTTATACAGTGTGGGAAAGTTGGTACCTCTATTATGTACAATTTATGCAGTATGGGAAAGTTGTTAGCTCAATCACGTACAATTTATACAGTGTGGGAAAGTTGATAGCTCTATCATGTACAAATTATACAGTGTTGGAAAGTTGGTAGCTCTATCACGTACAAATTATACAGTATTGGAAAGTTGGTAGCTCAATCATGTACAATTTATACAGTGTGTGAAAGTTGGTAGCTCTATCACGTACAATTTATACATTGTACGAAAGTTGGTAGCTCTATCACATACAATTTATGCAGTGTGGGAAAGTTGGTACCTCTATCACGTTCAATTTATACAGTGTGGGAAAGTTGGTAGCTCTATCACGTACAATTTATACAGTGTGGGAAAGTTGGTACCTCTATTATGTACAATTTATGCAGTATGGGAAAGTTGGTAGCTCAATCATGTACAATTTCTACAGTGTGGGAAAGTTGGTAGCTCTATCAGTCCAAATTATACAGTGTTGGAAAATTGGTAGGTCTATTACGTACAATTAATACAGTGTGGGAAAGTTGGTAGCTGTATCATACAATTTATAGAGTGTGGGAAATTTGGTAGCTCTATCACGTATAATTGATACAGCGTGGGAAAGTTGGTTGCTCTATCACGTACAAATTATACAGTATGGGAAAGTTGGTAGCTCAATCATGTACAATTTATATAGTGTGTGAAAGTTGGTAGCTCTATCACGTACAATTTATAGTGTGGAAAAGTTTGTAGTCCAATCATGTACAATTTATACAGTGTGGGAAAGTTGGTAGCTCTATCATGTACAATTTATACAGTATGGGAAAGTTGGTAGCTCAATCAGGTACAATTTATACAGTGTGCGAAAGTTGGTAGCTCTATCACGTACAATTTATACAGTGTGGAAAAGTTGGTAGGTCTATCACGTACAATTTAAAAAGTGTGGGAAAGTTGGTAGGTCTACCACGTACAATTTATACAGTGTGGGAAAAGTGGTAGCTCTATCACTTGCAATTTATACAGTCTGGGAAAGATTGGTAGCTCTATCAAGTAAAATTTATGCAGTGTGGGAAGGTTGGTAGCTCTATCACGTACAATTAATACAGTGTGGGAAAGTTGGTAGCTCTATCGTACAATTTATAGAGTGTGGGAAATTTGGTAGCACTATCACATATAATTGATACAGCGTGGGAAAGTTGGTTGCTCTATCACGTACAAATTATACAGTATGGGAAAGTTGGTAGCTCAATCATGTACAATTTATATAGTGTGTGAAAGTTGGTAGCTCTATCACGTACAATTTATAGTGTGGAAAAGTTTGTAGTCCAATCATGTACAATTTATACAGTGTGGGAAAGTTGGTAGCTCTATCATGTACAATTTATACAGTATGGGAAAGTTGGTAGCTCAATCAGGTACAATTTATACAGTGTGCGAAAGTTGGTAGCTCTATCACGTACCATTTATACAGTGTGGGAAAGTTGGTACCTCTATCACGTACAATTTATACAGTATGGGAAAGTTGGTAGCTCAATCACATACAATTTATACAGTGTGGGAAAGTTGGTAGCTCTATCACGTACAATTTATACAGTGTGGGAAAGTTGCTACCTCTATTATGTACAATTTATGCAGTATGGAAAAGTTGGTAGCTCAATCATGTACAATTTCTACAGTGTGGGAAAGTTGGTAGCTCTATCAGTCCAAATTATACAGTGTTGGAAAATTGGTAGCTCTATTACGTACAATTTATACAGTATGGGAAAGTTGGTAGCTCTATCACGTACAATTTATACAGTGTGGAAAAGTTGATAGTCCGATCATGTACAATTTATACAGTGTGGGAGAGTTGGTAGCTCTATCAAGTACAATTTATACAGTGTGGGGAAGTTGGTAGCTCTATCAAGTACAATTTATACAGTGTGGGAAAGTTGGTAGCTCCATCACGTACAATTGTAAAAGTGTGGGAAAGTTGTTAGCTCTATCACGTACAATTGATACAGTGTGGGAATGTTGGTAGCTCTATCACGTACAATTTATACAGTGTGGGAAAGTTGGTACCTCTATCACGTACAATTTATACAGTGTTGGAAAGTTGGTAGCTCTATCACGTACAATTTATACAGAGTGGGAAAATTGGTAGCTCTATCACGTACAATTTATACAGTGTGGGAAAGTTGGTAGCTCTATCTCGTACAATTTATACATTGTAGGATAGTTGGTAGCTCTATCACATACAATTTATGCAGTGTAGGAAAGTTGGTAGCACTATCACGTACAATTGATACAGTGTGGGAAATTTGGTAGCTCTCTCTCGTACAATTTATACATTGTGGGAAAGTTTGTAGCTCTATCACGTACAATTTGTGAAGTGTGGAAAAGTTGGTAGCTAAATCACGTAAAATTTATACAGTGTGGGAAAGTTTGTAGCTCTATCAAGTACAATTGATACAGTGTGGGAAAGTTGGTACCTCTATCACGTACAATTTATACAGTCTGGGAAAGTTGGTAGCTCAATCACATACAATTTATAGAGTGTGGGAAAGTTGGTAGCTCTATCACATACAATTTATACAGTGTGGGAAAGTTTTTAGCTCTATAACGTACAAATTATACAGTGCGGGAAAGTTGGTAGCTCTATCAAGTACAATTTATGCAGTGTGGGAAAGTTGGTAGCTCTATCAAGTACAATTTATACAGTGTGGGAAAGTTGGTACCTCTATCACGTACAATTTATACAGTATGGGAAAGTTGATAGCTCAAACACATACAATTTATAAAGTGTGGGAAAGTTGATAGCTCTATCATGTACAAGTTATACAGTGTTGGAAAGTTGGAAACTCTATCACGTACAATTTATACAGAGTGGGAAAATTGGTAGCTCTATCACGTACAATTTATAGAGTGTGGGAAAGTTTGTAGCACTATCTCGTACAATTTATACATTGTAGGAAAGTATGTAGCTCTATCACATACAATTTATGCAGTGTGGAAAAGTTGGTAGCTCTATCACGTACAATTGATACAGTGTGGAAAAGTTGGTAGCTCCATCACGTAAAATTTATACAGTGTGGGAAAGTTGGTAGCTCTATCAAGTACAATTTATACAGTGTGGGAAAGTTGGTACCTCTATTACGTACAATTTATACAGTATGGGAAAGTTGATAGCTCAATCACATACAATTTATACAGTGTGGGAAAGTTGATAGCTCTATCATGTACAAATTATACAGTGTTGGAAAGTTGGTAGCTCTATCACGTACAATTTATACAGAGTGGGAAAATTGGTAGCTCTATCACGTACAATTTATACAGTGTGGGAAAGTTGGTAGCTCTATCACGTTCAATTTATACAGTGTGGGAAAATTGGTACATCTATCACGTACAATTTATACTGTATGGGAAAGTTGATAGCTCAATCACATACAATTTATACAGTGTGGGAAAGTTGATAGCTCTATCACGTACAAATTATACAGTGTTGGAAAGTTGGTAGCTCTATCACGTACAATTTATACAGAGTGGGAAAATTGGTAGCTGTATCACGTACAATTTATACAGTGTGGGAAAGTTGGTAGCTCTATCTCGTACAATTTATACATTGTAGGAAAGTTGGTAGCTCTAACGTACAATTTATAGGGTGTGGGAAATTTGGTAGCACTATCACGTACAAATTATACAGTATTGGAAAGTTGGTAGCTCAATCATGTACAATTTATACAGTGTGTGAAAGTTGGTAGCTCTATCACGTACAATTTATACAGTGTGGAAAAGTTTGTAGTCCAATCATGTACAGTTTATACAGTGTGGGAAAGTTGGTAGCTCTATCACATACAATTTATACAGTGTGGGAAAGTTGGTAGCTCTATCATACAATTTATAGAGTGTGGGATAGTTGGTAGCTCTATCAAGTACAATTGATACAGTGTGGGAAAGTTGGTACCTCTATCACGTACAATTTAAAAAGTGTGGAAAAGTTGGTAGGTCTATCACGTACAATTTAAAAAGTGTGGGAAAGTTGGTAGGTGTATCATGTTCAATTTATACAGTGTGGGAAAAGTGGTAGCTCTATCACTTGCAATTTATACAGTCTGGGAAAGTTGGTAGCTCTATCAAGTAAAATTTATGCAGTGTGGGAAGGTTGGTAGCTCTATCACGTACAATTAATACAGTGTGGGAAAGTTGGTAGCTCTATCGTACAATTTATAGAGTGTGGGAAATTTGGTAGCTCTATCACGTATAATTGATACAGCGTGGGAAAGTTGGTTGCTCTATCACGTACAAATTATACAGTATGGGAAAGTTGGTAGCTCAATCATGTACAATTTATATAGTGTGTGAAAGTTGGTAGCTCTATCACGTACAATTTATAGTGTGGAAAAGTTTGTAGTCCAATCATGTACAATTTATACAGTGTGGGAAAGTTGGTAGCTCTATCATGTACAATTTATACAGTATGGGAAAGTTGGTAGCTCAATCAGGTACAATTTATACAGTGTGCGAAAGTTGGTAGCTCTATCACGTACAATTTATACAGTGTTGGAAAGTTGGTACCTCTATCACGTACAATTTATACAGTATGGGAAAGTTGGTAGCTCAATCACATACAATTTATACAGTGTGGGAAAGTTGGTAGCTCTATCACGTACAATTTATACAGTGTGGGAAAGTTGGTACCTCTATTATGTACAATTTATGCAGTATGGGAAAGTTGGTAGCTCAATCATGTACAATTTCTACAGTGTGGGAAAGTTGGTAGCTCTATCAGTCCAAATTATACAGTGTTGGAAAATTGGTAGCTCTATTACGTACAATTTATACAGTATGGGAAAGTTGGTAGCTCTATCACGTACAATTTATACAGTGTGGTAGAGTTGGTAGCTCTATCAAGTACAATTTATACAGTGTGGGGAAGTTGGTAGCTCTATCAAGTACAATTTATACAGTGTGGGAAAGTTGGTAGCTCCATCACGTACAATTGTAAAAGTGTGGGAAAGTTGTTAGCTCTATCACGTACAATTGATACAGTGTGGGAAAGTTGGTAGCTCTATTACGTAGAAATTATACAGTATGGGAAAGTTGGTAGCTCAATCATGTACATTTTATATAGTGTGTGAAAGTTGGTAGCTCTATCACGTACAATTTATACAGTGTGGAAATGTTTGTAGTCCAATCATGTACAATTTATACAGAGTGAGAAAGTTGATAGCTCTATCACGTACAATTTATACAGTATGGGAAAGTTGGTAGCTCAATCAGGTACAATTTATACAGTGTCCGAAAGTTGGTAGCTCTATCACGTACATTTTATAAAGTGTGGGAAATTTGGTACCTCTATCACGTACAATTTATACAGTATGGGAAAGTTGGTAGCTCCATCACGTACAATTTAGACAGTGTGGGAAAGTTGGTAGCTCTATCACGTACAATTTATACAGTGTGGGAAAGTTGGTACCTCTATCATGTACAATTTATGCAGTATGGGAAAGTTGGTAGCTCAATCACGTACAATTTCTACAGTGTGGGAAAGTTGGTAGCTCTATCACGTACAAATTATACAGTGTAGGAAAGTTGGTAGCTCTATCACGTTCAATTTGTACAGTGTGGGAAAATTGGTAGCTCTATCACGTGCAATTTATACAGTCTGGGAAAGATGGTAGCTCTATCACGTAAAATTTATGCAGTGTAGGAAAGTTGGTAGCTCTATCACGTACAATTTATACAGAGTGGGAAAATTGGTAGCTCTATCACGTACAATTTATACAGTGTGGGAAAGTTGGTAGCTCTATCACGTACAATTTATGAAGTGTGGAAAAGTTGGTAGCTCCATCACGTAAAATTTATACATTGTAGGAAAGTTGGTAGCTCTATCACATACAATTTATGCAGTGTGGGAAAGTTGGTAGCTCTATCACGTACAATCGATACAGTGTGGGAAAGTTGGTAGCTCTATCACGTACAATTTATACAGTGTGGGAAAGTTGGTACCTCTATTATGTACAATTTATGCAGTATGGGAAAGTTGGTAGCTCAATCATGTACAATTTCTACAGTGTGGGAAAGTTGGTAGCTCTATCAGTCCAAATTATACAGTGGTGGAAAATTGGTAGGTCTATTACGTACAATTAATACAGTGTGGGAAAGTTGGTAGCTGTATCATACAATTTATAGAGTGTGGGAAATTTGGTAGCTCTATCACGTATAATTGATACAGCGTGGGAAAGTTGGTTGCTCTATCACGTACAAATTATACAGTATGGGAAAGTTGGTAGCTCAATCATGTACAATTTATATAGTGTGTGAAAGTTGGTAGCTCTATCACGTACAATTTATAGTGTGGAAAAGTTTGTAGTCCAATCATGTACAATTTATACAGTGTGGGAAAGTTGGTAGCTCTATCATGTACAATTTATACAGTATGGGAAAGTTGGTAGCTCAATCAGGTACAATTTATACAGTGTGCGAAAGTTGGTAGCTCTATCACGTACAATTTATACAGTGTGGGAAAGTTGGCAGCTCTATCACGTACAATTTAAAAAGTGTGGAAAAGTTGGTAGGTCTATCACGTACAATTTAAAAAGTGTGGGAAAGTTGGTAGGTCTATCACGTTCAATTTATACAGTGTGGGAAAAGTGGTAGCTCTATCACTTGCAATTTATACAGTCTGGGAAAGATTGGTAGCTCTATCAAGTAAAATTTATGCAGTGTGGGAAGGTTGGTAGCTCTATCACGTACAATTAATACAGTGTGGGAAAGTTGGTAGCTCTATCGTACAATTTATAGAGTGTGGGAAATTTGGTAGCACTATCACATATAATTGATACAGCGTGGGAAAGTTGGTTGCTCTATCACGTACAAATTATACAGTATGGGAAAGTTGGTAGCTCAATCATGTACAATTTATATAGTGTGTGAAAGTTGGTAGCTCTATCACGTACAATTTATAGTGTGGAAAAGTTTGTAGTCCAATCATGTACAATTTATACAGTGTGGGAAAGTTGGTAGCTCTATCATGTACAATTTATACAGTATGGGAAAGTTGGTAGCTCAATCAGGTACAATTTATACAGTGTGCGAAAGTTGGTAGCTCTATCACGTACCATTTATACAGTGTGGGAAAGTTGGTACCTCTATCACGTACAATTTATACAGTATGGGAAAGTTGGTAGCTCAATCACATACAATTTATACAGTGTGGGAAAGTTGGTAGCTCTATCACGTACAATTTATACAGTGTGGGAAAGTTGGTTCCTCTATTATGTACAATTTATGCAGTATGGGAAAGTTGGTAGCTCAATCATGTACAATTTCTACAGTGTGGGAAAGTTGGTAGCTCTATCAGTCCAAATTATACAATGTTGGAAAATTGGTAGCTCTATTACGTACAATTTATACAGTATGGGAAAGTTGGTAGCTCTATCACGTACAATTTATACAGTGTGGAAAAGTTGATAGTCCGATCATGTACAATTTATACAGTGTGGGAGAGTTGGTAGCTCTATCAAGTACAATTTATACAGTGTGGGGAAGTTGGTAGCTCTATCAAGTACAATTTATACAGTGTGGGAAAGTTGGTACCTCCATCACGTACAATTGTAAAAGTGTGGGAAAGTTGTTAGCTCTATCACGTACAATTGATACAGTGTGGGAATGTTGGTAGCTCTATCACGTACAATTTATACAGTGTGGGAAAGTTGGTACCTCCATCACGTACAATTTATACAGTATGGGAAAGTTGATAGCTCAATCACTTACAATTTATACAGTGTGGGAAAGTTGATAGCTCTATCACGTACAAATTATTCAGTGTTGGAAAGTTGGTAGCTCTATCACGTACAATTTATACAGAGTGGGAAAATTGGTAGCTCTATCACGTACAATTTATACAGTGTGGGAAAGTTGGTAGCTCTATCTCGTACAATTTATACATTGTAGGATAGTTGGTAGCTCTATCACATACAATTTATGAAGTGTGGGAAAGTTGGTAGCTCTATCACGTACAATCGATACAGTGTGGGAAATTTGGTAGCTCTCTCTCGTACAATTTATACATTGTGGGAAAGTTTGTAGCTCTATCACGTACAATTTGTGAAGTGTGGAAAAGTTGGTAGCTAAATCACGTAAAATTTATACAGTGTGGGAAAGTTTGTAGCTCTATCAAGTACAATTGATACAGTGTGGGAAAGTTGGTACCTCTATCACGTACAATTTATACAGTCTGGGAAAGTTGGTAGCTCAATCACATACAATTTATAGAGTGTGGGAAAGTTGGTAGCTCTATCACATACAATTTATACAGTGTGGGAAAGTTTTTAGCTCTATAACGTACAAATTATACAGTGTGGGAAAGTTGGTAGCTCTATCAAGTACAATTTATACAGTGTGGGAAAGTTGGTAGCTCTATCAAGTACAATTTATACAGTGTGGGAAAGTTGGTACCTCTATCACGTACAATTTATACAGTATGGGAAAGTTGATAGCTCAAACACATACAATTTATAAAGTGTGGGAAAGTTGATAGCTCTATCATGTACAAGTTATACAGTGTTGGAAAGTTGGTAACTCTATCACGTACAATTTATACAGAGTGGGAAAATTGGTAGCTCTATCACGTACAATTTATAGAGTGTGGGAAAGTTGGTAGCACTATCTCGTACAATTTATACATTGTAGGAAAGTATGTAGCTCTATCACATACAATTTATGCAGTGTGGAAAAGTTGGTAGCTCTATCACGTACAATTGATACAGTGTGGAAAAGTTGGTAGCTCCATCACGTAAAATTTATACAGTGTGGGAAAGTTGGTAGCTCTATCAAGTACAATTTATACAGTGTGGGAAAGTTGGTACCTCTATCACGTACAATTTATACAGTGTGGTAAAGTTGGTACCTCTATCACGTACAATTTATACAGTATGTATAAGTTGGTAGCTCAATCACATACAATTTATACAGTGTGGGAAAGTTGGTAGCTCTATCACGTACAATTTATACAGTGTGGGAAAGTTGGTACCTCTATCATGTACAATTTATGCAGTATGGGAAAGTTGGTATCTCAATCACCTACAATTTCTACAGTGTGGGAAAGTTGGTACCTCTATCACGTACAAATTATACAGTGTTGGAAATTTGGTAGCTCTATCACGTACAATTTATACAGTATGGGAAAGTTCGTAGCTTAATCACGTAAAATTTGTACAGTGTGGGAAAGTTGGTAGCTCTATCACGTACAATTTATACAGTGTGGAAAAGTTGGTAGTCCGATCATGTACAATTTATACAGTGTGGGAAAGTTGGTAGCTCTATCAAGTACAATTTATACAGTGTGGGGAAGTTGGTAGCTCTATCAAGTACAATTTATACAGTGTGGGAAAGTTGGTAGCTCTATCACGTACAATTTTAAAAGTGTGGGAAAGTTGTTAGCTCTATCACGTACAATTGATACAGTGTGGGAATGTTGTTAGCTCTATCTCGTACAATTTATGCATTGTGGGAAAGTTGGTAGCTCTATCACGTACAATTTATACAGTGTGGGAAAGTTGGTACCTCTATCACGTACAAATTATACAGTATGGGAAAGTTGATAGCTCAATCACATACAATTTATACAGTGTGGGAAAGTTGATAGCTCTATCACGTACAAATTATACAGTGTTGGAAAGTTGGTAGCTCTATCACGTACAATTTATACAGAGTGGGAAAATTGGTAGCTCTATCACGTACAATTTATACAGTGTGGGAAAGTTGGTAGCTCTATCTCGTACAATTTATACATTGTAGGAAAGTTGGTAGCTCTATCACATACAATTTATGCAGTGTGGGAAAGTTGGTAGCTCTATCACGTACAATCGATACAGTGTGGGAAAGTTGGTAGCTCTCTCTCGTACAATTTATACATTGTGGGAAAGTTGGTAGCTCTATCACGTACAATTTATGAAGTGTGGAAAAGTTGGTAGCTCCATCACGTAAAATTTATACAGTGTGGGAAAGTTGGTAGCTCTATCACGTACAATTTATACAGAGTGGGAAAATTGGTAGCTCTATCACGTACAATTTATACAGAGTGGGAAAATTGGTAGCTCTATCTCATACAATTTATACATTGTAGGATAGTTGGTAGCTCTATCACATACAATTTATGCAGTGTGGGAAAGTTGGTAGCTCTATCACGTACAATCGATAGAGTGTCTGAAAGTTGGTAGCTCTCTCTCGTACAATTTATACATTGTGGGAATGTTGTTAGCTCTATCACGTAGAATTTATGAAGTGTGGAAAAGTTGGTAGCACCATCACATAAAATTTATACAGTGTGGGAAAGTTGGTAGCTCTATCACGTACAATTTATACAGAGTGGGAAAATTGGTTGCTCTATCACGTACAAATTATACAGTGTAGGAAAGTTGGTAGCTCCATCACGTAAAATTTATACAGTGTGGGAAAGTTTGTAGCTCTATCAAGTACAATTTATACAGTGTGGGAAAGTTGGTACCTCTATCACGTACAATTTATACAGTATGGGAAAGTTGGTAGCTCAATCACATACAATTTATACAGTATGGGAAAGTTGCTAGGTCTATCACATACAATTTATACAGCGTGGGAAAGTTGGTAGCTCTATAACGTACAAATTATACAGTGTGGAAAAGTTGGTAGCTCTATCAAGTACAATTTATACAGTGTGGGAAAGTTGGTAGCTCTATCAAGTACAATTTATACAGTGTGGGAAAGTTGGTACCTCTATTACGTACAATTTATACAGTATGGGAAAGTTGATAGCTCAATCACATACAATTTATACAGTGTGGGAAAGTTGATAGCTCTATCATGTACAAATTATACAGTGTTGGAAAGTTGGTAGCTCTATCACGTACAATTTATACAGAGTGGGAAAATTGGTAGCTCTATCACGTACAATTTATACAGTGTGGGAAAGTTGGTAGCTCTATCACGTTCAATTTATACAGTGTGGGAAAATTGGTACATCTATCACGTACAATTTATACTGTATGGGAAAGTTGATAGCTCAATCACATACAATTTATACAGTGTGGGAAAGTTGATAGCTCTATCACGTACAAATTATACAGTGTTGGAAAGTTGGTAGCTCTATCACGTACAATTTATACAGAGTGGGAAAATTGGTAGCTGTATCACGTACAATTTATACAGTGTGGGAAAGTTGGTAGCTCTATCTCGTACAATTTATACATTGTAGGAAAGTTGGTAGCTCTAACGTACAATTTATAGGGTGTGGGAAATTTGGTAGCACTATCACGTACAATTGATACAGTGTGGGAAAGTTGGTAGCTATATCACGTACAAATTATACAGTATTGGAAAGTTGGTAGCTCAATCATGTACAATTTATACAGTGTGTGAAAGTTGGTAGCTCTATCACGTACAATTTATACAGTGTGGAAAAGTTTGTAGTCCAATCATGTACAGTTTATACAGTGTGGGAAAGTTGGTAGCTCTATCACATACAATTTATACAGTGTGGGAAAGTTGGTAGCTCTATCATACAATTTATAGAGTGTGGGATAGTTGGTAGCTCTATCAAGTACAATTGATACAGTGTGGGAAAGTTGGTACCTCTATCACGTACAATTTAAAAAGTGTGGAAAAGTTGGTAGGTCTATCACGTACAATTTAAAAAGTGTGGGAAAGTTGGTAGGTGTATCATGTTCAATTTATACAGTGTGGGAAAAGTGGTAGCTCTATCACTTGCAATTTATACAGTCTGGGAAAGTTGGTAGCTCTATCAAGTAAAATTTATGCAGTGTGGGAAGGTTGGTAGCTCTATCACGTACAATTAATACAGTGTGGGAAAGTTGGTAGCTCTATCGTACAATTTATAGAGTGTGGGAAATTTGGTAGCTCTATCACGTATAATTGATACAGCGTGGGAAAGTTGGTTGCTCTATCACGTACAAATTATACAGTATGGGAAAGTTGGTAGCTCAATCATGTACAATTTATATAGTGTGTGAAAGTTGGTAGCTCTATCACGTACAATTTATAGTGTGGAAAAGTTTGTAGTCCAATCATGTACAATTTATACAGTGTGGGAAAGTTGGTAGCTCTATCATGTACAATTTATACAGTATGGGAAAGTTGGTAGCTCAATCAGGTACAATTTATACAGTGTGCGAAAGTTGGTAGCTCTATCACGTACAATTTATACAGTGTTGGAAAGTTGGTACCTCTATCACGTACAATTTATACAGTATGGGAAAGTTGGTAGCTCAATCACATACAATTCATACAGTGTGGGAAAGTTGGTAGCTCTATCACGTACAATTTATACAGTGTGGGAAAGTTGGTACCTCTATTATGTACAATTTATGCAGTATGGGAAAGTTGGTAGCTCAATCATGTACAATTTCTACAGTGTGGGAAAGTTGGTAGCTCTATCAGTCCAAATTATACAGTGTTGGAAAATTGGTAGCTCTATTACGTACAATTTATACAGTATGGGAAAGTTGGTAGCTCTATCACGTACAATTTATACAGTGTGGTAGAGTTGGTAGCTCTATCAAGTACAATTTATACAGTGTGGGGAAGTTGGTAGCTCTATCAAGTACAATTTATACAGTGTGGGAAAGTTGGTAGCTCCATCACGTACAATTGTAAAAGTGTGGGAAAGTTGTTAGCTCTATCACGTACAATTGATACAGTGTGGGAAAGTTGGTAGCTCTATTACGTAGAAATTATACAGTATGGGAAAGTTGGTAGCTCAATCATGTACAATTTATATAGTGTGTGAAAGTTGGTAGCTCTATCACGTACAATTTATACAGTGTGGAAATGTTTGTAGTCCAATCATGTACAATTTATACAGTGTGAGAAAGTTGATAGCTCTATCACGTACAATTTATACAGTATGGGAAAGTTGGTAGCTCAATCAGGTACAATTTATACAGTGTCCGAAAGTTGGTAGCTCTATCACGTACATTTTATAAAGTGTGGGAAATTTGGTACCTCTATCACGTACAATTTATACAGTATGGGAAAGTTGGTAGCTCCATCACGTACAATTTATACAGTGTGGGAAATTTGGTAGCTCTATCACGTACAATTTATACAGTGTGGGAAAGTTGGTACCTCTATCATGTACAATTTATGCAGTATGGGAAAGTTGGTAGCTCAATCACGTACAATTTCTACAGTGTGGGAAAGTTGGTAGCTCTATCACGTACATATTATACAGTGTAGGAAAGTTGGTAGCTCTATCACGTTCAATTTGTACAGTGTGGGAAAATTGGTAGCTCTATCACGTGCAATTTATACAGTCTGGGAAAGATGGTAGCTCTATCACGTAAAATTTATGCAGTGTAGGAAAGTTGGTAGCTCTATCACGTACAATTTATACAGAGTGGGAAAATTGGTAGCTCTATCACGTACAATTTATACAGTGTGGGAAAGTTGGTAGCTCTATCTCGTACAATTTATACATTGTAGGAAAGTTGGTAGCTCTATCACATACAATTTATGCAGTGTGGGAAAGTTGGTAGCTCTATCACGTACAATCGATACAGTGTGGGAAAGTTGGTAGCTCTCTCTCGTACAATTTATACATTGTGGGAAAGTTGGTAGCTCTATCACGTACAATTTATGAAGTGTGGAAAAGTTGGTAGCTCCATCACGTAAAATTTATACAGTGTGGGAAAGTTGGTAGCTCTATCACGTACAATTTATACAGAGTGGGAAAATTGGTAGCTCTATCACGTACAATTTATACAGAGTGGGAAAGTTGGTAGCTCTATCACGTACAATTCATACAGTGTGGGAAAGTTGGGAGCTCTATCAAGTACAATTAATACATTGTGGGAAAGTTGGCAGCTCTATCAAGTACAATTTATACAGTGTGGGAAAGTTGGTAGCTCTATCACGTACAATTTATACAGTGTGGAAAAGTTGGTAGTCCGATCATGTACAATTTATACAGTGTGGGAAAGTTGGTAGCTCTATCAAGTACAATTTATACAGTGTGGGGAAGTTGGTAGCTCTATCAAGTACATTTATACAGTGTGGGAAAGTTGGTAGCTCTATCACGTACAATTTTAAAAGTGTGGGAAAGTTGTTAGCTCTATCACGTACAATTGATACAGTGTGGGAATGTTGTTAGCTCTATCTCGTACAATTTATACATTGTGGGAAAGTTGGTAGCTCTATCACCTACAATTTATACAGTGTGGGAAAGTTGGTACCTCTATCACGTACAATTTATACAGTATGGGAAAGTTGATAGCTCAATCACATACAATTTATACAGTGTGGGAAAGTTGATAGCTCTATCACGTACAAATTATACAGTGTTGGAAAGTTGGTAGCTCTATCACGTACAATTTATACAGAGTGGGAAAATTGGTAGCTCTATCACGTACAATTTATACAGTGTGGGAAAGTTGGTAGCTCTATCTCGTAGAATTTATACATTGTAGGAAAGTTGGTAGCTCTATCACATACAATTTATGCAGTGTGGGAAAGTTGGTACCACTATCACGTACAATCGATACAGTGTGGGAAAGTTGGTAGCTCTCTCTCGTACAATTTATACATTGTGGGAAAGTTGGTAGCTCTATCACGTACAATTTATGAAGTGTGGAAAAGTTGGTAGCTCCATCACGTAAAATTTATACAGTGTGGGAAAGTTGGTAGCTCTATCACGTACAATTTATACAGAGTGGGAAAATTGGTAGCCCTATCACGTACAATTTATACAGAGTGGGAAAATTGGTAGCTCTATCTCGTCCAATTTAACATTGTAGGATAGTTGGTAGCTCTATCACATACAATTTATGCAGTGTGGGAAAGTTGGTAGCTCTATCACGTACAATCGATACAGCGTGGGAAAGTTGGTAGCACTCTCTCGTACAATTTATACATTGTGGGAAAGTTGGTAGCTCTATCACGTACAATTTATGAAGTGTGGAAAAGTTGGTAGCTCCATCATGTAAAATTTATACAGTGTGGGAAAGTTGGTAGCTCTATCACGTACAATTTATACAGAGTGGGAAAATTGGTAGCTCTATCACGTACAAATTATACAGTGTAGGAAAGTTGGTAGCTCCATCCCGTAAAATTTATACAGTGTGGGAAAGTTTGTAGCTCTATCAAGTACAATTTATACAGTGTGGGAAAGTTGGTACCTCTATCACGTACAATTTATACAGTATGGGAAAGTTGGTAGCTCAATCACATACAATTTATACAGTATGGGAGAGTTGCTAGGTCTATCACATACAATTTATACAGTGTGGGAAAGTTGGTAGCTCTATAACGTACAAATTATACAGTGTGGAAAAGTTGGTAGCTGTATCAAGTACAATTTATACAGTGTGGGAAAGTTGGTAGCTCAATCAAATACAATTTATAGTGTGGAAAAGTTTGTAGTCCAATCATGTACAATTTATACAGTGTGGGAAAGTTGGTAGCTCTATCATGTACAATTTATACAGTATGGGAAAGTTGGTAGCTCAATCAGGTACAATTTATACAGTGTGCGAAAGTTGGTAGCTCTATCACGTACAATTTATACAGTGTGGGAAAGTTGTTACCTCTATCACGTACAATTTATACAGTATGGTAAAGTTGGTAGCTCAATCACATACAATTTATACAGTGTGGGAAAGTTGGTAGCTCTATCACGTACAATTTATACAGTGTGGGAAAGTTGGTACCTCTATTATGTACAATTTATGCAGTATGGGAAAGTTGTTAGCTCAATCACGTACAATTTATACAGTGTGGGAAAGTTGATAGCTCTATCATGTACAAATTATACAGTGTTGGAAAGTTGGTAGCTCTATCACGTACAAATTATACAGTATTGGAAAGTTGGTAGCTCAATCATGTACAATTTATACAGTGTGTGAAAGTTGGTAGCTCTATCACGTACAATTTATACATTGTACGAAAGTTGGTAGCTCTATCACATACAATTTATGCAGTGTGGGAAAGTTGGTACCTCTATCACGTTCAATTTATACAGTGTGGGAAAGTTGGTAGCTCTATCACGTACAATTTATACAGTGTGGGAAAGTTGGTACCTCTATTATGTACAATTTATGCAGTATGGGAAAGTTGGTAGCTCAATCATGTACAATTTCTACAGTGTGGGAAAGTTGGTAGCTCTATCAGTCCAAATTATACAGTGTTGGAAAATTGGTAGGTCTATTACGTACAATTAATACAGTGTGGGAAAGTTGGTAGCTGTATCATACAATTTATAGAGTGTGGGAAATTTGGTAGCTCTATCACGTATAATTGATACAGCGTGGGAAAGTTGGTTGCTCTATCACGTACAAATTATACAGTATGGGAAAGTTGGTAGCTCAATCATGTACAATTTATATAGTGTGTGAAAGTTGGTAGCTCTATCACGTACAATTTATAGTGTGGAAAAGTTTGTAGTCCAATCATGTACAATTTATACAGTGTGGGAAAGTTGGTAGCTCTATCATGTACAATTTATACAGTATGGGAAAGTTGGTAGCTCAATCAGGTACAATTTATACAGTGTGCGAAAGTTGGTAGCTCTATCACGTACAATTTATACAGTGTGGAAAAGTTGGTAGGTCTATCACGTACAATTTAAAAAGTGTGGGAAAGTTGGTAGGTCTACCACGTACAATTTATACAGTGTGGGAAAAGTGGTAGCTCTATCACTTGCAATTTATACAGTCTGGGAAAGATTGGTAGCTCTATCAAGTAAAATTTATGCAGTGTGGGAAGGTTGGTAGCTCTATCACGTACAATTAATACAGTGTGGGAAAGTTGGTAGCTCTATCGTACAATTTATAGAGTGTGGGAAATTTGGTAGCACTATCACATATAATTGATACAGCGTGGGAAAGTTGGTTGCTCTATCACGTACAAATTATACAGTATGGGAAAGTTGGTAGCTCAATCATGTACAATTTATATAGTGTGTGAAAGTTGGTAGCTCTATCACGTACAATTTATAGTGTGGAAAAGTTTGTAGTCCAATCATGTACAATTTATACAGTGTGGGAAAGTTGGTAGCTCTATCATGTACAATTTATACAGTATGGGAAAGTTGGTAGCTCAATCAGGTACAATTTATACAGTGTGCGAAAGTTGGTAGCTCTATCACGTACCATTTATACAGTGTGGGAAAGTTGGTACCTCTATCACGTACAATTTATACAGTATGGGAAAGTTGGTAGCTCAATCACATACAATTTATACAGTGTGGGAAAGTTGGTAGCTCTATCACGTACAATTTATACAGTGTGGGAAAGTTGGTACCTCTATTATGTACAATTTATGCAGTATGGAAAAGTTGGTAGCTCAATCATGTACAATTTCTACAGTGTGGGAAAGTTGGTAGCTCTATCAGTCCAAATTATACAGTGTTGGAAAATTGGTAGCTCTATTACGTACAATTTATACAGTATGGGAAAGTTGGTAGCTCTATCACGTACAATTTATACAGTGTGGAAAAGTTGATAGTCCGATCATGTACAATTTATACAGTGTGGGAGAGTTGGTAGCTCTATCAAGTACAATTTATACAGTGTGGGGAAGTTGGTAGCTCTATCAAGTACAATTTATACAGTGTGGGAAAGTTGGTAGCTCCATCACGTACAATTGTAAAAGTGTGGGAAAGTTGTTAGCTCTATCACGTACAATTGATACAGTGTGGGAATGTTGGTAGCTCTATCACGTACAATTTATACAGTGTGGGAAAGTTGGTACCTCTATCACGTACAATTTATACAGTGTTGGAAAGTTGGTAGCTCTATCACGTACAATTTATACAGAGTGGGAAAATTGGTAGCTCTATCACGTACAATTTATACAGTGTGGGAAAGTTGGTAGCTCTATCTCGTACAATTTATACATTGTAGGATAGTTGGTAGCTCTATCACATACAATTTATGCAGTGTAGGAAAGTTGGTAGCACTATCACGTACAATCGATACAGTGTGGGAAATTTGGTAGCTCTCTCTCGTACAATTTATACATTGTGGGAAAGTTTGTAGCTCTATCACGTACAATTTGTGAAGTGTGGAAAAGTTGGTAGCTAAATCACGTAAAATTTATACAGTGTGGGAAAGTTTGTAGCTCTATCAAGTACAATTGATACAGTGTGGGAAAGTTGGTACCTCTATCACGTACAATTTATACAGTCTGGGAAAGTTGGTAGCTCAATCACATACAATTTATAGAGTGTGGGAAAGTTGGTAGCTCTATCACATACAATTTATACAGTGTGGGAAAGTTTTTAGCTCTATAACGTACAAATTATACAGTGCGGGAAAGTTGGTAGCTCTATCAAGTACAATTTATACAGTGTGGGAAAGTTGGTAGCTCTATCAAGTACAATTTATACAGTGTGGGAAAGTTGGTACCTCTATCACGTACAATTTATACAGTATGGGAAAGTTGATAGCTCAAACACATACAATTTATAAAGTGTGGGAAAGTTGATAGCTCTATCATGTACAAGTTATACAGTGTTGGAAAGTTGGAAACTCTATCACGTACAATTTATACAGAGTGGGAAAATTGGTAGCTCTATCACGTACAATTTATAGAGTGTGGGAAAGTTTGTAGCACTATCTCGTACAATTTATACATTGTAGGAAAGTATGTAGCTCTATCACATACAATTTATGCAGTGTGGAAAAGTTGGTAGCTCTATCACGTACAATTGATACAGTGTGGAAAAGTTGGTAGCTCCATCACGTAAAATTTATACAGTGTGGGAAAGTTGGTAGCTCTATCAAGTACAATTTATACAGTGTGGGAAAGTTGGTACTTCTATCACGTACAATTTATACAGTGTGGTAAAGTTGGTACCTCTATCACGTACAATTTATACAGTATGTGAAAGTTGGTAGCTCAATCACATACAATTTATACAGTGTGGGAAAGTTGGTAGCTCTATCACGTACAATTTATACAGTGTGGGAAAGTTGGTACCTCTATCATGTACAATTTATGCAGTATGGGAAAGTTGGTAGCTCTATCACGTACAAATTATACAGTGTTGGAAATTTGGTAGCTCTATCACGTACAATTTATACAGTATGGGAAAGTTCGTAGCTTAATCACGTAAAATTTGTACAGTGTGGGAAAGTTGGTAGCTCTATCACGTACAATTTATACAGTGTGGAAAAGTTGGTAGTCCGATCATGTACAATTTATACAGTGTGGGAAAGTTGGTAGCTCTATCAAGTACAATTTATACAGTGTGGGGAAGTTGGTAGCTCTATCAAGTACAATTTATACAATGTTGGAAAGTTGGTAGCTCTATCACGTACAATTTTAAAAGTGTGGGAAAGTTGTTAGCTCTATCACGTACAATTGATACAGTGTGGGAATGTTGTTAGCTCTATCTCGTACAATTTATACATTGTGGGAAAGTTGGTAGCTCTATCACGTACAATTTATACAGTGTGGGAAAGTTGGTACCTCTATCACGTACAAATTATACAGTATGGGAAAGTTGATAGCTCAATCACATACAATTTATACAGTGTGGGAAAGTTGATAGCTCTATCACGTACAAATTATACAGTGTTGGAAAGTTGGTAGCTCTATCACGTACAATTTATACAGATTGGGAAAATTGGTAGCTCTATCACGTACAATTTATACAGTGTGGGAATGTTGGTAGCTCTATCTCGTACAATTTATACATTGTAGGAAAGTTGGTAGCTCTATCACATACAATTTATGCAGTGTGGGAAAGTTGGTAGCTCTATCACGTACAATCGATACAGTGTGGGAAAGTTGGTAGCTCTCTCTCGTACAATTTATACATTGTGGGAAAGTTGGTAGCTCTATCACGTACAATTTATGAAGTGTGGAAAAGTTGGTAGCTCCATCACGTAAAATTTATACAGTGTGGGAAAGTTGGTAGCTCTATCACGTACAATTTATACAGAGTGGGAAAATTGGTAGCTCTATCACGTACAATTTATACAGAGTGGGAAAATTTGTAGCTCTATCTCGTACAATTTATACATTGTAGGATAGTTGGTAGCTCTATCACATACAATTTATGCAGTGTGGGAAAGTTGGTAGCTCTATCACGTCCAATCGATAGAGTGTCTGAAAGTTGGTAGCTCTCTCTTGTACAATTTATACATTGTGGGAATGTTGTTAGCTCTATCACGTAGAATTTATGAAGTGTGGAAAAGTTGGTAGCTCCATCACATAAAATTTATACAGTGTGGGAAAGTTGGTAGCTCTATCACGTACAATTTATACAGAGTGGGAAAATTGGTAGCTCTATCACGTACAAATTATACAGTGTAGGAAAGTTGGTAGCTCCATCACGTAAAATTTATACAGTGTGGGAAAGTTTGTAGCTCTATCAAGTACAATTTATACAGTGTGGGAAAGTTGGTACCTCTATCACGTACAATTTATACAGTATGGGAAAGTTGGTAGCTCAATCACATACAATTTATACAGTATGGGAAAGTTGCTAGGTCTATCACATACAATTTATACAGTGTGGGAAAGTTGGTAGCTCTATAACGTACAAATTATACAGTGTGGAAAAGTTGGTAGCTCTATCAAGTACAAATTATACAGTGTGGGAAAGTTGGTAGCTCTATCAAGTACAATTTATACAGTGTGGGAAAGTTGGTACCTCTATTACGTACAATTTATACAGTATGGGAAAGTTGATAGCTCAATCACATACAATTTATACAGTGTGGGAAAGTTGGTAGCTCTATCACGTACAATTTATACAGAGTGGGAAAATTGGTAGCTCTATCACGTACAATTTATACAGTGTGGGAAAGTTGGTAGCTCTATCACGTTCAATTTATACAGTGTGGGAAAATTGGTACATCTATCATGTACAATTTATACTGTATGGGAAAGTTGATAGCTCAATCACATACAATTTATACAGTGTGGGAAAGTTGATAGCTCTATCACGTACAAATTATACAGTGTTGGAAAGTTGGTAGCTCTATCACGTACAATTTATACGGAGTGGGAAAATTGGTAGCTGTATCACGTACAATTTATACAGTGTGGGAAAGTTGGTAGCTCTATCTCGTACAATTTATACATTGTAGGAAAGTTGGTAGCTCTAACGTACAATTTATAGGGTGTGGGAAATTTGGTAGCACTATCACGTACAATTGATACAGTGTGGGAAAGTTGGTAGCTCTATCACGTACAAATTATACAGTATTGGAAAGTTGGTAGCTCAATCATGTACAATTTATACAGTGTGTGAAAGTTGGTAGCTCTATCACGTACAATTTATACAGTGTGGAAAAGTTTGTAGTCCAATCATGTACAGTTTATACAGTGTGGGAAAGTTGGTAGCTCTATCACGTACAATTTATACAGTGTGGGAAAGTTGGTAGCTCTATCATACAATTTATAGAGTGTGGGATAGTTGGTAGCTCTATCAAGTACAATTGATACAGTGTGGGAAAGTTTGTACCTCTATCACGTACAATTTAAAAAGTGTGGAAAAGTTGGTAGGTCTATCACGTACAATTTAAAAAGTGTGGGAAAGTTGGTAGGTGTATCATGTTCAATTTATACAGTGTGGGAAAAGTGGTAGCTCTATCACTTGCAATTTATACAGTCTGGGAAAGTTGGTAGCTCTATCAAGTAAAATTTATGCAGTGTGGGAAGGTTGGTAGCTCTATCACGTACAATTAATACAGTGTGGGAAAGTTGGTAGCTCTATCGTACAATTTATAGAGTGTGGGAAATTTGGTAGCTCTATCACGTATAATTGATACAGTATGGGAAAGTTGGTAGCTCAATCATGTACAATTTATATAGTGTGTGAAAGTTGGTAGCTCTATCACGTACAATTTATAGTGTGGAAAAGTTTGTAGTCCAATCATGTACAATTTATACAGTGTGGGAAAGTTGGTAGCTCTATCATGTACAATTTATACAGTATGGGAAAGTTGGTAGCTCAATCAGGTACAATTTATACAGTGTGCGAAAGTTGGTAGCTCTATCACGTACAATTTATACAGTGTTGGAAAGTTGGTACCTCTATCACGTACAATTTATACAGTATGGGAAAGTTGGTAGCTCAATCACATACAATTTATACAGTGTGGGAAAGTTGGTAGCTCTATCACGTACAATTTATACAGTGTGGGAAAGTTGGTACCTCTATTATGTACAATTTATGCAGTATGGGAAAGTTGGTAGCTCAATCATGTACAATTTCTACAGTGTGGGAAAGTTGGTAGCTCTATCAGTCCAAATTATACAGTGTTGGAAAATTGGTAGCTCTATTACGTACAATTTATACAGTATGGGAAAGTTGGTAGCTCTATCACGTACAATTTATACAGTGTGGTAGAGTTGGTAGCTCTATCAAGTACAATTTATACAGTGTGGGGAAGTTGGTAGCTCTATCAAGTACAATTTATAGAGTGTGGGAAAGTTGGTAGCTCCATCACGTACAATTGTAAAAGTCTGGGAAAGTTGTTAGCTCTATCACGTACAATTGATAATTTGTGGGAAAGTTGGTAGCTCTATCACGTAGAAATTATACAGTATGGGAAAGTTGGTAGCTCAATCATGTACAATTTATATAGTGTGTGAAAGTTGGTAGCTCTATCACGTACAATTTATACAGTGTGGAAATGTTTGTAGTCCAATCATGTACAATTTATACAGTGTGAGAAAGTTGATAGCTCTATCACGTACAATTTATACAGTATGGGAAAGTTGGTAGCTCAATCAGGTACAATTTATACAGTGTCCGAAAGTTGGTAGCTCTATCACGTACATTTTATAAAGTGTGGGAAATTTGGTACCTCTATCACGTACAATTTATACAGTATGGGAAAGTTGGTAGCTCCATCACGTACAATTTATACAGTGTGGGAAAGTTGGTAGCTCTATCACGTACAATTTATACAGTGTGGGAAAGTTGGTACCTCTATCATGTACAATTTATGCAGTATGGGAAAGTTGGTAGCTCAATCACGTACAATTTCTACAGTGTGGGAAAGTTGGTAGCTCTATCACGTACAAATTATACAGTGTAGGAAAGTTGGTAGCTCTATCACGTTCAATTTATACAGTGTGGGAAAATTGGTAGCTCTATCACGTGCAATTTATACAGTCTGGGAAAGTTGGTAGCTCTATCACGTAAAATTTATGCAGTGTGGGAAGGTTGGTAGCTCTATCACGTACAATTAATACAGTGTGGGAAAGTTGGTAGCTCTATCGTACAATTTATAGGGTGTGGGAAATTTGGTAGCACTATCACGTACAATTGATACAGTGTGGGAAAGTTGGTAGCTCTATCACGTACAAATTATACAGTATTGGAAAGTTGGTAGCTCAATCATGTACAATTTATACAGTGTGTGAAAGTTGGTAGCTCTATCACGTACAATTTATACAGTGTGGAAAAGTTTGTAGTCCAATCATGTACAGTTTATACAGTGTGGGAAAGTTGGTAGCTCTATCACGTACAATTTATACAGTGTGGGAAAGTTGGTAGCTCTATCATACAATTTATAGAGTGTGGGATAGTTGGTAGCTCTATCAAGTACAATTGATACAGTGTGGGAAAGTTGGTAGCTCTATCACGTACAATTTAAAAAGTGTGGAAAAGTCGGTAGGTCTATCACGTACAATTTAAAAATTGTGGGAAAGTTGGTAGGTCTATCACGTTCAATTTATACAGTGTGGGAAAAGTGGTAGCTCTATCACTTGCAATTTATACAGTGTGGGAAAGTTGGTAGCTCTATGAAGTAAAATTTATGCAGTGTGGGAAGGTTGGTAGCTCTATCACGTACAATTAATACAGTGTGGGAAAGTTGGTAGCTCTATCGTACAATTTATAGAGTGTGGGAAATTTGGTAGCTCTATCACGTATAATTGATACAGCGTGGGAAAGTTGGTTGCTCTATCACGTACAAATTATACAGTATGGGAAAGTTGGTAGCTCAATCATGTACAATTTATATAGTGTGTGAAAGTTGGTAGCTCTATCACGTACAATTTATAGTGTGGAAAAGTTTGTAGTCCAATCATGTACAATTTATACAGTGTGGGAAAGTTGGTAGCTCTATCATGTACAATTTATACAGTATGGGAAAGTTGGTAGCTCAATCAGGTACAATTTATACAGTGTGCGAAAGTTGGTAGCTCTATCACGTACAATTTATACAGTGTGGGAAAGTTGGTACCTCTATCACGTACAATTTATACAGTATGGGAAAGTTGGTAGCTCAATCACATACAATTTATACAGTGTGGGAAAGTTGGTAGCTCTATCACGTACAATTTATACAGTGTGGGAAAGTTGGTACCTCTATTATGTACAATTTATGCAGTATGGGAAAGTTGGTAGCTCAATCATATACAATTTCTACAGTATGGGAAAGTTGGTAGCTCTATCAGTCCAAATTATACAGTGTTGGAAAATTGGTAGCTCTATTACATACAATTTATACAGTATGGGAAAGTTGGTAGCTCTATCACGTACATTTTATACAGTGTGGAAAAGTTGGTAGTCCGATCATGTACAATTTATACAGTGTGGGAGAGTTGGTAGCTCTATCAAGTACAATTTATACAGTGTGGGGAAGTTGGTAGCTCTATCAAGTACAATTTATACCGTGTGGGAAAGTTGGTAGCTCCATCACGTACAATTGTAAAAGTGTGGGAAAGTTGTTAGCTCTATCACGTACAATTGATACAGTGTGGGAATGTTGGTAGCTCTATCACGTACAATTTATACAGTGTGGGAAAGTTGGTACCTCTATCACGTACAATTTATACAGTATGGGAAAGTTGATAGCTCAATCACTTACAATTTATACAGTGTGGGAAAGTTGATAGCTCTATCACGTACAAATTATACAGTGTTGGAAAGTTGGTAGCTCTATCACGTACAATTTATACAGAGTGGGAAAATTGGTAGCTCTATCACGTACAATTTATACAGTGTGGGAAAGTTGGTAGCTCTATCTCGTACAATTTATACATTGTAGGATAGTTGGTAGCTCTATCACATACAATTTATGCAGTGTGGGAAAGTTGGTAGTCTATCATGTACAATCGATACAGTGCGGGAAATTTGGTAGCTCTCTCTCGTACAATTTATACATTGTGGGAAAGTTTGTAGCTCTATCACGTACAATTTGTGAAGTGTGGAAAAGTTGGTAGCTAAATCACGTAAAATTTATACAGTGTGGGAAAGTTTGTAGCTCTATCAAGTACAATTGATACAGTGTGGGAAAGTTGGTACCTCTATCACGTACAATTTATACAGTATGGGAAAGTTCGTAGCTCAATCACATACAATTTATAGAGTGTGGGAAAGTTGGTTGCTCTATCACGTACAAATTATACAGTATGGGAAAGTTGGTAGCTCAATCATGTACAATTTATATAGTGTGTGAAAGTTGGTAGCTCTATCACGTACAATTTATAGTGTGGAAAAGTTTGTAGTCCAATCATGTACAATTTATACAGTGTGGGAAAGTTGGTAGCTCTATCATGTACAATTTATACAGTATGGGAAAGTTGGTAGCTCAATCAGGTACAATTTATACAGTGTGCGAAAGTTGGTAGCTCTATCACGTACAATTTATACAGTGTGGGAAAGTTGGTACCTCTATCACGTACAATTTATACAGTATGGGAAAGTTGGTAGCTCAATCACATACAATTTATACAGTGTGGGAAAGTTGGTAGCTCTATCACGTACAATTTATACAGTGTGGGAAAGTTGGTACCTCTATTATGTACAATTTATGCAGTATGGGAAAGTTGGTAGCTCAATCATATACAATTTCTACAGTATGGGAAAGTTGGTAGCTCTATCAGTCCAAATTATACAGTGTTGGAAAATTGGTAGCTCTATTACATACAATTTATACAGTATGGGAAAGTTGGTAGCTCTATCACGTACATTTTATACAGTGTGGAAAAGTTGGTAGTCCGATCATGTACAATTTATACAGTGTGGGAGAGTTGGTAGCTCTATCAAGTACAATTTATACAGTGTGGGGAAGTTGGTAGCTCTATCAAGTACAATTTATACCGTGTGGGAAAGTTGGTAGCTCCATCACGTACAATTGTAAAAGTGTCGGAAAGTTGTTAGCTCTATCACGTACAATTGATACAGTGTGGGAATGTTGGTAGCTCTATCACGTACAATTTATACAGTGTGGGAAAGTTGGTACCTCTATCACGTACAATTTATACAGTATGGGAAAGTTGATAGCTCAATCACTTACAATTTATACAGTGTGGGAAAGTTGATAGCTCTATCACGTACAAATTATACAGTGTTGGAAAGTTGGTAGCTCTATCACGTACAATTTATACAGAGTGGGAAAATTGGTAGCTCTATCACGTACAATTTATACAGTGTGGGAAAGTTGGTAGCTCTATCTCGTACAATTTATACATTGTAGGATAGTTGGTAGCTCTATCACATACAATTTATGCAGTGTGGGAAAGTTGGTAGTCTATCATGTACAATCGATACAGTGCGGGAAATTTGGTAGCTCTCTCTCGTACAATTTATACATTGTGGGAAAGTTTGTAGCTCTATCACGTACAATTTGTGAAGTGTGGAAAAGTTGGTAGCTAAATCACGTAAAATTTATACAGTGTGGGAAAGTTTGTAGCTCTATCAAGTACAATTGATACAGTGTGGGAAAGTTGGTACCTCTATCACGTACAATTTATACAGTATGGGAAAGTTCGTAGCTCAATCACATACAATTTATAGAGTGTGGGAAAGTTGGTAGCTCTATCACATACAATTTATACAGTGTGGGAAAGTTTTTAGCTCTATAACGTACAAATTATACAGTGTGGACAATTTGGTAGCTCTATCAAGTACAATTTATACAGTGTGGGAAAGTTGGTAGCTCTATCAAGTACAATTTATACAGTGTGGGAAAGTTGGTACCTCTATCACGTACAATTTATACAGTATGGGAAAGTTGATAGCTCAAACACATACAATTTATAAAGTGTGGAAAAGTTGATAGCTCTATCATGTAAAAATTATACAGTGTTGGAAAGTTGGTAGCTCTATCACGTACAATTTATACAGAGTGGGAAAATTGGTAGCTCTATCACGTACAATTTATAGAGTGTGGGAAAGTTGGTAGCACTATCTCGTACAATTTATACATTGTAGGAAAGTATGTAGCTCTATCACATACAATTTATGCAGTGTGGAAAATTTGGTAGCTCTATCACGTACAATCGATAGAGTGTGGGAAAGTTGGTAGCTCTCTCTTGTACAATTTATACATTGTGGGAAAGTTGGTAGCTCTATCACGTACAATTTATGAAGTGTGGAAAAGTTGGTAGCTCCATCACGTAAAATTTATACAGTGTGGGAAAGTTGGTAGCTCTATCACATACAATTTATACAGTGTGGGAAGGTTGGTAGCTCTATCACGTACAATTAATACAGAGTGGGAAAGTTGGTAGCTCTATCGTACAATTTATAGAGTGTGGGAAATTTGGTAGCACTATCACGTACAATTGATACAGTGTGGGAAAGTTGGTAGCTCTATCACGTACAAATTATACAGTATTGGAAAGTTGGTAGCTCAATCATGTACAATTTATACAGTGTGTGAAAGTTGGTAGCTCTATCAAGTACAATTTATACAGTGTGGAAAAGTTTGTAGTCCAATCATGTACAATTTATACAGTGTGGGAAAGTTGGTAGGTCTATCACGTTCAATTTATACAGTGTGGGAAAAGTGGTAGCTCTATCACTTACAATTTATACAGTCTGGGAAAGTTTGTAGCTCTATCAAGTAAAATTTATGCAGTGTGGGAAGGTTGGTAGCTCTATCACGTACAATTAATACAGTGTGGGAAAGTTGGGAGCTCTATCGTGCAATTTATAGAGTGTGGGAAATTTGGTAGCTCTATCACGTACAATTGATACAGTGTGGGAAAGTTGGTTGCTCTATCACGTACAAATTATACAGTATGGGAAAGTTGGTAGCTCAATCATGTACAATTTATATAGTGTGTGAAAGTTAGTAGCTCTATCACGTACAAATTATAGTGTGGAAAAGTTTGTAGTCCAATCATGTACAATTTATACAGTGTGGGAAAGTTGGTAGCTCTATCATGTACAATTTATACAGTATGGGAAAGTTGGTAGCTCAATCAGGTACAATTTATACAGTGTGCGAAAGTTGGTAGCTCTATCACGTACAATTTATACAGTGTGGGAAAGTTGGTACCTCTATCACGTACAATTTATACAGTATGGGAAAGTTGGTAGCTCAATCACTTACAATTTATACAGTGTGGGAAAGTTGGTAGCTCTATCACGTTCAATTTATACAGTGTGGGAAAGTTGTTACCTCTATCATGTACAATTTATGCAGTATGGGAAAGTTGGTAGCTCAATCATGTACAATTTCTACAGTGTGGGAAAGTTGGTAGCTCTATCAGTCCAAATTATACAGTGTTGGAAAATTGGTAGCTCTATTACGTACAATTTATACAGTATGGGAAAGTTGGTAGCTCTATCACGTACAATTTATACAGTATGGAAAAGTTGGTAGTCCGATCATGTACAATTTATACAGTGTGGGAAAGTTGGTAGCTCTATCAAGTACAATTTATACAGTGTGGGGAAGTTGGTAGCTCCATCACGTACAATTGTAAAAGTGTGGGAAAGTTGTTAGCTCTATCACGTACAATTGATACAGTGTGGGAATGTTGGTAGCTCTTTCTCGTACAATTTATACATTGTGGGAAAGTTGGTAGCTCTATCACGTACAATTTATACAGTGTGGGAAAGTTGGTACCTCTATCACGTACAATTTATACAGTATGGGAATGTTGATAGCTCAATCACTTACTTTTTATACAGTGTGGGAAAGTTGATAGCTCTATCACGTACAAATTATACAGTGCTGGAAAATTGGTAGCTCCATGACGTACAATTTATACAGAGTGGGAAAATTGGTAGCTCTATCACGTACAATTTATACAGTATGGGAAAGTTGGTAGCTCTATCTCGTACAATTTATACATTGTAGGATAGTTGGTAGCTCTATCACATACAATTTATGCAGTGTTGGAAAGTTGGTAGCTCTATCACGTACAATCGATACAGTGTGGGAAATTTGGTAGCTCTCTCTCGTACAATTTATACATTGTGGGAAAGTTTGTAGCTCTATCACGTACAATTTATGAAGTGTGGAAAAGTTGGTAGCTAAATCACGTAAAATTTATACAGTGTGGGAAAGTTTGTAGCTCTATCATGTACAATTGATGCAGAGTGGGAAAGTTGGTACCTCTATCACGTACAATTTATACAGTATGGGAAAGTTGGTAGCTCAATCACATACAATTTATAGAGTGTGGGAAAGTTGTTAGCTCTATAACGTACAAATTATACAGTGTGGGAAAGTTGGTACCTCTATCAAGTACAATTTATACAGTGTGGGAAAGTTGGTAGCTCTATCAAGTACAATTTATACAGTGTGGGAAAGTTGGTACCTCTATCACGTACAATTTATACAGTATGGGAAAGTTGATAGCTCAATCACATACAATTTATAAAGTGTGGGAAAGTTGATAGCTCTATCATGTACAAATTATACAGTGTTGGAAAGTTGGTAGCTCTATTACGTACAATTTATACACAGTGGGAAAATTGGTAGCTCTATCACGTACAATTTATAGAGTGTGGGAAAGTTGGTAGCACTATCTCGTACAATTTATACATTGTAGGAAAGTATGTAGCTCTATCACATACAATTTATGCAGTGTGGAAAAGTTTGTAGGTCTATCACGTACAATTGATACAGTGTGGAAAATTTGGTAGCTCCATCACGTAAAATTTATACAGTGTGGGAAAGATGGTAGCTCTATCACGTACAATTTATACAGTGTGGGAAAGTTGGTACCTCTATCACGTACAATTTATACAGTGTGGGAAAGTTGGTACCTCTATCACGTACAATTTATACAGTATGGGAAAGTTGGTAGCTCAATCACATACAATTTATACAGTGTGGGAAAGTTGGTAGCTCTATCACGTACAATTTATACAGTGTGGGAAAGTTGGTACCTCTATCATGTACAATTTATGCAGTATGGGAAAGTTGGTAGCTCAATCACCTACAATTTCTACAGTGTGGGAAAGTTGGTAGGTCTATCACGTACAAATTATACAGTGTTGGTAATTTGGTAGCTCTATCACGTACAATTTATACAGTATGGGAAAGTTGGTAGCTTAATCACGTAAAATTTATAAAGTGTGGGAAAGTTGGTAGCTCTATCACGTACAATTTATACAGTGTGGAAAAGTTGGTAGTCCGATCATGTACAATTTATACAGTGTGGGAAAGTTGGTAGCTCTATCAAGTACAATTTATACAGTGTTGGGAAGTTGGTAGCTCTATCAAGTACAATTTATACAGTGTGGGTAAGTTGGTAGCTCTATCACGTACAATTTTAAAAGTGTGGGAAAGTTGTTAGCTCTATCACGTACAATTGATGCAGTGTGGGAATGTTGTTAGCACTATCTCGTACAATTTATACATTGTGGGAAAGTTGGTAGCTCTATCACGTACAATTTATACAGTGTGGGAAAGTTGGTACCTCTATCACGTACAATTTATACAGTATGGGAAAGTTGATAGCTCAATCACATACAATTTATACAGTGTGGGAAAGTTGGTAGCTCTATCACGTACAAAATATACAGTTTTGGAAATTGGTAGCTCTATCACGTGCAATTTATACAGAGTGGGAAAATTGGTAGCTCTATCACGTACAATTTATACAGTGTGGGAAAGTTGGTAGCTCTATCTCGTACAATTTATACATTGTAGGAAAGTTGGTAGCTCTATCACATACAATTTATGCAGTGTGGGAAAGTTGGTAGCTCTATCACGTACAATCGATACAGTGTGGGAAAGTTGGTAGCTCTCTCTCATACAATTTATACATTGTGGGAAAGTTGGTAGCTCTATCACGTACAATTTATGAAGTGTGGAAAAGTTGGTAGCTCCAATACGTAAAATTTATACAGTGTGGGAAAGTTGGTAGCTCTATCAAGTACAATTTATACAGTGTGGGAAAGTTGGTACCTCTATCACGTACAATTTATACAGTGTTGGAAAGTTGGTAGCTCTATCACGTACAATTTATACAGAGTGGGAAAATTGGTAGCTCTATCACGTACAATTTATACAGTGTGGGAAAGTTGGTAGCTCTATCTCGTACAATTTATACATTGTAGGATAGTTGGTAGCTCTATCACATACAATTTATGCAGTGTGGGAAAGTTGGTAGTCTATCATGTACAATCGATACAGTGCGGGAAATTTGGTAGCTCTCTCTCGTACAATTTATACATTGTGGGAAAGTTTGTAGCTCTATCACGTACAATTTGTGAAGTGTGGAAAAGTTGGTAGCTAAATCACGTAAAATTTATACAGTGTGGGAAAGTTTGTAGCTCTATCAAGTACAATTGATACAGTGTGGGAAAGTTGGTACCTCTATCACGTACAATTTATACAGTATGGGAAAGTTCGTAGCTCAATCACATACAATTTATAGAGTGTGGGAAAGTTGGTTGCTCTATCACGTACAAATTATACAGTATGGGAAAGTTGGTAGCTCAATCATGTACAATTTATATAGTGTGTGAAAGTTGGTAGCTCTATCACGTACAATTTATAGTGTGGAAAAGTTTGTAGTCCAATCATGTACAATTTATACAGTGTGGGAAAGTTGGTAGCTCTATCATGTACAATTTATACAGTATGGGAAAGTTGGTAGCTCAATCAGGTACAATTTATACAGTGTGCGAAAGTTGGTAGCTCTATCACGTACAATTTATACAGTGTGGGAAAGTTGGTACCTCTATCACGTACAATTTATACAGTATGGGAAAGTTGGTAGCTCAATCACATACAATTTATACAGTGTGGGAAAGTTGGTAGCTCTATCACGTACAATTTATACAGTGTGGGAAAGTTGGTACCTCTATTATGTACAATTTATGCAGTATGGGAAAGTTGGTAGCTCAATCATATACAATTTCTACAGTATGGGAAAGTTGGTAGCTCTATCAGTCCAAATTATACAGTGTTGGAAAATTGGTAGCTCTATTACATACAATTTATACAGTATGGGAAAGTTGGTAGCTCTATCACGTACATTTTATACAGTGTGGAAAAGTTGGTAGTCCGATCATGTACAATTTATACAGTGTGGGAGAGTTGGTAGCTCTATCAAGTACAATTTATACAGTGTGGGGAAGTTGGTAGCTCTATCAAGTACAATTTATACCGTGTGGGAAAGTTGGTAGCTCCATCACGTACAATTGTAAAAGTGTCGGAAAGTTGTTAGCTCTATCACGTACAATTGATACAGTGTGGGAATGTTGGTAGCTCTATCACGTACAATTTATACAGTGTGGGAAAGTTGGTACCTCTATCACGTACAATTTATACAGTATGGGAAAGTTGATAGCTCAATCACTTACAATTTATACAGTGTGGGAAAGTTGATAGCTCTATCACGTACAAATTATACAGTGTTGGAAAGTTGGTAGCTCTATCACGTACAATTTATACAGAGTGGGAAAATTGGTAGCTCTATCACGTACAATTTATACAGTGTGGGAAAGTTGGTAGCTCTATCTCGTACAATTTATACATTGTAGGATAGTTGGTAGCTCTATCACATACAATTTATGCAGTGTGGGAAAGTTGGTAGTCTATCATGTACAATCGATACAGTGCGGGAAATTTGGTAGCTCTCTCTCATACAATTTATACATTGTGGGAAAGTTTGTAGCTCTATCACGTACAATTTGTGAAGTGTGGAAAAGTTGGTAGCTAAATCACGTAAAATTTATACAGTGTGGGAAAGTTTGTAGCTCTATCAAGTACAATTGATACAGTGTGGGAAAGTTGGTACCTCTATCACGTACAATTTATACAGTATGGGAAAGTTCGTAGCTCAATCACATACAATTTATAGAGTGTGGGAAAGTTGGTAGCTCTATCACATACAATTTATACAGTGTGGGAAAGTTTTTAGCTCTATAACGTACAAATTATACAGTGTGGACAATTTGGTAGCTCTATCAAGTACAATTTATACAGTGTGGGAAAGTTGGTAGCTCTATCAAGTACAATTTATACAGTGTGGGAAAGTTGGTACCTCTATCACGTACAATTTATACAGTATGGGAAAGTTGATAGCTCAAACACATACAATTTATAAAGTGTGGAAAAGTTGATAGCTCTATCATGTAAAAATTATACAGTGTTGGAAAGTTGGTAGCTCTATCACGTACAATTTATACAGAGTGGGAAAATTGGTAGCTCTATCACGTACAATTTATAGAGTGTGGGAAAGTTGGTAGCACTATCTCGTACAATTTATACATTGTAGGAAAGTATGTAGCTCTATCACATACAATTTATGCAGTGTGGAAAATTTGGTAGCTCTATCACGTACAATCGATAGAGTGTGGGAAAGTTGGTAGCTCTCTCTTGTACAATTTATACATTGTGGGAAAGTTGGTAGCTCTATCACGTACAATTTATGAAGTGTGGAAAAGTTGGTAGCTCCATCACGTAAAATTTATACAGTGTGGGAAAGTTGGTAGCTCTATCACATACAATTTATACAGTGTGGGAAGGTTGGTAGCTCTATCACGTACAATTAATACAGAGTGGGAAAGTTGGTAGCTCTATCGTACAATTTATAGAGTGTGGGAAATTTGGTAGCACTATCACGTACAATTGATACAGTGTGGGAAAGTTGGTAGCTCTATCACGTACAAATTATACAGTATTGGAAAGTTGGTAGCTCAATCATGTACAATTTATACAGTGTGTGAAAGTTGGTAGCTCTATCAAGTACAATTTATACAGTGTGGAAAAGTTTGTAGTCCAATCATGTACAATTTATACAGTGTGGGAAAGTTGGTAGGTCTATCACGTTCAATTTATACAGTGTGGGAAAAGTGGTAGCTCTATCACTTACAATTTATACAGTCTGGGAAAGTTGGTAGCTCTATCAAGTAAAATTTATGCAGTGTGGGAAGGTTGGTAGCTCTATCACGTACAATTAATACAGTGTGGGAAAGTTGGGAGCTCTATCGTGCAATTTATAGAGTGTGGGAAATTTGGTAGCTCTATCACGTACAATTGATACAGTGTGGGAAAGTTGGTTGCTCTATCACGTACAAATTATACAGTATGGGAAAGTTGGTAGCTCAATCATGTACAATTTATATAGTGTGTGAAAGTTAGTAGCTCTATCACGTACAAATTATAGTGTGGAAAAGTTTGTAGTCCAATCATGTACAATTTATACAGTGTGGGAAAGTTGGTAGCTCTATCATGTACAATTTATACAGTATGGGAAAGTTGGTAGCTCAATCAGGTACAATTTATACAGTGTGCGAAAGTTGGTAGCTCTATCACGTACAATTTATACAGTGTGGGAAAGTTGGTACCTCTATCACGTACAATTTATACAGTATGGGAAAGTTGGTAGCTCAATCACTTACAATTTATACAGTGTGGGAAAGTTGGTAGCTCTATCACGTTCAATTTATACAGTGTGGGAAAGTTGTTACCTCTATCATGTACAATTTATGCAGTATGGGAAAGTTGGTAGCTCAATCATGTACAATTTCTACAGTGTGGGAAAGTTGGTAGCTCTATCAGTCCAAATTATACAGTGTTGGAAAATTGGTAGCTCTATTACGTACAATTTATACAGTATGGGAAAGTTGGTAGCTCTATCACGTACAATTTATACAGTATGGAAAAGTTGGTAGTCCGATCATGTACAATTTATACAGTGTGGGAAAGTTGGTAGCTCTATCAAGTACAATTTATACAGTGTGGGGAAGTTGGTAGCTCCATCACGTACAATTGTAAAAGTGTGGGAAAGTTGTTAGCTCTATCACGTACAATTGATACAGTGTGGGAATGTTGGTAGCTCTTTCTCGTACAATTTATACATTGTGGGAAAGTTGGTAGCTCTATCACGTACAATTTATACAGTGTGGGAAAGTTGGTACCTCTATCACGTACAATTTATACAGTATGGGAATGTTGATAGCTCAATCACTTACTTTTTATACAGTGTGGGAAAGTTGATAGCTCTATCACGTACAAATTATACAGTGTTGGAAAATTGGTAGCTCCATGACGTACAATTTATACAGAGTGGGAAAATTGGTAGCTCTATCACGTACAATTTATACAGTATGGGAAAGTTGGTAGCTCTATCTCGTACAATTTATACATTGTAGGATAGTTGGTAGCTCTATCACATACAATTTATGCAGTGTTGGAAAGTTGGTAGCTCTATCACGTACAATCGATACAGTGTGGGAAATTTGGTAGCTCTCTCTCGTACAATTTATACATTGTGGGAAAGTTTGTAGCTCTATCACGTACAATTTATGAAGTGTGGAAAAGTTGGTAGCTAAATCACGTAAAATTTATACAGTGTGGGAAAGTTTGTAGCTCTATCATGTACAATTGATGCAGAGTGGGAAAGTTGGTACCTCTATCACGTACAATTTATACAGTATGGGAAAGTTGGTAGCTCAATCACATACAATTTATAGAGTGTGGGAAAGTTGTTAGCTCTATAACGTACAAATTATACAGTGTGGGAAAGTTGGTACCTCTATCAAGTACAATTTATACAGTGTGGGAAAGTTGGTAGCTCTATCAAGTACAATTTATACAGTGTGGGAAAGTTGGTACCTCTATCACGTACAATTTATACAGTATGGGAAAGTTGATAGCTCAATCACATACAATTTATAAAGTGTGGGAAAGTTGATAGCTCTATCATGTACAAATTATACAGTGTTGGAAAGTTGGTAGCTCTATTACGTACAATTTATACACAGTGGGAAAATTGGTAGCTCTATCACGTACAATTTATAGAGTGTGGGAAAGTTGGTAGCACTATCTCGTACAATTTATACATTGTAGGAAAGTATGTAGCTCTATCACATACAATTTATGCAGTGTGGAAAAGTTTGTAGGTCTATCACGTACAATTGATACAGTGTGGAAAATTTGGTAGCTCCATCACGTAAAATTTATACAGTGTGGGAAAGATGGTAGCTCTATCACGTACAATTTATACAGTGTGGGAAAGTTGGTACCTCTATCACGTACAATTTATACAGTGTGGGAAAGTTGGTACCTCTATCACGTACAATTTATACAGTATGGGAAAGTTGGTAGCTCAATCACATACAATTTATACAGTGTGGGAAAGTTGGTAGCTCTATCACGTACAATTTATACAGTGTGGGAAAGTTGGTACCTCTATCATGTACAATTTATGCAGTATGGGAAAGTTGGTAGCTCAATCACCTACAATTTCTACAGTGTGGGAAAGTTGGTAGGTCTATCACGTACAAATTATACAGTGTTGGTAATTTGGTAGCTCTATCACGTACAATTTATACAGTATGGGAAAGTTGGTAGCTTAATCACGTAAAATTTATAAAGTGTGGGAAAGTTGGTAGCTCTATCACGTACAATTTATACAGTGTGGAAAAGTTGGTAGTCCGATCATGTACAATTTATACAGTGTGGGAAAGTTGGTAGCTCTATCAAGTACAATTTATACAGTGTTGGGAAGTTGGTAGCTCTATCAAGTACAATTTATACAGTGTGGGTAAGTTGGTAGCTCTATCACGTACAATTTTAAAAGTGTGGGAAAGTTGTTAGCTCTATCACGTACAATTGATGCAGTGTGGGAATGTTGTTAGCACTATCTCGTACAATTTATACATTGTGGGAAAGTTGGTAGCTCTATCACGTACAATTTATACAGTGTGGGAAAGTTGGTACCTCTATCACGTACAATTTATACAGTATGGGAAAGTTGATAGCTCAATCACATACAATTTATACAGTGTGGGAAAGTTGGTAGCTCTATCACGTACAAAATATACAGTTTTGGAAATTGGTAGCTCTATCACGTGCAATTTATACAGAGTGGGAAAATTGGTAGCTCTATCACGTACAATTTATACAGTGTGGGAAAGTTGGTAGCTCTATCTCGTACAATTTATACATTGTGGGAAAGTTGGTAGCTCTATCACATACAATTTATGCAGTGTGGGAAAGTTGGTAGCTCTATCACGTACAATCGATACAGTGTGGGAAAGTTGGTAGCTCTCTCTCATACAATTTATACATTGTGGGAAAGTTGGTAGCTCTATCACGTACAATTTATGAAGTGTGGAAAAGTTGGTAGCTCCAATACGTAAAATTTATACAGTGTGGGAAAGTTGGTAGCTCTATCAAGTACAATTTATACAGTGTGGGAAAGTTGGTACCTCTATCACGTACAATTTATACAGTATGGGAAAGTTGGTAGCTCAATCACATACAATTTATACAGTGTGGGAAAGTTGGTAGCTCTATCACATACAATTTATACAGTGTGGGAAAGTTGGTAGCTCTATCACGTACAAATTATACAGTGTGGGAAAGTTGATAGCTCAATCACATACAATTTAGACAGTGTGGGAAAGTTGATAGCTCTATCATGTACAAATTATACAGTGTTGGTAAGTTGGTAGCTATATCACGTACAATTTATACAGAGTGAGAAAATTAGTAGCTCTATCACGTACAATTTATACAGTGTGGGAAAGTTGGTAGCTCTATCTCGTACAATTTCTACAGTGTGGGAAAGTTGGTAGCTCTATCAGTCCAAATTGTACAGTGTTGGAAAGTTGGTAGCTCTATTACGTACAATTTATACAGTATGGGAAAGTTGGTAGCTCAATCACTTACAATTTAGACAGTGTGTGAAAGTAGGTAGCTCTATCACGTACAATTTATACAGTGTTGAAAAGTTGGTAGTCCGATCATGTACAATTTATACAGTGTGGGAAAGTTGGTAGCTCTATCAAGTACAATTTATACAGTGTGAGGAAGTTGGTAGCTCTATCAAGTACAATTTATACAGTGTGGGAAAGTTGGTAGCTCCATCACGTACAATTGTAAAAGTGTGGGAAAGTTGTTAGCTCTATCACGTACAATTGATACAGTGTGGGAATGTTGGTAGCTCTATCTCGTACAATTTATACATTGTGGGAAAGTTGGTAGCTCTATCAAGTACAATTTATACAGTGTGGGAAAGTTGGTACCTCTATCACGTACAATTTATACAGTATGGGAAAGTTGATAGCTCAATCACTTACAATTTATACAGTGTGGGAAAGTTGATAGCTCTATCACGTACAAATTATACAGTGTCGGAAAGTTGGTAGCTCTATCACGTACAATTTATACAGTGTGGGAAAGTTGGTAGCTCTATCACGTACAATTGATACAGTGTGGGAAAGTTGGTAGCTCTCTCTCGTACCATTTATACATTGTGGGAAAGTTGGTAGCTCTATCACATACAATTTATGAAGTGTGGGAAAGTTGGTAGCTCCATCACTTAAAATTTATACAGTGTGGGAAAGTTGGTAGCTCAATCACTTACAATTTATAAAGTGTGGGAAAGTTGATAGCTCTATCACGTACAAATTATACAGTGTCGGAAAGTTGGTAGCTCTATCACGTACAATTTATACAGTGTGGGAAAGTTGGTAGCTCTATCACGTACAATTGATACAGTGTGGGAAAGTTGGTAGCTCTCTCTCGTACCATTTATACATTGTGGGAAAGTTGGTAGCTCTATCACATACAATTTATGAAGTGTGGGAAAGTTGGTAGCTCAATCACCTACAATGTCTACAGTGTGGGAAAGTTGGTAGCTCTATCACGTACAAATTATACAGTGTTGGAAATTTAGTAGCTCTATCACGTACAATTTATAGAGTATGGGAAAGTTGGTAGCTTAATCACGTACAATTTATACAGTGTGGGAAAGTTGGTACCTCTATCACGTACAATTTATACAGTGTGGTAAAGTTGGTACCTCTATCACGTATAATTTATACAGTATGTGAAAGTTGGTAGCTCAATCACATACAATTTATACAGTGTGGGAAAGTTGGTAGCTCTATCACGTACAATTTATACAGTGTGGGAAAGTTGGTACCTCTATCATGTACAATTTATGCAGTATGGGAATGTTGGTAGCTCTATCACGTACAAATTATACAGTGTTGGAAATTTGGTAGCTCTATCACGTACAATTTATACAGTATGGGAAAGTTCGTAGCTTAATCACGTAAAATTTGTACAGTGTGGGAAAGTTGGTAGCTCTATCACGTACAATTTATACAGTGTGGAAAAGTTGGTAGTCCGATCATGTACAATTTATACAGTGTGGGAAAGTTGGTAGCTCTATCAAGTACAATTTATACAGTGTGGGGAAGTTGGTAGCTCTATCAAGTACAATTTATACAGTGTGGGAAAGTTGGTAGCTCTATCACGTACAATTTTAAAAGTGTGGGAAAGTTGTTAGCTCTATCACGTACAATTGATACAGTGTGGGAATGTTGTTAGCTCTATCTCGTACAATTTATACATTGTTGGAAAGTTGGTAGCTCTATCACGTACAATTTATACAGTGTGGGAAAGTTGGTACCTCTATCACGTACAAATTATACAGTATGGGAAAGTTGATAGCTCAATCACATACAATTTATACAGTGTGGGAAAGTTGATAGCTCTATCACGTACAAATTATACAGTGTTGGAAAGTTGGTAGCTCTATCACGTACAATTTATACAGATTGGGAAAATTGGTAGCTCTATCACGTACAATTTATACAGTGTGGGAATGTTGGTAGCTCTATCTCGTACAATTTATACATTGTAGGAAAGTTGGTAGCTCTATCACATACAATTTATGCAGTGTGGGAAAGTTGGTAGCTCTATCACGTACAATCGATACAGTGTGGGAAAGTTGGTAGCTCTCTCTCGTACAATTTATACATTGTGGGAAAGTTGGTAGCTCTATCACGTACAATTTATGAAGTGTGGAAAAGTTGGTAGCTCCATCACGTAAAATTTATACAGTGTGGGAAAGTTGGTAGCTCTATCACGTACAATTTATACAGAGTGGGAAAATTGGTAGCTCTATCACGTACAATTTATACAGAGTGGGAAAATTTGTAGCTCTATCTCGTACAATTTATACATTGTAGGATAGTTGGTAGCTCTATCACATACAATTTATGCAGTGTGGGAAAGTTGGTAGCTCTATCACGTCCAATCGATAGAGTGTCTGAAAGTTGGTAGCTCTCTCTTGTACAATTTATACATTGTGGGAATGTTGTTAGCTCTATCACGTAGAATTTATGAAGTGTGGAAAAGTTGGTAGCTCCATCACATAAAATTTATACAGTGTGGGAAAGTTGGTAGCTCTATCACGTACAATTTATACAGAGTGGGAAAATTGGTAGCTCCATCACGTACAAATTATACAGTGTAGGAAAGTTTGTAGCTCTATCAAGTACAATTTATACAGTGTGGTAAAGTTGGTACCTCTATCACGTACAATTTATACAGTATGGGAAAGTTGGTAGCTCAATCACATACAATTTATACAGTATGGGAAAGTTGCTAGGTCTATCACATACAATTTATACAGTGTGGGAAAGTTGGTAGCTCTATAACGTACAAATTATACAGTGTGGAAAAGTTGGTAGCTCTATCAAGTACAAATTATACAGTGTGGGAAAGTTGGTAGCTCTATCAAGTACAATTTATACAGTGTGGGAAAGTTGGTACCTCTATTACGTACAATTTATACAGTATGAGAAAGTTGATAGCTCAATCACATACAATTTATACAGTGTGGGAAAGTTGATAGCTCTATCATGTACAAATTATACAGTGTTGGAAAGTTGGTAGCTCTATCACGTACAATGTATACAGAGTGGGAAAATTGGTAGCTCTATCACGTACAATTTATACAGTGTGGGAAAGTTGGTAGCTCTATCACGTTCAATTTATACAGTGTGGGAAAATTGGTACATCTATCATGTACAATTTATACTGTATGGGAAAGTTGATAGCTCAATCACATACAATTTATACAGTGTGGGAAAGTTGATAGCTCTATCATGTACAAATTATACAGTGTTGGAAAGTTGGTAGCTCTATCACGTACAATTTATACGGAGTGGGAAAATTGGTAGCTGTATCACGTACAATTTATACAGTGTGGGAAAGTTGGTAGCTCTATCTCGTACAATTTATACATTGTAGGAAAGTTGGTAGCTCTAACGTACAATTTATAGGGTGTGGGAAATTTGGTAGCACTATCACGTACAATTGATACAGTGTGGGAAAGTTGGTAGCTCTATCACGTACAAATTATACAGTATTGGAAAGTTGGTAGCTCAATCATGTACAATTTATACAGTGTGTGAAAGTTGGTAGCTCTATCACGTACAATTTATACAGTGTGGAAAAGTTTGTAGTCCAATCATGTACAGTTTATACAGTGTGGGAAAGTTGGTAGCTCTATCACGTACAATTTATACAGTGTGGGAAAGTTGGTAGCTCTATCATACAATTTATAGAGTGTGGGATAGTTGGTAGCTCTATCAAGTACAATTGATACAGTGTGGGAAAGTTGGTACCTCTATCACGTACAATTTAAAAAGTGTGGAAAAGTTGGTAGGTCTATCACGTACAATTTAAAAAGTGTGGGAAAGTTGGTAGGTGTATCATGTTCAATTTATACAGTGTGGGAAAAGTGGTAGCTCTATCACTTGCAATTTATACAGTCTGGGAAAGTTGGTAGCTCTATCAAGTAAAATTTATGCAGTGTGGGAAGGTTGGTAGCTCTATCACGTACAATTAATACAGTGTGGGAAAGTTGGTAGCTCTATCGTACAATTTATAGAGTGTGGGAAATTTGGTAGCTCTATCACGTATAATTGATACAGCGTGGGAAAGTTGGTTGCTCTATCACGTACAAATTATACAGTATGGGAAAGTTGGTAGCTCAATCACGTACAATTTATACATTGTTGGAAAGTTGGTAGCTCTATCACGTACAATTTATACAGTGTGGGAAAGTTGGTACCTCTATCACGTACAAATTATACAGTATGGGAAAGTTGATAGCTCAATCACATACAATTTATACAGTGTGGGAAAGTTGATAGCTCTATCACGTACAAATTATACAGTGTTGGAAAGTTGGTAGCTCTATCACGTACAATTTATACAGATTGGGAAAATTGGTAGCTCTATCACGTACAATTTATACAGTGTGGGAATGTTGGTAGCTCTATCTCGTACAATTTATACATTGTAGGAAAGTTGGTAGCTCTATCACATACAATTTATGCAGTGTGGGAAAGTTGGTAGCTCTATCACGTACAATCGATACAGTGTGGGAAAGTTGGTAGCTCTCTCTCGTACAATTTATACATTGTGGGAAAGTTGGTAGCTCTATCACGTACAATTTATGAAGTGTGGAAAAGTTGGTAGCTCCATCACGTAAAATTTATACAGTGTGGGAAAGTTGGTAGCTCTATCACGTACAATTTATACAGAGTGGGAAAATTGGTAGCTCTATCACGTACAATTTATACAGAGTGGGAAAATTTGTAGCTCTATCTCGTACAATTTATACATTGTAGGATAGTTGGTAGCTCTATCACATACAATTTATGCAGTGTGGGAAAGTTGGTAGCTCTATCACGTCCAATCGATAGAGTGTCTGAAAGTTGGTAGCTCTCTCTTGTACAATTTATACATTGTGGGAATGTTGTTAGCTCTATCACGTAGAATTTATGAAGTGTGGAAAAGTTGGTAGCTCCATCACATAAAATTTATACAGTGTGGGAAAGTTGGTAGCTCTATCACGTACAATTTATACAGAGTGGGAAAATTGGTAGCTCCATCACGTACAAATTATACAGTGTAGGAAAGTTTGTAGCTCTATCAAGTACAATTTATACAGTGTGGTAAAGTTGGTACCTCTATCACGTACAATTTATACAGTATGGGAAAGTTGGTAGCTCAATCACATACAATTTATACAGTATGGGAAAGTTGCTAGGTCTATCACATACAATTTATACAGTGTGGGAAAGTTGGTAGCTCTATAACGTACAAATTATACAGTGTGGAAAAGTTGGTAGCTCTATCAAGTACAAATTATACAGTGTGGGAAAGTTGGTAGCTCTATCAAGTACAATTTATACAGTGTGGGAAAGTTGGTACCTCTATTACGTACAATTTATACAGTATGAGAAAGTTGATAGCTCAATCACATACAATTTATACAGTGTGGGAAAGTTGATAGCTCTATCATGTACAAATTATACAGTGTTGGAAAGTTGGTAGCTCTATCACGTACAATGTATACAGAGTGGGAAAATTGGTAGCTCTATCACGTACAATTTATACAGTGTGGGAAAGTTGGTAGCTCTATCACGTTCAATTTATACAGTGTGGGAAAATTGGTACATCTATCATGTACAATTTATACTGTATGGGAAAGTTGATAGCTCAATCACATACAATTTATACAGTGTGGGAAAGTTGATAGCTCTATCATGTACAAATTATACAGTGTTGGAAAGTTGGTAGCTCTATCACGTACAATTTATACGGAGTGGGAAAATTGGTAGCTGTATCACGTACAATTTATACAGTGTGGGAAAGTTGGTAGCTCTATCTCGTACAATTTATACATTGTAGGAAAGTTGGTAGCTCTAACGTACAATTTATAGGGTGTGGGAAATTTGGTAGCACTATCACGTACAATTGATACAGTGTGGGAAAGTTGGTAGCTCTATCACGTACAAATTATACAGTATTGGAAAGTTGGTAGCTCAATCATGTACAATTTATACAGTGTGTGAAAGTTGGTAGCTCTATCACGTACAATTTATACAGTGTGGAAAAGTTTGTAGTCCAATCATGTACAGTTTATACAGTGTGGGAAAGTTGGTAGCTCTATCACGTACAATTTATACAGTGTGGGAAAGTTGGTAGCTCTATCATACAATTTATAGAGTGTGGGATAGTTGGTAGCTCTATCAAGTACAATTGATACAGTGTGGGAAAGTTGGTACCTCTATCACGTACAATTTAAAAAGTGTGGAAAAGTTGGTAGGTCTATCACGTACAATTTAAAAAGTGTGGGAAAGTTGGTAGGTGTATCATGTTCAATTTATACAGTGTGGGAAAAGTGGTAGCTCTATCACTTGCAATTTATACAGTCTGGGAAAGTTGGTAGCTCTATCAAGTAAAATTTATGCAGTGTGGGAAGGTTGGTAGCTCTATCACGTACAATTAATACAGTGTGGGAAAGTTGGTAGCTCTATCGTACAATTTATAGAGTGTGGGAAATTTGGTAGCTCTATCACGTATAATTGATACAGCGTGGGAAAGTTGGTTGCTCTATCACGTACAAATTATACAGTATGGGAAAGTTGGTAGCTCAATCATGTACAATTTATATAGTGTGTGAAAGTTGGTAGCTCTATCACGTACAATTTATAGTGTGGAAAAGTTTGTAGTCCAATCATGTACAATTTATACAGTGTGGGAAAGTTGGTAGCTCTATCATGTACAATTTATACAGTATGGGAAAGTTGGTAGCTCAATCAGGTACAATTTATACAGTGTGCGAAAGTTGGTAGCTCTATCACGTACAATTTATACAGTGTTGGAAAGTTGGTACCTCTATCACGTACAATTTATACAGTATGGGAAAGTTGGTAGCTCAATCACATACAATTTATACAGTGTGGGAAAGTTGGTAGCTCTATCACGTACAATTTATACAGTGTGGGAAAGTTGGTACCTCTATTATGTACAATTTATGCAGTATGGGAAAGTTGGTAGCTCAATCATGTACAATTTCTACAGTGTGGGAAAGTTGGTAGCTCTATCAGTCCAAATTATACAGTGTTGGAAAATTGGTAGCTCTATTACGTACAATTTATACAGTATGGGAAAGTTGGTAGCTCTATCACGTACAATTTATACAGTGTGGTAGAGTTGGTAGCTCTATCAAGTACAATTTATACAGTGTGGGGAAGTTGGTAGCTCTATCAAGTACAATTTATACAGTGTGGGAAAGTTGGTAGCTCCATCACGTACAATTGTAAAAGTCTGGGAAAGTTGTTAGCTCTATCACGTACAATTGATACAGTGTGGGAAAGTTGGTAGCTCTATCACGTAGAAATTATACAGTATGGGAAAGTTGGTAGCTCAATCATGTACAATTTATATAGTGTGTGAAAGTTGGTAGCTCTATCACGTACAATTTATACAGTGTGGAAATGTTTGTAGTCCAATCATGTACAATTTATACAGTGTGAGAAAGTTGATAGCTCTATCACGTACAATTTATACAGTATGGGAAAGTTGGTAGCTCAATCAGGTACAATTTATACAGTGTCCGAAAGTTGGTAGCTCTATCACGTACATTTTATAAAGTGTGGGAAATTTGGTACCTCTATCACGTACAATTTATACAGTATGGGAAAGTTGGTAGCTCCATCACGTACAATTTATACAGTGTGGGAAAGTTGGTAGCTCTATCACGTACAATTTATACAGTGTGGGAAAGTTGGTACCTCTATCATGTACAATTTATGCAGTATGGGAAAGTTGGTAGCTCAATCACGTACAATTTCTACAGTGTGGGAAAGTTGGTAGCTCTATCACGTACAAATTATACAGTGTAGGAAAGTTGGTAGCTCTATCACGTTCAATTTATACAGTGTGGGAAAATTGGTAGCTCTATCACGTGCAATTTATACAGTCTGGGAAAGTTGGTAGCTCTATCACGTAAAATTTATGCAGTGTGGGAAGGTTGGTAGCTCTATCACGTACAATTAATACAGTGTGGGAAAGTTGGTAGCTCTATTGTACAATTTATAGGGTGTGGGAAATTTGGTAGCACTATCACGTACAATTGATACAGTGTGGGAAAGTTGGTAGCTCTATCACGTACAAATTATACAGTATTGGAAAGTTGGTAGCTCAATCATGTACAATTTATACAGTGTGTGAAAGTTGGTAGCTCTATCACGTACAATTTATACAGTGTGGAAAAGTTTGTAGTCCAATCATGTACAGTTTATACAGTGTGGGAAAGTTGGTAGCTCTATCACGTACAATTTATACAGTGTGGGAAAGTTGGTAGCTCTATCATACAATTTATAGAGTGTGGGATAGTTGGTAGCTCTATCAAGTACAATTGATACAGTGTGGGAAAGTTGGTAGCTCTATCACGTACAATTTAAAAAGTGTGGAAAAGTCGGTAGGTCTATCACGTACAATTTAAAAATTGTGGGAAAGTTGGTAGGTCTATCACGTTCAATTTATACAGTGTGGGAAAAGTGGTAGCTCTATCACTTGCAATTTATACAGTGTGGGAAAGTTGGTAGCTCTATGAAGTAAAATTTATGCAGTGTGGGAAGGTTGGTAGCTCTATCACGTACAATTAATACAGTGTGGGAAAGTTGGTAGCTCTATCGTACAATTTATAGAGTGTGGGAAATTTGGTAGCTCTATCACGTATAATTGATACAGCGTGGGAAAGTTGGTTGCTCTATCACGTACAAATTATACAGTATGGGAAAGTTGGTAGCTCAATCATGTACAATTTATATAGTGTGTGAAAGTTGGTAGCTCTATCACGTACAATTTATAGTGTGGAAAAGTTTGTAGTCCAATCATGTACAATTTATACAGTGTGGGAAAGTTGGTAGCTCTATCATGTACAATTTGTACAGTATGGGAAAGTTGGTAGCTCAATCAGGTACAATTTATACAGTGTGCGAAAGTTGGTAGCTCTATCACGTACAATTTATACAGTGTGGGAAAGTTGGTACCTCTATCACGTACAATTTATACAGTATGGGAAAGTTGGTAGCTCAATCACATACAATTTATACAGTGTGGGAAAGTTGGTAGCTCTATCACGTACAATTTATACAGTGTGGGAAAGTTGGTACCTCTATTATGTACAATTTATGCAGTATGGGAAAGTTGGTAGCTCAATCATATACAATTTCTACAGTATGGGAAAGTTGGTAGCTCTATCAGTCCAAATTATACAGTGTTGGAAAATTGGTAGCTCTATTACATACAATTTATACAGTATGGGAAAGTTGGTAGCTCTATCACGTACATTTTATACAGTGTGGAAAAGTTGGTAGTCCGATCATGTACAATTTATACAGTGTGGGAGAGTTGGTAGCTCTATCAAGTACAATTTATACAGTGTGGGGAAGTTGGTAGCTCTATCAAGTACAATTTATACCGTGTGGGAAAGTTGGTAGCTCCATCACGTACAATTGTAAAAGTGTGGGAAAGTTGTTAGCTCTATCACGTACAATTGATACAGTGTGGGAATGTTGGTAGCTCTATCACGTACAATTTATACAGTGTGGGAAAGTTGGTACCTCTATCACGTACAATTTATACAGTATGGGAAAGTTGATAGCTCAATCACTTACAATTTATACAGTGTGGGAAAGTTGATAGCTCTATCACGTAGAAATTATACAGTATGGGAAAGTTGGTAGCTCAATCATGTACAATTTATATAGTGTGTGAAAGTTGGTAGCTCTATCACATACAATTTATACAGTGTGGAAATGTTTGTAGTCCAATCATGTACAATTTATACAGTGTGAGAAAGTTGATAGCTCTATCACGTACAATTTATACAGTATGGGAAAGTTGGTAGCTCAATCAGGTACAATTTATACAGTGTCCGAAAGTTGGTAGCTCTATCACGTACATTTTATAAAGTGTGGGAAATTTGGTACCTCTATCACGTACAATTTATACAGTATGGGAAAGTTGGTAGCTCCATCACGTACAATTTATACAGTGTGGGAAAGTTGGTAGCTCTATCACGTACAATTTATACAGTGTGGGAAAGTTGGTACCTCTATCATGTACAATTTATGCAGTATGGGAAAGTTGGTAGCTCAATCACGTACAATTTCTACAGTGTGGGAAAGTTGGTAGCTCTATCACGTACAAATTATACAGTGTAGGAAAGTTGGTAGCTCTATCACGTTCAATTTATACAGTGTGGGAAAATTGGTAGCTCTATCACGTGCAATTTATACAGTCTGGGAAAGTTGGTAGCTCTATCACGTAAAATTTATGCAGTGTGGGAAGGTTGGTAGCTCTATCACGTACAATTAATACAGTGTGGGAAAGTTGGTAGCTCTATCGTACAATTTATAGGGTGTGGGAAATTTGGTAGCACTATCACGTACAATTGATACAGTGTGGGAAAGTTGGTAGCTCTATCACGTACAAATTATACAGTATTGGAAAGTTGGTAGCTCAATCATGTACAATTTATACAGTGTGTGAAAGTTGGTAGCTCTATCACGTACAATTTATACAGTGTGGAAAAGTTTGTAGTCCAATCATGTACAGTTTATACAGTGTGGGAAAGTTGGTAGCTCTATCACGTACAATTTATACAGTGTGGGAAAGTTGGTAGCTCTATCATACAATTTATAGAGTGTGGGATAGTTGGTAGCTCTATCAAGTACAATTGATACAGTGTGGGAAAGTTGGTAGCTCTATCACGTACAATTTAAAAAGTGTGGAAAAGTCGGTAGGTCTATCACGTACAATTTAAAAATTGTGGGAAAGTTGGTAGGTCTATCACGTTCAATTTATACAGTGTGGGAAAAGTGGTAGCTCTATCACTTGCAATTTATACAGTGTGGGAAAGTTGGTAGCTCTATGAAGTAAAATTTATGCAGTGTGGGAAGGTTGGTAGCTCTATCACGTACAATTAATACAGTGTGGGAAAGTTGGTAGCTCTATCGTACAATTTATAGAGTGTGGGAAATTTGGTAGCTCTATCACGTATAATTGATACAGCGTGGGAAAGTTGGTTGCTCTATCACGTACAAATTATACAGTATGGGAAAGTTGGTAGCTCAATCATGTACAATTTATATAGTGTGTGAAAGTTGGTAGCTCTATCACGTACAATTTATAGTGTGGAAAAGTTTGTAGTCCAATCATGTACAATTTATACAGTGTGGGAAAGTTGGTAGCTCTATCATGTACAATTTATACAGTATGGGAAAGTTGGTAGCTCAATCAGGTACAATTTATACAGTGTGCGAAAGTTGGTAGCTCTATCACGTACAATTTATACAGTGTGGGAAAGTTGGTACCTCTATCACGTACAATTTATACAGTATGGGAAAGTTGGTAGCTCAATCACATACAATTTATACAGTGTGGGAAAGTTGGTAGCTCTATCACGTACAATTTATACAGTGTGGGAAAGTTGGTACCTCTATTATGTACAATTTATGCAGTATGGGAAAGTTGGTAGCTCAATCATATACAATTTCTACAGTATGGGAAAGTTGGTAGCTCTATCAGTCCAAATTATACAGTGTTGGAAAATTGGTAGCTCTATTACATACAATTTATACAGTATGGGAAAGTTGGTAGCTCTATCACGTACATTTTATACAGTGTGGAAAAGTTGGTAGTCCGATCATGTACAATTTATACAGTGTGGGAGAGTTGGTAGCTCTATCAAGTACAATTTATACAGTGTGGGGAAGTTGGTAGCTCTATCAAGTACAATTTATACCGTGTGGGAAAGTTGGTAGCTCCATCACGTACAATTGTAAAAGTGTGGGAAAGTTGTTAGCTCTATCACGTACAATTGATACAGTGTGGGAATGTTGGTAGCTCTATCACGTACAATTTATACAGTGTGGGAAAGTTGGTACCTCTATCACGTACAATTTATACAGTATGGGAAAGTTGATAGCTCAATCACTTACAATTTATACAGTGTGGGAAAGTTGATAGCTCTATCACGTACAAATTATACAGTGTTGGAAAGTTGGTAGCTCTATCACGTACAATTTATACAGAGTGGGAAAATTGGTAGCTCTATCACGTACAATTTATACAGTGTGGGAAAGTTGGTAGCTCTATCTCGTACAATTTATACATTGTAGGATAGTTGGTAGCTCTATCACATACAATTTATGCAGTGTGGGAAAGTTGGTAGTCTATCATGTACAATCGATACAGTGCGGGAAATTTGGTAGCTCTCTCTCGTACAATTTATACATTGTGGGAAAGTTTGTAGCTCTATCACGTACAATTTGTGAAGTGTGGAAAAGTTGGTAGCTAAATCACGTAAAATTTATACAGTGTGGGAAAGTTTGTAGCTCTATCAAGTACAATTGATACAGTGTGGGAAAGTTGGTACCTCTATCACGTACAATTTATACAGTATGGGAAAGTTCGTAGCTCAATCACATACAATTTATAGAGTGTGGGAAAGTTGGTAGCTCTATCACATACAATTTATACAGTGTGGGAAAGTTTTTAGCTCTATAACGTACAAATTATACAGTGTGGGAAATTTGGTAGCTCTATCAAGTACAATTTATACAGTGTGGGAAAGTTGGTACCTCTATCACATACAATTTGTACAGTATGGGAAAGTTGATAGCTCAAACACATACAATTTATAAAGTGTGGAAAAGTTGATAGCTCTATCATGTAAAAATTATACAGTGTTGGAAAGTTGGTAGCTCTATCACGTACAATTTATACAGAGTGGGAAAATTGGTAGCTCTATCACGTACAATTTATAGAGTGTGGGAAAGTTGGTAGCACTATCTCGTACAATTTATACATTGTAGGAAAGTATGTAGCTCTATCACATACAATTTATGCAGTGTGGAAAATTTGGTAGCTCTATCACGTACAATCGATAGAGTGTGGGAAAGTTGGTAGCTCTCTCTTGTACAATTTATACATTGTGGGAAAGTTGGTAGCTCTATCACGTACAATTTATGAAGTGTGGAAAAGTTGGTAGCTCCATCACGTAAAATTTATACAGTGTGGGAAAGTTGGTAGCTCTATCACATACAATTTATACAGTGTGGGAAGGTTGGTAGCTCTATCACGTACAATTAATACAGAGTGGGAAAGTTGGTAGCTCTATCGTACAATTTATAGAGTGTGGGAAATTTGGTAGCACTATCACGTACAATTGATACAGTGTGGGAAAGTTGGTAGCTCTATCACGTACAAATTATACAGTATTGGAAAGTTGGTAGCTCAATCATGTACAATTTATACAGTGTGTGAAAGTTGGTAGCTCTATCAAGTACAATTTATACAGTGTGGAAAAGTTTGTAGTCCAATCATGTACAATTTATACAGTGTGGGAAAGTTGGTAGGTCTATCACGTTCAATTTATACAGTGTGGGAAAAGTGGTAGCTCTATCACTTGCAATTTATACAGTCTGGGAAAGTTGGTAGCTCTATCAAGTAAAATTTATGCAGTGTGGGAAGGTTGGTAGCTCTATCACGTACAATTAATGCAGTGTGGGAAAGTTGGGAGCTCTATCGTGCAATTTATAGAGTGTGGGAAATTTGGTAGCTCTATCACGTACAATTGATACAGTGTGGGAAAGTTGGTTGCTCTATCACGTACAAATTATACAGTATGGGAAAGTTGGTAGCTCAATCATGTACAATTTATATAGTGTGTGAAAGTTAGTAGCTCTATCACGTACAAATTATAGTGTGGAAAAGTTTGTAGTCCAATCATGTACAATTTATACAGTGTGGGAAAGTTGGTAGCTCTATCATGTACAATTTATACAGTATGGGAAAGTTGGTAGCTCAATCAGGTACAATTTATACAGTGTGCGAAAGTTGGTAGCTCTATCACGTACAATTTATACAGTGTGGGAAAGTTGGTACCTCTATCACGTACAATTTATACAGTATGGGAAAGTTGGTAGCTCAATCACTTACAATTTATACAGTGTGGGAAAGTTGGTAGCTCTATCACGTTCAATTTATACAGTGTGGGAAAGTTGTTACCTCTATCATGTACAATTTATGCAGTATGGGAAAGTTGGTAGCTCAATCATGTACAATTTCTACAGTGTGGGAAAGTTGGTAGCTCTATCAGTCCAAATTATACAGTGTTGGAAAATTGGTAGCTCTATTACGTACAATTTATACAGTATGGGAAAGTTGGTAGCTCTATCACGTACAATTTATACAGTATGGAAAAGTTGGTAGTCCGATCATGTACAATTTATACAGTGTGGGAAAGTTGGTAGCTCTATCAAGTACAATTTATACAGTGTGGGGAAGTTGGTAGCTCCATCACGTACAATTGTAAAAGTGTGGGAAAGTTGTTAGCTCTATCACGTACAATTGATACAGTGTGGGAATGTTGGTAGCTCTTTCTCGTACAATTTATACATTGTGGGAAAGTTGGTAGCTCTATCACGTACAATTTATACAGTGTGGGAAAGTTGGTACCTCTATCACGTACAATTTATACAGTATGGGAATGTTGATAGCTCAATCACTTACTTTTTATACAGTGTGGGAAAGTTGATAGCTCTATCACGTACAATTTATACAGTATGGGAAAGTTGGTAGCTCTATCACGTACAATTTATACAGTATGGGAAAGTTGGTAGCTCTATCTCGTACAATTTATACATTGTAGGATAGTTGGTAGCTCTATCACATACAATTTATGCAGTGTTGGAAAGTTGGTAGCTCTATCACATACAATCGATACAGTGTGGGAAATTTGGTAGCTCTCTCTCGTACAATTTATACATTGTGGGAAAGTTTGTAGCTCTATCACGTACAATTTATGAAGTGTGGAAAAGTTGGTAGCTAAATCACGTAAAATTTATACAGTGTGGGAAAGTTTGTAGCTCTATCATGTACAATTGATGCAGAGTGGGAAAGTTGGTACCTCTATCACGTACAATTTATACAGTATGGGAAAGTTGGTAGCTCAATCACTTACTTTTTATACAGTGTTGGAAAATTGGTAGCTCCATGACGTACAATTTATACAGAGTGGGAAAATTGGTAGCTCTATCACGTACAAATTATACAGTGTGGGAAAGTTGGTACCTCTATCAAGTACAATTTATACAGTGTGGGAAAGTTGGTAGCTCTATCAAGTACAATTTATACAGTGTTGGGAAGTTGGTAGCTCTATCAAGTACAATTTATACAGTGTGGGTAAGTTGGTAGCTCTATCACGTACAATTTTAAAAGTGTGGGAAAGTTGTTAGCTCTATCACGTACAATTGATGCAGTGTGGGAATGTTGTTAGCACTATCTCGTACAATTTATACATTGTGGGAAAGTTGGTAGCTCTATCACGTACAATTTATACAGTGTGGGAAAGTTGGTACCTCTATCACGTACAATTTATACAGTATGGGAAAGTTGATAGCTCAATCACATACAATTTATACAGTGTGGGAAAGTTGGTAGCTCTATCACGTACAAAATATACAGTTTTGGAAATTGGTAGCTCTATCACGTGCAATTTATACAGAGTGGGAAAATTGGTAGCTCTATCACGTACAATTTATACAGTGTGGGAAAGTTGGTCGCTCTATCTCGTACAATTTATACATTGTAGGAAAGTTGGTAGCTCTATCACATACAATTTATGCAGTGTGGGAAAGTTGGTAGCTCTATCACGTACAATCGATACAGTGTGGGAAAGTTGGTAGCTCTCTCTCGTACAATTTATACATTGTGGGAAAGTTGGTAGCTCTATCACGTACAATTTATGAAGTGTGGAAAAGTTGGTAGCTCCAATACGTAAAATTTATACAGTGTGGGAAAGTAGGTAGCTCTATCAAGTACAATTTATACAGTGTGGGAAAGTCGGTACCTCTATCACGTACAATTTATACAGTATGGGAAAGTTGGTAGCTCAATCACATACAATTTATACAGTGTGGGAAAGTTGGTAGCTCTATCACATACAATTTATACAGTGTGGGAAAGTTGGTAGCTCTATCACGTACAAATTATACAGTGTGGGAAAGTTGATAGCTCAATCACATACAATTTAGACAGTGTGGGAAAGTTGATAGCTCTATCATGTACAAATTATACAGTGTTGGTAAGTTGGTAGCTATATCACGTACAATTTATACAGAGTGGGAAAATTAGTAGCTCTATCACGTACAATTTATACAGTGTGGGAAAGTTGGTAGCTCTATCTCGTACAATTTCTACAGTGTGGGAAAGTTGGTAGCTCTATCAGTCCAAATTGTACAGTGTTGGAAAGTTGGTAGCTCTATTACGTACAATTTATACAGTATGGGAAAGTTGGTAGCTCAATCACTTACAATTTAGACAGTGTATGAAAGTAGGTAGCTCTATCACGTACAATTTATACAGTGTTGAAAAGTTGGTAGTCCGATCATGTACAATTTATACAGTGTGGGAAAGTTGGTAGCTCTATCAAGTACAATTTATACAGTGTGAGGAAGTTGGTAGCTCTATCAAGTACAATTTATACAGTGTGGGAAAGTTGGTAGCTCCATCACGTACAATTGTAAAAGTGTGGGAAAGTTGTTAGCTCTATCACGTACAATTGATACAGTGTGGGAATGTTGGTAGCTCTATCTCGTACAATTTATACATTGTGGGAAAGTTGGTAGCTCTATCAAGTACAATTTATACAGTGTGGGAAAGTTGGTACCTCTATCACGTACAATTTATACAGTATGGGAAAGTTGATAGCTCAATCACTTACAATTTATACAGTGTGGGAAAGTTGATAGCTCTATCACGTACAAATTATACAGTGTCGGAAAGTTGGTAGCTCTATCACGTACAATTTATACAGTGTGGGAAAGTTGGTAGCTCTATCACGTACAATTGATACAGTGTGGGAAAGTTGGTAGCTCTCTCTCGTACCATTTATACATTGTGGGAAAGTTGGTAGCTCTATCACATACAATTTATGAAGTGTGGGAAAGTTGGTAGCTCCATCACTTAAAATTTATACAGTGTGGGAAAGTTGGTAGCTCAATCACTTACAATTTATACAGTGTGGGAAAGTTGATAGCTCTATCACGTACAAATTATACAGTGTCGGAAAGTTGGTAGCTCTATCACGTACAATTTATACAGTGTGGGAAAGTTGGTAGCTCTATCACGTACAATTGATACAGTGTGGGAAAGTTGGTAGCTCTCTCTCGTACCATTTATACATTGTGGGAAAGTTGGTAGCTCTATCACATACAATTTATGAAGTGTGGGAAAGTTGGTAGCTCAATCACCTACAATGTCTACAGTGTGGGAAAGTTGGTAGCTCTATCACGTACAAATTATACAGTGTTGGAAATTTAGTAGCTCTATCACGTACAATTTATAGAGTATGGGAAAGTTGGTAGCTTAATCACGTACAATTTATACAGTGTGGGAAAGTTGGTACCTCTATCACGTACAATTTATACAGTGTGGTAAAGTTGGTACCTCTATCACGTACAATTTATACAGTATGTGAAAGTTGGTAGCTCAATCACATACAATTTATACAGTGTGGGAAAGTTGGTAGCTCTATCACGTACAATTTATACAGTGTGGGAAAGTTGGTACCTCTATCATGTACAATTTATGCAGTATGGGAATGTTGGTAGCTCTATCACGTACAAATTATACAGTGTTGGAAATTTGGTAGCTCTATCACGTACAATTTATACAGTATGGGAAAGTTCGTAGCTTAATCACGTAAAATTTGTACAGTGTGGGAAAGTTGGTAGCTCTATCACGTACAATTTATACAGTGTGGAAAAGTTGGTAGTCCGATCATGTACAATTTATACAGTGTGGGAAAGTTGGTAGCTCTATCAAGTACAATTTATACAGTGTGGGGAAGTTGGTAGCTCTATCAAGTACAATTTATACAGTGTGGGAAAGTTGGTAGCTCTATCACGTACAATTTTAAAAGTGTGGGAAAGTTGTTAGCTCTATCACGTACAATTGATACAGTGTGGGAATGTTGTTAGCTCTATCTCGTACAATTTATACATTGTGGGAAAGTTGGTAGCTCTATCACGTACAATTTATACAGTGTGGGAAAGTTGGTACCTCTATCACGTACAAATTATACAGTATGGGAAAGTTGATAGCTCAATCACATACAATTTATACAGTGTGGGAAAGTTGATAGCTCTATCACGTACAAATTATACAGTGTTGGAAAGTTGGTAGCTCTATCACGTACAATTTATACAGATTGGGAAAATTGGTAGCTCTATCACGTACAATTTATACAGTGTGGGAATGTTGGTAGCTCTATCTCGTACAATTTATACATTGTAGGAAAGTTGGTAGCTCTATCACATACAATTTATGCAGTGTGGGAAAGTTGGTAGCTCTATCACGTACAATCGATACAGTGTGGGAAAGTTGGTAGCTCTCTCTCGTACAATTTATACATTGTGGGAAAGTTGGTAGCTCTATCACGTACAATTTATGAAGTGTGGAAAAGTTGGTAGCACCATCACGTAAAATTTATACAGTGTGGGAAAGTTGGTAGCTCTATCACGTACAATTTATTCAGAGTGGGAAAATTGGTAGCTCTATCACGTACAATTTATACAGAGTGGGAAAATTTGTAGCTCTATCTCGTACAATTTATACATTGTAGGATAGTTGGTAGCTCTATCACATACAATTTATGCAGTGTGGGAAAGTTGGTAGCTCTATCACGTCCAATCGATAGAGTGTCTGAAAGTTGGTAGCTCTCTCTTGTACAATTTATACATTGTGGGAATGTTGTTAGCTCTATCACGTAGAATTTATGAAGTGTGGAAAAGTTGGTAGCTCCATCACATAAAATTTATACAGTGTGGGAAAGTTGGTAGCTCTATCACGTACAATTTATACAGAGTGGGAAAATTGGTAGCTCTATCACGTACAAATTATACAGTGTAGGAAAGTTTGTAGCTCTATCAAGTACAATTTATACAGTGTGGTAAAGTTGGTACCTCTATCACGTACAATTTATACAGTATGGGAAAGTTGGTAGCTCAATCACATACAATTTATACAGTATGGGAAAGTTGCTAGGTCTATCACATACAATTTATACAGTGTGGGAAAGTTGGTAGCTCTATAACGTACAAATTATACAGTGTGGAAAAGTTGGTAGCTCTATCAAGTACAAATTATACAGTGTGGGAAAGTTGGTAGCTCTATCAAGTACAATTTATACAGTGTGGGAAAGTTGGTACCTCTATTACGTACAATTTATACAGTATGAGAAAGTTGATAGCTCAATCACATACAATTTATACAGTGTGGGAAAGTTGATAGCTCTATCATGTACAAATTATACAGTGTTGGAAAGTTGGTAGCTCTATCACGTACAATTTATACAGAGTGGGAAAATTGGTAGCTCTATCACGTACAATTTATACAGTGTGGGAAAGTTGGTAGCTCTATCACGTTCAATTTATACAGTGTGGGAAAATTGGTACATCTATCATGTACAATTTATACTGTATGGGAAAGTTGATAGCTCAATCACATACAATTTATACAGTGTGGGAAAGTTGATAGCTCTATCACGTACAAATTATACAGTGTTGGAAAGTTGGTAGCTCTATCACGTACAATTTATACGGAGTGGGAAAATTGGTAGCTGTATCACGTACAATTTATACAGTGTGGGAAAGTTGGTAGCTCTATCTCGTACAATTTATACATTGTAGGAAAGTTGGTAGCTCTAACGTACAATTTATAGGGTGTGGGAAATTTGGTAGCACTATCACGTACAATTGATACAGTGTGGGAAAGTTGGTAGCTCTATCACGTACAAATTATACAGTATTGGAAAGTTGGTAGCTCAATCATGTACAATTTATACAGTGTGTGAAAGTTGGTAGCTCTATCACGTACAATTTATACAGTGTGGAAAAGTTTGTAGTCCAATCATGTACAGTTTATACAGTGTGGGAAAGTTGGTAGCTCTATCACGTACAATTTATACAGTGTGGGAAAGTTGGTAGCTCTATCATACAATTTATAGAGTGTGGGATAGTTGGTAGCTCTATCAAGTACAATTGATACAGTGTGGGAAAGTTGGTACCTCTATCACGTACAATTTAAAAAGTGTGGAAAAGTTGGTAGGTCTATCACGTACAATTTAAAAAGTGTGGGAAAGTTGGTAGGTGTATCATGTTCAATTTATACAGTGTGGGAAAAGTGGTAGCTCTATCACTTGCAATTTATACAGTCTGGGAAAGTTGGTAGCTCTATCAAGTAAAATTTATGCTGTGTGGGAAGGTTGGTAGCTCTATCACGTACAATTAATACAGTGTGGGAAAGTTGGTAGCTCTATCGTACAATTTATAGAGTGTGGGAAATTTGGTAGCTCTATCACGTATAATTGATACAGCGTGGGAAAGTTGGTTGCTCTATCACGTACAAATTATACAGTATGGGAAAGTTGGTAGCTCAATCATGTACAATTTATATAGTGTGTGAAAGTTGGTAGCTCTATCACGTACAATTTATAGTGTGGAAAAGTTTGTAGTCCAATCATGTACAATTTATACAGTGTGGGAAAGTTGGTAGCTCTATCATGTACAATTTATACAGTATGGGAAAGTTGGTAGCTCAATCAGGTACAATTTATACAGTGTGCGAAAGTTGGTAGCTCTATCACGTACAATTTATACAGTGTTGGAAAGTTGGTACCTCTATCACGTACAATTTATACAGTATGGGAAAGTTGGTAGCTCAATCACATACAATTTATACAGTGTGGGAAAGTTGGTAGCTCTATCACGTACAATTTATACAGTGTGGGAAAGTTGGTACCTCTATTATGTACAATTTATGCAGTATGGGAAAGTTGGTAGCTCAATCATGTACAATTTCTACAGTGTGGGAAAGTTGGTAGCTCTATCAGTCCAAATTATACAGTGTTGGAAAATTGGTAGCTCTATTACGTACAATTTATACAGTATGGGAAAGTTGGTAGCTCTATCACGTACAATTTATACAGTGTGGTAGAGTTGGTAGCTCTATCAAGTACAATTTATACAGTGTGGGGAAGTTGGTAGCTCTATCAAGTACAATTTATACAGTGTGGGAAAGTTGGTAGCTCCATCACGTACAATTGTAAAAGTCTGGGAAAGTTGTTAGCTCTATCACGTACAATTGATACAGTGTGGGAAAGTTGGTAGCTCTATCACGTAGAAATTATACAGTATGGGAAAGTTGGTAGCTCAATCATGTACAATTTATATAGTGTGTGAAAGTTGGTAGCTCTATCACGTACAATTTATACAGTGTGGAAATGTTTGTAGTCCAATCATGTACAATTTATACAGTGTGAGAAAGTTGATAGCTCTATCACGTACAATTTATACAGTATGGGAAAGTTGGTAGCTCAATCAGGTACAATTTATACAGTGTCCGAAAGTTGGTAGCTCTATCACGTACATTTTATAAAGTGTGGGAAATTTGGTACCTCTATCACGTACAATTTATACAGTATGGGAAAGTTGGTAGCTCCATCACGTACAATTTATACAGTGTGGGAAAGTTGGTAGCTCTATCACGTACAATTTATACAGTGTGGGAAAGTTGGTACCTCTATCATGTACAATTTATGCAGTATGGGAAAGTTGGTAGCTCAATCACGTACAATTTCTACAGTGTGGGAAAGTTGGTAGCTCTATCACGTACAAATTATACAGTGTAGGAAAGTTGGTAGCTCTATCACGTTCAATTTATACAGTGTGGGAAAATTGGTAGCTCTATCACGTGCAATTTATACAGTCTGGGAAAGTTGGTAGCTCTATCACGTAAAATTTATGCAGTGTGGGAAGGTTGGTAGCTCTATCACGTACAATTAATACAGTGTGGGAAAGTTGGTAGCTCTATCGTACAATTTATAGGGTGTGGGAAATTTGGTAGCACTATCACGTACAATTGATACAGTGTGGGAAAGTTGGTAGCTCTATCACGTACAAATTATACAGTATTGGAAAGTTGGTAGCTCAATCATGTACAATTTATACAGTGTGTGAAAGTTGGTAGCTCTATCACGTACAATTTATACAGTGTGGAAAAGTTTGTAGTCCAATCATGTACAGTTTATACAGTGTGGGAAAGTTGGTAGCTCTATCACGTACAATTTATACAGTGTGGGAAAGTTGGTAGCTCTATCATACAATTTATAGAGTGTGGGATAGTTGGTAGCTCTATCAAGTACAATTGATACAGTGTGGGAAAGTTGGTAGCTCTATCACGTACAATTTAAAAAGTGTGGAAAAGTCGGTAGGTCTATCACGTACAATTTAAAAATTGTGGGAAAGTTGGTAGGTCTATCACGTTCAATTTATACAGTGTGGGAAAAGTGGTAGCTCTATCACTTGCAATTTATACAGTGTGGGAAAGTTGGTAGCTCTATGAAGTAAAATTTATGCAGTGTGGGAAGGTTGGTAGCTCTATCACGTACAATTAATACAGTGTGGGAAAGTTGGTAGCTCTATCGTACAATTTATAGAGTGTGGGAAATTTGGTAGCTCTATCACGTATAATTGATACAGCGTGGGAAAGTTGGTTGCTCTATCACGTACAAATTATACAGTATGGGAAAGTTGGTAGCTCAATCATGTACAATTTATATAGTGTGTGAAAGTTGGTAGCTCTATCACGTACAATTTATAGTGTGGAAAAGTTTGTAGTCCAATCATGTACAATTTATACAGTGTGGGAAAGTTGGTAGCTCTATCATGTACAATTTATACAGTATGGGAAAGTTGGTAGCTCAATCAGGTACAATTTATACAGTGTGCGAAAGTTGGTAGCTCTATCACGTACAATTTATACAGTGTGGGAAAGTTGGTACCTCTATCACGTACAATTTATACAGTATGGGAAAGTTGGTAGCTCAATCACATACAATTTATACAGTGTGGGAAAGTTGGTAGCTCTATCACGTACAATTTATACAGTGTGGGAAAGTTGGTACCTCTATTATGTACAATTTATGCAGTATGGGAAAGTTGGTAGCTCAATCATATACAATTTCTACAGTATGGGAAAGTTGGTAGCTCTATCAGTCCAAATTATACAGTGTTGGAAAATTGGTAGCTCTATTACATACAATTTATACAGTATGGGAAAGTTGGTAGCTCTGTCACGTACATTTTATACAGTGTGGAAAAGTTGGTAGTCCGATCATGTACAATTTATACAGTGTGGGAGAGTTGGTAGCTCTATCAAGTACAATTTATACAGTGTGGGAAAGTTGGTAGCTCTATCAAGTACAATTTATACCGTGTGGGAAAGTTGGTAGCTCCATCACGTACAATTGTAAAAGTGTGGGAAAGTTGTTAGCTCTATCACGTACAATTGATACAGTGTGGGAATGTTGGTAGCTCTATCACGTACAATTTATACAGTGTGGGAAAGTTGGTACCTCTATCACGTACAATTTATACAGTATGGGAAAGTTGATAGCTCAATCACTTACAATTTATACAGTGTGGGAAAGTTGATAGCTCTATCACGTACAAATTATACAGTGTTGGAAAGTTGGTAGCTCTATCACGTACAATTTATACAGTATGGGAAAGTTGGTAGCTCAATCACCTACAATTTCTACAGTGTGGGAAAGTTGGTAGGTCTATCACGTACAAATTATACAGTGTTGGTAATTTGGTAGCTCTATCACGTACAATTTATACAGTATGGGAAAGTTGGTAGCTTAATCACGTAAAATTTATAAAGTGTGGGAAAGTTGGTAGCTCTATCACGTACAATTTATACAGTGTGGAAAAGTTGGTAGTCCGATCATGTACAATTTATACAGTGTGGGAAAGTTGGTAGCTCTATCAAGTACAATTTATACAGTGTTGGGAAGTTGGTAGCTCTATCAAGTACAATTTATACAGTGTGGGTAAGTTGGTAGCTCTATCACGTACAATTTTAAAAGTGTGGGAAAGTTGTTAGCTCTATCACGTACAATTGATGCAGTGTGGGAATGTTGTTAGCACTATCTCGTACAATTTATACATTGTGGGAAAGTTGGTAGCTCTATCACGTACAATTTATACAGTGTGGGAAAGTTGGTACCTCTATCACGTACAATTTATACAGTATGGGAAAGTTGATAGCTCAATCACATACAATTTATACAGTGTGGGAAAGTTGGTAGCTCTATCACGTACAAAATATACAGTTTTGGAAATTGGTAGCTCTATCACGTGCAATTTATACAGAGTGGGAAAATTGGTAGCTCTATCACGTACAATTTATACAGTGTGGGAAAGTTGGTAGCTCTATCTCGTACAATTTATACATTGTAGGAAAGTTGGTAGCTCTATCACATACAATTTATGCAGTGTGGGAAAGTTGGTAGCTCTATCACGTACAATCGATACAGTGTGGGAAAGTTGGTAGCTCTCTCTCATACAATTTATACATTGTGGGAAAGTTGGTAGCTCTATCACGTACAATTTATGAAGTGTGGAAAAGTTGGTAGCTCCAATACGTAAAATTTATACAGTGTGGGAAAGTTGGTAGCTCTATCAAGTACAATTTATACAGTGTGGGAAAGTTGGTACCTCTATCACGTACAATTTGTACAGTGTTGGAAAGTTGGTAGCTCTATCACGTACAATTTATACAGAGTGGGAAAATTGGTAGCTCTATCACGTACAATTTATACAGTGTGGGAAAGTTGGTAGCTCTATCTCGTACAATTTATACATTGTAGGATAGTTGGTAGCTCTATCACATACAATTTATGCAGTGTGGGAAAGTTGGTAGTCTATCATGTACAATCGATACAGTGCGGGAAATTTGGTAGCTCTCTCTCGTACAATTTATACATTGTGGGAAAGTTTGTAGCTCTATCACGTACAATTTGTGAAGTGTGGAAAAGTTGGTAGCTAAATCACGTAAAATTTATACAGTGTGGGAAAGTTTGTAGCTCTATCAAGTACAATTGATACAGTGTGGGAAAGTTGGTACCTCTATCACGTACAATTTATACAGTATGGGAAAGTTCGTAGCTCAATCACATACAATTTATAGAGTGTGGGAAAGTTGGTTGCTCTATCACGTACAAATTATACAGTATGGGAAAGTTGGTAGCTCAATCATGTACAATTTATATAGTGTGTGAAAGTTGGTAGCTCTATCACGTACAATTTATAGTGTGGAAAAGTTTGTAGTCCAATCATGTACAATTTATACAGTGTGGGAAAGTTGGTAGCTCTATCATGTACAATTTATACAGTATGGGAAAGTTGGTAGCTCAATCAGGTACAATTTATACAGTGTGCGAAAGTTGGTAGCTCTATCACGTACAATTTATACAGTGTGGGAAAGTTGGTACCTCTATCACGTACAATTTATACAGTATGGGAAAGTTGGTAGCTCAATCACATACAATTTATACAGTGTGGGAAAGTTGGTAGCTCTATCACGTACAATTTATACAGTGTGGGAAAGTTGGTACCTCTATTATGTACAATTTATGCAGTATGGGAAAGTTGGTAGCTCAATCATATACAATTTCTACAGTATGGGAAAGTTGGTAGCTCTATCAGTCCAAATTATACAGTGTTGGAAAATTGGTAGCTCTATTACATACAATTTATACAGTATGGGAAAGTTGGTAGCTCTATCACGTACATTTTATACAGTGTGGAAAAGTTGGTAGTCCGATCATGTACAATTTATACAGTGTGGGAGAGTTGGTAGCTCTATCAAGTACAATTTATACAGTGTGGGGAAGTTGGTAGCTCTATCAAGTACAATTTATACCGTGTGGGAAAGTTGGTAGCTCCATCACGTACAATTGTAAAAGTGTCGGAAAGTTGTTAGCTCTATCACGTACAATTGATACAGTGTGGGAATGTTGGTAGCTCTATCACGTACAATTTATACAGTGTGGGAAAGTTGGTACCTCTATCACGTACGATTTATACAGTATGGGAAAGTTGATAGCTCAATCACTTACAATTTATACAGTGTGGGAAAGTTGATAGCTCTATCACGTACAAATTATACAGTGTTGGAAAGTTGGTAGCTCTATCACGTACAATTTATACAGAGTGGGAAAATTGGTAGCTCTATCACGTACAATTTATACAGTGTGGGAAAGTTGGTAGCTCTATCTCGTACAATTTATACATTGTAGGATAGTTGGTAGCTCTATCACATACAATTTATGCAGTGTGGGAAAGTTGGTAGTCTATCATGTACAATCGATACAGTGCGGGAAATTTGGTAGCTCTCTCTCATACAATTTATACATTGTGGGAAAGTTTGTAGCTCTATCACGTACAATTTGTGAAGTGTGGAAAAGTTGGTAGCTAAATCACGTAAAATTTATACAGTGTGGGAAAGTTTGTAGCTCTATCAAGTACAATTGATACAGTGTGGGAAAGTTGGTACCTCTATCACGTACAATTTATACAGTATGGGAAAGTTCGTAGCTCAATCACATACAATTTATAGAGTGTGGGAAAGTTGGTAGCTCTATCACATACAATTTATACAGTGTGGGAAAGTTTTTAGCTCTATAACGTACAAATTATACAGTGTGGACAATTTGGTAGCTCTATCAAGTACAATTTATACAGTGTGGGAAAGTTGGTAGCTCTATCAAGTACAATTTATACAGTGTGGGAAAGTTGGTACCTCTATCACGTACAATTTATACAGTATGGGAAAGTTGATAGCTCAAACACATACAATTTATAAAGTGTGGAAAAGTTGATAGCTCTATCATGTAAAAATTATACAGTGTTGGAAAGTTGGTAGCTCTATCACGTACAATTTATACAGAGTGGGAAAATTGGTAGCTCTATCACGTACAATTTATAGAGTGTGGGAAAGTTGGTAGCACTATCTCGTACAATTTATACATTGTAGGAAAGTATGTAGCTCTATCACATACAATTTATGCAGTGTGGAAAATTTGGTAGCTCTATCACGTACAATCGATAGAGTGTGGGAAAGTTGGTAGCTCTCTCTTGTACAATTTATACATTGTGGGAAAGTTGGTAGCTCTATCACGTACAATTTATGAAGTGTGGAAAAGTTGGTAGCTCCATCACGTAAAATTTATACAGTGTGGGAAAGTTGGTAGCTCTATCACATACAATTTATACAGTGTGGGAAGGTTGGTAGCTCTATCACGTACAATTAATACAGAGTGGGAAAGTTGGTAGCTCTATCGTACAATTTATAGAGTGTGGGAAATTTGGTAGCACTATCACGTACAATTGATACAGTGTGGGAAAGTTGGTAGCTCTATCACGTACAAATTATACAGTATTGGAAAGTTGGTAGCTCAATCATGTACAATTTATACAGTGTGTGAAAGTTGGTAGCTCTATCAAGTACAATTTATACAGTGTGGAAAAGTTTGTAGTCCAATCATGTACAATTTATACAGTGTGGGAAAGTTGGTAGGTCTATCACGTTCAATTTATACAGTGTGGGAAAAGTGGTAGCTCTATCACTTACAATTTATACAGTCTGGGAAAGTTGGTAGCTCTATCAAGTAAAATTTATGCAGTGTGGGAAGGTTGGTAGCTCTATCACGTACAATTAATACAGTGTGGGAAAGTTGGGAGCTCTATCGTGCAATTTATAGAGTGTGGGAAATTTGGTAGCTCTATCACGTACAATTGATACAGTGTGGGAAAGTTGGTTGCTCTATCACGTACAAATTATACAGTATGGGAAAGTTGGTAGCTCAATCATGTACAATTTATATAGTGTGTGAAAGTTAGTAGCTCTATCACGTACAAATTATAGTGTGGAAAAGTTTGTAGTCCAATCATGTACAATTTATACAGTGTGGGAAAGTTGGTAGCTCTATCATGTACAATTTATACAGTATGGGAAAGTTGGTAGCTCAATCAGGTACAATTTATACAGTGTGCGAAAGTTGGTAGCTCTATCACGTACAATTTATACAGTGTGGGAAAGTTGGTACCTCTATCACGTACAATTTATACAGTATGGGAAAGTTGGTAGCTCAATCACTTACAATTTATACAGTGTGGGAAAGTTGGTAGCTCTATCACGTTCAATTTATACAGTGTGGGAAAGTTGTTACCTCTATCATGTACAATTTATGCAGTATGGGAAAGTTGGTAGCTCAATCATGTACAATTTCTACAGTGTGGGAAAGTTGGTAGCTCTATCAGTCCAAATTATACAGTGTTGGAAAATTGGTAGCTCTATTACGTACAATTTATACAGTATGGGAAAGTTGGTAGCTCTATCACGTACAATTTATACAGTATGGAAAAGTTGGTAGTCCGATCATGTACAATTTATACAGTGTGGGAAAGTTGGTAGCTCTATCAAGTACAATTTATACAGTGTGGGGAAGTTGGTAGCTCCATCACGTACAATTGTAAAAGTGTGGGAAAGTTGTTAGCTCTATCACGTACAATTGATACAGTGTGGGAATGTTGGTAGCTCTTTCTCGTACAATTTATACATTGTGGGAAAGTTGGTAGCTCTATCACGTACAATTTATACAGTGTGGGAAAGTTGGTACCTCTATCACGTACAATTTATACAGTATGGGAATGTTGATAGCTCAATCACTTACTTTTTATACAGTGTGGGAAAGTTGATAGCTCTATCACGTACAAATTATACAGTGTTGGAAAATTGGTAGCTCCATGACGTACAATTTATACAGAGTGGGAAAATTGGTAGCTCTATCACGTACAATTTATACAGTATGGGAAAGTTGGTAGCTCTATCTCGTACAATTTATACATTGTAGGATAGTTGGTAGCTCTATCACATACAATTTATGCAGTGTTGGAAAGTTGGTAGCTCTATCACGTACAATCGATACAGTGTGGGAAATTTGGTAGCTCTCTCTCGTACAATTTATACATTGTGGGAAAGTTTGTAGCTCTATCACGTACAATTTATGAAGTGTGGAAAAGTTGGTAGCTAAATCACGTAAAATTTATACAGTGTGGGAAAGTTTGTAGCTCTATCATGTACAATTGATGCAGAGTGGGAAAGTTGGTACCTCTATCACGTACAATTTATACAGTATGGGAAAGTTGGTAGCTCAATCACATACAATTTATAGAGTGTGGGAAAGTTGTTAGCTCTATAACGTACAAATTATACAGTGTGGGAAAGTTGGTACCTCTATCAAGTACAATTTATACAGTGTGGGAAAGTTGGTAGCTCTATCAAGTACAATTTATACAGTGTGGGAAAGTTGGTACCTCTATCACGTACAATTTATACAGTATGGGAAAGTTGATAGCTCAATCACATACAATTTATAAAGTGTGGGAAAGTTGATAGCTCTATCATGTACAAATTATACAGTGTTGGAAAGTTGGTAGCTCTATTACGTACAATTTATACACAGTGGGAAAATTGGTAGCTCTATCACGTACAATTTATAGAGTGTGGGAAAGTTGGTAGCACTATCTCGTACAATTTATACATTGTAGGAAAGTATGTAGCTCTATCACATACAATTTATGCAGTGTGGAAAAGTTTGTAGGTCTATCACGTACAATTGATACAGTGTGGAAAATTTGGTAGCTCCATCACGTAAAATTTATACAGTGTGGGAAAGATGGTAGCTCTATCACGTACAATTTATACAGTGTGGGAAAGTTGGTACCTCTATCACGTACAATTTATACAGTGTGGGAAAGTTGGTACCTCTATCACGTACAATTTATACAGTATGGGAAAGTTGGTAGCTCAATCACATACAATTTATACAGTGTGGGAAAGTTGGTAGCTCTATCACGTACAATTTATACAGTGTGGGAAAGTTGGTACCTCTATCATGTACAATTTATGCAGTATGGGAAAGTTGGTAGCTCAATCACCTACAATTTCTACAGTGTGGGAAAGTTGGTAGGTCTATCACGTACAAATTATACAGTGTTGGTAATTTGGTAGCTCTATCACGTACAATTTATACAGTATGGGAAAGTTGGTAGCTTAATCACGTAAAATTTATAAAGTGTGGGAAAGTTGGTAGCTCTATCACGTACAATTTATACAGTGTGGAAAAGTTGGTAGTCCGATCATGTACAATTTATACAGTGTGGGAAAGTTGGTAGCTCTATCAAGTACAATTTATACAGTGTTGGGAAGTTGGTAGCTCTATCAAGTACAATTTATACAGTGTGGGTAAGTTGGTAGCTCTATCACGTACAATTTTAAAAGTGTGGGAAAGTTGTTAGCTCTATCACGTACAATTGATGCAGTGTGGGAATGTTGTTAGCACTATCTCGTACAATTTATACATTGTGGGAAAGTTGGTAGCTCTATCACGTACAATTTATACAGTGTGGGAAAGTTGGTACCTCTATCACGTACAATTTATACAGTATGGGAAAGTTGATAGCTCAATCACATACAATTTATACAGTGTGGGAAAGTTGGTAGCTCTATCACGTACAAAATATACAGTTTTGGAAATTGGTAGCTCTATCACGTGCAATTTATACAGAGTGGGAAAATTGGTAGCTCTATCACGTACAATTTATACAGTGTGGGAAAGTTGGTAGCTCTATCTCGTACAATTTATACATTGTGGGAAAGTTGGTAGCTCTATCACATACAATTTATGCAGTGTGGGAAAGTTGGTAGCTCTATCACGTACAATCGATACAGTGTGGGAAAGTTGGTAGCTCTCTCTCATACAATTTATACATTGTGGGAAAGTTGGTAGCTCTATCACGTACAATTTATGAAGTGTGGAAAAGTTGGTAGCTCCAATACGTAAAATTTATACAGTGTGGGAAAGTTGGTAGCTCTATCAAGTACAATTTATACAGTGTGGGAAAGTTGGTACCTCTATCACGTACAATTTATACAGTATGGGAAAGTTGGTAGCTCAATCACATACAATTTATACAGTGTGGGAAAGTTGGTAGCTCTATCACATACAATTTATACAGTGTGGGAAAGTTGGTAGCTCTATCACGTACAAATTATACAGTGTGGGAAAGTTGATAGCTCAATCACATACAATTTAGACAGTGTGGGAAAGTTGATAGCTCTATCATGTACAAATTATACAGTGTTGGTAAGTTGGTAGCTATATCACGTACAATTTATACAGAGTGGGAAAATTAGTAGCTCTATCACGTACAATTTATACAGTGTGGGAAAGTTGGTAGCTCTATCTCGTACAATTTCTACAGTGTGGGAAAGTTGGTAGCTCTATCAGTCCAAATTGTACAGTGTTGGAAAGTTGGTAGCTCTATTACGTACAATTTATACAGTATGGGAAAGTTGGTAGCTCAATCACTTACAATTTAGACAGTGTGTGAAAGTAGGTAGCTCTATCACGTACAATTTATACAGTGTTGAAAAGTTGGTAGTCCGATCATGTACAATTTATACAGTGTGGGAAAGTTGGTAGCTCTATCAAGTACAATTTATACAGTGTGAGGAAGTTGGTAGCTCTATCAAGTACAATTTATACAGTGTGGGAAAGTTGGTAGCTCCATCACGTACAATTGTAAAAGTGTGGGAAAGTTGTTAGCTCTATCACGTACAATTGATACAGTGTGGGAATGTTGGTAGCTCTATCTCGTACAATTTATACATTGTGGGAAAGTTGGTAGCTCTATCAAGTACAATTTATACAGTGTGGGAAAGTTGGTACCTCTATCACGTACAATTTATACAGTATGGGAAAGTTGATAGCTCAATCACTTACAATTTATACAGTGTGGGAAAGTTGATAGCTCTATCACGTACAAATTATACAGTGTCGGAAAGTTGGTAGCTCTATCACGTACAATTTATACAGTGTGGGAAAGTTGGTAGCTCTATCACGTACAATTGATACAGTGTGGGAAAGTTGGTAGCTCTCTCTCGTACCATTTATACATTGTGGGAAAGTTGGTAGCTCTATCACATACAATTTATGAAGTGTGGGAAAGTTGGTAGCTCCATCACTTAAAATTTATACAGTGTGGGAAAGTTGGTAGCTCAATCACTTACAATTTATAAAGTGTGGGAAAGTTGATAGCTCTATCACGTACAAATTATACAGTGTCGGAAAGTTGGTAGCTCTATCACGTACAATTTATACAGTGTGGGAAAGTTGGTAGCTCTATCACGTACAATTGATACAGTGTGGGAAAGTTGGTAGCTCTCTCTCGTACCATTTATACATTGTGGGAAAGTTGGTAGCTCTATCACATACAATTTATGAAGTGTGGGAAAGTTGGTAGCTCAATCACCTACAATGTCTACAGTGTGGGAAAGTTGGTAGCTCTATCACGTACAAATTATACAGTGTTGGAAATTTAGTAGCTCTATCACGTACAATTTATAGAGTATGGGAAAGTTGGTAGCTTAATCACGTACAATTTATACAGTGTGGGAAAGTTGGTACCTCTATCACGTACAATTTATACAGTGTGGTAAAGTTGGTACCTCTATCACGTATAATTTATACAGTATGTGAAAGTTGGTAGCTCAATCACATACAATTTATACAGTGTGGGAAAGTTGGTAGCTCTATCACGTACAATTTATACAGTGTGGGAAAGTTGGTACCTCTATCATGTACAATTTATGCAGTATGGGAATGTTGGTAGCTCTATCACGTACAAATTATACAGTGTTGGAAATTTGGTAGCTCTATCACGTACAATTTATACAGTATGGGAAAGTTCGTAGCTTAATCACGTAAAATTTGTACAGTGTGGGAAAGTTGGTAGCTCTATCACGTACAATTTATACAGTGTGGAAAAGTTGGTAGTCCGATCATGTACAATTTATACAGTGTGGGAAAGTTGGTAGCTCTATCAAGTACAATTTATACAGTGTGGGGAAGTTGGTAGCTCTATCAAGTACAATTTATACAGTGTGGGAAAGTTGGTAGCTCTATCACGTACAATTTTAAAAGTGTGGGAAAGTTGTTAGCTCTATCACGTACAATTGATACAGTGTGGGAATGTTGTTAGCTCTATCTCGTACAATTTATACATTGTTGGAAAGTTGGTAGCTCTATCACGTACAATTTATACAGTGTGGGAAAGTTGGTACCTCTATCACGTACAAATTATACAGTATGGGAAAGTTGATAGCTCAATCACATACAATTTATACAGTGTGGGAAAGTTGATAGCTCTATCACGTACAAATTATACAGTGTTGGAAAGTTGGTAGCTCTATCACGTACAATTTATACAGATTGGGAAAATTGGTAGCTCTATCACGTACAATTTATACAGTGTGGGAATGTTGGTAGCTCTATCTCGTACAATTTATACATTGTAGGAAAGTTGGTAGCTCTATCACATACAATTTATGCAGTGTGGGAAAGTTGGTAGCTCTATCACGTACAATCGATACAGTGTGGGAAAGTTGGTAGCTCTCTCTCGTACAATTTATACATTGTGGGAAAGTTGGTAGCTCTATCACGTACAATTTATGAAGTGTGGAAAAGTTGGTAGCTCCATCACGTAAAATTTATACAGTGTGGGAAAGTTGGTAGCTCTATCACGTACAATTTATACAGAGTGGGAAAATTGGTAGCTCTATCACGTACAATTTATACAGAGTGGGAAAATTTGTAGCTCTATCTCGTACAATTTATACATTGTAGGATAGTTGGTAGCTCTATCACATACAATTTATGCAGTGTGGGAAAGTTGGTAGCTCTATCACGTCCAATCGATAGAGTGTCTGAAAGTTGGTAGCTCTCTCTTGTACAATTTATACATTGTGGGAATGTTGTTAGCTCTATCACGTAGAATTTATGAAGTGTGGAAAAGTTGGTAGCTCCATCACATAAAATTTATACAGTGTGGGAAAGTTGGTAGCTCTATCACGTACAATTTATACAGAGTGGGAAAATTGGTAGCTCCATCACGTACAAATTATACAGTGTAGGAAAGTTTGTAGCTCTATCAAGTACAATTTATACAGTGTGGTAAAGTTGGTACCTCTATCACGTACAATTTATACAGTATGGGAAAGTTGGTAGCTCAATCACATACAATTTATACAGTATGGGAAAGTTGCTAGGTCTATCACATACAATTTATACAGTGTGGGAAAGTTGGTAGCTCTATAACGTACAAATTATACAGTGTGGAAAAGTTGGTAGCTCTATCAAGTACAAATTATACAGTGTGGGAAAGTTGGTAGCTCTATCAAGTACAATTTATACAGTGTGGGAAAGTTGGTACCTCTATTACGTACAATTTATACAGTATGAGAAAGTTGATAGCTCAATCACATACAATTTATACAGTGTGGGAAAGTTGATAGCTCTATCATGTACAAATTATACAGTGTTGGAAAGTTGGTAGCTCTATCACGTACAATTTATACAGAGTGGGAAAATTGGTAGCTCTATCACGTACAATTTATACAGTGTGGGAAAGTTGGTAGCTCTATCACGTTCAATTTATACAGTGTGGGAAAATTGGTACATCTATCATGTACAATTTATACTGTATGGGAAAGTTGATAGCTCAATCACATACAATTTATACAGTGTGGGAAAGTTGATAGCTCTATCATGTACAAATTATACAGTGTTGGAAAGTTGGTAGCTCTATCACGTACAATTTATACGGAGTGGGAAAATTGGTAGCTGTATCACGTACAATTTATACAGTGTGGGAAAGTTGGTAGCTCTATCTCGTACAATTTATACATTGTAGGAAAGTTGGTAGCTCTAACGTACAATTTATAGGGTGTGGGAAATTTGGTAGCACTATCACGTACAATTGATACAGTGTGGGAAAGTTGGTAGCTCTATCACGTACAAATTATACAGTATTGGAAAGTTGGTAGCTCAATCATGTACAATTTATACAGTGTGTGAAAGTTGGTAGCTCTATCACGTACAATTTATACAGTGTGGAAAAGTTTGTAGTCCAATCATGTACAGTTTATACAGTGTGGGAAAGTTGGTAGCTCTATCACGTACAATTTATACAGTGTGGGAAAGTTGGTAGCTCTATCATACAATTTATAGAGTGTGGGATAGTTGGTAGCTCTATCAAGTACAATTGATACAGTGTGGGAAAGTTGGTACCTCTATCACGTACAATTTAAAAAGTGTGGAAAAGTTGGTAGGTCTATCACGTACAATTTAAAAAGTGTGGGAAAGTTGGTAGGTGTATCATGTTCAATTTATACAGTGTGGGAAAAGTGGTAGCTCTATCACTTGCAATTTATACAGTCTGGGAAAGTTGGTAGCTCTATCAAGTAAAATTTATGCAGTGTGGGAAGGTTGGTAGCTCTATCACGTACAATTAATACAGTGTGGGAAAGTTGGTAGCTCTATCGTACAATTTATAGAGTGTGGGAAATTTGGTAGCTCTATCACGTATAATTGATACAGCGTGGGAAAGTTGGTTGCTCTATCACGTACAAATTATACAGTATGGGAAAGTTGGTAGCTCAATCATGTACAATTTATATAGTGTGTGAAAGTTGGTAGCTCTATCACGTACAATTTATAGTGTGGAAAAGTTTGTAGTCCAATCATGTACAATTTATACAGTGTGGGAAAGTTGGTAGCTCTATCATGTACAATTTATACAGTATGGGAAAGTTGGTAGCTCAATCAGGTACAATTTATACAGTGTGCGAAAGTTGGTAGCTCTATCACGTACAATTTATACAGTGTTGGAAAGTTGGTACCTCTATCACGTACAATTTATACAGTATGGGAAAGTTGGTAGCTCAATCACATACAATTTATACAGTGTGGGAAAGTTGGTAGCTCTATCACGTACAATTTATACAGTGTGGGAAAGTTGGTACCTCTATTATGTACAATTTATGCAGTATGGGAAAGTTGGTAGCTCAATCATGTACAATTTCTACAGTGTGGGAAAGTTGGTAGCTCTATCAGTCCAAATTATACAGTGTTGGAAAATTGGTAGCTCTATTACGTACAATTTATACAGTATGGGAAAGTTGGTAGCTCTATCACGTACAATTTATACAGTGTGGTAGAGTTGGTAGCTCTATCAAGTACAATTTATACAGTGTGGGGAAGTTGGTAGCTCTATCAAGTACAATTTATACAGTGTGGGAAAGTTGGTAGCTCCATCACGTACAATTGTAAAAGTCTGGGAAAGTTGTTAGCTCTATCACGTACAATTGATACAGTGTGGGAAAGTTGGTAGCTCTATCACGTAGAAATTATACAGTATGGGAAAGTTGGTAGCTCAATCATGTACAATTTATATAGTGTGTGAAAGTTGGTAGCTCTATCACGTACAATTTATACAGTGTGGAAATGTTTGTAGTCCAATCATGTACAATTTATACAGTGTGAGAAAGTTGATAGCTCTATCACGTACAATTTATACAGTATGGGAAAGTTGGTAGCTCAATCAGGTACAATTTATACAGTGTCCGAAAGTTGGTAGCTCTATCACGTACATTTTATAAAGTGTGGGAAATTTGGTACCTCTATCACGTACAATTTATACAGTATGGGAAAGTTGGTAGCTCCATCACGTACAATTTATACAGTGTGGGAAAGTTGGTAGCTCTATCACGTACAATTTATACAGTGTGGGAAAGTTGGTACCTCTATCATGTACAATTTATGCAGTATGGGAAAGTTGGTAGCTCAATCACGTACAATTTCTACAGTGTGGGAAAGTTGGTAGCTCTATCACGTACAAATTATACAGTGTAGGAAAGTTGGTAGCTCTATCACGTTCAATTTATACAGTGTGGGAAAATTGGTAGCTCTATCACGTGCAATTTATACAGTCTGGGAAAGTTGGTAGCTCTATCACGTAAAATTTATGCAGTGTGGGAAGGTTGGTAGCTCTATCACGTACAATTAATACAGTGTGGGAAAGTTGGTAGCTCTATTGTACAATTTATAGGGTGTGGGAAATTTGGTAGCACTATCACGTACAATTGATACAGTGTGGGAAAGTTGGTAGCTCTATCACGTACAAATTATACAGTATTGGAAAGTTGGTAGCTCAATCATGTACAATTTATACAGTGTGTGAAAGTTGGTAGCTCTATCACGTACAATTTATACAGTGTGGAAAAGTTTGTAGTCCAATCATGTACAGTTTATACAGTGTGGGAAAGTTGGTAGCTCTATCACGTACAATTTATACAGTGTGGGAAAGTTGGTAGCTCTATCATACAATTTATAGAGTGTGGGATAGTTGGTAGCTCTATCAAGTACAATTGATACAGTGTGGGAAAGTTGGTAGCTCTATCACGTACAATTTAAAAAGTGTGGAAAAGTCGGTAGGTCTATCACGTACAATTTAAAAATTGTGGGAAAGTTGGTAGGTCTATCACGTTCAATTTATACAGTGTGGGAAAAGTGGTAGCTCTATCACTTGCAATTTATACAGTGTGGGAAAGTTGGTAGCTCTATGAAGTAAAATTTATGCAGTGTGGGAAGGTTGGTAGCTCTATCACGTACAATTAATACAGTGTGGGAAAGTTGGTAGCTCTATCGTACAATTTATAGAGTGTGGGAAATTTGGTAGCTCTATCACGTATAATTGATACAGCGTGGGAAAGTTGGTTGCTCTATCACGTACAAATTATACAGTATGGGAAAGTTGGTAGCTCAATCATGTACAATTTATATAGTGTGTGAAAGTTGGTAGCTCTATCACGTACAATTTATAGTGTGGAAAAGTTTGTAGTCCAATCATGTACAATTTATACAGTGTGGGAAAGTTGGTAGCTCTATCATGTACAATTTGTACAGTATGGGAAAGTTGGTAGCTCAATCAGGTACAATTTATACAGTGTGCGAAAGTTGGTAGCTCTATCACGTACAATTTATACAGTGTGGGAAAGTTGGTACCTCTATCACGTACAATTTATACAGTATGGGAAAGTTGGTAGCTCAATCACATACAATTTATACAGTGTGGGAAAGTTGGTAGCTCTATCACGTACAATTTATACAGTGTGGGAAAGTTGGTACCTCTATTATGTACAATTTATGCAGTATGGGAAAGTTGGTAGCTCAATCATATACAATTTCTACAGTATGGGAAAGTTGGTAGCTCTATCAGTCCAAATTATACAGTGTTGGAAAATTGGTAGCTCTATTACATACAATTTATACAGTATGGGAAAGTTGGTAGCTCTATCACGTACATTTTATACAGTGTGGAAAAGTTGGTAGTCCGATCATGTACAATTTATACAGTGTGGGAGAGTTGGTAGCTCTATCAAGTACAATTTATACAGTGTGGGGAAGTTGGTAGCTCTATCAAGTACAATTTATACCGTGTGGGAAAGTTGGTAGCTCCATCACGTACAATTGTAAAAGTGTGGGAAAGTTGTTAGCTCTATCACGTACAATTGATACAGTGTGGGAATGTTGGTAGCTCTATCACGTACAATTTATACAGTGTGGGAAAGTTGGTACCTCTATCACGTACAATTTATACAGTATGGGAAAGTTGATAGCTCAATCACTTACAATTTATACAGTGTGGGAAAGTTGATAGCTCTATCACGTAGAAATTATACAGTATGGGAAAGTTGGTAGCTCAATCATGTACAATTTATATAGTGTGTGAAAGTTGGTAGCTCTATCACATACAATTTATACAGTGTGGAAATGTTTGTAGTCCAATCATGTACAATTTATACAGTGTGAGAAAGTTGATAGCTCTATCACGTACAATTTATACAGTATGGGAAAGTTGGTAGCTCAATCAGGTACAATTTATACAGTGTCCGAAAGTTGGTAGCTCTATCACGTACATTTTATAAAGTGTGGGAAATTTGGTACCTCTATCACGTACAATTTATACAGTATGGGAAAGTTGGTAGCTCCATCACGTACAATTTATACAGTGTGGGAAAGTTGGTAGCTCTATCACGTACAATTTATACAGTGTGGGAAAGTTGGTACCTCTATCATGTACAATTTATGCAGTATGGGAAAGTTGGTAGCTCAATCACGTACAATTTCTACAGTGTGGGAAAGTTGGTAGCTCTATCACGTACAAATTATACAGTGTAGGAAAGTTGGTAGCTCTATCACGTTCAATTTATACAGTGTGGGAAAATTGGTAGCTCTATCACGTGCAATTTATACAGTCTGGGAAAGTTGGTAGCTCTATCACGTAAAATTTATGCAGTGTGGGAAGGTTGGTAGCTCTATCACGTACAATTAATACAGTGTGGGAAAGTTGGTAGCTCTATCGTACAATTTATAGGGTGTGGGAAATTTGGTAGCACTATCACGTACAATTGATACAGTGTGGGAAAGTTGGTAGCTCTATCACGTACAAATTATACAGTATTGGAAAGTTGGTAGCTCAATCATGTACAATTTATACAGTGTGTGAAAGTTGGTAGCTCTATCACGTACAATTTATACAGTGTGGAAAAGTTTGTAGTCCAATCATGTACAGTTTATACAGTGTGGGAAAGTTGGTAGCTCTATCACGTACAATTTATACAGTGTGGGAAAGTTGGTAGCTCTATCATACAATTTATAGAGTGTGGGATAGTTGGTAGCTCTATCAAGTACAATTGATACAGTGTGGGAAAGTTGGTAGCTCTATCACGTACAATTTAAAAAGTGTGGAAAAGTCGGTAGGTCTATCACGTACAATTTAAAAATTGTGGGAAAGTTGGTAGGTCTATCACGTTCAATTTATACAGTGTGGGAAAAGTGGTAGCTCTATCACTTGCAATTTATACAGTGTGGGAAAGTTGGTAGCTCTATGAAGTAAAATTTATGCAGTGTGGGAAGGTTGGTAGCTCTATCACGTACAATTAATACAGTGTGGGAAAGTTGGTAGCTCTATCGTACAATTTATAGAGTGTGGGAAATTTGGTAGCTCTATCACGTATAATTGATACAGCGTGGGAAAGTTGGTTGCTCTATCACGTACAAATTATACAGTATGGGAAAGTTGGTAGCTCAATCATGTACAATTTATATAGTGTGTGAAAGTTGGTAGCTCTATCACGTACAATTTATAGTGTGGAAAAGTTTGTAGTCCAATCATGTACAATTTATACAGTGTGGGAAAGTTGGTAGCTCTATCATGTACAATTTATACAGTATGGGAAAGTTGGTAGCTCAATCAGGTACAATTTATACAGTGTGCGAAAGTTGGTAGCTCTATCACGTACAATTTATACAGTGTGGGAAAGTTGGTACCTCTATCACGTACAATTTATACAGTATGGGAAAGTTGGTAGCTCAATCACATACAATTTATACAGTGTGGGAAAGTTGGTAGCTCTATCACGTACAATTTATACAGTGTGGGAAAGTTGGTACCTCTATTATGTACAATTTATGCAGTATGGGAAAGTTGGTAGCTCAATCATATACAATTTCTACAGTATGGGAAAGTTGGTAGCTCTATCAGTCCAAATTATACAGTGTTGGAAAATTGGTAGCTCTATTACATACAATTTATACAGTATGGGAAAGTTGGTAGCTCTATCACGTACATTTTATACAGTGTGGAAAAGTTGGTAGTCCGATCATGTACAATTTATACAGTGTGGGAGAGTTGGTAGCTCTATCAAGTACAATTTATACAGTGTGGGGAAGTTGGTAGCTCTATCAAGTACAATTTATACCGTGTGGGAAAGTTGGTAGCTCCATCACGTACAATTGTAAAAGTGTGGGAAAGTTGTTAGCTCTATCACGTACAATTGATACAGTGTGGGAATGTTGGTAGCTCTATCACGTACAATTTATACAGTGTGGGAAAGTTGGTACCTCTATCACGTACAATTTATACAGTATGGGAAAGTTGATAGCTCAATCACTTACAATTTATACAGTGTGGGAAAGTTGATAGCTCTATCACGTACAAATTATACAGTGTTGGAAAGTTGGTAGCTCTATCACGTACAATTTATACAGAGTGGGAAAATTGGTAGCTCTATCACGTACAATTTATACAGTGTGGGAAAGTTGGTAGCTCTATCTCGTACAATTTATACATTGTAGGATAGTTGGTAGCTCTATCACATACAATTTATGCAGTGTGGGAAAGTTGGTAGTCTATCATGTACAATCGATACAGTGCGGGAAATTTGGTAGCTCTCTCTCGTACAATTTATACATTGTGGGAAAGTTTGTAGCTCTATCACGTACAATTTGTGAAGTGTGGAAAAGTTGGTAGCTAAATCACGTAAAATTTATACAGTGTGGGAAAGTTTGTAGCTCTATCAAGTACAATTGATACAGTGTGGGAAAGTTGGTACCTCTATCACGTACAATTTATACAGTATGGGAAAGTTCGTAGCTCAATCACATACAATTTATAGAGTGTGGGAAAGTTGGTAGCTCTATCACATACAATTTATACAGTGTGGGAAAGTTTTTAGCTCTATAACGTACAAATTATACAGTGTGGGAAATTTGGTAGCTCTATCAAGTACAATTTATACAGTGTGGGAAAGTTGGTACCTCTATCACATACAATTTGTACAGTATGGGAAAGTTGATAGCTCAAACACATACAATTTATAAAGTGTGGAAAAGTTGATAGCTCTATCATGTAAAAATTATACAGTGTTGGAAAGTTGGTAGCTCTATCACGTACAATTTATACAGAGTGGGAAAATTGGTAGCTCTATCACGTACAATTTATAGAGTGTGGGAAAGTTGGTAGCACTATCTCGTACAATTTATACATTGTAGGAAAGTATGTAGCTCTATCACATACAATTTATGCAGTGTGGAAAATTTGGTAGCTCTATCACGTACAATCGATAGAGTGTGGGAAAGTTGGTAGCTCTCTCTTGTACAATTTATACATTGTGGGAAAGTTGGTAGCTCTATCACGTACAATTTATGAAGTGTGGAAAAGTTGGTAGCTCCATCACGTAAAATTTATACAGTGTGGGAAAGTTGGTAGCTCTATCACATACAATTTATACAGTGTGGGAAGGTTGGTAGCTCTATCACGTACAATTAATACAGAGTGGGAAAGTTGGTAGCTCTATCGTACAATTTATAGAGTGTGGGAAATTTGGTAGCACTATCACGTACAATTGATACAGTGTGGGAAAGTTGGTAGCTCTATCACGTACAAATTATACAGTATTGGAAAGTTGGTAGCTCAATCATGTACAATTTATACAGTGTGTGAAAGTTGGTAGCTCTATCAAGTACAATTTATACAGTGTGGAAAAGTTTGTAGTCCAATCATGTACAATTTATACAGTGTGGGAAAGTTGGTAGGTCTATCACGTTCAATTTATACAGTGTGGGAAAAGTGGTAGCTCTATCACTTGCAATTTATACAGTCTGGGAAAGTTGGTAGCTCTATCAAGTAAAATTTATGCAGTGTGGGAAGGTTGGTAGCTCTATCACGTACAATTAATGCAGTGTGGGAAAGTTGGGAGCTCTATCGTGCAATTTATAGAGTGTGGGAAATTTGGTAGCTCTATCACGTACAATTGATACAGTGTGGGAAAGTTGGTTGCTCTATCACGTACAAATTATACAGTATGGGAAAGTTGGTAGCTCAATCATGTACAATTTATATAGTGTGTGAAAGTTAGTAGCTCTATCACGTACAAATTATAGTGTGGAAAAGTTTGTAGTCCAATCATGTACAATTTATACAGTGTGGGAAAGTTGGTAGCTCTATCATGTACAATTTATACAGTATGGGAAAGTTGGTAGCTCAATCAGGTACAATTTATACAGTGTGCGAAAGTTGGTAGCTCTATCACGTACAATTTATACAGTGTGGGAAAGTTGGTACCTCTATCACGTACAATTTATACAGTATGGGAAAGTTGGTAGCTCAATCACTTACAATTTATACAGTGTGGGAAAGTTGGTAGCTCTATCACGTTCAATTTATACAGTGTGGGAAAGTTGTTACCTCTATCATGTACAATTTATGCAGTATGGGAAAGTTGGTAGCTCAATCATGTACAATTTCTACAGTGTGGGAAAGTTGGTAGCTCTATCAGTCCAAATTATACAGTGTTGGAAAATTGGTAGCTCTATTACGTACAATTTATACAGTATGGGAAAGTTGGTAGCTCTATCACGTACAATTTATACAGTATGGAAAAGTTGGTAGTCCGATCATGTACAATTTATACAGTGTGGGAAAGTTGGTAGCTCTATCAAGTACAATTTATACAGTGTGGGGAAGTTGGTAGCTCCATCACGTACAATTGTAAAAGTGTGGGAAAGTTGTTAGCTCTATCACGTACAATTGATACAGTGTGGGAATGTTGGTAGCTCTTTCTCGTACAATTTATACATTGTGGGAAAGTTGGTAGCTCTATCACGTACAATTTATACAGTGTGGGAAAGTTGGTACCTCTATCACGTACAATTTATACAGTATGGGAATGTTGATAGCTCAATCACTTACTTTTTATACAGTGTGGGAAAGTTGATAGCTCTATCACGTACAAATTATACAGTGTTGGAAAATTGGTAGCTCCATGACGTACAATTTATACAGAGTGGGAAAATTGGTAGCTCTATCACGTACAATTTATACAGTATGGGAAAGTTGGTAGCTCTATCTCGTACAATTTATACATTGTAGGATAGTTGGTAGCTCTATCACATACAATTTATGCAGTGTTGGAAAGTTGGTAGCTCTATCACATACAATCGATACAGTGTGGGAAATTTGGTAGCTCTCTCTCGTACAATTTATACATTGTGGGAAAGTTTGTAGCTCTATCACGTACAATTTATGAAGTGTGGAAAAGTTGGTAGCTAAATCACGTAAAATTTATACAGTGTGGGAAAGTTTGTAGCTCTATCATGTACAATTGATGCAGAGTGGGAAAGTTGGTACCTCTATCACGTACAATTTATACAGTATGGGAAAGTTGGTAGCTCAATCACATACAATTTATAGAGTGTGGGAAAGTTGGTAGCTCTATCACATACAATTTATACAGTGTGGGAAAGTTGTTAGCTCTATAACGTACAAATTATACAGTGTGGGAAAGTTGGTACCTCTATCAAGTACAATTTATACAGTGTGGGAAAGTTGGTAGCTCTATCAAGTACAATTTATACAGTGTTGGGAAGTTGGTAGCTCTATCAAGTACAATTTATACAGTGTGGGTAAGTTGGTAGCTCTATCACGTACAATTTTAAAAGTGTGGGAAAGTTGTTAGCTCTATCACGTACAATTGATGCAGTGTGGGAATGTTGTTAGCACTATCTCGTACAATTTATACATTGTGGGAAAGTTGGTAGCTCTATCACGTACAATTTATACAGTGTGGGAAAGTTGGTACCTCTATCACGTACAATTTATACAGTATGGGAAAGTTGATAGCTCAATCACATACAATTTATACAGTGTGGGAAAGTTGGTAGCTCTATCACGTACAAAATATACAGTTTTGGAAATTGGTAGCTCTATCACGTGCAATTTATACAGAGTGGGAAAATTGGTAGCTCTATCACGTACAATTTATACAGTGTGGGAAAGTTGGTAGCTCTATCTCGTACAATTTATACATTGTAGGAAAGTTGGTAGCTCTATCACATACAATTTATGCAGTGTGGGAAAGTTGGTAGCTCTATCACGTACAATCGATACAGTGTGGGAAAGTTGGTAGCTCTCTCTCGTACAATTTATACATTGTGGGAAAGTTGGTAGCTCTATCACGTACAATTTATGAAGTGTGGAAAAGTTGGTAGCTCCAATACGTAAAATTTATACAGTGTGGGAAAGTAGGTAGCTCTATCAAGTACAATTTATACAGTGTGGGAAAGTTGGTACCTCTATCACGTACAATTTATACAGTATGGGAAAGTTGGTAGCTCAATCACATACAATTTATACAGTGTGGGAAAGTTGGTAGCTCTATCACATACAATTTATACAGTGTGGGAAAGTTGGTAGCTCTATCACGTACAAATTATACAGTGTGGGAAAGTTGATAGCTCAATCACATACAATTTAGACAGTGTGGGAAAGTTGATAGCTCTATCATGTACAAATTATACAGTGTTGGTAAGTTGGTAGCTATATCACGTACAATTTATACAGAGTGGGAAAATTAGTAGCTCTATCACGTACAATTTATACAGTGTGGGAAAGTTGGTAGCTCTATCTCGTACAATTTCTACAGTGTGGGAAAGTTGGTAGCTCTATCAGTCCAAATTGTACAGTGTTGGAAAGTTGGTAGCTCTATTACGTACAATTTATACAGTATGGGAAAGTTGGTAGCTCAATCACTTACAATTTAGACAGTGTATGAAAGTAGGTAGCTCTATCACGTACAATTTATACAGTGTTGAAAAGTTGGTAGTCCGATCATGTACAATTTATACAGTGTGGGAAAGTTGGTAGCTCTATCAAGTACAATTTATACAGTGTGAGGAAGTTGGTAGCTCTATCAAGTACAATTTATACAGTGTGGGAAAGTTGGTAGCTCCATCACGTACAATTGTAAAAGTGTGGGAAAGTTGTTAGCTCTATCACGTACAATTGATACAGTGTGGGAATGTTGGTAGCTCTATCTCGTACAATTTATACATTGTGGGAAAGTTGGTAGCTCTATCAAGTACAATTTATACAGTGTGGGAAAGTTGGTACCTCTATCACGTACAATTTATACAGTATGGGAAAGTTGATAGCTCAATCACTTACAATTTATACAGTGTGGGAAAGTTGATAGCTCTATCACGTACAAATTATACAGTGTCGGAAAGTTGGTAGCTCTATCACGTACAATTTATACAGTGTGGGAAAGTTGGTAGCTCTATCACGTACAATTGATACAGTGTGGGAAAGTTGGTAGCTCTCTCTCGTACCATTTATACATTGTGGGAAAGTTGGTAGCTCTATCACATACAATTTATGAAGTGTGGGAAAGTTGGTAGCTCCATCACTTAAAATTTATACAGTGTGGGAAAGTTGGTAGCTCAATCACTTACAATTTATACAGTGTGGGAAAGTTGATAGCTCTATCACGTACAAATTATACAGTGTCGGAAAGTTGGTAGCTCTATCACGTACAATTTATACAGTGTGGGAAAGTTGGTAGCTCTATCACGTACAATTGATACAGTGTGGGAAAGTTGGTAGCTCTCTCTCGTACCATTTATACATTGTGGGAAAGTTGGTAGCTCTATCACATACAATTTATGAAGTGTGGGAAAGTTGGTAGCTCAATCACCTACAATGTCTACAGTGTGGGAAAGTTGGTAGCTCTATCACGTACAAATTATACAGTGTTGGAAATTTAGTAGCTCTATCACGTACAATTTATAGAGTATGGGAAAGTTGGTAGCTTAATCACGTACAATTTATACAGTGTGGGAAAGTTGGTACCTCTATCACGTACAATTTATACAGTGTGGTAAAGTTGGTACCTCTATCACGTACAATTTATACAGTATGTGAAAGTTGGTAGCTCAATCACATACAATTTATACAGTGTGGGAAAGTTGGTAGCTCTATCACGTACAATTTATACAGTGTGGGAAAGTTGGTACCTCTATCATGTACAATTTATGCAGTATGGGAATGTTGGTAGCTCTATCACGTACAAATTATACAGTGTTGGAAATTTGGTAGCTCTATCACGTACAATTTATACAGTATGGGAAAGTTCGTAGCTTAATCACGTAAAATTTGTACAGTGTGGGAAAGTTGGTAGCTCTATCACGTACAATTTATACAGTGTGGAAAAGTTGGTAGTCCGATCATGTACAATTTATACAGTGTGGGAAAGTTGGTAGCTCTATCAAGTACAATTTATACAGTGTGGGGAAGTTGGTAGCTCTATCAAGTACAATTTATACAGTGTGGGAAAGTTGGTAGCTCTATCACGTACAATTTTAAAAGTGTGGGAAAGTTGTTAGCTCTATCACGTACAATTGATACAGTGTGGGAATGTTGTTAGCTCTATCTCGTACAATTTATACATTGTGGGAAAGTTGGTAGCTCTATCACGTACAATTTATACAGTGTGGGAAAGTTGGTACCTCTATCACGTACAAATTATACAGTATGGGAAAGTTGATAGCTCAATCACATACAATTTATACAGTGTGGGAAAGTTGATAGCTCTATCACGTACAAATTATACAGTGTTGGAAAGTTGGTAGCTCTATCACGTACAATTTATACAGATTGGGAAAATTGGTAGCTCTATCACGTACAATTTATACAGTGTGGGAATGTTGGTAGCTCTATCTCGTACAATTTATACATTGTAGGAAAGTTGGTAGCTCTATCACATACAATTTATGCAGTGTGGGAAAGTTGGTAGCTCTATCACGTACAATCGATACAGTGTGGGAAAGTTGGTAGCTCTCTCTCGTACAATTTATACATTGTGGGAAAGTTGGTAGCTCTATCACGTACAATTTATGAAGTGTGGAAAAGTTGGTAGCACCATCACGTAAAATTTATACAGTGTGGGAAAGTTGGTAGCTCTATCACGTACAATTTATACAGAGTGGGAAAATTGGTAGCTCTATCACGTACAATTTATACAGAGTGGGAAAATTTGTAGCTCTATCTCGTACAATTTATACATTGTAGGATAGTTGGTAGCTCTATCACATACAATTTATGCAGTGTGGGAAAGTTGGTAGCTCTATCACGTCCAATCGATAGAGTGTCTGAAAGTTGGTAGCTCTCTCTTGTACAATTTATACATTGTGGGAATGTTGTTAGCTCTATCACGTAGAATTTATGAAGTGTGGAAAAGTTGGTAGCTCCATCACATAAAATTTATACAGTGTGGGAAAGTTGGTAGCTCTATCACGTACAATTTATACAGAGTGGGAAAATTGGTAGCTCTATCACGTACAAATTATACAGTGTAGGAAAGTTTGTAGCTCTATCAAGTACAATTTATACAGTGTGGTAAAGTTGGTACCTCTATCACGTACAATTTATACAGTATGGGAAAGTTGGTAGCTCAATCACATACAATTTATACAGTATGGGAAAGTTGCTAGGTCTATCACATACAATTTATACAGTGTGGGAAAGTTGGTAGCTCTATAACGTACAAATTATACAGTGTGGAAAAGTTGGTAGCTCTATCAAGTACAAATTATACAGTGTGGGAAAGTTGGTAGCTCTATCAAGTACAATTTATACAGTGTGGGAAAGTTGGTACCTCTATTACGTACAATTTATACAGTATGAGAAAGTTGATAGCTCAATCACATACAATTTATACAGTGTGGGAAAGTTGATAGCTCTATCATGTACAAATTATACAGTGTTGGAAAGTTGGTAGCTCTATCACGTACAATTTATACAGAGTGGGAAAATTGGTAGCTCTATCACGTACAATTTATACAGTGTGGGAAAGTTGGTAGCTCTATCACGTTCAATTTATACAGTGTGGGAAAATTGGTACATCTATCATGTACAATTTATACTGTATGGGAAAGTTGATAGCTCAATCACATACAATTTATACAGTGTGGGAAAGTTGATAGCTCTATCACGTACAAATTATACAGTGTTGGAAAGTTGGTAGCTCTATCACGTACAATTTATACGGAGTGGGAAAATTGGTAGCTGTATCACGTACAATTTATACAGTGTGGGAAAGTTGGTAGCTCTATCTCGTACAATTTATACATTGTAGGAAAGTTGGTAGCTCTAACGTACAATTTATAGGGTGTGGGAAATTTGGTAGCACTATCACGTACAATTGATACAGTGTGGGAAAGTTGGTAGCTCTATCACGTACAAATTATACAGTATTGGAAAGTTGGTAGCTCAATCATGTACAATTTATACAGTGTGTGAAAGTTGGTAGCTCTATCACGTACAATTTATACAGTGTGGAAAAGTTTGTAGTCCAATCATGTACAGTTTATACAGTGTGGGAAAGTTGGTAGCTCTATCACGTACAATTTATACAGTGTGGGAAAGTTGGTAGCTCTATCATACAATTTATAGAGTGTGGGATAGTTGGTAGCTCTATCAAGTACAATTGATACAGTGTGGGAAAGTTGGTACCTCTATCACGTACAATTTAAAAAGTGTGGAAAAGTTGGTAGGTCTATCACGTACAATTTAAAAAGTGTGGGAAAGTTGGTAGGTGTATCATGTTCAATTTATACAGTGTGGGAAAAGTGGTAGCTCTATCACTTGCAATTTATACAGTCTGGGAAAGTTGGTAGCTCTATCAAGTAAAATTTATGCTGTGTGGGAAGGTTGGCAGCTCTATCACGTACAATTAATACAGTGTGGGAAAGTTGGTAGCTCTATCGTACAATTTATAGAGTGTGGGAAATTTGGTAGCTCTATCACGTATAATTGATACAGCGTGGGAAAGTTGGTTGCTCTATCACGTACAAATTATACAGTATGGGAAAGTTGGTAGCTCAATCATGTACAATTTATATAGTGTGTGAAAGTTGGTAGCTCTATCACGTACAATTTATAGTGTGGAAAAGTTTGTAGTCCAATCATGTACAATTTATACAGTGTGGGAAAGTTGGTAGCTCTATCATGTACAATTTATACAGTATGGGAAAGTTGGTAGCTCAATCAGGTACAATTTATACAGTGTGCGAAAGTTGGTAGCTCTATCACGTACAATTTATACAGTGTTGGAAAGTTGGTACCTCTATCACGTACAATTTATACAGTATGGGAAAGTTGGTAGCTCAATCACATACAATTTATACAGTGTGGGAAAGTTGGTAGCTCTATCACGTACAATTTATACAGTGTGGGAAAGTTGGTACCTCTATTATGTACAATTTATGCAGTATGGGAAAGTTGGTAGCTCAATCATGTACAATTTCTACAGTGTGGGAAAGTTGGTAGCTCTATCAGTCCAAATTATACAGTGTTGGAAAATTGGTAGCTCTATTACGTACAATTTATACAGTATGGGAAAGTTGGTAGCTCTATCACGTACAATTTATACAGTGTGGTAGAGTTGGTAGCTCTATCAAGTACAATTTATACAGTGTGGGGAAGTTGGTAGCTCTATCAAGTACAATTTATACAGTGTGGGAAAGTTGGTAGCTCCATCACGTACAATTGTAAAAGTCTGGGAAAGTTGTTAGCTCTATCACGTACAATTGATACAGTGTGGGAAAGTTGGTAGCTCTATCACGTAGAAATTATACAGTATGGGAAAGTTGGTAGCTCAATCATGTACAATTTATATAGTGTGTGAAAGTTGGTAGCTCTATCACGTACAATTTATACAGTGTGGAAATGTTTGTAGTCCAATCATGTACAATTTATACAGTGTGAGAAAGTTGATAGCTCTATCACGTACAATTTATACAGTATGGGAAAGTTGGTAGCTCAATCAGGTACAATTTATACAGTGTCCGAAAGTTGGTAGCTCTATCACGTACATTTTATAAAGTGTGGGAAATTTGGTACCTCTATCACGTACAATTTATACAGTATGGGAAAGTTGGTAGCTCCATCACGTACAATTTATACAGTGTGGGAAAGTTGGTAGCTCTATCACGTACAATTTATACAGTGTGGGAAAGTTGGTACCTCTATCATGTACAATTTATGCAGTATGGGAAAGTTGGTAGCTCAATCACGTACAATTTCTACAGTGTGGGAAAGTTGGTAGCTCTATCACGTACAAATTATACAGTGTAGGAAAGTTGGTAGCTCTATCACGTTCAATTTATACAGTGTGGGAAAATTGGTAGCTCTATCACGTGCAATTTATACAGTCTGGGAAAGTTGGTAGCTCTATCACGTAAAATTTATGCAGTGTGGGAAGGTTGGTAGCTCTATCACGTACAATTAATACAGTGTGGGAAAGTTGGTAGCTCTATCGTACAATTTATAGGGTGTGGGAAATTTGGTAGCACTATCACGTACAATTGATACAGTGTGGGAAAGTTGGTAGCTCTATCACGTACAAATTATACAGTATTGGAAAGTTGGTAGCTCAATCATGTACAATTTATACAGTGTGTGAAAGTTGGTAGCTCTATCACGTACAATTTATACAGTGTGGAAAAGTTTGTAGTCCAATCATGTACAGTTTATACAGTGTGGGAAAGTTGGTAGCTCTATCACGTACAATTTATACAGTGTGGGAAAGTTGGTAGCTCTATCATACAATTTATAGAGTGTGGGATAGTTGGTAGCTCTATCAAGTACAATTGATACAGTGTGGGAAAGTTGGTAGCTCTATCACGTACAATTTAAAAAGTGTGGAAAAGTCGGTAGGTCTATCACGTACAATTTAAAAATTGTGGGAAAGTTGGTAGGTCTATCACGTTCAATTTATACAGTGTGGGAAAAGTGGTAGCTCTATCACTTGCAATTTATACAGTGTGGGAAAGTTGGTAGCTCTATGAAGTAAAATTTATGCAGTGTGGGAAGGTTGGTAGCTCTATCACGTACAATTAATACAGTGTGGGAAAGTTGGTAGCTCTATCGTACAATTTATAGAGTGTGGGAAATTTGGTAGCTCTATCACGTATAATTGATACAGCGTGGGAAAGTTGGTTGCTCTATCACGTACAAATTATACAGTATGGGAAAGTTGGTAGCTCAATCATGTACAATTTATATAGTGTGTGAAAGTTGGTAGCTCTATCACGTACAATTTATAGTGTGGAAAAGTTTGTAGTCCAATCATGTACAATTTATACAGTGTGGGAAAGTTGGTAGCTCTATCATGTACAATTTATACAGTATGGGAAAGTTGGTAGCTCAATCAGGTACAATTTATACAGTGTGCGAAAGTTGGTAGCTCTATCACGTACAATTTATACAGTGTGGGAAAGTTGGTACCTCTATCACGTACAATTTATACAGTATGGGAAAGTTGGTAGCTCAATCACATACAATTTATACAGTGTGGGAAAGTTGGTAGCTCTATCACGTACAATTTATACAGTGTGGGAAAGTTGGTACCTCTATTATGTACAATTTATGCAGTATGGGAAAGTTGGTAGCTCAATCATATACAATTTCTACAGTATGGGAAAGTTGGTAGCTCTATCAGTCCAAATTATACAGTGTTGGAAAATTGGTAGCTCTATTACATACAATTTATACAGTATGGGAAAGTTGGTAGCTCTATCACGTACATTTTATACAGTGTGGAAAAGTTGGTAGTCCGATCATGTACAATTTATACAGTGTGGGAGAGTTGGTAGCTCTATCAAGTACAATTTATACAGTGTGGGGAAGTTGGTAGCTCTATCAAGTACAATTTATACCGTGTGGGAAAGTTGGTAGCTCCATCACGTACAATTGTAAAAGTGTGGGAAAGTTGTTAGCTCTATCACGTACAATTGATACAGTGTGGGAATGTTGGTAGCTCTATCACGTACAATTTATACAGTGTGGGAAAGTTGGTACCTCTATCACGTACAATTTATACAGTATGGGAAAGTTGATAGCTCAATCACTTACAATTTATACAGTGTGGGAAAGTTGATAGCTCTATCACGTACAAATTATACAGTGTTGGAAAGTTGGTAGCTCTATCACGTACAATTTATACAGAGTGGGAAAATTGGTAGCTCTATCACGTACAATTTATACAGTGTGGGAAAGTTGGTAGCTCTATCTCGTACAATTTATACATTGTAGGATAGTTGGTAGCTCTATCACATACAATTTATGCAGTGTGGGAAAGTTGGTAGTCTATCATGTACAATCGATACAGTGCGGGAAATTTGGTAGCTCTCTCTCGTACAATTTATACATTGTGGGAAAGTTTGTAGCTCTATCACGTACAATTTGTGAAGTGTGGAAAAGTTGGTAGCTAAATCACGTAAAATTTATACAGTGTGGGAAAGTTTGTAGCTCTATCAAGTACAATTGATACAGTGTGGGAAAGTTGGTACCTCTATCACGTACAATTTATACAGTATGGGAAAGTTCGTAGCTCAATCACATACAATTTATAGAGTGTGGGAAAGTTGGTAGCTCTATCACATACAATTTATACAGTGTGGGAAAGTTTTTAGCTCTATAACGTACAAATTATACAGTGTGGGAAATTTGGTAGCTCTATCAAGTACAATTTATACAGTGTGGGAAAGTTGGTACCTCTATCACATACAATTTATACAGTATGGGAAAGTTGATAGCTCAAACACATACAATTTATAAAGTGTGGAAAAGTTGATAGCTCTATCATGTAAAAATTATACAGTGTTGGAAAGTTGGTAGCTCTATCACGTACAATTTATACAGAGTGGGAAAATTGGTAGCTCTATCACGTACAATTTATAGAGTGTGGGAAAGTTGGTAGCACTATCTCGTACAATTTATACATTGTAGGAAAGTATGTAGCTCTATCACATACAATTTATGCAGTGTGGAAAATTTGGTAGCTCTATCACGTACAATCGATAGAGTGTGGGAAAGTTGGTAGCTCTCTCTTGTACAATTTATACATTGTGGGAAAGTTGGTAGCTCTATCACGTACAATTTATGAAGTGTGGAAAAGTTGGTAGCTCCATCACGTAAAATTTATACAGTGTGGGAAAGTTGGTAGCTCTATCACATACAATTTATACAGTGTGGGAAGGTTGGTAGCTCTATCACGTACAATTAATACAGAGTGGGAAAGTTGGTAGCTCTATCGTACAATTTATAGAGTGTGGGAAATTTGGTAGCACTATCACGTACAATTGATACAGTGTGGGAAAGTTGGTAGCTCTATCACGTACAAATTATACAGTATTGGAAAGTTGGTAGCTCAATCATGTACAATTTATACAGTGTGTGAAAGTTGGTAGCTCTATCAAGTACAATTTATACAGTGTGGAAAAGTTTGTAGTCCAATCATGTACAATTTATACAGTGTGGGAAAGTTGGTAGGTCTATCACGTTCAATTTATACAGTGTGGGAAAAGTGGTAGCTCTATCACTTGCAATTTATACAGTCTGGGAAAGTTGGTAGCTCTATCAAGTAAAATTTATGCAGTGTGGGAAGGTTGGTAGCTCTATCACGTACAATTAATACAGTGTGGGAAAGTTGGGAGCTCTATCGTGCAATTTATAGAGTGTGGGAAATTTGGTAGCTCTATCACGTACAATTGATACAGTGTGGGAAAGTTGGTTGCTCTATCACGTACAAATTATACAGTATGGGAAAGTTGGTAGCTCAATCATGTACAATTTATATAGTGTGTGAAAGTTAGTAGCTCTATCACGTACAAATTATAGTGTGGAAAAGTTTGTAGTCCAATCATGTACAATTTATACAGTGTGGGAAAGTTGGTTGCTCTATCATGTACAATTTATACAGTATGGGAAAGTTGGTAGCTCAATCAGGTACAATTTATACAGTGTGCGAAAGTTGGTAGCTCTATCACGTACAATTTATACAGTGTGGGAAAGTTGGTACCTCTATCACGTACAATTTATACAGTATGGGAAAGTTGGTAGCTCAATCACTTACAATTTATACAGTGTGGGAAAGTTGGTAGCTCTATCACGTTCAATTTATACAGTGTGGGAAAGTTGTTACCTCTATCATGTACAATTTATGCAGTATGGGAAAGTTGGTAGCTCAATCATGTACAATTTCTACAGTGTGGGAAAGTTGGTAGCTCTATCACGTACAAATTATACAGTGTCGGAAAGTTGGTAGCTCTATCACGTACAATTTATACAGTGTGGGAAAGTTGGTAGCTCTATCACGTACAATTGATACAGTGTGGGAAAGTTGGTAGCTCTCTCTCGTACCATTTATACATTGTGGGAAAGTTGGTAGCTCTATCACGTTCAATTTATACAGTGTGGGAAAGTTGTTACCTCTATCATGTACAATTTATGCAGTATGGGAAAGTTGGTAGCTCAATCATGTACAATTTCTACAGTGTGGGAAAGTTGATAGCTCTATCACGTACAAATTATACAGTGTCGGAAAGTTGGTAGCTCTATCACGTACAATTTATACAGTGTGGGAAAGTTGGAAGCTCTATCACGTACAATTGATACAGTGTGGGAAAGTTGGTAGCTCTCTCTCGTACCATTTATACATTGTGGGAAAGTTGGTAGCTCTATCACATACAATTTATGAAGTGTGGGAAAGTTGGTAGCTCCATCACTTAAAATTTATACAGTGTGGGAAAGTTGGTAGCTCTATCACGTACAATTTATACCGTGTGGGAAAGTTGGTACCTCTATCACGTACAATTTATACAGTATGGGAAAGTTGATAGCTCAATCACTTACAATTTATACAGTGTGGGAAAGTTGATAGCTCTATCACGTACAAATTATACAGTGTCGGAAAGTTGGTAGCTCTATCACGTACAATTTATACAGTGTGGGAAAGTTGGTAGCTCTATCACGTACAATTGATACAGTGTGGGAAAGTTGGTAGCTCTCTCTCGTACCATTTATACATTGTGGGAAAGTTGGTAGCTCTATCACATACAATTTATGAAGTGTGGGAAAGTTGGTAGCTCCATCACTTAAAATTTATACAGTGTGGGAAAGTTGGTAGCTCTAACACGTACAATTTATACCGTGTGGGAAAGTTGGTACCTCTATCACGTACAATTTATACAGTATGGGAAAGTTGGTAGCTCAATCACATACAATTTATACAGTGTGGGAAAGTTGGTAGCTCTATCACGTACAATTTATACAGTGTGGGAAAGTTGGTACCTCTATCATGTACAATTTATGCAGTATGGGAAAGTTGGTAGCTCAATCACCTACAATGTCTACAGTGTGGGAAAGTTGGTAGCTCTATCACGTACAAATTATACAGTGTTGGAAATTTAGTAGCTCTATCACGTACAATTTATAGAGTATGGGAAAGTTGGTAGCTTAATCACGTACAATTTATACAGTGTGGGAAAGTTGGTAGCTCTATCACGTACAATTTATACAGTGTGGAAAAGTTGGTAGTCCGATCATGTACAATTTATACAGTGTGGGAAAGTTGGTAGCTCTATCAAGTACAATTTATACAGTGTGGGGAAGTTGGTAGCTCTATCAAGTACAATTTATACAGTGTGGGAAAGTTGGTAGCTCTATCACGTACAATTTTAAAAGTGTGGGAAAGTTGTTAGCTCTATCACGTACAATTGATACAGTGTGGGAATGTTGTTAGCTCTATCACGTACAATTTATACATTGTGGGAAAGTTGGTAGCTCTATCACGTACAATTTATACAGTGTGGGAAAGTTGGTACCTCTATCACGTACAATTTATACAGTATGGGAAAGTAGATAGCTCAATCACATACAATTTATACAGTGTGGGAAAGTTGATAGCTCTATCACGTACAAATTATACAGTGTTGGAAAGTTGGTAGCTCTATCACGTACAATTTATACAGAGTGGGAAAATTGGTAGCTCTATCACGTACAATTTATACAGTGTGGGAAAGTTGGTAGCTCTATCTCGTACAATTTATACATTGTAGGAAAGTTGGTAGCTCTATCACATACAATTTATGCAGTGTGGGAAAGTTGGTAGCTCTATCACGTACAATCGATACAGTGTGGGAAAGTTGGTAGCTCTCTCTCGTACAATTTATACATTGTGGGAAAGTTGGTACCTCTATCACGTACAATTAATACAGTATGCGTAAGTTGGTAGCTCAATCACATACAATTTATACAGTGTGGGAAAGTTGGTAGCTCTATCACATACAATTTATACAGTGTGGGAAAGTTGGTAGCTCTATCACGTACAAATTATACAGTGTGGGAAAGTTGGTAGTTCTATCAAGTACAATTTTTACAGTGTGGGAAAGTTGGTACCTCTATCACGTACAATTTATACAGTATGGGAAAGGTGATAGCTCAATCACATACAATTTATACAGTGTGGGAAAGTTGATAGCTCTATCATGTACAAATTATACAGTGTTGGAAAGTTGGTAGCTCTATCACGTACAATTTATACAGAGTGGGAAAATTGGTAGCTCTATCATGTACAATTTATACAGTGTGGGAAAGTTGGTAGCTCTATCTCGTACAATTTATACATTGTAGGAAAGTTGGTAGCTCTATCACATACAATTTATACAGTATGGGAAAGTTGGTAGCTCAATTACATACAATTTATACAGTGTGGGAAAGTTGGTAGCTCTATCACATACAATTTATACAGTATGGGAAAGTTGGTAGCTCAATCAAATACAATGTATACAGTGTGGGAAAGTTGGTAGCTCTATCTCGTACAATTTATACATTGTAGGAAAGTTGGTAGCTCTATCACATACAATTTATGCAGTGTGGGAAAGTTGGTAGCTCTATCACGTACAATCGATACAGTGTGGGAAAGTTGGTAGCTCTCTCTCGTACAATTTATACATTGTGGGAAAGTTGGTAGCTCTATCACGTACAATTTATGAAGTGTGGAAAAGTTGGTCGCTCCATCACGTAAATTTTATACAGTGTGGGAAAGTTGGTAGCTCTATCAAGTACAATTTATACAGTGTGGGAAAGTTGGTACCTCTATCACGTACAATTTATACAGTATGCGTAAGTTGGTAGCTCAATCACATACAATTTATACAGTGTGGGAAAGTTGGTAGCTCTATCACATACAATTTATACAGTGCGGGAAAGTTGGTAGCTCTATCACGTACAAATTATACAGTGTGGGAAAGTTGGTAGTTCTATCAAGTACAATTTTTACAGTGTGGGAAAGTTGGTACCTCTATCACGTACAATTTATACAGTATGGGAAAGGTGATAGCTCAATCACATACAATTTATACAGTGTGGGAAAGTTGATAGCTCTATCATGTACAAATTATACAGTGTTGGAAAGTTGGTAGCTCTATCACGTACAATTTATACAGAGTGGGAAAATTGGTAGCTCTATCACGTACAATTTATACAGTGTGGGAAAGTTGGTAGCTCTATCTCGTACAATTTATACATTGTAGGAAAGTTGGTAGCTCTATCACATACAATTTATACAGTATGGGAAAGTTGGTAGCTCAATCACATACAATTTATACAGTGTGGGAAAGTTGGTAGCTCTATCATATACAATTTATACAGTATGGGAAAGTTGGTAGCTCAATCAAATACAATTTATACAGTGTGGGAAAGTTGGTAGCTCTATCACATACAATTTATACAGTGTGGGAAAGTTGGTTGCTCTATCACGTACTATTTATACAGTGTGGGAAAGTTGGTAGATCGATCACATACAATTTATACAGTGTGGGAAAGTTGGTAGCTCTATCACGTACAATTTATACAGTGTGGGGTAGTTGGTAGCTCTATCAAGTACAATTTATACAGTGTGGGAAAGTTGGTAGCTCTATCACATACAATTTAAAAAGTGTGGGAAAGTTGGTAGCTCTATCAAGTACAATTGATACAGTGTGGGAAAGTTGGTAGCTCTATCACGTACAATTTAAAAAGTGTGGGAAAGTTGGTAGGTCTATCACGTACTATTTATACAGTGTGGGAAAGTTGGTAGCTCTATCACGTGCAATTTATACAGTCTGGGAAAGTTGGTAGCTCTATCACGTAAAATTTATGCAGTGTGGGAAGGTTGGTAGCTCTATCACGTACAATTAAAACAGTGTGGGAAAGTTGGTAGCTCTATCGTACAATTTATAGAGTGTGGGAAATTTGGTAGCTCTATCACGTATAATTTAAAAAGTGTAGGAAAATTTCCTACACTATACAGTGTGGGAATGTTGGTAGCTCTATCACGTACAATTTATACAGTGTTGGAAAGTTGGTAGCTCTATCACGTACAATTTATACAGTGTGGGAAATTTGGTAGCTCTATCACGTACAATTTATACAGTGCGGGAATGTTGGTAGCTCTATCATGTACAATTTATACAGTGTGGAAAGTTGGTAGCTCTATCACGTGCAATTTCTTTATTACTACTTCATTGGGGTAAAGGATTAGTGTTAGGGCTGTGTGTTGTTGGGAGTGCCAGATGTGGGTGGTCCTGGAGTCTTCCAGACTCCTGGGTTTCCGTATCTGCACTAGGTGTGTCGAGCTGCAGATTCTTAGGGACCGTGTTAGGGAACTAGAGCTGCAGCTCGATGACCTCAGGCTGGTTAGGGAAACAGAGGACAGGAGTTACAGCCAGGTGGTCACGCCAGGGCCACGGGAGGAGGAAAGGTGGGTAACAGTTAGGAGAGGGACAGAAAAACGTAAGGTGCCAGAGAGGAGCCCTATGACTGTAACCCTCAGCAATAAGTACGCCTCTTGGAGTACTGTTGAGGAGGACATCAAAGTTGGGGGGAGCAGCAGTAGCTGTGCCTCTGGCATGGGTTCAGCCCCTGTAGCTCAGAAAGGTAGGGAAAGTTAGAGGCGGGCAATAGTGGTAGGGGACTCCATAGTTAGGAGGACAGATAGGGGATTCTGTGGACGCAGCAAGGAGAACCGGATGGTGGTTTGCCTCCCTGGTGCCAGGGTCCAGGATGTTGCTGCTCGTGTACCGGATATCTTAAAGTGGGAGGGACAGGAGCCAGAGGTTGTGGTACATGTAGGTACCAATGACATAGGGAGGAATAGAGAAGAGGTCCTAAAAAGTGAGTAGAGGCAGTTAGGTAGGCAGTTAAAAAGAAGGACCGCAAAGTGGATAATCTCTGGATTACTCCCTGTGCCACGTGACAGTGAGAATAGAAATAGAATGAGGTGGAGGATTAACACGTAGCTGAAGGGGTGGAGTAAGGGGCAGGGTTTCAAGTTTCTGGATCACTGGGACCTTTTTTGGGGAAGATGTGACCTGTACAGTCAGGACGGGTTACACTTAAATCCCTGGGGGACCAGAATCCTGGCAGGGGTATTTGCTAGGGCTACTCAGGATCCTTTAAAGTAGAATGGTTGGGGGGAGGGAGCAAAATAGTATAGAGCAGTAAGGAGATGGTTAGAATGCAAACAAAGAAAGTTTGTAGTAAGTATTTGAATATGGATGGGCAGGTGATATAGAAAGGAAATGCTCTGGAAGAAGATGAAGGGCAATTGGCAGGAAAAGGAAATAATGTTATTAAAGATGAGGGAAAACAGGGATTAAGAATTGGGAAATCTCTGAAATTCATATATTTTAATGCCAGGAGTATTGTAAAAAAGGTGGATGAGCTGAAGGTGTGGATTGATACTTGGAAGTATGATGTGGTAGCGATTAGTGAGACATGGTTGCAGGACGGATGTGATTGGCAGCTGAATATCCCTGGGTTTCGTTGCTTTAGGTGTGATAGAGTCGGAGGGGCAAGAGGAGGTGGTGTTGCATTGCTTGTCAGGGTGAATATTACAGCGGTGCTTAGGCAGGATAGATTAGAGGGCTCATCCATGGAGGCTATTTGGGTGGAACTGAGGAGTGGGAAAGGAGAGGTTACACTTGTAGGGGTGTATTATAGATCACCTGGAGGGGACTGAGACGTAGAGGAGCAAATCTGTAGGGAGATAGTGGATATTTGTGATAAGCACAGGGTTGTAATTATGGGAGATTTTATTTTTCCACATACAGATTGGGAAACACATTCTGTGAAATGGCTGGATGGGTTAGAGTTTGTGAAATGTGTGCAAGATAGTTTTTTACAACAATATGTAGAGGTGCCAACCAGAGAAGGAGCAGTGTTAGATCTACTGTTGGCAAATGGGATGGGTCAAGTGACGCAGGTTAGTGTTGGCGAGCACTTCGGTTCCAGTGATCATAATGCCATCAGCTTCAATGTAATTATGGAAAGAGATAAGTCAGGGCCAAGGGTTGAGGTTTTTGATTGGGGAAAAGCTAGATTTGAGGAGATGTGAAAGGACTTACAGGGTGTGCATTGGGACAATTTGTTTTATAGGCAGGATGTAGTAGAGAAATGGAAGTCTTTTAAAGATCAAATTTTGAGAGTGCAAAAGCTTTATGTTCCTGTTAGGTTAAAAGGAGGGGAAAAAGGTTTGAGAGAGCCGTGGTTCTCAAGGAATATTGGAAACTTGGTTCGAAGAAAAAGGGAGGCATACATTAGGTATAAGAAGCATGGAATTAAGGAGATGTTTGAAAAATACATTGAATGTAAGAGGAATCTTAAGAGAGGAATTAGGAAAGCTAAAAGAAGGTACGAGGAGACGATAGCAAGCAGGGTGAAAATTAATCCAAAAGGGTTCTACAAATATGTTAATGGTAAAAGGAAAGCGAGAGACAAAATTGGTTCCTTAGAGAATCAGAGCGGAAAACTGTGTGTGGAGCCTAGAGAAATGGGGGAGATATTGAACAGTTTCTTTTCTTCGGTATTCACCAAGGAGAAGGATATTGGGATATGTGAGATAAAAAAAAAGCAAATTGGGTAAATATGGAGAATATAGTGATTACGAAAGATGTAGTGTTAGGGCTTTTGAGGAATATAAAGGTGGATAATTATCTGGGACCAGGCGGGATCTTCCCCAGGACATTGAGAGAAGTAAAGGAGGAAATAGCAGAGGCTCTGACGGTAATTTTCCAAATGTCATTAGAGATGGGGATAGTGCCCATCTCTATGGTAGCTCTATCACGTTCAATTTATACAGTGTGGGAAAGTTGGTAGCTCTATCACGTACAATTGATACAGTGTGGGAAAGTTGGTAGCTCTATCACGTACAATTGATACAGTGTGGGAAAGTTGGTAGCTCTATCACGTACAATTTATACAGTGTGGGAAAGTTGGTAGCTCTATCATGTACAATTTATACAGTGTGGGAAAGTTGGTAGATCTATCACGTACAATTTATACAGTGTGGGAAAGTTCGTAGCTCTATCACGTACAATTTATACAGTGTGGGAAAGTTGGACTGGATTTTATCAAAGCTATAAAATCCATTCCTATCTAAGCAATATTTCTTTCTACCAAATTCACAAAAAATAATTTTAAAAGGAAAAGAAAAATATTTTTTTTATTTATTTACGGGTAGAGATTTAAAACTTGGACAAAACATGCAATAGACAACAGGAAAAATTCTTATGATAAAACTGGTGGAATTTACAAGTGAAAGCAAAAGCAACCTCACTACAGCAGAAATCATTTTATTAAAACCAAGCGGCTGTCAGAACCTGCGGTGGTCCCCTTCCCACCCTCCTGCCGGCCAGTTCCCTCCCTCCCGTCGGCCCACTGCCCTGCTCTCACCCTCCACCGGTGCGCTGCTCCTCTTTTCCCCAGTGGGCCGCTGTCTGCTCTCTACCAGTGGAGCTCGTACCCTGGAGCAGAGCTCAGGGATCGTCTCCAGGGGAAATAAAGATTATTGGTCCACGTGGTGGGGTTTATACTGCAGCCGTGTAACTAAAGGACAGTTGTCTGATCGGGCAAGAAGGGAGCCAGAGGGATGGGAACACGAGAGTCCGGGAGAGGGTTTTAAGTAAATTGGAGAAGACGATATTCTTGCCATCTGGTTGGAGACAGAGTAGAAGGTGGTGTTCCTCCCATTTGTGGGTAGCACCAGTGTGACAGTAAACAAGGCCATGGACTGACAAATCAGTGTGGAAATGGTACATAGAATTGACATGGTCGGTCCTTGCTGTTGAACCATCTCCCAGCCTGTGTCCTCTCTCCCTGATGTAGAGGTGCCAGTGGATATTGTGGATGACGAGTTGCAAAATCACAAGAGAAGTGTTGCTTCTGTACTGACAATAACCACACCAGCAGTGCAAGTATAAGACAGCTTTAATAAACTAATATGTCCACTATGAGGTCTTGTCTCTCTGCAAGATGAAGCTGGAAAGCTGGACTGTCGCTCTGGACTGCTTTATAGACAAGGTCACCAGGATGACCCCTGGTGTCCTAGTGGCGTAATTACATATCACCACACACATGGCATTTTTCTTCTGTTTGTCTGTGGAAGAGCTTTCCCGCCTCTTATTAGCATGAGAATGGGCCTTGGCTGTGGCTTTGGGGCTTCTGCAGACTTTTGCATCATACCCATGCTTTCCACAGTTGGAACAGACATTTTGTCTGGTAGGGCAGAGGGGTCTTTGTCCACAGTAAAAGCACTTGGGACCCTCAAGGTGCTGCTGCTGCTGTGAATTCCTGTGAGGCAGCAAACTTTTCTTTTTGTGGGGCGAGAGAGTCCAGCAGCGTGACGTTTGTCCCAGCCCCAGGGTACTGTGAGTACTCCTTCAATTCTTTCCTGGTGCTTCTAAAGCTTCTGCAATAGTCTCTTGTCTCATCTAGCCCCACCATTCCTTTCTCCAGCAATCGATGTCTCGTCTCAGTGGACCGTATGCTCGCAACAATTCTGTCCCTAATAAGGTCCTCCGCATACTCCTGAGCTGATACTGCTTTAAAGTTGCAGCCTCTCGCCAGGTCTTTCAGAGAAAGTATAAAGATTCCCCTACTTGTGACCTGGTCATGAGTCTGCACCGGGAGTGGAGTTCACTATGCCCCTTACTGTAATGCCTCTGTAAAATGCTTCTTGCCTCTTGGTAGGACCTGGCATCCTGTATAAGGGAGTAAGGGTGGTCTCTCAGCTGTACTAACAGCAGCATTAATAGCTCTTTATCCGAAGCCTGTTCTGTGCTGTAAGTGGTTATATGGAAGCCTCAGCACCCTCCACGTAATTCAGAAAGCATCTCTGCCAGCGGCTGAAGTGCGTGTCGGCTCCAGGATTTCTGGAGTCGAGCTCCAGCCTGTCTGGCCGCAGCACATGGCTAAGCCGCAGTCTCTGGTCCCTTAGGTGTAGCAAGGGTGGACCTTGGGGAGCTGTTGGTAGAGCCTCTGTGGGGATTGTGTCTGCTGGAGGAGTAACCTGGGTGCTTGGAACTTTTGGCTGAGTCTCTGGCTTTGGGAAATTTGCAGCGGCTTAAGCCTCAGGTCTCCATGGCACTAGGGAAACTGCTGCTGGGGGAGTGATGGTAGCGGTGTCTGCTTTCCCTGGCTCTGAAGTGGTTGGGAATTCTGCACATACATGGCGATCGGGAGCATGACTTGTGGAGATCCTTCCACCTGCGCTTGTAGTGGCCTCTTTCTGATAGGACAGGGGTTTAGAGTCAGTGGCGCCTGCACCAGCTAACCCATAGGCAGGCAGGGCTCTTGGCCATTTCTTACCTGCCCTATCATACTTCTATGGTCTTGCCCACAGTCCACCACGATTCCAATACAGCGGTCCCTCGCCGTCTCTGTCCTCGGATGCACGTGCATGCTAGTCATCCTTGGATTCCATTCCTCAGGAAGAGTCTCCAGGTGGTCGGGAATGCGCATTGGAGCAGAAGCAGCTTCCATCCTAGTAGCTATCATATTAGTTTATTAAATTGTACTGACAATAACCACACCAGCAGTGCAAGTATAAGACAGCTTTAATAAACTAATATGTACACTAAGAGGGCTTGTCTCTCTGCAAGACAAACCTGGAAGGCTAGACTGTAGCTCTGGACTGCTTTATATACAAGGTCACCGGGATGACCCCTTGTGCCAGCTCCAAGGACCTAGTGGTGTAATTATATATCACCACAGCTTCACTTGTAAGGTCTGTTTGGGAGGCGACCAGGAGATGTGGGTGTAGCATTTGGTGCAGTCATAGGGGTGGCTCTCAGGTGGGGGTAATGAGGAGGAAGGAACAAGTGGGCGAGGGACTTGGAGAGGGAGCAGATCCCTGCGGAGAGGGGAGGGGAAAGGTTTGTCTGGTGGTTGGATTCTGTTGTAGGTTGTGGACCTTGCAGAGAAATTCCCACTTGATGTAACGGAGAAGAACCAAAGAAGTTGGCCGCAAAATGATTGGGGCAGGTATGAAGAGAATCCCTTCCTGCAGTGAACAATTTCAGTCTGTAAGAAGCAAAGGAAGGTGGACACAGGCTCTGCTCATGCTGTCCAAATGAGCCAAATACAAAGATTCAATATTCTTGTGAATTGTGAGGAGAGGCTGGAGCAGAGGAGGCTGAGGGAGGCAGGACCTTATGGAGATCTATAAAATCATTAAGGCCATGGAGAAAAGCATCAGGCATCATCTTTACCCCAGGGCGGGGGAATCTAAAACTAGAGGGCGGAGAGTTAAGGCAAGAGGGAAATGATTTACTACAGATCCAAGAGGGACACCACGACTCAGACATCTACTGTTCCCGATGTGGGCTCCTCTATGTCAGAGACTAGACGCAAGACGGGAGATTGTTTCATTGAGTATCTTTGATCTGTCTGCTATAAATAACATACCTCCCCCAGTGAGCAACCATTTCAATTTGAGGTCCCATCCCCACTCCCACATCTGTCCACTGCCTCATGCACAGTCAAACCAAGGCCACCTGGACACTGAAGGAACCTCTAAAATTCCATCTGGACACTTTCCAAACAAATGGGATTAACATTGACTTCTCCCTTTCTATTAAACCTCTCCCTGGGTCCCTCTCTCTTTCCCTATTCCAATCTCCTTTCCTCCAGCTCCCCACCCCTTCCCAATTAGAGAACTACCCCATCGCATCTCAGCGTTTTTCTCTTCTTCCCACTCACCTGTATTGACCTATGACCTCTTCTTCCCTGTTAGCATGACCTCCTCCCCCTGTTCCTCCCTCCTCCCCTTCTTTTTATACAAGTGTGAGAGATGAGTAAAACTAATATGAAAATATATGTAATGAATAAAGCCAGTATGAATAGGATAAGGGTAGATAATAGAATGTAGGAAGTAAAGTTAGTCTGAATAAGATAAGGGTCTTCTAGCCTTAGAGAGAGTCAGCAAGTTCCGCATATGTAATTAGTAAGCCTTAGACAGAATTAGCAAGTTCTGCATATAAGATTTAGTAAGCCCTGAGGGTTGGGAAGGTGTGAATAAGGACAAAGGCAGGTGAATAAGGACAATGACATGATGGGACACAGACAGGATACCCCCTGGTCCTCCAAGTTCACAGAAACAGCACGTAGGCAGACAGGATTGCCTAATGCCAAACTTATCCAGGAGGCAGAAGAATGGTGGGGAGGGGAGGGTATCTCTACACTGAAATGAACTGTAAAAAGTTGGGTGAGCCCCAGTATGTGTGTGTATTCCCAGGGTAAGGGGAAGCACCCAACTTTGCATTGTTGTATAATAAATGTTCTTTGTTCTCAATTTTTGTCTCAAGCAAATTCTGTTTCTCACAAATGGGGGGTCGTCCGGGATCACACTCCGTCCACTGACAGAGTGCCCGATGACGAGGGTAGGTGCACCCCAGCTGATTCAGCTGGACTCATGGACGACAGGAGACTGGTCAGTGGATGAAGTGAGTGATATACGAGAAGAGGCATTGAGAACAAACGACGGGAGGACGTTAAGGAAGCGTGCTAGGAATAGCTACTGGATCCCGGTAAGAGGAATTTTACTTACCTGTTAGTATGGGAGGTTTAAGTAGCAAGGGAAATAGTCCTAAGGAAGGACGGGATGATCAGATAACTAAGCAAAGTCCGTTAGGATTAATGCTATCTGATTGGGGTGCGGGGAGAACCCGCGGGAAAGACAAACAGACCATGGTCAGGTATTGCTGTCTGGAATGGGTTAAAAACCCGATAATAGGGAATTCGGTATATTGGCCAAAGTTCGGATCTGATGAGGACTGGATGTGTCAGGCATTGAACATCTGGCTCTCTCAAAATCAAAGAGATAATATTGAGAGCAGAGAATATGCAGCCTGCTGGCTCAGTGGATCGGGTGATCAACTGGTTTTGAATGAAAAGGAATGTAAGGACAAGAAGGATGAGGAACCTTTTGTCCCTGAAACACAAGGATGGGATGTGTTACATTCTCTTCCTCCACCTTATGCTCCTCCTATGCCAGCTCCTATCTTTCCCCTCTCTCCTATGCTCTACCCTTCTTCCCCTTCCCCTCCTCCCCCACAGCTAAAGAAAGGAGAAGAAAGTAGGGGTGGTATGATGACCTGTTCTCAAAGTACTAGATTACCACCTCAATTGACAAGAGAGGGAGGAGACTTTGATTCAAAACAGTGTGAGACCCTCCGGGAGGGAAGGGCAGAACCCTTTGATTCATTTCCCGGAGAGCAGGAATCTAGACATTATAAAAGAGAGGATAAGCTAGAAATTAACTGGATGAGACCTTTACAGGAAGTTCCCATGGGAGGGGGTCTCGGTTTCGTTAATGTGCCCCTGACTAGTATGGAGGTGCATAATTTTAAGAGAGAATGCCCAATAAACAGAAAGGAAAGGCTAAGATTTTGATGCAGGCACTTAAGGAAGTCGTGGAGGGACAGCAAGGAAAGGGTAGGGGCTGTGTGCCAGCTCCTGGACATTGGGAGGAGCTCTGGGAATGGGAGAGTGGAGATCAGAGCAGGGGCAAGGGTAGAGGGGAATTCCAGGGATGATGACCATTCCGTGGTAATCCCGGTAGGAATTGGGAAACAGGAGCATTAGTTTGCTACCATTGTAACAAGGAGGGACATTTTAAGAGAGAATGCCCAATGCGAACCAGGGAGACGCGATCTTACGCACTGATGGAAGCAGATTATGAATAGGGGGGGGGGCCACAGTTTTCAGTCAATACACACGATGGGGCTGCACAGAGAACCATTGGTAAATTGAAGCATAGGACCCCACAGTGACAAGATGACCTTTTTAGAAGATTCTGGGGCAGCCCGGTCTAGTATTTTACAACCACCCGAGGGTGTTAAGATAGAGGGAACAGTGATGATTTCAGGAGTAGGAGGAAGAGATTTTATGGTCCCTGTATTAATGGATGTAAGAATACAAATGGGAGAGAAGATAGTAACGGAGGACATTCTACTAGTTCCCCAAGCTGGAGTTTGTTTGTTAGGACGAGATTTACAGGACCAATTGGCATCGGCACCAGACCACAGGAATCAGGTATTGGGGTTCAATTGTATGTATTAACCGATGAGGATCGGGAACTAATAAATCCTGGAGTATGGGCAAAAAGAAGCAATAGAGGAGTGTTAGATATTCCTCCCCTGCAAGTTACTTTAAAACAAGGGTGTCAAACTCAAATTCACGGAGGGCCAAAATTAAAAACTTGGACTAAGTCGAGGGCCGAACTAAATATTTATTGAAAATTTTCAACAACATCTGCATGTTTTCTCTTCTTTCAACATATGTAATGTTAAACTTTTTCTTATTAAAATAAATGTTTAATAATAGTTTTGGATAAACTCTTTCCAGAAGCATTAACAAATGAGAAATAAAATATTCAATAAATAATATTTCTCTATAGAGGATTTGTCAAATGTTGCTAGTGTGCTGTCGAATAGTAAAATCTGAGGGCTATTGAGAATGTGGGAGAATAACATGATTCCTGAAACAATCAAATGGGTGACTGATTGTGGGCATGAACTCGAGCAGGGTTATTTTCCATGCCCTTTTTCCATTGGTACAGTTATCCTTTGATTGACACACTTTTCAAGTTTAATGCCTAATGAGCTTGTATCCAGGTGCAGGACCATTTTTAACCAGGAATATATTTATCACTGTGACATGAAACTATTGGAAGATCGTTTTATCCTGAGATTAAAGTTCATAATACTTACTCAGGCCTGTGTGCGAGAGGGCGGGGTTTGCGGGCGATCGGGCTGGACAATGACAGTGCGGGGGGATCGGCTCTCGCTGCAGGGTGGCATCTCGGCGGATCAGCGGCCCCGTCACAATGAGTCACAGGTCAGCCTGCGGCAGGGAGGGGGAGTGGGCAACGGTCCTGGCGAGGTCAGGCACGAGGCCTCCGGTTCCGGGCACTGGGAAGCGGCCTTGGCTTCCCCTGACACCGGCCAGGCCCCAAAGCCAGAGTCCATGGTGAGACCCTGCAACATAAACAGAGGAGGTGTGGACGATTAGCGGGCTGACGCCAATGCATTCTGGGATTTATAGTATTAGCTGTGCATGCGCTATACTGGCGCGGCGGCCAGCGGGCCACCTCTAATACATTTTTGAAATGATCTTGTGGGCCAAATATAATTATATCGTGAGCCAAATTTCGCCTGCGGGCCAGAGTTTGACATGTGTGCTTTAAAAGATCCTGAGCAAGTAATTAGACGAAAGCAGTATCCAATTCCGATGGCTGGCTGAAAGGGGCTGCAGCCAGTAATTGACCAGTTGGTGAAAGATGGTATACTCGAACCTTGTATGTCACCTTCTAATACCCTTACCCCTGAGGCTAACGACCAGTACATATCCAAATATTTAAAGGGACTTTCTGCCTCTCTATACGAATTTAAACGGAAGGGTTTATTAGCTCAAAACCCACCCCTGGAGCATCCTATTCATTTTATTAAATCTGGTGATTGGGTATATGTAAAAGCATGGCAAGATCACCAACTAAAACCTGTCTGGGACGGCCCCTATTGTATACTTTTGATTACAGACTCTGCAGTGCGAATGAAAGAAAAGGAGTGGACTCACATAGAACGAATTAAACAAGCTGCTGATCCACGGACTAAAGACATTGATAATCTACCCTCCACCTGGCGTGCAGTCCTTCATCCTTCTGATCTGAAGTTACACTACGCTGGGGAAAAAGTGCTGTAATGTTGTTTTTACCATTTGCTGTTTTGTTTACTTGTTGGTTCCCAATTTTTGGGAAATCACCAAATTGCTCACAATGTATTAAGTCCTCCTGGAATAGGGGCAGCAGAGGTGACAATTATTTACCTTTAGACAGGGCGCAGGTATAGAGTATAGTCATAGTGGGGTACCTTATTTAATATGGGTTAATATAGGATCCCAACATGGACCAGAGGAACAGAACGACCCTAGGGGAGTAGACTTGGTTTGTATTCCGGCCTCTACAGATATTAAAAAGAGGAGTTTTAAAGAGAGAGCACAAAGAAGATGGTGGGACAATGACAGACAGAATGTTAGTCAGGATTGTACATGTAGCAGAGATAGAGTGAATACATATGCTAATGTTCACAGACAAGCTGCAACTCACAGGTTAAGTGACAAGAAACACCCCTCCCCAACTTGGTCTCCTGTAAATCATCCTTTGGGTCACACAGACATTCGGAATGTTAAGAACCACCTCTGTAAGGGGAGTTCCAGTTGTAAATGACTAGTAAGCTGCTCCAGAACACCACAGCTGCTTGGCATTTAAATCATTTAATCAGACTCCAGTCTTGGAGATCATCACCGAACAGACAGTGATGGCCCTGAATTTATGGGCTGAAGAAAGACGACAGATACGAGCCACAGTTCAACAAAACCACCTGGCTCTCGATTACTCGTTGGCTGTTGAAGGCAGCGTTTGTGAAAGACTGGTTAATGACAATGCTCACAACGATCAGGCAGTTAAAGACACTTCTTCAGAAGTTCGAAAATCTTCCCATGCCCAGGTTCAGACTTGTAACTGGAGTCTGATACCCACAGCCCTTATAGCAGCTGGACTCACTATTCTGGCCATTATGGTGCTCCCCTGCCTAAAGACTTGTGTGCAGTATTTAATTCAACGGACCCCTGGTCAGATCACTATAACCCAAAGGATGTAGGTTTCCAAAATTCTGTCTGATGATGCTGAGACTGCAGTTCGTTTACTGACTCGCTGGGAAAATGACCAAGTTTTCAAGTAATACATTCCAGTTGAGAATTCACGAAGCGTAGCTAAAAGAAAAGTGAGGATTGTGAGAGATGAGTAAAACTAATATGAAAATATGTGTAATGAACAAAGCCAGTATGAATAGGATAAGGGTAAATAATAGAATGTAGGAAAGTAAAGTTAGTCTGAATAAGATAAGGGTATTAGCAAGTTCTGCATATAAGAGTTAGTAAACCCTGAGGGTTGGGAAGGTGTGAATAAAGACAAAGGCAGGTGAAAAAGGACAATGACATGATGGGACACAGACAGGATACACAGACAGGATTGCCTAATGCCAAACTTATCCAGGAGGCAGAAGAATGGTAGGGGGGGAGGGTACCTCTACACTGAAGTTGGGTGAGCCCCAGAGTATGTGTGTATTCCCAGGGTAAGGGGAAGCACCCAACTTTGCATTGTTAAATAATAAATGTTCTTTGTTCTCAATTTTTGTCTCGAGCAAATTCTGTGAAGGTACTTCTGTTTTTCACACAAGTGACTGGCTGCTTTTTGCTCAGACCTCGATGAAGGTCCCAGGCCTGAAACATGGGTCACCCTATAGACATTGAGTGACCTGCTGAGTTTCTCCAGTATTGCTCTGCAGTCCCAGTACCTGCAGACTCCCCCATTTAACTTTCCACAGAGGGTGGGAGGCACATGGAATGAACTGCCAGAGGAAGTAGTGGAGGCGGGTAAATTTTGCCAGCGGGGTGAGAATCAGAATGTTAGTTCAGAGATTAGGGTAGAAGGTAACCAGGGTGTTGTGGTTGAGAAAGATGAAAATAGAAAGAAAGTCAAAAATAATGTGCAGCAAAGATGATAAAAAGGACAGGGAGGTGAAAAGACAGGATAATTTATGTACAATAGAAAGACAACAAAAGCAGTAAGATACTGGTCTAAGGGAACTGTACTTAAATGCATGAAGCATTTGGAATAAAGTGGATGACCTTGGACAGCTACAGAATGAAAAATATGACATTGTGGTCATCACCGAGACATGGCTTAACAATGGATGCGATTAGGAACTGAATGTCAAGGGTGCACAGTGTAGAGGAAAGACAGGCAAGTAGGTAGAGGGGGTGGCATGGTCCTGATGGTAAACAATAGTATTAAATCACTAGAAAAAAGGGATATAGGGACAGACGTAGTAGAATCTTTATGGGTTGAGTTAATGAATGGGCAGACTAAAAGGACCTTATAGGCAGTTATATCCAAGCCCCCAAACAGCAGCCAGGAAGTGGACCATGAGTTACAGATGGAAATAGAAAAAGTGTCTCAGAAGGAGAATGTCACAATAATTATGGGGGATTTTAACAGGAAAGGGGAATGGGAAAATCAGGAATGGACTAGATCTTAGGAGTGAGTTTGTGGAATGCCTACAAGAAGGCTTTTTAGGTCAACTTGTCGATAAGTCCACCAGGGGATTGGCGGTTTTGGATTGGGTGATGTGCAATCAACCAGAGGTGATTCAGGAACAAAAGGTTTCATTTCACACCTGAAAAGGAAAAGCTGATATCGTTGCTGCCCGTGCACAGAGATGCAGACCAGCCCACAAAATGGCTAATGAACATGGTGACCACACAGTCCTGGGGGCAGCACTGGCCATCATCCCAGGGAGGAGTCAGGGAATTGGGTGACTGTGAGAAAAGGAGGGAGAGTGCCAGTGCAGAGTACCTCTGTGGAAGTGCCACTCAGCAATATGTATTCTGCATTGAATATTGCTGGGGGGAACAGCCCATCTGGGATGAGTCATTGGGGTCAGGTCTCTGGCACGGGGGCTCCCCCTGAGGTTCAGAAGGGAAGGAGGGATAAGAACAGGATACTTGTAGTTGGGGACTCATTAGTCAGAGGGACAGATAGAAGGTTTGTGGGATGAGATTGGGGATCCAGGTTGGTCTGTTGCCTCCCTGGTGCCAGGGTCATGGATATATCTGATCGAGTACATAGCATTCTGCAAGGAGAAGGAGAAGAGCCAGAAGTCGTGGTCCATGTGGGGACCAATGACTTAGCTAGAAGTGGGGATGAGGTCCTGAAACAGGATGATGTGGAATTAGGTAGGAAGTTAAAAAACAGGACCTCCAAGGTAGTAATCTCTGGATTGCTGCCCATGCCACGCGCTAGTGAGGGTAGAAATAGGAGGATGTGGAGGATGAATGCGTGGCTAAAGAGATGGTGCAGGGGGCAAGGGATAAGATTTCTGGATCATTGGGATCTCTTCTGGGGAAGCTCGGACCTGTACAAAAGGGATGGACTCCACTTGAACTGGAGGGGGACCAATGTGCTGGCAAGCAGATTTGCTAGAGCTGTGGGGGAAGGTTTAACCTAGTTTGGCAGGGGGGTGGGGAACAGAGTGTGAGAACAGTGTCAAGGGAGCATGGCCACCTAGATAAGAATAAAAACGATAACAAAAGTAGGATGGAGATTAGGTTGAAGGTAGAAAAGAGAATGTATGTGAGGGTCATTCTCTGAAATGCATATATTTTAATGCAAGAAGCATAGTGAACAAGGTAGATGAGCTTAGAGCATGGACAGATACTTGGGGTCACGATATTGTGGCAATTAGTGAGACCTGGCTACAAGAGGGGCAGGACTGGAAACTTAACATTCCAGGATACATTTGTTTTAGATGTGATAGATCAGGGGGTAAAAAAAGGGGGAGGAGTTGCTCTTCTTGTTAAGGAGGATATTACTGCCGAGAGGTGGCAAGATGGTCTGGAGGGATCGTCCAGTGAGGCTGTTTGGGTGGAATTGAGGGGTGAAGGAGGCATGAGGGTGCTAATAGGGGTGTATTACAGACCACCAAATGGGTCAAGAAAACTACAGGAACAAATGTGTAGAGAGATAACATATATGTGTGAGAATCATAAGATAGAGATCATGGGAGATTTTAACTTCCCTCACATTGATTGTGATACCCATACAGTTAGAGTGCAGGATGGGTTAGAGTTCGTTAAATGTGTTCAAGATTGTTTTCTGAATCAATTAGTAGAAGAACCGACTCGGGACAGTGTAATACTGGATCTCCTGTTAGGGAACGAGCTAGGTCAGGTATCAGACATTAATGTTGGAGATCCAATTGGGTCTAGTGATCATAAATCTGTTAGTTTTAAGGTAGTTTTAGGGAAGAGCAAGGAGGGGCCTAAAGTTGAGGTTCTGGATTGGAGAAGAGCAAATTTTGAAGGAATAAGAAGGGATTTGGGGAGTATTGAGTGGGACAGGATATTTTCAGGTGAGGGTGTAAATGAAAAATGGAGGATATTCAAAAAAGAAATTTTGAAGGTACAGAGTAGTTATGTCCCAATGAGGATCAAAGAAAAGGCTGGAAGTCATAGGGAGGCTTGGTTTTCGAGGAATATTGGAAATTTGGTTAGGAGAAAAAGGGAGGTGCACAAGAGGTATAAAGAACAGGGAGCTGACAATTTGAAGGAGGACTACAAGGAGTGTAGAAAGAATCTTAAGAAAGAAATTAGAAAGGCCAAAAAAAGGCATGAAGAGGCTTTGGCAGACAGAGTAAAAATAAATCCAAAGGGTTTCTATAAGTACATTAAAAGTAAAACATTAGTGAGGGATAATATTGGACCTCTTGTAGATAGTGAGGGTAGGCTGAGTGAGAAGTCAGAGGAAATGGGGGAAATTTTGAATGATTTCTTTGCCTCGGTATTCACTCAGGGAGGCTAGTCGACAGTTAGTGGGGCCACTAACAGAGATATTTAGGATGTCACTGGCCACGGGGGTAGTGCCAAAGGATTGGAGAGTGGCGCATGTGGTTCCGCTGTTTAAGAAAGGGTCTAAATGTAAACCTGGGAATTATAGGCCCGTAAGTCTAACGTCTGTGGTGGATAAGTTGATGGAAAGTGTTCTGAGGGATGGTATTTACAAATATTTGGAGGTACAGGGATTGATAGGGAGTAATCAGCATGGTTTTGTCAGGGGTAGATCGTGCTTGACAAACCTGATTGAGTTCTTCGAGGGGGTTTCAAAAAAGGTTGATGAAGGGAAAGCTGTGGATGTTGTCTATTTGGACTTTAGTAAAACTTTTGACAAAGTTCCCCACAGGAGGTTAGGAAAAAAGGTGGAGGCATTAGGTATAAATAAGGAGGTAGTGAAATGGATTCAGCAGTGGTTGGATGGAAGGTGTCAGAGAGTAGTGGTAGACAATTGTTTGTCCAATTGGAGGACGGTGACTAGTGGAGTTCCCCAGGGTTCGGTCCTGGGTCCACTATTATTTGTTATATATATTAACGATCTGGATGTAGGGGTAGAGAATTGGAAAAGCAAGTTTGCGGATGACACAAAAATTGGTGGTGTTGTTGGACAGTGAGGTAGATTACTGTAGATTAAAAGGTGATTTAGGAAGGCTGGAGGTGTGGGCTGAGAAATGGCTGATGGAATTTAATACAGATAAATGTGAGGTGCTGCATTTTGGAAAGGCAAATTTAAATAGGTCATATACATTGAATGGTAGACAATTGAGGAGTGCAGAGCAACAAAGGGATTTTGTTATGGTAAATAGTACTCTCAAGGCTGATACTCAGGTAGATGGTGTGGTGAAGAAGGCATTTGGAATGTTGGCCTTCATAAATCGGAGTATTGAATTCAAGAGTAGGGAGGTTATGATGAAATTGTACAAGGCATTGGTGAGGCCAAATTTGGAGTACTGTGTACAGTTTTGGTCACCAAATTATAGGAAAGATATAAACAAAATAGATAGAGTGCAGAGAAGGTTCACAAGAATGTTGACAGGATTTCAGGGTCTGAGTTACAGGGAAAGGTTGTGCAGACTGGGGCTTTTTTCTCTGGAGTGTAGAAGATTGAGAAAGGACTTGATAGAGGTGTTTAAGATTTTAAAAGGGACAGACAGAGTAAACGTGGATAGGCTTTTTCAATTAAGAGTGGGGGAGATTCAAACTAGAGGACATGGTTTAAGATTGAAGGGGGAAAATTATAAGGGAACATGAGGAGAAATTTCTTTACGCAAAGGGTGGTGGGGATGTGGAATGAGCTTCCGACAGACGTGGTCGAGGCGGGATCATTGGTTACATTTAAGGAAAGAATGGATAGTTACATGGATAGGAGAGGACTGGAGGGGTATGGACCAGGTGCTGGTCAATGGGACTAGGAGGGTGGGGATTTGTTACAGCATGGACTAGTAGGGCCGAACTGGCCTGTTCTGTGCTGTAAGTGGTTATATGGTTATATGGTTATATGAACTCCCGCATGGCATGAGGACGATGAACTGTGGTGGGATCGCCGGCTAATTCTAGGGCAGTGCTCCAATGATGTGAGGCCCTGACATCTGTGCCTGGGGCCCATATAAACACGATGGCCAGTGCAATAAACCAATCTCAATTTTAAGGGTTTGGCGTGTGTGCTGTTTATCTCCACACCCATGTAGCACGAACGCTACACCGATGAGCCCAAAAGGTCAAACCAGTAGTTGGACTCAAAGATGAAGGACCAGGCAGAGCCAGCAACCATCTCGGTGGCTTCTCTCAAATTCCCAATGTTTTGGGTGTTGCAGCCACACATGTGGTTTGAGCAAGCCAAAGCTCAGCTCCAGCTTCGCCACATCACTGCTGAAGACACCCGTTACTTCTACGTTGTGAATGCCCTCGATTAGGACACAGTGGCAATGGTCGTAGATTTCCTACAGCAGCCTCTGGAGCAAGGCAAACATGTGGCCCTCAAAGAGATGTTAACCCACACTTTCGGGCACTCCCAGCACAAGTGTGCTACTTGATTGCTGCCAAGCTACCCAACCCCCACCTGGACTCTATAAAACTTTCAGATAATGAGTTCACCCACATCCTGGCGAAGTTCCCCTTGATAGTGGTGCCACAGTTCTCTGCGGCCAAGCCAAACCATAGGGTAAGGTACTATATTCTGACTGAGGATCCCCTGTTCCATGCCAGGACACAACGGCTCCCTCCTGAAAAGCTCAGCCTGGTGAAGGAGGAGTTCAAGAAAATGGAGGAGCTGGGGATTGTGTGGTGCTCCAACAGTCCCTGGGCCTCCCTCTCAACATGGTGCCCAAAGCAGTGGAGGTGGGGGAAGGCCCTATCGTCACCTCAACGAGGACACTGCGCCGTCAGATATCCTGTGCCTCACATTCAAGACTTCACCGCCAAACTGCATGGTGCATGAGTTATAACCCCCTTTGGCCTGTTCGAATTTCTACGCATGCCATTCAGGCTGAAAAACACAGCACAAACTTTCCAGTGGCTGACGGATGCAGTGGGCCTGGAACCTCCCATTTGTGTTAATCTACTTGGATGATATCCTCATCACCAGCTGCAGCCACAAAGACCACGCCGATCACCTGAGACAACTGTGCACCCGGTTGAGTGAATTTGGCTGAACGATTAACCCCGCGAAGTGCCAATTCAGTCTGGACTACATTGACTTTCTGGGGCACAGGATAAAGAGACATGGGGCTACACCCTGCCCGGGAAGGTCGAGATGGTCCAGTGCTTCACCAAGACACAAACATTAAAGGGCTACAGGAATTCGCCAGTATGAAAAACTTTTACCACAGATTCATTCCGGCAGCAGCCCACATCAGGCACCCCCTCTTCACTCTGATGGTGGGCAAGTCAAAGGATATTACCTGGGACAATGAGTCTTCAAAGCCATTCCAGAATGCCAAAGACGTACTAGCCAATGCCACCCTCCTGGTCCACCCCAGACCAGAGGCACCTACCACTCTGACAGTCGACACCTCCAGCACAGCAGTAGGAGGCATACTGGAACAGCTCATTGAAGGCCAGTGGCACCTCCGTCCCCAGAGCTATTGGCGCTAGACCTGATGGTGAGACATTTCCATTACTTTTTTGAAGGTCAGCAATTTAAGGTCTTCACTAATCAAAAGCCGCTGACCTTCACCTTCCATATTGGACCCGTGGTCGGCTTGACAACAGAGATACGTGTCCTATGTGTCAACAGAAAGGATAGCTCAGCAAATGGGTAATATGTCAACTCAGATGGATCGAGGATTTATGAATACGACCATAAAAATGAATATTTGTGATGAGGTTTCCTCTGTGAAGAAAGATATGTCTATTGTTAAAACTGATGTTAATAGATGTTTGAATATGGTGGATACAGTTCAAGACAATTTTCAGAAAATTGAAGGGGCATTTCAAGATTGTTAGAGAACAAGTGGAACAAAACAGAGAAAAAAATAGAAAAAGTCGAAAATTCATTTGTTGGATGGGAAATTCAGAAGAGGGAATTATTGAAGAAGATTGACTCTTTGGAAAATCAAAGTCATCGGAACAAAGTGAAAATAGTGGGGCTTCCAGAAGGTATTGAGGGTTTAGATCCAGTAAAAAAAAATTAAAATGGATTCCCGATATATTAAGTGAATTTTTTCCAGATGGTCTGAAATTAGATAAAGCACACGTGGCTTTAAGAAGTAAACCATATTCTGGTCAAACACTTTGAGCAGTTTTGATTTGCTGTTTGAGATATCAAGATGGGGAGATTATTTTGCGAGGTGCGATGCAAAATGCACGTAAACATCAGTGTTCATTGATGGTACAGGAAATAAGGTCTTTTTTTTATCCTGACTTGAGTCAGATTATTAAGAGACGTAAAGATTTCAATTCTGCAAAAGAGGTGCTTTGGAGAAAGGGATACAAGTTTTCTTTTCAATATTCCACCATGTTGATGGCTTTTTATGGTAATTTCCAATCTCAGTTCTTTGACCATGATCATGATGCTTTAATGTTTGCTAATTCTCTGCCAGACAGGGCTACTGAATGGCATTCGTCTCCTAAACGGAAGATGTCTGATAAGAAGAATGTAAATGGGAATGGAAAGGGAGAAATGTCAAAAAATTTGATTAATATTGATGATCTAGAACATATTCTGGACTGAAATCACTCGGAATATGTTATATTTCAGACATGAGTTCGACTGGTCTGACTGGGTTGGTGGGGGGTAGCTGAAACTGAAGCTTTTGGAAGTCATCTGCCACCTATGGGGGGTTTTTCTTTTCTTTCCACACCCAGTTAATTGGGGAATTACTTCTGGCCTTGGTTGATTGCTCTACGAGGTGGCCTGAGACAGTCCCAGTGGCTGATACCACCACAGAAACCTGTGCCAGGGCACTCATCAACATGTGGGTGACCCAATTCAGAGTCCCAGAGCACCTAACCTCAGACAGGGAGGCACAATTTACTTCTGGGCAGCGTTGTCTAACTTCCTGGGAACACAGCTCCACCACACCACAGCATTTCACCCTCAAGGCAATGGATTAGGGAGCGGTTCCACAGGCATTTGGGCAGCCTTGATTGCCCTGCACAAGGGTGCCAACTGGGTAGACGAACTGCCGTAGGTCCTGCTGGAGATTCACACCATGCCAAAGGAAGACATCAATGCCTCAGCAGCAACTATGGTCTATGGCACACCCTTAATCATTCTAGGGCAGTTCCTAGCCCCCGACAAATGCCCAGAAGACCCCGCAGCCACCCTTGAGGATGCAGTGAAAACTGGGGTCCCTGGTCCTGCAACAACCCCCACCACACAGCCAGCCCCAATATTACATCCCCAGGGACCTGAAGACTTGTCAATATGTGTTTGTGCGAAGGGGCACACACCTGCCGCCCCTACAATGACCCTACAAGGGGCCTTACAGGGTCATCAGGGACAACGGCTCCACTTTTGTCCTCCACTTCAGCAGTAAGGAGGAGACTTTCACCATTGACCGCCTGAAATCAGCATATCTGTACTGCCACCAGCCGGTCTCCACTCCTCTCCCGTGATGCAAGGGCAGACCACCCAAGTCAGCAGACAACTCAATCACCGGTTCTGGGGGTGGGGGGGTTGGTTTGGTCATATAGAGGCCCACACATGGAGAGGTGGACCAGCCCACAAAATGGCCGACAAATGCAGCGACCACGCGGACCTGGGGATAACACCGACTGTCGTCGGAGGTGACCTCCCTTATGGCAGGAAATCAGTGAACTGTGGTGGAAACACTGGCCAATCCCAGGCCAGCGTTTCGATGATGCAGGGCCCTGACGTCAGTGCCTTGGGCCCATATAAATCTGAAGGCCAGTGCAATAAACCATTCTTGACTTCAAACCTTTGGTTTGCATGTTGTTCTGCTTCACGTCCATGTAATGCGAACACTGCAATATCAGGTGTGCCAATATTTCAATGGAACAGAGAGAATTGCAGTGGGATGAGAGAGGAATTGGCCCATGTTGTGGGGATGGCAGAGCAGAATTGGATGATATTTCTACAAGAAATAAAGAAATTGCAGGATAGATATAATTCCAGGAAAATTGAATGGAAAAATGACACAAGTGTGGCTGCAAGAGAGGTTACGGCTAAATAAAAGCAAAAGGGAAGGCACACTAGGAAGCAAAAATTAGTAGGAAAACAGGATGGGAAACGTAAAAAATACACAGAAAGAGACAAAGAAAGTCATTAGGAAAGAAGAGATGAAGTATGAAAGGAAGTTGGAAAATAACATACAAAAGTTCACAAGTTCATGTTAAAGGAACAGAATTAGGCCACTCGGCCCATCGAGTTTGTTCCATGACTCTCCACTAAGCTGAACTTTGCTCACACCTACTTCCAATTTCCAGCCCTTTCCTTATATCCCTTGGTGCCCTTATTAATGAGACACCTATCCATTTCCTGTTTAAATACTCCCAGTGATGTGGCCTCCACTGCTTTGTGTGGTAGTGAGTTCCACAGATCCACGACCCTCTGGCTAAAGAAGTTCTTCCTCCTCTCTGCTTTTATTGGATAACTTCTAATTTTAAGACTATGATCCCTTGTCCTCGATTCACCCACCAAGGGAAACATCTTATCCATATTCATTCTGTCAAAACCTTTCAATATTCAAAAATGTCTGAGATCCCCTCTCATTCTCCTATACTCCAACAAATACAACCCAAGAGCTGCCAAACACTCCTCATATGTTAGCCCTTGCATTCTGGGGATCACCCTAGTAAATCTCCTCTGCACCCTCTCCAACATCACACCTTTTCTAAGATAGGGGGCCAAAAACTGCACACAATTCTCTAGATGGGATCTCACCAGTGTCCCATAGAGCCTCATCAACATCTCCCTACTCTTATACACTATGAAATGAATGCTAGCATAGCATTCGCCTTCTTCACTACCAATCCCAACTGGGCATTAGGTTTGAGATTTCCATACATGAGGATATCCAGGTCTCTTTGCACCTCCAAGGATTAAATTTTCTCCCCATCCAGACAGTTCTCTCTCTGTTTATTTCCACTGCCAAAATGTACAACAAAACACTTCTCAATGTTGTATTTTATTGGCCATTTTTTTGCCCAGTCTCCTGATCTGTCTAGATCCCTTTGCAATTTTACGGTTTCTTCAACAGTTCATGCTCTGCCACCTATATTGGTGTCATCTGCAAATTTGGCCACAAAACCATTCATTCCACAATCCCAAGACCGACCCCTGCAGAACACCACTAATTATAGGCAGCCATCCAGAACAGGAAACCTTAATTTCAACCCTTTGCTTTCTGCCTATCAGCCACTTCTCTATCCAGTTTAAAACTTCCCTGTAATTCCATGGACTTTCATCTTATTTAGCAGCCTAACATGCGGCACCTTATCAAAAGCCTTTTGAAATTCAAATAGACAACACCCACAGCCTCCCCTTTGTCAATCCAACCTGAGATTTATTCAAAAAAACTCTTAATAGGTTAGTTAGGCAGGATCTACCATTTAAAAAACCATGCTGACTAGGACCTATCTTGTCATGCATTTCCAGGTTTTTCATAACTTCATCCTTGAGGATTGACTCTAATTTTCCCAACCACTGACATCAGACTTATAGGCCTATAGTTTCTTTTTTGTCTGTTTCCCACCTTTCCTGTACAATGGAACCACATTTGCAACCTTCCAATCCCCTGGAATCACGTGAGAGACTATAGATTTCTGGAAGATTGTCATCAATCGATCGACAATCTCCAAAGCCACCTCTTTCACAACCCGCAGGTGTACCTCATCCGATCCAGATTTATCTATCTTTAATCCATTCAATTTACCTAGTGCAATTTCTCTAGTAATCTTAACTGTATCCAATTCTACTCCCTGAAGCCTCTGTCAGGGATATTACTAATGTCTTCCACAGTGAATACTGACATAACATATTGATTTAATTCTTCTGCCTTATTTTTGTAACCCATTATAATTTCCCCAGCATCGTTTTCTATCGGTCCTATGTCAACATGTATCTCTCTTTTATTCTTTATATACTTTAAAAAACTCAGTTTTTTTTATGTTTGGCGATCTCCTTTCATAATTCATCTTTTCTTTCCTTAATAACTTTCTTTATCCCTTTCTTTAAGTTTCTAAAGGAATCCCAGTCCTCTGATTTCTTAGACTTTGATGAAGGAATCAAGCCTGAAACGTCGGTCCTGTATCTTTGCCTTTGGTGCATAAAGGACATTGTTTGACCTGCAGAGTTTCCCCAGCATTTTGTGTTTTTACTTCAACCGTGATGTTCACAGAATTTTGTGATTTACTTAAGATAGAAATTAATTTTTTTTGACATACAGCAGTTACAGCCCCTTCCAGCCCACGGGCCCGAGCCCCAATATCCCAATTAACATACAATATGGATATTTTGGGATGATTTTCTTCATTCTAGGTTCACTGATCTCACAGCTTGCAGGAAGAAGCAATATCCCAGCCTGACGGCCCTGACTTGGATTCTCCATGGTAGTGGGTCAAAGATCCTGTGAGCTGGATGGAAAGTGTCCTCAATAATTCTTTAAGCTCGATGTTGGCAACCCTCCTAGTAAATGTAATGAAGTGAAAAACCTTTTCCTTCCTGAGAACGCTGGGTGACCAGCTGAGTTTATCCTGCACTCGTGTGTATTGCAGCATATCTCTGAACTCTGTGGAAAACCACAGAAAGAGCCATAAAATTTGGAAAACAGCTGATGCTACTTCCTTGCCTGAAAAGGAAGAGAGGAGATTGGTCAGTTAGTGTGACATCTACAGTTGGCAATTTGCTTGATCAGAGAAAATAACCATTCAGGAAAGTTGAATATCATTAAATCTCCGAGGTGTCAAGTTTGATATATTTATTTGAATTTTTTGAGGTTGTGACAGGAGGGATTGACAGAGGGGAATGGACAAACTATTTAGATTTTTTTTAAAAAGCATTTGCCACACGAGAAGCACAAATTAAGAGCCCGAAGCATTGTATGAACATGCATTGGAAACTGATGTCAGAGTCAGAATAAATGGGTTATTTTCAACTTGGATGCATGTAACTAATGGAATAGCCCAGGGCTTGGTTTTGTGGCCCTCAGTTCTTTACGAATGTCTGAAAAAGATTTCAAGCAGATACTCCTTCAACTCAAAAGAATTTTTGAGGACCCTTTCCATCAAGCACACAGTATCCATGATGCAGTGCCATCAGGAAGGAGGTATAGGAACATTGTGGAAGTCAGCCCAACTCTCTGAAATGAAATCAGACTGCAAAAGAACACACAGCAAAATATCTCTTCAAAGCACAGATTTTTATTATAAATGATCAATTCAGGAAGAGGGAAGACTATCAGGAGATGTCTCTGCTCTCACTTCAAAAATACAGAGACATTGTTCTATACTTCTACAATTTCAAATGAGCAAGGGGCAAAACAACCCTCACTCTTAATATTACATCATTCTATATAAAACAATTAGTTCCCCCACCCTGATGCCTGGCTTTTTTACCTTTCACAAGCAGAATGGAATGTGTTATGGTCTAGCATTGCCTCGAAAAATACAAAAGTAATGATGTTTATGCTAGTTTATCTTACCTTTTAATTGCATCAATGCAAGCCACCTTCTTACCTCTCCTTGCAGTCTGTACAATAGGTGCCTATTCTCACAGCATGTCTACAAGATTATATCTGCAGCTGTTTAATTATATTCGGCCATCTTATGACACTCTAAAGGTTTGTCTTCCTCTTTACCATTCATGATAAATTTATGAAATGTTTATGTAGTGATATAGTTTGTAAAAGCGAGACGACATGACGACAAGTAAAATTATAGCTAACGTACATATCCCCTGGTTGAAGGTCGTCCACCATCCTGTAAAAGGCCACAAGGATGGTCCCAAGGGGTAACAATTGTGGAGCTCATTTCCAAATGTTTCTATTTCATGTTTTCTCTCTCAAATATGGTTAGCTAAATCAGTGATGTTTGTGGAAGGGTTAGGGATATATGTACAACAATCTTGTCCCACAATTGCACATGACCTCCTTTTTCTGCTAAATCTAAGGCCATTCAATTTTGTAAGGCCACAGTTCTTATCGCTACCACTTCATTAGTGAGTTGGCAAATCTGGGTCTGTGTGCTTTCCTCTATTCTTGAATAGAGCTACTTAAAGTCCATTTTAATTAATTCTTGTTTAGTTGTTGGTGTACCATAGTGGGGAAAGAGAATCATAAATATTCTTTCTGTTTCAGTAATGAATCTTTTGCTTCTGTCAGGTACAAAGAAATGATTAGAGATATCTTCAAAGTGTCTTATTCCTGGGACAAGGTATGTCCCAGTCAGATCAACCTGACCATCAGACCAATAAGTGCCAGTCGCAGTGTCGTTAGAGACATATCCAAACTAGCCTTTAGTGTTATTGCAATGATCTGTCCCTGTTGCCTTTGTATATACAGATGCTTCCCTTTGTAAACTTATTGAATTTAACCATGGACTGATTACACTGAGGTTTATTTATGTGTGGACCGATTATTCTGAGGTTTATTCCATCCCCAAAACAAACGACTTTTGCAACTTGGTAAGTACCCTCTAACTCTCCAAATAGTTCTGTTGTTTTTTTTTAATTAAAGTGACAACTCCAGGCCAAATGTTCCATGTCATTAAAGGGTATAGCCATCATAGAAATCCCCTGTGCTGGGTACAGGTCCAACAGTCAGTTACATTCATAGTTTCAGCAGACATTAAGGACATAAGCAGATATATGTTGGCCTACCACTCACATTTAACTGAGGGTTGGAGTCTTTTCTCCTTCCATTATATCAGCCATCACCAGGATGCCCAAAACAAGGCATCCCTCCTCTGAAATATCTTCTATTCTTGATGGATGATTATGTTATCAGGTGCCGTAGAGTTCTTGAGATGTTGACCAGTACTTCAACGCTCCCTGTGAAAATTCTTGTCTTTCTATGTTACTTAGATCTGCAAGATTAACTCAAGTCCGTGTTAGCACTCCCAAGTTCTTTCACTGTATGATCCTGATTTACTGCCAGAGTCATGTGAGGATGTACCAAACCATCTGCAGCCATATCTCTGAAGGCACTTTTGCTATAATTACCATTCCTGGTAGTCCTTAACTTCCCCAACTAGAAGAACTTTTATAGATTTTCCTTCCCATGATTGATAAAATTGTTCAAATTCATAATGAGTTCCAGTGGGATCATAACACATGTGGGTTGGAGAGTGCAGAAAATATTGGGTTAAGAGGCGGAGGCAAATCAATTGACCTCCACTGGCCGGGAGAGGGGAGGAGAGCTCAAAATAGTTAATTCTCTTTCTTGCATTGTTGGTGTTTTTATGTACAAGCCTCTTTCACTGCATGTATTTTGAATCCCTAACCTTGTGAGTATATTTTGCCCAGCTAAGATGCACCCTAGGCATTTTGTAACGGTAAATGGTAGAGTGCATGTAACATAATCATACGTCATCTGTATTGGCTTTGTGGTCGAATAGTGGGATGGATTTCCTTCCAGATTCAATAGTTGCACTGTGCGATTGGCAATAGGAAACCCAAATTCCTCCATGAATTCTTGAGCAAGGGTAGATAGAGTTGCCCCTGCATCAATCAAAAATGGAAGTCAGACACGCTGCACCTTCATTATAACTACTGGTTCACCACTACTTCCTTGTGAGATGAGAGGGCAGGCAGTAAAATCCTCTGTTTCCTTCTTCAGACACTGGCAAAAAGAATTATTTATAGAAAAAGGTGCCGGACAGCAATCATCTTGCCTGTTTGAGGGGTAATTAGCACATCAATGTCCTTCTCTACTACATTACACCGGGTGGTGATTGGGTTAGGGTGGGAACAGAGGGTGAGAGCAGTGTCCAGGGAGTATGGCCACCTAGCTAGGAATAAAAAAGATAACAAAGGTAGGATGGAGATTAGGGTAGAAGGTAAAAAAGAGAATATATGTGAGGGTCATTCTCTGAGATGCATATATTTTAATGCAAGAAGCACAGTGAACAAGGTAGATGAGCTGAGAGCATGGATAGATACTTGGGGTCGCGATATTGTGGCAATTAGTGAGACCTGGCTACAGGAGGGGCAGGACTGGCAACTTAATGTTCCGGGATACATTTGATCAGGGGGTAAAAAAGGAGAAGGAGTTGCTCTGCTTGTTAGGGAGGACATTACTGCCGTGAGGTGGCAGGATGGTATGGAGGGATCGACCAGTGAGGCTGTTTGGGTGGAATTGAGTGGTGGAGGAGGCAAGAGGGTGCTAATAGAGGGTGTCCTTGCAATCCATATTGCAAGAGGGTGTATTACAGACCACCAAATGGGCCAAGGGAATTAGAGGAACAAATTTGTAGGGAGATAACGTATATGTGTGAAAATCATAGGGTAGTGATCATGGGAGATTTTAACTTCCCACACATTGATTGGGATACCCATACGGTTAGAGGGCTGGATGGGCTGGAGTTCGTTAAATGTGTTCAGGATTGTTTTCTAAATCAGTTAGTAGAAGAACCGACTCGGGATGGTGTAATACTGGATCTCCTGTTAGGGAACGAGCTAGGTCAGGTAGCGGACATTAATGTTGGAGAACCAATTGGGTCTAGTGACCATAATTCTGTTAGTTTTAGGGTAGTTTTAAGGAAGAGCAAGGAGGGGCCTAAAGTTGAGGTTCTGGATTGGAAAAGAGCAAATTTCGTAGGAATAAGAAGGGATTTGGGGAGTATTGAGTGGGACAGGATATTTTCAGGTAAGGATGTTAATGAAAAATGGAGGATATTCAAAAAAGAAATTTTGAGGGTACAGAGTAGTTGTGTCCCAGTCTGGATCAAAGGAAAGGCTGGAAGTCATAGGGAAGCTTGCTTTTTGTGGAATATTGGAAATTTGGTTAGGAGAAAAAGGGAGGTGTACAAGAGGTATAAAGAGCAGGGAGCTGAGAAGTTGAAGGAGGACTACAAGGAGTGTAGAAGGAATCTTAAGAAAGAAATTAGAAAGGCCAAAAAAAGGCATGAAGAGGCTTTGGCTGACAGAGTAGAAATAAATCCAAAGGGTTTCTATAAGTACATTAAAAGTAAAAGATTAGTGAGAGATAAAATTGGACCCCTTTTAGATAGCGAGGGTAGGCTGAGTGAGAAGTCTGAGGAAATGGGGGAAATTTTGAATGATTTCTTTGCCTCGGTATTCACTAGGGAAAAAAATGTTGAACCAGTTGAAGTAAAGAAAAATAGTGGGGAGGTCATGAAGCATATAAGGATAACCGAGGAGGTAGTGATGGCTGTGTTAAAAAAGATAAAGGTGGATAAATCTCCCAGACCGAACAAAATATTCCCTAGGACACTCAGGGAGGCTAGTGGACAGTTCGTGGGGCCATTAACAGAGATATTTAGGATGTCACTGGCCACGGGGGTGGTTCCAAAGGATTGGAGGGTGGCGCATGTGGTTCCTCTATTTAAGAAAGGGTCCAAATGCAAACCTGAGAATTATAGGCCTGTAAGTCTGACGTCTGTGGTGGGCAAGTTGATGGAAAGTGTTCTGAGGGATGGTTGATGAAGGGAAAGCTGTGGATGTTGTCTATTTGGACTTTAGTAAAGCTTTTGATAAAGTTCCCCACAGGAGGTTAGGAAAAAAGGTGGAGGCATTAGGTATAAATAAGGAGGTAGTGAAATGGATTCAGCATTGGTTGGATGGAAGGTGTCAGAGAGTAGTGGTAGACAATTGTTTGTCCAATTGGAGGATGGTGACTAGTGGAGTTCCTCAGGGTTCGGTCCTGGGTCCACTATTATTTGTTATATATATTAACGATCTGGATGTAGTGGTAGAGAATTGGATAAGCAAGTTTGCGGATGACACAAAGATTGGTGGTGTTGTGGACAGTGAGGTAGATTACTGTAGATTAAAAGGTGATTTAGGAAGGCTGGAGGTGTGGGCTGAGAAATGGCTGATGGAATTTAATACAGATAAATGTGAGGTGCTGCATTTTTGAAAGGCAAATTTAAATAGGTCATATACATTGAATGGTAGACAATTGAGGAGTGCAGAGCAACAAAGGGATTTTGTTATGGTAAATAGTACCCTCAAGGCTGATACTCAGGTAGATGGTGTGGTGAAGAAGGCATTTGGAATGTTGGCCTTCATAAATCGGAGTATTGAATTCAAGAGTAGGGAGGTTATGATGAAATTGTACAAGACATTGGTGAGGCCAAATTTGGAGTACTGTGTACAGTTTTGGTCACCAAATTATAGGAAAGATATAAACAAAATAGAGAAAGTGCAGAGAAGGTTCACGAGAATGTTGACAGGATTTCAGGGTCTGAGTTACAGGGAAAGGTTGTGCAGACTGGGGCTTTTTTCTCTGGAGCGTAGAAGATTGAGAGGGGACTTGATAGAGGTGTTTAAGATTTTAAAAGGGACAGAGAGAGTAAATGTGGATAGGCTTTTTCAATTAAGAAAGGGGGAGATTCAAACTAGAGGACATGGTTTAAGATTGAAGGGGAAAAATTATAAGTGGAACATGAGGGGAAATTTCTTTATGCAGAGGGTGGTGGGGATGTGGAATGAGCTTCCGGCAGACGTGGTCGAGGCGGGATCATTGGTTACATTTAAGGAAAGACTGGATTGTTACATGGATAGGAGGGGACTATAGACAATAGACAATAGGAGCTGGAGTAGGCCCTTCGGCCCAGCACCGCCATTTTACAGAACATGGCTGATCACTACCATCAGTACCCCTTTCCAGCCTTATCCCTTAACTCCTTTGCCCACTAGAGTCTTATGTAACTCTCTTTTGAACATAATCAGCGAATCTGCCTCTACCACCCTCTGTGGCAGAGCATTCCACAGATTCACACTACTCTGGGTAAAAAAATGTTTTCTCATCTCCGTCCTAAAGGGCCTACCCTGTATTCTTAAACTATGCCCTCTAGTCCTCGTCTCCCCCATCATTGGGAACAAGTAATCCGACTTCACCCTGTCTATCCCCCTGATAATTTTGTATACCTCAATCATGTCCCCCCTCATCCTTCTAAACTCCATCGGATACAAGTCCAGTTTTTCTAGCCTTTCAGCATATGTCAACCCCACCATCCCTGGAACTAACCTTGTAAATCTGCGCTGCACATCCTCTATAGCTAGTATGTCCTTCCTCAAAATTGGAGACCAGAACTGGACACAATACTCCAGGTGGGGTGTCACCAGGGCCCTGTACAACTGCAGAAGGGCGTCTCTGTTCCTATACTCCAATCCCCTCTTTATGAAAGCCAACATGCTATTAGCCTTCTTCATAGCTTTCTGAACCTGCATGCTAGTCTTCAGTGACCGGTGAACAAGTACTCCCAGATCTATTTGCTCCTCCCCACTCCCTAGCTTGTCTCCATTTAAATAATACTCAGCTTTCCTATTATTGCCCCCAAAATGGATAACCTCACATTTGCTTACATTAAACGTCATCTTCCATTCAGCAGCCCACACCCCCAACTTGTCCAAGTCCCTCTGCATTTTCCTGACATCCTCCTCACACCCCACACCGCCACCCAGTTTCGTGTCATCTGCAAATTTGCTCAAATTATTAATAATCCCCTCATCCAAATCATTTACATAAATTACAAACAACTGAGGACCCAATACCGATCCCTGCGGCACTCCACTCGTCACATCCTGCCATCCTGAAAAAGACCCGCTTACCCCAACCCTTTGTTTCCTATTTCTTAACCAATTTCCTATCCATGTCAACACCTTACCTCCAATACCATGCTCCCTGATCTTGCCCACTAGTCTCCCGTGTGGTACCTTATCAAAGGCCTTCTAGAAGTCCAAATACACCACATCCACAGGCTCTCCCAAGTTCACTCTCTTTGTCACATCCTCGAAAAATTCCAGAAGGTTAGTCAAGCATGACTAACCCTTAAGGAATCCATGCTGACTAGCCCTTATACTATTATTTCTGCCTAAGTGTTCTGCTATTACTCCTTTTATGATAGACTCCAATATCTTCCCCACCACCGACGTCAGACTGACCGGTCTATAATTTCCCGTTTTCTCCCTCCCTCTGTTCTTAAAAATCGGCACCACATCAGCCACTCTCCAATCCTCAGGGACCTCCCCCGAATCTATGGAACTTTGGAAAATGTCGACCAGTGCTTCCACAATTTCCATAGCAACTTCTTTAAGCACCCTGGGATGCAGCCCATCAGGCCCTGGGGATTTATCAGCCCTCAGTCCCAACAATTTACTCACAACCTCCTGTTTCTGGATCTGGATATCCATTAGATCCCCTACTTCCCCAGGAAAGTTCCCCAAGTCTCTTGACACCACATGACCATTACCCCCTAACTGACCATAACCTATATCCTCCTTGGTGAAGACAGTTGCAAAGTATTTGTTAAATTCCTCAGCCATCTCCTTGTTTCTGGTAATAATTTCACCCTTTTCCATTCTTAATGGACCAATTTTGGACCGAACCAATCTCTTCCCCTTCACATATTTAAAAAAGCTTTTGCTATCCTCCATTATATTATTTGCTAATTTCCTCTCGTACTTAATTTTCCCCTCTCTTATAACTTTCTTAGTTACCCTCTGATGCTCTTTGACGGTTTCCCAATCCTCTAACTTCCCACTCCGCTTCGCTATCCTATACTTACTCCCTTTGGATTTGATATTACACTTGATTTCATTAGTTAGCCCCGGCTGCCATTTGCATCTCCTAGAGCCTTTCCTCCACTTTGGAATAAATTTGTCCTGAAACCTGTGAAAAATGTCCAAAAATACCTGCCATTTTTCCCCAGTTGTCCTCCCAGCTAGTGTATCTTTCCATTTTATTTTGGCTAGCTCCTCCCTCATAGCTGCATAATCCCCTTTATTTAACTGCAGTATAGATGCTTCCGACTTCCTTTCTTTTTCCCTTTCTAATTGCAGCTCAAAAGCAACCATACCATGGTCACTATTCCCTAATGGCTCCCCTACATCGAGGTCACTTATTAACTCTGCGTCACTGCACAGCACCAAGTCCAGAATCGACTTCCCCCTGGTAGGTTCCTCCACTAGCTCCTCCAAGAAAGTATCTCGTAGACATTCAATAAACTCAGTCTCTTGTGCTCCTGCCTCCATCTGATTATCCCAGTCCACCTTCATGTTAAAGTCCCCCATAACTACTGTATTGCTACCACTTTGACATGCCACTCTTAATTCCTGATTTATATTTCTACTGATATCTAAGCTACTTTTCGGAGGCCTGTAAATGACCCCCATTATGGTCCTCATGCCTTTACAATTTCTTAATTCTATCCAAGCAGACTCTACCCCACCTGTTTCAATGTCTTTCCTTTCAAACGCCTGAATTTCATTTCTTACCAACAGAGCTACCCCACCTCCTCTTCCTAACTTTCTGTCTTTTCTATAGGACGTGTACCCTGGAACATTTATTTCCCAATCCTGCCCTTCCCGCAGCCATGTCTCCATTACTCCGACAATATCATAACCTCCCATTGCCATTTGTGCCTCAAGCTCATGCATTTTATTCCTTACACTCCGTGCATTCATACAAAATACCTTGATACCATATCTCATTTCTCCCTCCACCTTTGTTCTCGATACACTTGTCCCTACTCTCCTATTCTTTTTAGTTCCCTTTTTCCTTATTGTTTCACCATCTAACGGAAACACCCCTATATTCACTCTCCTATCTGCTTCCCTGTCAGTCCTGTTCCCTTCCCCCTGCCAAATTAGTTTAAATCAAATCTGACAGCATTTTTAAACCTATCTGCCAGTATATTGGCCCCCATTGCATTCAGGTGTAAACCATCCCTCCTGTAGAGGTCTTGTCTTCCCCAGAAGAGATCCCAATGGTCAATGAACCTGAATCCCTGCACTCTGCACCATTCCTCCAGCCACACATTTAACCTCCTGATTTTATTATTTTTGCCCCCACCCATGTACAGCACAGGTAGCAGCCCCGAGATTACAATCCTGGAGGTTCTGCTTCTTAACCTCCTTCTGAGCTCGCGGACTAGAGGGGTATGGACCAGGTGCTGGTCAGTGGGACTAGGAGGGTGGGGATTTGCTACGGCATGGACTAGTAGGGCCGAACTGGCCTGTTCTGTGCTGTAAGTGGTTATATGGTTAATGTTATCTGGTCTGGGTGGTCCCCAGGATTGATTTCGTCCTGGAGTAGGGTAAGAACACCAAGTCGGAACCTGTATTTGCTCATATGGGTTTTGCCAATCATCTTCCCGTCATTATTTCTCTGCACTCTTAAAGGAAACTCATACTTTACTTGGGGTTTTTGGGAAGTCTCGGTTTCATCTTTATTACCAGACCAGAAAGCCATCATAGCTCTTCTGGCTTGATCTTTGGCGTTGTCTAATTTAAATTAGTTTTAATCAATGATTCTGACTTATCTAACAGACTTTGCGTGAGAATTGCATTGAACTGGGGTGAGGGCTGACCATTTTTGAATATCTGGTTTCCAGCATATGTCTGGTATGCAAGAGTAAATAGTTACCAAAATTCCTGTGCTGACTCTTTGGGGAGTGGCTTACACTCGAGGACCTTACTCATATCCACTGGTCATTTTAAACTGTTTGTTATTGCTGTGAGCATTGTTTCTCTCTGTTCAGCTGGTTGCAGCCAGGACTGTGTGAGCTCCTCAAAAGTCTGGATAGGATGAGCTGGTGCCCGCAGAGTCACCTTCCACTTTACACTTTCTTCTGGATTTAAAAAGAATAAATCCTGGGGTTGGGCTCCATACATGTTCTGAGTTGATCAAATGTAGTTAACAAAACCTATTGGGTCTTTATTTCTAACCAGAGCATGAAACCACAACACTGGCATCGTAGGTTCTTGATATCGCTGGTGACTGCAGGGATTTGGAACCAGACGGATAGGCTATTGTTTTTGCTCCATTTTGTCTTCCTTAATTTCTTGTTATTGAGGTTTTTAATGGGAGCCTAATGTTTTACCAGTAACAGAATGAAACTGGACCAGTACTTTATCTACTAAGGCTAACGCTGATGACTGCAAAGCTTGAGACAAAACAGCTTCTTGAATGAGGGGCAGATGAGGAGGTGGGTGAGCCCAGAAGGAAACTACTGCCTTCTCAACCTCATCGTCTTGCAAAAATGGTTTTGGCATGCTCCATAATGGATCCCCGGGGTCTTCCTTTCACACTACTTGTTAATTAACCATTTGGTGCTTAGCCTGGTACTCATCCCTCCATTGCTATTTCTCCTGATTGTCAAAACATTCACATTCTGCCTGCAGAATCTCAGTCGTTCAGTGCACCTTCTCGTGTACATAACGCTATTCCCCTACGCCTTCTCGTGTACATAATGCTATTCCCCTACACCTTCTCATGTACATCACGCTATTCCCCTACATCTTCTCGTCTACATAACGGTATTCCCCTACATCTTCTCGTCTACATAACACTATTCCCCTACACCTTCTCGTCTACATAACAGGTATTCCCCTACACCTTCTCGTGTACATAATGTTCTTCCCCTATGACTTGCATTATCCCTCCAACTATTTTCCTTGGACATTTTGACCTTGTTCTTTCCATTCTTGTATACACTCCCTCTATTTCTTCACCACATTTTTTTCCAATAATGATTCTTCAGGTTTTTCCATATCTTTATTGACCATGTTCCCCCTTTTGGCCACATTTCAGTGTCCATTTGTCTGTTAATGTTGCCGACTGTAATGAAAAGTCTTTGCCATATTTTAGGGACATATTACACATTTGCTGCAGGGGAGCAGATCCATCTGCCTTGTCCATTTTCTGTCCCATATCTTATCTCCTGCCTGTTTCAAACTAAAACCTCTCGGCCAAATGCTCAACTTAAATGTAACCTCCGGCAAATAATATAACCTCATCAATGCAGTCACGTAACCTTAAACCTTATTCCTCCACTGACCTGTATGCTTTATTTCTCTTGGTTCTTTTGTGGATCTCGCCATGGAACTAGATCAACGTCGGAAGAGGAATGACAGCATTCCTGGGCGTGGGTGATGGAGTCCGGGCTCAAAGGTCCAGAGGTGCACTGTCAACTCCTTCCGACATCCCCATCTCACTGTTGCCACTTATTCCATCCGTGTGAATTGTTTCTGCACGATCCTGCTGACTACGCTGATGTGGAAGTCAGCCTGTGCTTCTGAAATGAAATCAGACTGCAAAAGAACACACAACAAAAATATCTCTTCAAAGCATAGTTTTTTTTATTTATAAATTATCAATTCATATACAGGAAGTGAGGGTGACTGTCACAAGCTGTCTCAAGCAGCCATCTTTCTAAAGTCTCAGCTCTCACTTCAAAAATACAGAGGTGTGCTACATTTATACAATTTCAAATGAGTAAGGGGCAAAATTAACCTCTCTCTTAATATTATGTCCTTGTAGTCTGTACAATAGGTGCCTATTCTCACAGCATGATTTAAGATTATATCTGCACCTGTCTAACTGTATTTAGCCATCTTTTGACACACTAGAGGTTTGTCAGCCATCTTGTCTGTCTCTCAATGTTAAATCTCAATGTTAGAAGCAAAAGCTTTAGCATTGACATACAAGTCAAAAGCATTAAAATATAAGTGAGATGTAAATCATTCTTCTACAGCATCAATACCAGGACTTCCAGGCTGGGAAATACAGAAAAACCCTGCTACACACTACTTCAATCAACGTGAGATTCAGTTACCGTGATTTGGAAAACTGTGACCTTTTCCTGTATTGCACATGTAATTATTCAGTTACCGTGAAATCTTTCTGGAAATTTCTCATAAATTCTGAGATATCTTGGACCCTGGCACCTGAGAGGTAACGTACCATCGATCTCCTTCACTCGGAGGAGAAGGCCCCCTGCCATTGTGGACCCTCTGGTGCTTCTGCAGGTCGGAAGTCTGGGTGAAGCCCTTGTCACACTGGGGGCAGGTGAAGGGCCACTCCCTGGTGTGGACCCGCTGGTGGGTCCGCAGGCTGGACAAATGGGTGAATCCCTTTCCACACTGGGGGCAGACGAACGGCTTTTCCCCAGTGTGGACCCGCTGGTGGGTTAGCAGGTCGGAGGTCTGGGTGAAGCCCTTGGTGCAGACGGGGCAGATAAATGGCCTCTCCCCGGTGTGGACCCGCTGGTGTCTCAGCAGGTGGGAGGTCTGGGTGAAGCCTTTGCTGCACTGGGGGCAGGTGAAAGGCCTCTCCCCAGTGTGGACTCGCTGGTGGGTCAGCAGATTGGATAACTTGGTGAAACCCTTGTCACACTGAGAGCAGGTGAAGGGCCACTCCCTGGTGTGCACCCGCTGGTGGGTCCGCAGGCTGGACAAATGGGCGAACCCCTGTCCACATTGGGGGCAGACGAACGGCCTCTCCCCGCTGTGGACCCGCTGGTGGCTCAGGAGGTTGGAGGTTTGGGTGAAGCCCTTGCCGCACTTGGGGCAGACAAATGGCCTCTCCCCACTGTGGACCCGCTGGTGGGTCAGAAGGTTGGAGGTCTGGGTGAAGCCTTTACCACACTCGGGGCAGACGAACGGCCTCTCCCCAGTGTGGACCCGCTGGTGGGTCCGTAGGCTGGAGGTGTGGGTGAAGTCCTTGCCACACTGCGGGCAGGTGAAGGGCCTCTTCCCGGTGTGGACCCGCTGGTGTCTGGTTAACTCACTCAACTGTTTAAAGTTCTTCCCGCAGTCAGAGCACTGAAATGCATTCATCGCTGTTGGGACAAGAGAGTGTGACCAGGGGATAAATCAATGCAGTCCTGCCCCAGGCACCACAGCGCGGGTTCAGCCCAATGGAGGCTCCCGGAGAGCGGGGCAGCGGGTTAAATCCACACCGCGGCTAGGACCCAGGGAGAAGCGTCCTGTCGCCGGGAGTTGCAAGCCCCAGAACCATAGGAGCTCCGGACCGTTCTGGGACCAGGTATTCCGCTCCGGGACCTGAAGATTTGCTCTAATTCGGGACCGGTACTAAATCACCTTCACTACACAACCCGGGGAGTCGCGCACTGCGCATGCCTGAGAACGGCTGAGAACGTCCCCCGGGTTGTCGAACGTGATGACGTTACCCCGAGCGACGTCATTGCCCTGCGCTCGTGGATCGGATGTGGGGTGAAGCTTTTGCAAAGGTTCCCATTGATTGCTTCCACTCCCCTCTGGCCAGGGCCTGGACTTTTGTCCCTGTTTCCCACAAGTGAGGGGAAGGGGTAGGGGGAAGTGAGGTGTGTGGTAAGGTGTGGAGTGGAGTGGTTTCATGAGTTGAAGTGAGGAAGTGAATGAGAAGCTGAAGTGAGGAAAATTGAGGTGAAGTGAAGTAAGGAGAAGTGCGCTAAGGGGGTGATGAGAAGAGGTGGTGAGAAGTGGGGTGAGGGGAAGTGGTGAAACGAGTCAAAGTGGTGAGGGGAAGAGGGGGAAGAGGAGATAGGAAGAGAGGTGGGGAGGTGAGGCATGGAAAGGTGAGGTGATTGGAACTGGTGAGGTGAAATGGCCAGGAGAGGGGAATAGAGGGGAGGTAAAGGGCTGACGTGATGGGGTGAAGTATGGGGAAGATGAGGGCAAGTGAAGTGAGTGGATGGGAACTGAGGTGAGGAAAATTGAGGTAAGGAGAAGTGCGCTGAGCGAGGGAAGGGGTGGGGGAAGGAGGTGGGGTGAGGGGAGGCGAAGAGGGGAGGCAAAGGGGCGAAGAGGGGGGGCGAAGGGGCGAAGAGGGGGGGCGAAGGGGCGAAGAGGGGGGGCGAGGGGCGAAGAGGGGGGGCGAAGGGGCGAAGAGGGGGGGCGAAGGGGCGAAGAGGGGGGGCGAAGGGGCGAAGAGGGGGGACGAAGGGGCGAAGAGGGGGGGCGAAGGGGCGAGGGGGAGGCGAGGGGGGAGGCGAGGGGGGAGGCGAGGGGGAGGCGAGGGGGGAGGCGAAGGGGCGAGGGGGGAGGCGAAGGGGCGAGGGGGGAGGCGAAGGGGCGAGGGGGGAGGCGAGGGGGAGGCGAAGGGGCGAGGGGGGAGGCGAAGGGGCGAGGGGGGAGGCGAAGGGGCGAAGAGGGGAGGCGAAGGGGCGAAGGGGCGAAGAGGGGGGGCGAAGAGGGGAAGGGGGAGGCGAAGGGGCGAGGTGGGAGGCGAGGGGGTGGCAAGGGGGGGGTGAAGGGGCGAGGGGGGAGGCGAGGGGGGGGTGAAGGGGGGAGGCGAAGGGGGGAGGCAAAGGGGGAGGCGGAGGGGGGAGGCGAGGGGGGGGGCAAGGGGGGGGGAAGGGGGAGGCGAAGGGGCGCAGGGGGGAGGCGAAGGGGGGAGGCGAAGGGGCGAAGAGGGGAGGCGAAGAGGGGGGGCGAAGGGGCGAAGAGGGGGGGCGAAGGGGCGAAGAGGGGGGCGAAGGGGCGAAGAGGGGGGGCGAAGGGGCGAAGAGGGGGGGCGAAGAGGGGGGGCGAAGGGGCGAAGAGGGGGGGCGAAGGGGCGAAGAGGGGAGGCGAAGAGGGGGGGCGAAGGGGCGAAGAGGGGGGGCGAAGGGGCGAAGAGGGGGGCGAAGGGGCGAAGAGGGGGGGCGAAGGGGCGAAGAGGGGGGGCGAAGAGGGGGGGCGAAGGGGCGAAGAGGGGGGGCGAAGGGGCGAAGAGGGGGGGCGAAGGGGCGAAGAGGGGAGGCGAAGAGGGGAGGCGAAGGGGCGAAGAGGGGGGGCGAAGGGGCGAAGAGGGGGGGCGAAGGGGCGAAGAGGGGGGGCGAAGGGGCGAAGAGGGGGGGCGAAGGGGCGAAGAGGGGGGGCGAAGAGGGGGGGCGAAGGGGGAGGCGAGGGGGGAGGCGAGTTGGGAGGCGAGGGGGGAGGCGAAGGGGCGAGGGGGGAGGCGAAGGGGCGAGGCGAAGGGGCGAGGGGGGAGGCGAGGGGGGAGGCGAAGGGGCGAGGGGGGAGGCGAAGGGGCGAGGGGGGAGGCGAAGGGGCGAGGGGGGAGGCGAAGGGGCGAGGGGGGAGGCGAAGGGGCGAGGGGGGAGGCGAAGGGGCGAGGGGGGAGGCGAAGGGGCGAGGAGGGAGCCGAAGGGGCGAGGGGGGAGGCGAAGGGGCGAGGGGGAGGCGAAGGGGCGAGGGGGAGGCGAAGGGGCGAGGGGGAGGCGAAGGGGCGAGGGGGAGGCGAAGGGGCGAGGGGGAGGCGAAGGGGCGAGGGGGGAGGCGAAGGGGCGAGGGGGGAGGCGAAGGGGCGAGGGGGGAGGCGAAGGGGCGAGGGGGGAGGCGAAGGGGCGAGGGGGGAGGCGAAGGGGCGAGGGGGGAGGCGAAGGGGCGAAGAGGGGGGGCGAAGGGGCGAAGAGGGGGGGCAAAGAGGGGGGGCGAAGGGGGGAGGCGAAGGGGGGAGGCGAAGGGGGAGGGGGGAGGCGAGGGGGGGGGCAAGGGGGGGGGGTGAAGGGGGGAGGCGAAGGGGCGAAGCGGGAGGCCGAGGGGGGAGGCGAGGGGGGGGGCGAAGGGGGGAGGCGCAGGGGGGAGGCGAAGGGGGGAGGCGAAGGGGCGAAGAGGGGAGGCGAAGAGGGGAGGCGAAGGGGCGAAGTGGGGAGGCGAAGGGGCGAAGTGGGGGGCGAAGGGGCGAAGAGGGGGGGCGAAGGGGCGAAGAGGGGGGGCGAAGGGGCGAAGAGGGGGGGCGAAGGGGCGAAGAGGGGGGGCGAAGGGGCGAAGAGGGGGGGCGAAGGGGCGAAGAGGGGGGGCGAAGGGGCGAAGAGGGGGGGCGAAGGGGCGAAGAGGGGGGGCGAAGGGGCGAAGGGGGGGGCGAAGGGGCGAGGGGGGAGGTGAAGGGGCGAAGAGGGGAGGCGAAGGGGCGAGGGGGGGCGAAGGGGCAAAGAGGGGGGGCGAAGAGGGGGGGCGAAGGGGGGAGGCGAGGGGGGGGGCAAGATGGGGGGTGAAGCGGGGAGGCGAAGGGGCGAAGCGGGAGGCGGAGGGGGGAGGCGAAGGGGGGAGGCGAAGGGGCGAAGGGGGAGGCGAAGGGGCGCAGGGGGGTTGCGAAGGGGGGAGGCGAGGGGGGGAGGCGAGGGGGGGAGGCGAGGGGGGGAGGCGAGGGGGGGAGGCGAGGGGGGGAGGCGAGGGGGGAGGCGAAGGGGGGAGGCGAAGGGGCGAAGAGGGGAGGCGAAGAGGGGAGGCGAAGGGGCGAAGTGGGGAGGCGAAGGGGCGAAGAGGGGGGGCGAAGGGGCGAAGGGGGGGGGCGAAGGGGCGAAGAGGGGGGGCGAAGGGGCGAAGAGGGGGGGCGAAGGGGCGAAGAGGGGGGGCGGAGGGGGAGGGGGGAGGGCGAGGGGGGAGGCGGAGGGGCGAGGGGGGAGGCCGAGGGGGGAGGCGGAGGGGCGAGGCGGAGGGGCGAGGCGGAGGGGCGAGGGGGGAGGCGGAGGGGCGAGGGGGGAGGCGGAGGGGCGAGGGGGGAGGCGGAGGGGCGAGGGGGGAGGCGGAGGGCGGAGGCGGAGGGGCGAGGGGGGAGGCGGAGGGGGGAGGCGGAGGGGCGAGGGGGGAGGCGGAGGGGCGAGGGGGGAGGCGGAGGGGCGAGGGGGAGGCGGAGGGGCGAGGGGGGAGGCGGAGGGGCGAGGGGGGAGGCGGAGGGGCGAGGGGGGAGGCGGAGGGGGGAGGCGGAGGGGCGAGGGGGAGGCGGAGGGGGGAGGGGGGAGGCGGGGGGGGAGGGGAGGGGGGAGGGGAGGGGGGAGGGGCGAGGCGGAGGGGGGAGGGGAGGGGGGAGGGGCGAGGCGGAGGGGGGAGGCGGAGGGGGGAGGCGGAGGGGGGAGGGGGAGGGGGAGGCGGAGGGGGGAGGGGGAGGCGGAGGGGCGAGGGGGGGCGGCGAAGGGGGGAGGCGGAGGGGGGAGGCGGGGGGGAGGGGGAGGGGGAGGGGAGAGGGGGAGGGGAGGGGAGAGGGGGGGAGGGGGGAGGGGGAGGGGGAGGCGAAGGGGCGAAGGGGGGAGGCGAAGGAGGGGCGAAGGGGGGAAGGGGGGAGGCGAAGGGGCCAAGGGGGGAAGGGGCCAAGGGGGGAAGAGGGGAAGGCGAAGGGGCCAAGGGGGGAAGGCGAAGGGGCCAAGGGGGGAAGCGAAGGTGGGGAGGGGAGGGGGGAGGGGAAGGGGGGAGGGGGAGGGGGGAGGGGAAGGGGGGAGGGGGAGGGGGGAGGCGAAGGGGGGAGGCGGAGGGGCGAGGGGGGCGAAGGGGGGAGGCAAAGGGGCCAAGGGGGGAAGGGGCCAAGGGGGGAAGGGGGGAGGCGAAGGGGCCAAGGGGGGAAGGCGAAGGGGCCAAGGGGGGAAGGCGAAGGGGCCAAGGGGGGAAGGCGAAGGGGCCAAGGGGGGAAGGGGGGAGGCGAAGGGGCCAAGGGGGGGAAGCGAAGGGGCCAAGGGGGGGAAGGGGGGAGGCCAAGGGGGGGAAGGGGCCAAGGGGGGGAAGGGGGGAGGCCAAGGGGCCAAGGGGGGAAGGGGGGAGGCGAAGGGGCCAAGGGGGGAAGGGGGGAGGCGAAGGGGCCAAGGGGGGAAGGGGGGAGGCGAAGGGGCCAAGGGGGGAAGGGGCCAAGGGGGGAAGGGGGGAGGCGAAGGGGCCAAGGGGGGAAGGGGCCAAGGGGGGAAGGGGGGAGGCGAAGGGGCCAAGGGGGGAAGGGGGGAGGCGAAGGGGCCAAGGGGGGAAGGGGCCAAGGGGGGAAGGGGCCAAGGGGGGAAGGGGGAAGGTGGGAGGCGAAGGGACCAAGGGGGGAAGGGGGGAGGCGAAGGGGGGAGGCGAAGGGGGAGGCGAAGCGGCGAAGGTGGGAGGTGAAGAGGTGAGGCGAAGATGCGAGGCGAAGAGTGGTGGTGTGGAGGTGAGGAGAAGTGAGGCAAGGAGGTGATGTGAATGAGTGAGGTAAGAAGAGGTGAAGTGACATGAGGCAAAGAGGTGTGGAGGTGAAGTGTGGGGAGTGGAATGAGGGGAAGTGGTGTGGTGTGGAAAAGTGGGCTGAGGGGAAGGGAAGTGCGGGGAAGTGGTGAGGTAAGGAGAAGTACGCTGAGGGGAGGAAGGGGGTGATGGGTGAAGAGGTGGTTTTGTGGTGTCAAGAGAAAGTGATGTGAGGTTGAGAGGTGAGGGAAAGTGGTAAAGTGAGATGAGGCAAGGTGAGGTGAAATGGTGTCGTGAGGTGGGGTGAAGTGTCGTGAGGTGGTGTGAAGTGAAGTATGGTGTGGTAAGCTGAGCTGAATTGAGGTGATGTGATAAGGTGAGGAACCAAGTCAAAGTCACCTTTATTTGTCATTCTTACCTTAGCTACTAATGCATAGTGAAGATGAGGTCATGTTTCTCCAGGACCATAGAGCAGATTTACATAAATAGGTGTTAAATATTAAGACATAATACAATAAAAATCCATAATGTACTCGTACACATTTGTTCTAGGAATCAAAGAGCCTGATGGTGAAAAAAAACTGTCGCTCAATCTGGACGTGTGGGTCCAAATGCTACGATACCTCCTTCCAGATTGCAGAGGGGAGAACGGTTTAAAAGAGGGGTGTGAGAAGCTCTTCGCAATGTTATTTGCCTTCCGCATGCGTCATGTGTTGTGGATGTCCGTCGTTGTGTTGGTGAGTGTTAGATTTTAGTGATTTTACTAGAGTTTAAAAAGGGCCCAATTGTAAAGGGTTCAGCAGTGTTGATTTGTGTGAGTGAGTAATTGAGTTAATTGGCAGGGACAGGGGGCATAGCATGATGGCATAGGGAGAAGATGTGGAGAAACCCCTCCCCCTTGCAGAACTTTTTAAAACTTGTATAAAACTTTAAAATTATTTTTTAAACTTGTGGATTGTATTGCTTAAGTACTTAACTAGTAACAATGAGGAAAACTGAAACTGCCAAAAAAAGTTACTAAACCAGTTACTACTGGTTACCTCATCAACGCAACCTGCTGACCTGATTTCCTCTCAACCTCAACCAGCACCAGCGCTGACTTTGCATGCAGTCGCACCACAGTCTATTCTGATTCGCTGTTTGCGTTATCAAGATGGAGAAGTGATTTTGAGACTTGCGGTACAGAATGCGAGAAATAATCAGGGCCTATTGCTTGTTAAAAATAATAGGGTAGGTTTTTTTATGCTGACTTGGGTCAAGCTGTAATTAAGCGTCATAAAGAATTTAATTCAGCCAAAGCTGTTTTTTGGAAGAAGGGTATAAATTTGCTTTTCATTACCCTGCTGTGTTAAAAGTTTTTATGGAGATTATCAGTCTCAATTTTCTTCTGATGATGCTGAAGCTTTGGATTTTGCTAATTCTTTATCTGATAATAAGCAGGGTCAAAATCCAGATAAATGTCCTCAGCAGCCTGTTGTTATTCTGAAAGATGGAATCTCAGCAGTTGTTTGATATTGGTATTCATGTTGATCAAGTGAATCATGATTTGGAAGAAGTGTTTCATACTTGAGATGACTTTTTTAAATTAATTTTGATTGTTCAGTTCGATGAGGGGGTGATCCAAGTGTTGATCCTTCCGAAGTCGTTGGCCAATTTATGGCATTTGGTTGAGGGAGGTACTACCATTGGGTATTTTTTTTATGTTGTTTTTTTTTCTTGGAGATCTTTAGTTTTTTTGTGTATTGATGTCATGGGGAGGTGCTTCACCATTTATTGTGGGAAGGTTACAGAGACACTATATGGCTAATTTTGCTACTTTTAATGATAATGGGCTGAATAACCCAATTAAGAGAAAGAGAATATTGGCTTATATTAAAAAATTGAAAGTTGATGTGGATTTTTTGCAGGAGACCCATTTGATAAAGAACATAAACATTAAAAAGAGATTGGGTTGGGCAGGTTATATTATCTTTTAATTCTAAAGCAAGGAGGGTTGCCATTTTGATTAATAAGAAGTTACCTTTTAAATTGGAATCAGTTTTTGAAGCAGCTGGAAGATTTTTGATTGTTAATTCTACAATTTTTTTCTGAGTGTTGGACCTTGATGAATGTCTCTGCTCCAAATACTGATGATGAACAATTTTTGGTGGACTCTTCTTAATTGAATCAGGCTTATGATAAAATTATGGTAGGAGGTGATTTTAATTGTTGTTTTGATCCAATATTGGATAAATCTCATAAATCGATAATTAAAACTAAAATGGCTAAGCAGTTGATGGTGTTAATGAAAGACATGAGTTTAGTGGCTCTATGGAGGAAATTGAATCCTAAAGAAAAAGGATTTTCATTTTATTCATTTTGCCATGATTCCTTTTCTAGAATAGATTTGTTTTTAGGATCAGTGTAATTGCAAGATTGGATTTTTGAGGCTGTATCCAAACCTAGGATTTGGTCTGATCATTCTTTGCCGTTAATTACTTGTACTGCTTCAGAGAGAGAGGGCGGAAAATGCTCATCGATGGCGTTTTAACTCCTTTTTGTTGAAAGATCCTGAATTTTGTAAATTTATACAAGACTAAATTCAAAGTTTTTTTGAAAATTTGTTTTGTGAGATGCTTTAAAGGCTTACTTGTGAGGACAATTTATTAGTTATACAGTTAAAGTTAAGAAATGACAAATGGCCAAGATTAGTAAGTTGATGAAGGAAATCGAGATTTTGGAAAAAGATTTACAATGTGCTTCTACTGAAGATTTTTTAAAAAATATGATTAGTTAATTTGAAATTACAATATAATTTGTTACAAACATATAAATTTGAAAAGCTATTACAGAGGACAGGGCAGCGGTATTATGAGTTGGGGCAAAGAGCTCATAAAGTGTTAGCATGGCAGTTAAAAACGGAACAGTCGACTTGAACAATAAATGCTATTCGGCATCATTCAAGAATTACGTATAAACTGCAAGAGATTAATGATGAGTTCCACATGTTTTATGAGAAATTGTGCACCTCAGGTAATGCAAGATGAGGTTAATATAGAAATTTTTTTAATCTGGCTTAACTTTACCTTATTTGAATGATAAGGATGTTAAGGAACTGGATGCTTCTTTTACTGTTAAAGAATTAATAGATGCACTTCCGTCTATGCCAAGTGGTAAGTCTCCAGGCATTGATGGGTTCATTTCTGAATTTTAAGGAATTTCAAGATTTATTAGTTCCCTTGTTTTATTGAAAAATTTATTTAAAATTTTACAAAATACAATGTAAAATACAGCATATAAAAGAAAACCCCTCTAAATTATCCCATTATTCGCCCCCCTCCCTCCCTCCCCCCCCCCCTGTGGAGATTAACATACAAAAAAGAGTATTTAAAAAAAGTGGGTTGACTTCCAGTAGATCATGACAATCCAATTAAAAATACTAATAAAAAGAAAACTATTTACTTAACGTCCAACTTCATGCATTTCAAATAAGGAGTCCACATTTTTTCAAAAAAAGAATAATTATTTCTCAAATTATATGTATTTTTTTATAAACGTAGACATGATTGAATTTCATTTTGCCACCTCTGAATACTTAATTCTACATCATTTTTCCAAGTTACTGCTATACATTTCCTGGCTACTGCCAAACTCCATTGAATAAATGCAATTCCAAATTTACTCAAACGTGTTGTCGATGGATTCGTATATCCTAATGAACATTGCCATGGATCCAAATATAAATCTATTTGAAATAAATCTCGCAAAAATTTAATAATCTTTTTCCAAAAAGTTTTAACTTTTGAACAATTCCACACAGAGTGTACAAAAGTACCTATCTGGTCTCCACATCTAAAGCACAAATCTGATTCTCTAAAACCATACCTCTTCAGCTTTTCCAGAGTTAAATGTAACTGATGTAAAAAATTATAATTAACTAAACTATAATGCACATTGACTAATTTTGTAACACTATGCAAACATAAATCCACTAATACTTCCTCAGGAATAAACAGAGCTAACTCCTGTTCCCACTTATCTCGTATTCGCAGCACATCAACCTTCATTTTTGATTGTAACAACAAATACATCTCTGAAACAAATCTTTTCTCTCCCTTATCCATAAGCAATCTTTCGAACTTCAATTGTGTTGGTAGTATTATTTCTCAACCAAACTTATTCATTAAAAAATCCTGTATTTGATAATAAGCAAACATTGTGTTTGATGAGATCCCAAACGTCTCCCTAAGTGTATCAAATAAAAGAAATAAACCTGCCTCAAAGCAGTCTTGAATCAACAGCCTTTTGAATCCCATTCTTTCAAATAAAGATTGTGCATAGAAAAAGGAATCAAATGATTTTGGAATAATACTTCTTTCAAACCTATAAGTTGACTCCATTTACTCCATACTTTAAATAAATGAATTTAAACAGGTAGCTTATATGTTTGTAAAATAAATAAATTCCATTTATATATAAAAATAATGTATTGATCTTTCTTGTATCTTATCCATCTCCACATAAACCCACATCAGTGGTTGATCAATATCAAACAGTCCACTAATAAACTTCAACTGCAATGCCTGATAATAATTTGAAAATTTTGAAGCCCTCCCAAATCATACGACCATGTCAACTTTTGCATCGATACTCTAGATTAGGGGTCTCAACCTCAATTTACCCGGGGGCCGCTGGAGGTAGAGTCTGGGTGAGGCTGGGCCGCATCAGGTTTTCCACAAGAAAAGCTCTTACAAAAACATTCCAATGTTATCAAATGTCTTTATTTTTATTTTTTAAACACAAAATAAGATGAAAAAAATAAATAAATTAACAATTCATAAGAAAAAAAATAAAATCAATCAGTAATAAATAAATAAAATGAAAATAATAATAATAATAATGAAAATAATAATAATACAGATATATTATTATTTTGTAACAGATATAGAAGACTGAAGAAACCACATCTAGTTGCTGACTGGAGAAATGTAATTATTATTATTCAGATTCAAATGTCTGTATTAACAGTTCTTTAACCTTTAACTTTCTGAACATGAATGGAACATTGAACATAAACTGTTATGAACATGTCTTCTTCTGCTGACTTCTTACTGCTAGAGATCTGGCACTGCTTCCTCTCACATAGCCGAGCCACATTTGGCTTGAGGGAGGAGGCAGTTGAGACCCTCAGTAGGAGTTGAAGATGCTCGTCAGTAAGTCTGGACCTGTACTTGGACTTATTGAAGTTCACGCGCCGAAGCGTGTGAAGCGGGAGTGGCTGCGGAAATTGCACATGTGCTGCGTGCATATAATGACAAATAGAAAATGCACACAAATATGCTTATATTCGCAATAAGCCCAGCCGATGTCCCGAGAGCAGTATACCCCACCGTGATTGGTAGGTTCGTTCAGCTCCGCACACAACACTGAAAAGTGCCAATCATATCAAACTCGCGGGCCGCACTAACATTAAACTTTCATATTAAGGCGGGGCCACAAACTATCGCCCCGAGGGCCACAAGCTTGAGACTCCTGCTCTAGATAATTTACCTTTCCATAAAAAAGAACTTACCATTTTATTTTAATTTTTTTCCCTGGTATTGGACATGGAATTGATTGAAACAAATACTGAATACGCGGACATATATTCATTTTAATACAATTTACTCGACCAATTAATGTCAATGGCAAATCTTTCCATCGATTTAAATCAGATTTAATCTTATCTAGAAATGGTAAATAATTTAAACTACAAATTTTTAAATTCCTGATCAATAATTACACCTAAATATTTAGTCTTCTCTGACCATTTAAATTTAGTAATTTGCTTACAATCTGAATAATCCTCATCAGATATCAATAATATCTCATTTTTGTCCCAATTTACTTTATTCCCTGACATTGATCTGTAATATTTTAACAATTCTTGTAAAGTTTCTAATGAATTCTTAGGTTTAGATAAATATATCAGCATATCACCTGCAAATAAATTAATTTTATATTCTCGTCCAATCATAATATCTTGAATATCTACATTTTGTTTAAGTAAATTTACTCTGTACTGATCCCTCATTTATCTCCAAAAAAAATTTAATTTGATCCTTTTAAAACAAAACAAAGTCAGGTTGTCTAAGTAACATTAAACCTCTAACGATAATTTCTCTCAAGCTTCTCAACAATCTCACAGGAAATCAACAATAACGAATGATCCAACACTATTATATTCTGCCAAATCCACCCTTTCCTGTAAATGAGCTGAAACTAAAAATTAATCAGATCTCGAGAATGAATCATGACTGGCAGAGTAACATAAATAGTTCTTCTCGGTCAGATGAAAATATCACCATATATCCACCAAATTTAATTCTTCTATCACTTCTACCAACTTTCTAGCCATCTTAGCTTTTTTTAACAATTTTTGGAGATTTATCCAATAATGGATCCAGGCAGCAATTAAAATCCCACCTTCCATTATATTCTCATTTGACTGACTCAAATTTAGAAAAGCACCAGTTACAAATTGTACATCATCGACATTCGGTTCATACAAATTCAGTAAAGTCCAAGCCTCAGTAAACAATTTACAGTTCACCTTCAAAACTCTTCCAACATTTTCAAAAACAAACACGAACATAAAAGGTACTCTCTTATGTACCAAATTCGCCACTCCCCTAGCCTGAGAATTGAAAGATGATGCCAAGACATGTCCAACCCAGTCTCTCTTCAACTTCAAATGTTCTTTTTCCGTCAAGTGCATCTCTTGTAAAAAGGCAACATCCACTTTCATCTTCTTGATATAGTTCAAAACATGCTTCCCCTTTATTGGATGGTTCATCACTTTAACATTAAATGTTGTGTTGAAGGTGCCGGGGTCAACATTACCTTTGCCTGGCTGATCTTCGTTGTCTTCAGATACTCCAAAATCGATCTCTGGGGATCCTTCAATGAGGTAGGCCTCAGTTCTTCTGCACTTCCTACTCTTTTAAACTGCTTTTTTTTGAAGTTTGGGATTTAATACCTCTCATTATAACTGTCAGGACTCTTTAAAAGTGCTTTTTTTAAATATAAGATTTTTATGTTTTTAGTTTTCAAAAAAGCGAGTATTAAATATTCAACTGAGGAGAGGTGGAATCTCACACACGTTTCCCCCCGCCCCCCATTAGTTCCCTTGTTGATAGAGATTATAGATCAGGCCAGGAAAATTGGCTCTTTTCTGGATTCTTTTTCTAAAACAATTATTGTTATTCTTAAGAAAGATAAGAAACCCTTTGAAGGCGGGATCTTATGGACCTATGTTAAAGGTGGACTTGTAGCCAAGGTTCTGGCTAATAGATTGTCTAAATGTTTCCCTGATTTGGTTCATGTAGATCAGGCAGGTTTTATCAAGGACTGTTATTCATGAAATGACTAAATTTGAGATTTCTTAGGAAGGTGCCAGAGAAGGGTTCTATTTCATTTATGTATCAAATATTACAGGATGGTATGGATAAAAAAAAAGTTGGGATAGATCTAAAAGTAAATGGGAAGCGGATATTGGTTTTATTTTTTCTGAAGATGATTGGTTAGATATTTGTTATGATCGTGTAACTAGATTGATAAATGCACGTTATGCAATGATTAACTTCAATTTTTTACATCAATTATATTTGACACCTGAAAAATTAAGAAAGTATGGTTTTCATGAATCAGATTTGTGTTTTAGATGTGGTGAGATGGTTGGAACTTTTTTTCATGCTGTTTGGTTATGTTTACATATACAATCTTTTGGGAAGAAAATTCAATCGTTTTTAGAATACCTGTATAAGATTAAAATAGTTTTAGATCCAACAGTATTTTTATTGGGTAGTTTGCAACCTCTGAAAGGTTTGGGATCAGATAAATTTCAACTTGCTTTTGTATATTTAGCTTTATCCGTAGCAAAAACAAAATCTATAAAGTGGTGTTATACTCGGAATATTTATATTGATTAGATTTTAGTATGTATATGTAACTTTTTTTGAAATATTTCTTTTTTTATGGCTCTCCTTAGGAAAGTTGGCTGAAGGGGGGGGGTTCTTTTCTTTTTTTTATATATATATATTAAAAAAAACATTCATGTTCATGTTTAATTGCTGCATATGTCATATATTATTTGTTTTTTGAACGAATAAACAAAGTTTAAAAGAAAGAACCGTTATTCAGCGGACAATGTGGTAAAGTTGATTTCTTTAATTAATATTTCTCAGCAGACAAACCAATGGTAATCTCTTTCGATGCAGAAAAGGCCTTTGACAGAGTGGATTGGAGTTTTTTGTTTAAGGTCTTGGAAAAGTTTAATGTTGGACCTCTTTTTACTGGTTGGATTAAGGCTTTGAATAAAAATTCCTCTGCGAGAGACAAATGGACAAATGTCTTTACCTTTGACATTATCTAGATCAACTCGACAGGGCTGCCCTTTGTCACCAGCTCTGTTTGCATTGATCATTGAACCTTTGGCACAGATGATTATGCAGGAAAGTGCTATTAAAGGTATTAAGGTGAATTCTGATGAATAGAAGATTAACTTGTTTGTGGATGATGTCTTGATACATTTAACACATCCCTTGCAATCTTTGGAGATTTTGCATAAACGTTTGGAACAGTATGGTATGTTATCGGGATATAAAGTAAATTGGGAAAAGAGTGAAATTATGCCTTTAGCTGATAGGGGTTATTTGTCGTGTCGACAAGTTGTGAAGTTTAAATGGTCTGATCGATTTAAGTATTTGGGTATTATTATTGAAAGTAATTATAATCAATTATTTGTATTGAATTATTTACCCTTATTGACTAGGATTAAATGTGATTTGAATAGGTGGAAGGATTTACCTATAACATTGATAGGATGGGTGAATTGTATCAAAATGAATAGCTTCCCCCGAATTCAATATTTGATTCAATCTATTCCATGCAAGATTCCTCATAATTTTTTTAAAGATTTGAATAATTTGATGAGAAAATTTCTGTGGAAACATAAAACAGCATGAGTATCATTGCAGAAGTTAGCTTGGAAATATGCATTAGGAGGTTTACAACTTTCTAATTTCCAAAATTATGAAGAATCCGCTCAGTTAAAATTCATTAATAGGATGTTTCAAGTGGACAGCCCCTTGATATTGAATTATCTCAGATTGGTAAAAAGAGGATGGATCAATTTATTTATCGATGGAATTCTCAGTTATTAGCTAATTATAATTTGCCAGTGCAGAAACACTTGATGGAGTTATGGATTAATAAGAATGAAACTATAGGTACTCAAGGGAAAATTTTGGCTAAAACACCTTTGTTCCAAAATAAGCTTTTTCCATTTACAGTTAATAATCAACTTCTGAAGTTGTGGGAGAAAAAAGGAATTAAATTGGTAGAGGATTGTTATGAAGCAGGTTATTTTATTTCTTTTCAAAGAATGAAACAGAAATATGAAATATCCTTGAGTACTCTTTTTTTCTTATTATCAAGTTAAAGTTTTATTGTTAGATAATTTTGGACATATTTTGAAGCTTCCTAGAAGGTCTAAATTTGAAATTTTACATACTGATGGTAGTAAGAAAGGTTTTATATCTAATATGTATACCTTATTGTAGAGTAAAATGTCTAAACCAGATGTTGATAAAACTAGAGTGAAATGGAAAAAAGATCTGGAAATATCTATTTCTCCGGATGATTGGATGTCAATACATGAGGATAATATGACTAAAATTGTAAATGTAAGGTATAGATTGGCTCATTATAATTTTATTCATCAATTATACTTGACTCTGGAGGTTCAGGAGGGCATTAAACAGGAAATTGGAAATGTGTGCTACAAAGGGAGAACAGTTAGAATGGTGTAGCGGGAACTGCACGTGTAGAACAGAATCGTGCGCAACCACAGCAGTTTAGCAAACACATTACCAGAGCACATCGTCTCCAATGATGTCCCAATCCTCCAGCTACAAGCCAGCTACCAGCAATTAGGAAAAGTGTACGAATAAGTGTTCATGCTTTTTATGGCACCCGACATCCGAGGCTGGAAAGTGATGTCACTACCGCATCCCTGAAGGCTCAGCGTGAAACATGCAGAAAGAGCTATAAATGCTGTGGTTAAGCACAATAAAGCCACCGATTCCTCACTCTACTATCTCCAGTGTAAGGTAGTGCCGTCAGATAGGCCACTACATATTTTGATGACCCCGAAGAGGCCTCAGCTACACTGAGTCCCACATGTCTGACGTGGACAAGCAACCGACGACTTCGAAGGTAGAAGTTGACGCAGCCTCGCTGGCTGCAGCACCAATGGTGATTAATGCAGTAGCAGTTTGCTTGCCTCCATTCTGGTTGGATCAGCCACGTAGCTGGCTGCAATTGGCCAAACGCAGTTTGTGCTTCGGAACGTTACATCTGAGGACACGAGATATTGGCATGTTGTGAGTGCATTAGACACTACGACTGCAGCAAAGATGAGTTTGTTCATCAATAACCTGCCGGTGGACCAGAAGTACACTAAATTCTGGGATTTTTTGCTGAAAACATTTGAGCTTTCTCGTCATGAACAAGCTATAAGGATTTTGAATACGCAAGAACTGGGGGACCATAGTCCATCCCAGTTAATGCAAGAGCTGGTGTCACTAGCCGTAGGTCATACGGATTGCTTTCTTTTAGAGGCACTGTTTTTAATCAAAATTACCAGTGCACGCAGAGGCGGGAGTGGCACACATGAGTTTTGCAGAGCCACATTTGGTAGCAAGAGAAGCCAACCAACTTTATGGCCTTCCACAGGGTAATAGAATGCAGGTGCAGCCCATCTGTGCGGCTGAGTTGTCTGAGCTCCCCTGAAGCGCCAAGGCCACTGACATGTGCGGCAGTACAGCGACCATGTCCTGATCAAGGAAACAAAAGTTCCGGACACTGTTTATATCATCACCGATGGGGTCGCTCTGCCTAGAGACTTCAGAGTCCTTGCACTGACCCCACGTCCACCACCACATCAGGGAAACGGGCCTGACAACTACCATTAGTGGCTTCAGTGGTTGGCACAGAACAAGGTCTACTTTATTTACATGATGTGATTTCGGGAGTGGATTACTTGATAGATATGGGGGCTGAGTTCAGTATTGTTCCACCGACATCGTTTGAGTTGCCACAAGGTACACGTAGGCTGATCTGATGATAGGCTCATCTGCACCTACCTGTCTTTTACCCATATCCCTTAATCTCTGGAAAGGAAGGTGCTGTTTGATAAATTTACTGGAGATTTTTGAGGATATAATGAGTGTGGTTGACAGAGAGGACCAAGTGGATGTTGTTTACTGGATTTTCAGAATATGTTCAATAAAGTCTCATGCAAGACTTATCCATAAGGATGCATAGAATTAGGGTGATGAATGAGGATGGATAGAGGATTGGGGAACCAATAGAAAGCAGAGAGTTTGGGTGCAGGGGTGTTTTTCTGGTTGGCAATTGGTGAGCAAGGTGTCCCAGAGGTTCAGGATAGGTGGAAGGAAGGAGGAAGAGGTCCTGCAGAATGAGTGTAGGGAACTTAGAAGGTCCACTGAGGGTGTAATCTCTGGATTGCTTCCTGTGTCATATGACAGCGAGGGCAGAAATAGAATCAGGTGGAGGTTAAGTAAGAGACAGGGTTTCAATTTCTTGGATCACTGGGACCATTTTTGGGGGAGATGGGACCTCTCCTATAATGATGGGTTACATCTAAATCCCAGAGGGACCAGTCTCCTGTTGGGGGCATTTGCTAGGACTATCGGGGGGTTTAAACTAGTATGGTTGGGGACAGGGTTTCAAGTTAGACAGGACAGCAGGGAGAGGGTTTGGAGGCTAAGGAAAGAGGCATATTTAAATAATTTGAGGGAGGAACAGCAGGAAGTAATAAAAAGATGTAATGACAACTGTGAAAATGGTAAAGAGGAGGATGGGCAGAAGGTAGGAGATCCCTGAGATGTATTTATTTTAATGCGAGGAGTGTAGTAAGGAAATTGGATGAGCTAAATGTGTGGATTGACATGTGGCATTATGATGTTGTGGCCATTAGCAAGGTGTGGTTGAAGGAGGGTTGTGACTGGCAGTTAAATGTTCCGGGATTTCACTGCTTTAGATGTGACAGAGTTGGTGGAGTAAGAGGTGGCATTACTTGTCAGGGAGGATATTTACAGTGGTGCTGAGGCAAGATAGATTGGAGGGTTCTTCGAGGGAGGCAGTGTGGGTACAACTGAAAAATAAGGGTGAGGTTACTATTATATGAGTATATTATAGGCCTCCAAAAGGGGAAAGGGAACTAGAAGAGGAAATGTGCAAGGAAATAGGTGAGATGTGCAGTAGAAATAGGGTGGTATTGGTTGGGGATTTCAATCTTCCTAACATAGATTGGGAAACGCAGTCCGTAAAAGGGCAGGATGGCTTAATATTTATGCAATGTGTTCAGGATTGCCTTTTGCAGCAATATGTTGAAATGCCCACGAGAGGAGGAGCAGTGTTGGATCTGCTGTTTGGGAATGAAATAGGGCAGGTGACTGAGGTGAGTGTTGGAGAGAACTTCGGATCCAGTGATCATGGGTCCATTAGCTTTAGCTTAATGGTGGAAAGAGATAGGTCAGGTCTGAAGTTGAAGGTCTTTGAATGGGGGAAGGCCAGGTTTGCAGAAATGACAAAGGATTTGCAGAGAGTTGTGTGGGCCGATCTTTTTGCCAGAAAGGATGTCGAAGAAATTTGGAGGGCATTTAGGGGTGACATTTTGAGAGTACAGGATCTTGATGTTCCAGTCAGGCCAAAAGGAAAGACGAAAGGTTCAAGGGAGCTGTGGTTTTCTGGAAAAATTAATAAGTTGGTTCAGGACAAGAGGGAGGCCTATGCGAAATATAAAAAAAACAGGGGATTAAGATGTATGATCATTTCTTAGATTGGAGGAAGAAACTTAAGAGGGAAATTAGGAAGGCAAAAATATGAGGAGTTCATTGCTAATCAGGTGAAGGTGAATCCTAAGGGTTTATACAGATATGTGAACAATAAAAGGAGGGTTAAGGATAGAGTAGGTCCACTGGATGATGGGACCGGTGCACTATGTAAGGAACCGTATGAGACGGGAGAGATATTGAACAATTTTTTTTCTCTGTATTCATGAGGGAAAGGGACTTTGGGCTATATGAGATAAGTGAAGCAAAGGGCTTAGTTATGGAGAGGATAGGGATTAGTAAAGTGAAGGTTTTGGAGCTTCTAGGGTCAATAAAGGTGGATAAGTCTCCTGGTCCTGATGGGATTTTTCCCAAGACTTCAAGGGAGGTCAGGGACCAAATAGAGGGGGCACTGACAGTGATTTTTCAATATGTAGTTCCATTGTTTAACAAAGGCATTAGGTGTAGGCCAAGTAATTATCGGCCAGTAAGTTTGACTTCAGTGGTGTGGAAGGTTATGGAGGGTATTCTTCGTGATGGTATATACGCATATCTGGATAGGCAGGGATTGATTAGGAGCACCCAGGATGGGTTTGTAAAAGGAAAGTCGTGTTTTACAAACCTTGTTGAGTCTTTTGAGGAAATGACAAAAAATATGGATGAAGGTAGAGGTGTGGATATGATCTATTTGGATTTTAGTAAGGCTTTTGATAAGGAAGGTTCAGGCACGGGATTAGTAGAGAGATTGTGACATGGGTTCAAAGATGGGAAGATAGACAGCAGAGAGTCATGGTGGACAACTGTCTATCAGGTTGGAAGCCTGTGACAACCAAGGTGCCTCAGGGATCAGTGCTGGGTCCCTTGTTGTTTATCATTTATATCAATCATTTAGAGGATGGTGTGGTTAACTGGGTAAGCAAATATTCAGGTGATATGAAAAGAGGGGGAGCAGTGGATTGTGAGGAATGTTTTCTTGGATTGCAGAGGATTTGGTTTGTTTGGAAGAGTGGACTGAAAGATGGCAGATGGAATTCAATGTAGACAAGTGCGAGGTGCTGCATTTTGGTAAAAATAACCAAAATAGGACATATGCAGTTAAGGGGATGGCATTGAGGTACGCAGAGGAACAGAGGGACCTGGGGGTTATGGTACAGAGTTCAATAAAGGTGGACTCCCATGTAGACAGGGTGGTTACATGGAAACATAAAAGATAGGAGCAAGAGTAGGTCATTCGGGCCTTCGAGCCTACTCCACTATTTAATGAGATCATGGCTGATCTTAAGTTCAGTACCCCATCCCCGCCTTGTCTCCGTAACCCTTAATTCCCTTATATTGAAGAAATATATTTAATTCCCTCTTAAATATATTCAATGAACCTGCCTCTACTGCTCTCAGTGGCAATGAATTCCACAGATTCACCACCCTCTGGGTAAAGAAATTCCTCCTCATCTCGGTTCGAAATAGTTTGCCTATTATCCTCGAACCATGACCCCAGGTTCTGGACTCCCCCACCATTGGAAACATCGCTTCCGCATCCATTCTGTCCAATCCTGCCAGAATTTTATATGTCTCTATGAGATCCCCTCTCAATCTTCTAAACTCCAGCGAGTACAATCCCAATTTGCTGCGCAATCTTTCCTCATAAGTTATTCCTGCCATTCCAGGTATCAGCCTGGTGAATCGCCTCTGCACTCCCTCCATTGCAAGAACATCCTTCCTCAGATAAGGTGACCAAAACTGCACACAATACTCCAGGTGTGGTCTCACCAAAACTCGGTACAACTGCAGTAAGGTATCTTTATTCCTATACTCAAATCCTCTTGATATGAAGGCCAACATACCATTTGCCTTTTTAACCACCTGCTGTACCTGCATGCTCACCTTCAGTGACTGGTGCACAAGATCCCCTAGGTCTCTCTGCACTTCCCCATCTCCCAATCTATTGCCATTCAAATAGTAATTTGCCCTCCAGTTTGTATTACCAAAGTGGATAACCTCACATTTATCCACATTGTGATGCATTGGCCATGTATCTGCCCAGTTCCCCAATTTATCCAAATCAGACTGGAGCTTCCTGACCCCCTCTTCAGTGCACACAACCCCACCTAGCTTAGTGTCATCTACAAATTAAGAAGCAATATGGTATGCTGGCCTTAATAAATCATAGTATAGAGTATAGAAGCTGGGAAGCGATGCTGCAGCTGTTTAAGGCATTGGTGAGACCAGTCTGGAGTCCTGCGCGCGGTCTGGAGTCCTGCGCGCGGTCTGGAGTCCTGCGCGCGGTCTGGAGTCCTGCGCGCGGTCTGGAGTCCTGCGCGCGGTCTGGAGTCCTGCGCGCGGTCTGGAGTCCTGCGCGCGGTCTGGAGTCCTGCGCGCGGTCTGGAGTCCTGCGCGCGGTCTGGAGTCCTGCGCGCGGTCTGGAGTCCTGCGCGCGGTCTGGAGTCCTGCGCGCGGTCTGGAGTCCTGCGCGCGGTCTGGAGTCCTGCGCGCGGTCTGGAGTCCTGCGCGCGGTCTGGAGTCCTGCGCGCGGTCTGGAGTCCAAATTATCGAAAGGATATATATAAGGTGGAGAGGGTGCAGAGAAGATTTACAAGGATGTTGTCTGATTTACAGCATCTGGATTACAGGGAGAGATTAAGGAGACTGGGACTTAATTCATTGGAACATAGAAGGCTGAGAGGGTACTTGATAGAGGTATTTAAAATTATGAAAGGAATAGATAGACTAGACACAAACAGACTTTTCCCCTGAGGGCAGGGGAGGTTGGAACAAGAAGGCATGAGTTAAGGGAAAGGGGGCAAAACTTGAGGAGAAATAATAGAGGATGCTTTTTCATTCAAGTGATGGCAGAATGGAATGATTTTCCAAAACAGATAGTTGCGGCAGGGTCCCTTCTGTCATTTAGGAGAAGGTTAGGTGTGTATATGGAGGTGGGGGGGTGGGGGTTGGAGGGTAATGGGTGGAGAGCTGGGGGAGGGGAGTTGTTGAGCTAGTGGAGTTGTTCAAGTGAACCGGTGCGGACTCAAAGGGCCAACATGGCCTGTTTCTGCACTATAAATGGTTATATGGTTAGCGCAGGACAGATATAAGGAGGAAATTCTTATCCCAGACTGGTGTGAATCTGTGGAATTTGCTGCCCATTGAAGCAGTGGAGTAAACCCCAGTAATATATTCAAAACATTGTAAAGGAATTAAGGGTTGAGAGGGATATGGACTGATTGCAAGAAGCTCAGCCAGCAGAGGGGCCAAAGGGCCTGTTTCTGTGTTGTGTACCTGAATCATTCTTTTGAGTTCAAGCTTTAAAAAAAACAAACAATTTTATATTTACAGACAAAGGTAGAGAATGAAACAAGAAAAGATGTCTGTCGAGCAGCGAGCATCGAAGGCACTTCCTGAAACTGAGCCACTGAAACCACAGGGAGGTTCTGGCCGGAATGAAGCCCAACTTCATATGGAAGGAAGAGAGGTGAGGCATGAGAAGGGGATAGGTGCACATTCCTCTGTTACACTGCTCTTTCCTCTACCCCATTTCCCTTGTCGTTCCATTATGTTTCCCCTCCTGTGCCTCTCTCCCCCCCTATCCCAGAGGGCCCCCCGCTGTCCCAGAGGGCCCCCCGCTGTCCCAGAGGGCCCCCCGCTGTCCCAGAGGGCCCCCCGCTGTCCCAGAGGGCCCCCCGCTGTCCCAGAGGGCCCCCCGCTGTCCCAGAGGGCCCCCCGCTGTCCCAGAGGGCCCCCCGCTGTCCCAGAGGGCCCCCGCTGTCCCAGAGGGCCCCCCGCTGTCCCAGAGGGCCCCCCGCTGTCCCAGAGGGCCCCCCGCTGTCCCAGAGGGCCCCCCGCTGTCCCAGAGGGCCCCCCGCTGTCCCAGAGGGCCCCCCGCTGTCCCAGAGGGCCCCCCGCTGTCCCAGAGGGCCCCCCGCTGTCCCAGAGGGCCCCCCGCTGTCCCAGAGGGCCCCCCGCTGTCCCAGAGGGCCCCCCGCTGTCCCAGAGGGCCCCCCGCTGTCCCAGAGGGCCCCCCGCTGTCCCAGAGGGCCCCCCGCTGTCCCAGAGGCCCCCCGCTGTCCCAGAGGGCCCCCGCTGTCCCAGAGGGCCCCCGCTGTCCCAGAGGGCCCCCCGCTGTCCCAGAGGGCCCCCGCTGTCCCAGAGGGCCCCCCGCTGTCCCAGAGGGCCCCCCGCTGTCCCAGAGGGCCCCCCGCTGTCCCAGAGGGGGCCCCCGCTGTCCCAGAGGGGCCCCCCGCTGTCCCAGAGGGGCCCCCCGCTGTCCCAGAGGGCCCCCCGCTGTCCCAGAGGGCCCCCCGCTGTCCCAGAGGGCCCCCCGCTGTCCCAGAGGGCCCCCCGCTGTCCCAGAGGGCCCCCCGCTGTCCCAGAGGGCCCCCCGCTGTCCCAGAGGGCCCCCCGCTGTCCCAGAGGGCCCCCCGCTGTCCCAGAGGGCCCCCCGCTGTCCCAGAGGGCCCCCCGCTGTCCCAGAGGGCCCCCCGCTGTCCCAGAGGGCCCCCCGCTGTCCCAGAGGGCCCCCCGCTGTCCCAGAGGGCCCCCCGCTGTCCCAGAGGGCCCCCCGCTGTCCCAGAGGGCCCCCCGCTGTCCCAGAGGGCCCCCCGCTGTCCCAGAGGGCCCCCCGCTGTCCCAGAGGGCCCCCCGCTGTCCCAGAGGGCCCCCCGCTGTCCCAGAGGGCCCCCCGCTGTCCCAGAGGGCCCCCCGCTGTCCCAGAGGGCCCCCCGCTGTCCCAGAGGGCCCCCCGCTGTCCCAGAGGGCCCCCCGCTGTCCCAGAGGGCCCCCCGCTGTCCCAGAGGGCCCCCCGCTGTCCCAGAGGGCCCCCCGCTGTCCCAGAGGGCCCCCCGCTATCCCCCGCACAGCTGTCCTCCCCATCTCTTCCTTCCACTATGTTAGGGGGAGGCGAAGGGGGGAGGGAGAGAAGGGGCAGGATAGGGGGTAGGTGTTGTGGGCAAGGGAAGGAGGGAAGTGAAGGAGAGGGGTTCAGGCCATCATGGGGTTGCCATCCTCTGTTCTTCTGGAATGCGAGGTGCTTTTCGACGCCTGGCTCGTCTCCAAGGTTGCTCCTTCTGGGAAGAGAAGGGTGAGTGATGGAGAAGCCATCTCCGGGGCGGATCATGTTGATTCTTTCCCCCATCACCCACTCTCTGGTTTTTCCCTTCCACTGCTTTACATCAGGAAGTGCATTTGTGAGGCACCCACGATCTATCTCTGCAGGGGACAGAGCACCATGTCCCCATCAGGCAGCACTCTGCTTCACCACTTCATGGCAGCAAGATGCTGGACAAATCACAGACCGGTAGAGTCCATTCGGCTGACCCATCTGAACCTACCCCACACAATAGTACTCTTCCTTCCCTCACACCGTTACTCTCTGTTTTTCTTATGGACCTCTCAAAATCTTTTAATGTCCCGATTGGACAAGCCTCCTCCACTCCCCCTGCAATGCATTCCAGGCACCCACTACATTCTGTGTGAATAAAACCTCCCCCTCACGTTTTCCCTCAACTCCCTCCTCTCATCTTATTTCGAAGGCCTCAGGTATTCTCGCCCCAGGAAATGCGTGCTGGTTCTCCACCCTCTCAGTTCCTCTCATCATCTTGTCAACCTCTATTTAGTCACTTCACGTCCTTCTTTGCTCTACAGAGAAAAGCCCTAACTCTGCTAACTTTGCCTCATAAGACGTTTTCCAATCCAAGCCACATCCTGGGAAAATATCCTCTGGACCCTCTCCAAAGCTTCTATGTCCTTCATATAATGAGGTTTCCAGGAATCCACACAATATTCCATGTGTGGTCTGACTAGAATTTTATAGATCTGCAAGATTACTTCTCGGTTCTTGAACTCAATCCCCCCGACTCATGAAGGCTGGCACACAATATGCCATCTTCACCACCCTATCAATGTGCACAGCAAACTTGAGAGATTGATGGAGCTAGATCTGAACATTTCTGTCCTGCCACACTGTTCATTATCCTCCCATTGACCACATTCTCTGCCCTCATGTTCAAACTTCAAAAGTGCGTCACTTCACACTTCTCTGGATTGAGCTCCATCTGCCACTTCTCTTCAAAACTGGATCACCTATGACAACCTTCTACACAACACCTCTCCCTTTGTGTCATCCGCTGACGTACCCACCCTTCCACTTCCACCATCATTCATAAAAATCACAAAGAACAGGGGTCCCAGAGCAGATCCCTGTGGAGCGCCACTAGTCATTGACCTCCAGGCAGCATATGTTCCATTGACTACTACCCTCTGCTTTCTGCAGGCAAGCCAATTCTGAATCCACACAGCCAAGGCTCCACAGATCCCATGCCTCACGACACTCTGACTGAGGCTACCATGGGGACCTTGTCAAACTCCTCACTAAAATCCATTTGCAGCACATTCACCCCTTAACCTTCATCAATTTCCTTTGTCACATCCTCGAAAACCTCAACTTGACTCTTGAGGTATGACCTTCCCCTCACAAAACTATTCATGAGAAGACTATGCATCTCTTAAATGCTGGATTATCATTTTAGATTTAGACATACAGCACAGTAATAGGCCCTTCAGTCCACGAGCATCTGGAGGAAACCCACACAGACACTGGGAAAACGAACAAACTCCCGACAGACAGGGCCAAATTCTAACCCAAGTTGCTGGCGCCTTAACGTGGTTGTGCTAACTGCGATATGAACCTTTCCACCCTCAATTATTCCCAGGATTCTTCCTCCTACTTTCCAAGAGCAGTGATTGTTTCCAATCCCAGTGCCCTTGTTTCCCCAAGGGCTCTGACCCTAATACCTTTCCCTGGTCAGATGATCACCACTTCCTTTCCTGGCTCTCGCCCCAACTTTCCTACCCCAACTCCACCACCCACAATCACCCCACCCATCCTGATCCGCCCACTCACCCACAGTGCCAAGGTTGACTGGAGTGGATGGGAAGCTCTTGGGCAGCCTGCTACTAGGGTCATGTAACTTTTCAAAGAATGAGTGGGAGCAGGAGCTCTGGGGCAATAAATGGAGGGCAGGTATGTACTGCAGCAGCTGGCTGCACAGGGCCAAAGCCTCCGGTGGGGAGGGGTCTGGCTTTTGAAGACCTGCAGCAGGAAGAGAGAGGACTCGTTCAGATGGGATGGGGAGATCATGGACAGAGTTCCCGGCATCAAGAGGCAGGGGATTCCTCACCTTGGTAAAGGTCTGGGATGCTGCCACTGGGAAGGAGACTGGACCACTGCCCTCTCCAAAACTCTGCTGTCTGGAAGTCCCAGGAGTAGCTCAGGTTCCAAAGCCTATTGGTGGGGGAAAGGGGAGGTTGGAGAATAGGGGTGCAGCAGTCCTGACAGGTGACTGATTGGAGATGGACCCAGTGAGGTAAGGGAACCGGTCCAGTGGAAGGCGTGCATGGGTACTTTGGGAACAGATCTAGCAGTGGGCAGGGGTTTTGGGGTGGGCCCAGCAGGTGATGGTATTTGTGGGCAATCCCAGTGCGTGAGATGGGGTTTGTGGGAGGACCTGGCAAGGGAAGAGGTGGACGGAGTGGGGGGTGGACGGAGTGGGGGGTGGACGGAGTGGGGGTGGACGGAGTGGGGGGGTGGACGGAGTGGGGGGGTGGACGGAGTGGGGGGGTGGACGGAGTGGGGGGGTGGACGGAGTGGGGGGGTGGACGGAGTGGGGGGGTGGACGGAGGACTGACCCAGTGGACAGAGCACTGACCCAGTGGACAGAGCAACCCACAGAACTCCAGGTCACTCACCTTGGCAGTGAATCCCATCTTGGACAAAGCTTTCTCACTTTTACATGACCTCTCTGTCTGTCTCTGTGTCTCTGTCTGTCTCTGTGTCTCTGTCTGTCTCTGTGTCTCTGTCTGTCTCTGTGTCTCTGTCTGTCTCTGTGTCTCTGTCTGTCTCTGTGTCTCTGTCTGTCTCTGTGTCTCTGTGTCTCTGTGTCTCTGTCTCTCTGTCTCTCTGTGTCTCTGTCTCTCTGTCTCGCTCTTTCTGTCTCTCTGTGCGCAGATATTTGAGCTCTAGTCTGTCGCTCCAAAGATGAGCTGTGGTGCTCGACAATACCGGGTACACATCAATGCTGCATTAGGTTCACCTTCGACCAGCTGCTTTGCACTGTAATCAACATACGCTCACATTTAGGTTTCTTCACCTGCAACACTGCCTCAAGCACCTTGGTAATTTCAACTCCTCATCCTTCATTGTGCTTCACACCTGAACTGGCATTGTTGTTTGGGCCCCAAGTTAAAAGGAGGGATCAGGCTTCCTTGCACCAGGTTTGTTTTTGGGCTCCAGATCAGACCCCATCACATCCACCAAAACCGGAGCCACTTGCTTTAGGGCTCAGAACACGACAACACAGGGACAGGTCCTTCTTTGCACATGTTTAAACAGAAGAAGACTTTGTTGTCTGGAGCATCAAAGAAAGAAGAGATTTAATGGCAGTGTACAAAATGATGAGGGGTTTGGAAGCAGGCTTTTTCCACTGAGGTTGGGTGAGGCAAGGGTTAAGAATGAAATGTTTAGGGGGTACACGAGGGAAAATTTCTTCACGCAGAGTGGTGAGAGCATGGAACAAGCTGCCAGCTGAAGTGAATGTGGGCTCAATTTTGACACTTAAAAGAACTTTGTACAGGTACACGGGTGGGAGAGATATGGTGCAGATGCAAGTCAGTAGGACAAGACCAAATAATAGTTCAGCACAGAATTGATGGGCTGAATGGTCTGTTTCTATGCTGAAGTGTTCTGTGTCTGCACCAAACACAAAGCTGTTTGTCCGAAAATTCAGCCAGCTCCTTCTACTCCCCTGCATATTCACGTGTCCACAGCAGCCATTCTCAACCTTTTGTTTGTCTTTCTTCTCCCCTCCCCTCCACCACCTCCCCTTCCCACCCCCCCAACACTCCACCTCTAGGACTCAGCACAAAGTTTATGGGCCTCCTTCCCTGTGAATCAGTCAAGTTTTGGTTTCTTCCATATTTCTTTCCTACTGATGACAGAAATAACAAAGAATATTGATGTTGCACGAGGTACAATGTGCTGTGCCCCCACTGAGAATGGCTGGTTCAGTAGCCTCTTAAAACCTACTATTGTATCTGCTTCCAGCCCATTCCATGCACCCACCCTCTGGAAAAGAAAAGGTCCAACATATCTCCTATCAACTCAAACTCCCTCAGCTTAAACACACGTCCAATGCAGTGTGACAACTTTACCCTGGGGAAAAGGTCCTCACTGTCCAAAGCCTCTCACAATGTTATCAATGTTGCTCAGGTCTCCCCTGAGCCTCTGATGCTCCTAAGAAAACAACCCCAAGTGTGTCTGACCTCTCCCCGTAGCTCATCCCCTCCAATCCAGCAGCATCCTGCTCCTTCCTCCCTCATCTCTGCCCCCACCCTACTTTTGAATTCAAGCACCTTCCCATTTCTACGAACATCTGAAGGGAGCAGGTCTGAAACGTTGGTGACCTTTACCTTTCTATTTGTGAAAAATGGCTGGAGATGATTAAACTAGCACCATTCTGTGAAGGGTGATGAAATGCAAAATATGTAGATTAGAGCTTGAAAATAGTTAGCCACCAGCTAGTGGGCCCCTTTCTTATCAGAAGCCTCAAGGATAATAGAATCTGGTTTAAACTGGCAAGATGACCTTGGGTATCCAACAGTAACCATTGCCCCCAAGCTTGTGAAATATAAAGTGTTCACAATCACTACTCTGGAGACAAAGTCTTGGAGAACAAGTTCAGCTTTTATTTTGGGTGTGCAGAGCCGGGTGTCTCTTAGTCCCAAGACACACCGGAGGTCCAGAATCATCACTCTTTTGTACAGTCCCACGCTCAACATCACCACACCTCTCTTTAGTCTCTTCCAATTGGAATTTTAATACCTTACAACCTTCCCCTTTTCACTTCCCAACAGATACCACACAGTCCCTCCCTCATTATACATCGCATGTTATGTTAATTAGGCAAATCTCATCATTAGGGGTATCTAAGTTCATATTCATGTCTTCATTAAGCAAGCGCAATGGTAACTGTTGGATACCCTAGGTCACACATGTCAAACTCTGGCCCACGGGCCAAATTTGGCCCGTGATATAATTATATTTGGCCCACAAGATCATTTCAAAAATGTATTAGAGGTGGCCCGCTGGCCGCCGCGCCAGTATAGCACATGCACAGCTAATACTATAAATCCCAGAATGCATTGGCGTCAGTCCGCTAATCGCCCCCACCTCCTCTGTTTATGTTGCAGGGTCTCACCGTGGACTCTGGTTTTGGGGCCTGGCCGGTGTCAGGGGAAGCCAAGGCCGCTTCCCAGCACCCGGAACCGGAGGCCTCGGGCCTGACCTCGCCAGAACCGTTGCCCACTCCCCCTCCCTGCCGCAGGCCGACCCGCGACTCACGGTGACGGGGCCGCTGATCCGCCGAGATGCCGCCCTGCAGCGAGAGCCGATTTCCCCCGCACTGTCGTGTCCCCCTGCCCACCCCCACCACCGCAGCGCGGCCTGGCCGGTGTCATGGGAAGCCAAGGCCGTGTCCCAGCGCCCGGAACTGGAGGCCTCGGTCCTGACCTCGCCAGGACCATTGCCCACCCCCTCCCTGCCGCAGGCCGACCTGCGACTCACGGTGATGGGGCTGCTGATCCGCCGAGATGCCGCCCTGCAGCGAGAGCCGATGCCCCCGCACTGTCGTCCAACCCGATCGCCCGCAACCCCGCTCTCCTGCACACAGGCCTGAGTAAGTATTATGAACTTTAATCTCAGGATAAAACGATCTTCCAATAGTTTCATGTCACAGTGATAAATATATTCCTGGTTAAAAATGGTCCTGCACCTGGATACAAGCTCATTAGGCATTAAACTTGAAAAGTGTGTAAATCAAAGGATAACTGTACCAATGGAAAAAGGGCATGGAAAATAACCCTGCTCGAGTTCATGCCCACAATCAGTCACCCATTTGATTGTTTCAGGAATCATGTTATTCTCCCACATTCTCAATAGCCCTCAGATTTTACTATTGGACAGCACACTAGCAACATTTGACAAATCATCTATAGAGAAATATTATTTATTGAATATTTTATTTCTCATTTGTTAATGTTTCTGGAAAGAGTTTATCCAAAACTATTATTAAACATTTATTTTAATAAGAAAAAGTTTAACATTACATATGTTGAAAGAAGAGAAAACATGCAGATGTTGTTGAAAATTTTCAATAAATACTTAGTTCGGCCCTCGACTTAGTCCAAGTTTTTAATTTTGGCCCTCCGTGAATTTGAGTTTGACACCCCTGCCCTAGGTCATCTTGCCAGTTTAAACCAGATTCCATTATCCTTGAGGCTTCTGATAAGAAAGGGGCCCACTTGCTGATGGCTAACTATTTTCAAGCTCTAATCTACATATTTTGCATTCCATCACCAGTCACAGAATGATGCTAGTTTAATCATCTCCAGCTATTTTTCACATATGGATGCTGCGTGACCTGCTGAGATTACCCAGCATGTTTGTGTATTGCCCTCTGCCCCAGCACCTGCAGATTTCCTGGATAGCCCCTCCCCTACCCCTTCCCAGAACTTCCGCACTCATTACAACATCAAACATTACAGTCCCATACAGGCCCTTTGGCCTACGATGCTGTTACATAGAAAATAGGTGTAGGAGTAGGCCATTTGGCCCTTCAAGCCTATACCACCATTCATTTTGATCATGGCTGATCATCCACTCAGTACCCTGTTCCAGCTCTCTCTCCATACCCCCTGATCCCCCCTAGTCACAAGTACTAAATCTAACTCTCTCTTAAATATGGCTATGGAACCGGCCTCAATCACTTCCCGTGGCAGAGAATTCCATAAATTCACCACCCTCTGAGTGGCAAAATTCTTCCTCATCTCAGTCCTAAAGGACTTCCCCTTTATCCTTAATCCTTAAACTGTGACCCCTGGTTCTAGACTTGCTCAACATTGGGAACAATCTTCCTGCATCTATCCTGTTAAATCCATTAAGAATTTTGAATGTTTCTATTAAATCTCCTCTTAATCATCTAAACTCCAGCGAGTACAAGCCCAGTCGTATGAGCCTTTCTTCAAATGCAAGTCCCACCATCCCTGGTATCAATCTGGTCAACCTTTTCTGCACTCTCTCCATGGCAATGATGTCCTTCCTCAGATGAGGAGACCAAAACTGAACACAATACACCAGGTGAGGTCTCACCAAGGCTCTATACAACTGCGTCAATTCCTCTCTGCTCCTGAACGTGAATCCTCTTGATATGAACGCCAATATACCATTCGCCTTTTTTACTGCTTGCTGCACCTGCCTTCTCACTTTTAATGACAGATGCACAGTGACACCTGAGTCTCTTATAAAAATCATTTTTCTAATTGGATACCATTAAGATAGTACTCAGCCCTCCCATTCTTTCCTCCAAAGTGGATATCCATTTATCCACATTATATTGCATCTGTCATGCATTTGCCCACTCACCCAACCTGTCCAGGTCACCCTGCACACTCTTAACAGCCTCTTCACAACTTACAATGCCACCTAGCTTCGTGTCGTCTGCAAACTTGGAAATGTTGTTTTCTATTTCCTCATCTAAATCATTAATATATATCGTAAATAGCTGGGGTCCTCGCACTGAGCCTTGTGGGACCCCACTAGTAACTGACTGCCATTCCGAAAAGTACCCATTTATTTCTACTCTTTGCTTCCTATCTATCAACCAATTTTCTATCCACCTCAATACCATATCCCCTATACTGTGTGCCTTAAGTTTGTATAGTAATCCAGGTAAACCACATCTACTAGTTCTCCCCTATCCACTCTACTAGTTACATCCTCAAAAAATTCAATAAGATTAGTCAGACACAATTTTCCCTTCATAAAACCATGCTGCTCTGACCAATGAATTCACCACTTTCCAGATGTGCCACAATCACATCTTTAATAACTGACTAACATTTTCCCCACGACCGATGTCAAGCTAACCGGTCTATAATTCCCTGATTTCTCTTTCCCTCCCTTTTTAAAAAGTGAAGTTACATTAGCCACCCTCCAGTCCTCAGGAACTACTCCAGAATCTAAAGAGTTTTGAAAAATTATCAACAATGCATCCACTATTTCATGGGTTACTTCCTTTAGCATTCTGGGATGCAGACCATCTGGCCCTGGGGACTTGTCTGCCTTTAATCCCTTCAATTTATCCAACACAATCTCATAACTTGCACTTATTTTCCCCAGTCCTTCTGTCATATTAGCCTCATGGTCCCCTACTATTTCCTGAAGATCATTCATATTTTCCCTAGTGAAGACCAAACTAAAGTAGTTATTAATTGGTCTACCATGTCCTTGTTCCCCATGATCAATTCACCTGTTTCTGACTGCAAGGGACTCACATTTGTCTTTACTGGTCTCTTTAACTTTCTCTCATAATCTCTTTTGCCTTTGTCTTCCTCTGTAGAACTCTGAATTTCTCCCAATCCTCTGGTATTGTGTCTTTCCTGGCTAGTCTATATGCTTCCTCTTTACACTTGATACTCTCCCTGATTTCCCTTGTTATCCAAGGATGTACTATCCTTCTTGAGTTATTCTTTTTCCAAACCGGGATGAACAAATGCTCTATTTCATCCAGGTGATCCTCAAATGTTTGCCATTGCCTTTCAACAATTAATCCTTAAAGTAACATTTGCCAATCTAACTTAATCAATTCGCATCTCATACACTCAAAGTCACCCTTCTTGGAGTTCAGAACTTGAGTTACAGAATTAACCCTGTCATTTTCCATCCTAATGTAAAATTCCACCATATTGTGGTCACTCTTGCCCAAAGGGCTTCGCACAACAAGACTGTTAACTAACCCTTCCTCATTACTCAGAACCCAGTCTAGAATGGCCTGTTCCCTCATTGGTTCTGGGTTAGAAAATTATCCCGTATATCTTCTAAGAAATCATCCTCATCAGTACCCTTACCAATTTGATTCATCCAGTCTATATGGAGATTAAAGTCACCCATTGTAACTGCCATTCCTTTGTTGCACGCATTTCCAATTTCCTGTAAAATGCCATCCCCAACCTCTACTACTGTTAGGTGGTCTATATACAACTTCCACTAACGTCTTCTGCCCCCTTGCATTTTGCAGCTCGACCCACATTGATTCCACATCATTCAAGCTAACATCCTTCCTTTCCATTGCTTTTAACTCCTCCCTAACCAACAATGCTGCCCACCTCATTTTCCTTTCTGTCTGTCCCTCCTGAATATTAAAAATCCATGAATGTTAAGCTCCCAGCCTTGGTCCCCTTGAAGCCATGTCTCTGTGATCCCAACTATATCAATCATTTACAGCTATCTGCACATTCAAATCATCCACCTTATTACGAATACTCCTTGCATTAAGACACAAGGCCTTCAAGCTTGTTTTTACCAGAGCCTTAACCCTATCACCATTATGCTGTAAAATGACCCTTTTACATTTTTTCCCTGAGGTTACCTGCCTGCCTCTTTTGCTTTTCACCCTCCTATCTCCGACTTCTTCCCTCATGCTAAACGCCTCCGTCTCTCTACTCCTGATCCCATCCCCCTGCCACATTAGTTTAAACCTTCCCCAACAGCACTACCAAACACTCTCCCGAAGGCATTGATCCCAGCCCTGCCCAGATGGAGACGATCCTGTTCGAACTGATCCCATCTGCCCCAGAACCGATTCCAATGACCCAAGAATCTGAACCCTTCCCTCCTAAACCACTGTTCGAGCCACATATTCATTCTATCTATCCTGCAATTCCTACTCTGACTAGCTCGTGGCACTGGCAATAATCCAGAAATTATTACCCTAGAGGTCCTACTCCTTAACTTCCTTCCAAGCTCCCTGAATTCTGCTTGTCGGACCTCATCCTGCTTTTTTCCTATGTCATTGGTACCAACATGTTCCCACCTTTGTAAACCTCCACAACAAATTAACCCTTACCCACGCCTATTGTACCAGCCTCCACCACTTCCCCCAACCACACATTCCAAGCTTCCACTGCTCTGTGTATAAAAAAACATCCCCTCACCTTAAGCAGATGGTCCCTGAGACTTGCTACTATCACTTAAGGACAAGGTGCTGGTGTCCATCCTATCGAAGCCCCCAAAATCTTATTTAGAACAAGTTATTAAGCTGGGAAAGGGGCAAGGTGTGGCAGGGGGAGCGCTGCAGTGCGGGGCAGGGCTGCAGTGCGGGGCAGGGCTGCAGTGCGGGGGAGGGCCGCAGAGCGGGGGAGGGCCGCAGAGCGGGGGAGGGCCGCAGAGCGGGGGAGGGCCGCAGAGCGGGGGAGGGCCGCAGAGCGGGGGAGGGCCGCAGAGCGGGGGAGGGCCGCAGAGCGGGGGAGGGCCGCAGAGCGGGGGAGCGCTGCAATGTGGGGGAGGGGAGGAAGGTAGGCCGTGTTCGGGACAGGGGTCTTGGACTGCGTTGAGATGGTGAATGGGCAGACCTACCTGCTGAAGTCACAGAGCTTTAAGACGGTCATCTTGGGATCCACCAACGTATTCTGGGGCTTGATGTCTCAACGGCAAAGCCCCTGAGCATGGATGTAGGCCCTGGAACAGCTGGTACATGTATACCTGGCAACACAGCAATGCAGCATTACCCACTCAGTCCAGTGCCTCCACACTAGCCAGACCTGGACCTGGGCAGGGGGGTGAAGGATCCTTCCCTGCCACCCCACATCCATTCTCATCACCTTCACCACCTCCTCCACCCCTTCTCTCCTCATCAATACCCATTTCCCAGCAACCTCCTACATATCCTCCAACAGCACCCCAAAGCTTGCCCCAGCGGACACTTGACTCGTGCAGACCCATACCCACCTTGATGTAGATCATAGGAATGGGCTGCATGGTCTTGTTGAAGTGCCAGGCCCCGCAGCAAACATTCTCGGAAACAAAGTCCAGAACCAGATTTAAACCTTGTCTTTCTGTTGGACACAAAATAAAAATGTTGGCAGGATTTAGCACCAACACCCAGCACCTCTCCCCACAGGAGTACCCCCCCTCCTCTCTTTGTGGATGACCCCGCTCCTCACTGTGGGCCTGATGCCGCCCAGTGGTCCACACAACATGACCAGAATCCAAGGGCTCAGCTAGCAGAGCATCCACAGGCTGTAGTGGACCTGTGCCTCCCCAATTAACTGGCTTCTGGTGAGACTGCACCAAGTGGTCAGCTCCAACTGCCCTCCCTCGTGAGGCAAGGTTTAACCGGGAGAGAACAACATTTAGAGAGGAGGAGAAATGTTTTCAGCTGGGTGGTGGGTGGTGGGTGGTGGGTGGGGCCAAACGTGTGGAGGCAGAGTTGTTGGGACGATTCAGAGCAGGCATAGATTCGAAGGGCACCGAAAGGTTCTGGAGAACGGGGTTATGGGGGAAAAATCCATTCGTGATATGAATGGGGGAAACAGACTCGAGGAGTTTGAGTGGCCTAATTTGGCTCCCTTGTCTTGTGGTCTTGGCTGCAACTGTCTGGAGTTGAAATCGTGAGATGTCATGAGTTAATAGGTGTTGGGCTATACAGTGGAGTTAGCAGGGCAGACAGCATCCAGGGGCAGGTGGGCAGGTTGGAGGAAACAGAGGCTGCAGCAGGATGGATAGATTCAGGAAATAGGGAAAGTAGCAGCAGAGTGGTGGTAGGGGGCACGCAGGACTTACCTTGAGGCAAGAGGAGTAGTAGTAGAAGTAGAGGAGAGTGACGATGTTGGTGTGATCCAACTTCCTCACGATCTGAAGTTTGCTGCTCTGCGGTGAGAAAGGAACGTCAACAAGGGTGGGGGATAACCCAGGGCTCAGAGGGGCGACTTGTCCAGGAAGGGTGGTGGGGGTATGGGGAGGCTCGGCGGGGGGGGGGGCTCGGCGGGGGGGGGGGGGCTCGGCGAGGGGGGAGGCTCAGTGGTGGGGAGGCACGGCAGTGGGGGGGTGGGCTTCAGTGAAGAATCACTTCAGTTTTTATGGTTGTTTACCCAACTTCCACTGAAAAATGAATTGCAAACAATCTTCGATATTTGCCAGCTGTGTGTAATTGTGTGCTTCTCTGTTTCTTAAACCCATGTCTGCCTGGGTTTCTGTCAGGTGCTCCCATCCTTCAAAATGAATCAGGGGTGTTTATCATTGGGTGGCCTGGGCTCATGTGCTGCAAGGGCCTGTGACCATGCTGTGTGTCCAAATAACTGCTCCTCCCCCTCACCTTGAATCTCTTGACCTGCACGACCTTCTTGATTGCAATCAGCTCTCCACAGTCCACCAGCCTGGCCTGGTACACCACTGGAAGGCCCATTGCTGATGATTTTAACATCTGTGTGGGACACCTCCTCGGGGATGTCGGGTCCATGGCCTAGTGAGGCCACCACTGTGGGGATCTTATTGCCATCTCCCGTGGGGCAGAAGCAGCAGCATTTACACACCCTGAGGGTATACAACAGGCCATTTGTCCCAACCCAGCCTTGCTGTCCAAGTTGGTCTCAATCCCTCCCACTAACTCCCTTCCAAAGGTCACCTAAATGTCTGAATTGGTCCTCTGGTAGTTCATTCCAGCCTCTGAGTATAAACTTTGCCACCCCAGGTCCCTCTTGCATCTCTCCCCTCAGACTGAGGCCAATTTTGGAACCATCTACCTGCGGGAACAGGGTCTGCAGCCATTCACTTTGTCCAAAATCCTCCCTCCATGAGAGGGTCGGGTCACCCCTCGGCCTCCAGCATGTCCCAGGGGAGATGGAGCACATTGAACCCAACCACAGGGTCAGCAGAAATCCTCCCCACTCCCGGACGTTCAGCAGCACTGTGACCTTCCACTACACAAGCGAGACCTCATTGTCTAAGGGAGCTCGTGGTGCAATGGGAGCCCCTTGATTCACCACTCAACCCAGCTGGGTTTGCTGTATCAGCGATGCTTTCTAGTACCTTGACCCTGGTCCACTGGGGGAAATGATCCTATCCCAGGTTGTGGGGAGGTGGGGATGGACAAGAGGGGAGGGGAAAGGGTCTGTAGCCCAGGGGTGGAGGGGCAGTCCTGACTCTCAGTGGGAGAGATACCATTCCAGGGGGGAGTGGGAAGCTGTGTCCCCGCGCTCGCTCCTCCCCCAGGACTCCCCGCACTCGCTCCTCCCCCAGGACTCCCCGCGCTCGCTCCTCCCCCAGGACTCCCCGCGCTCGCTCCTCCCCCAGGACTCCCCGCGCTCGCTCCTCCCCCAGGACTCCCCGCGCTCGCTCCTCCCCCAGGACTCCCCGCGCTCGCTCCTCCCCCAGGACTCCCCGCGCTCGCTCCTCCCCCAGGACTCCCCGCGCTCGCTCCTCCCCCAGGACTCCCCGCGCTCGCTCCTCCCCCAGGACTCCCCGCGCTCGCTCCTCCCCCAGGACTCCCCGCGCTCGCTCCTCCCCCAGGACTCCCCGCGCTCGCTCCTCCCCCAGGACTCCCCGCGCTCGCTCCTCCCCCAGGACTCCCCGCGCTCGCTCCTCCCCCAGGACTCCCCGCGCTCGCTCCTCCCCCAGGACTCCCCGCGCTCGCTCCTCCCCCAGGACTCCCCGCGCTCGCTCCTCCCCCAGGACTCCCCGCGCTCGCTCCTCCCCCAGGACTCCCCGCGCTCGCTCCTCCCCCAGGACTCCCCGCGCTCGCTCCTCCCCCAGGACTCCCCGCGCTCGCTCCTCCCCCAGGACTCCCCGCGCTCGCTCCTCCCCCAGGACTCCCCGCGCTCGCTCCTCCCCCAGGACTCCCCGCGCTCGCTCCTCCCCCAAGACTCCCCGCGCTCACTCCTCCCCCACCCACATAATGCCTTCCATTCCCTCCCACCCCACCCCCCCAGCTGAACCCGACATACCCTCCCTCTGATCCATTCTCCCTTTGCCTGTGGTGCACCTCGTCCCTTCATTCCCCCCTCCATTTTACCTCTGCTCCCACAGACCCCATCCCTGTATCCCCTCCCCAGTCCACTCCAGCTGCCTCAGAAAGTGCCCTGCATTCAGGACGGGAGAGGGTGTTAAATGTGGCCTCCATTCTCTCCATCCTCTCCACCCATGCTGGGTGAAGGATGGTTTCCAGAGGAGGCTATGTGCCAGTAGTGGAGTTTGTGGCAGGCTCTTTATCTCACCCATGGGTGCTGGGCACTTCCAAACACAACCCTGTTGATCAGATGGTAACTGGGATGAGACCCCCTCCAACTCCCCCACTAGGAGAGGTGTCACCTTCTTGTGCTGCTGTGCCATGGCACAGCTCATCAATGCTACACAGCACGTTACTCCATGTTCTGACATTCTCCCCCCCCTGTGACTTTTCCCCATGACATTTCTCCTCCCCTGTGACATCCCCCCCACTCTGTGACATCCCCCCCTCTGTGACATTCTGACATTCTTCCCCCCCGTGACATCACCCACCCTGTGACATCACCCCCCCCCATGAAATCACCCCACCCCCGTGACATCATCACTCCCTAGTGTAATGGGCAGGCACATCCATCCATTTATATCCTCCTCAATTTTCCCAAGGGGTAGGTGTATAAATTACTCCAGTTGTTATCTATTCTAACTCCTAGATATGTGATCCCATTTGTGCCCACTTTAGTTGACTATTTTCTTGACATTGACTATAATCCCCCTTCCTAAGTGGCATGAATTTGCATTTATCCCAATTGATCTTGTACCCAGAGATCTCCCCACAGCCCTCCAGACTGGAGCGCAGCTTGGACAACAAGGGTGTCTGTCTGGTCTGTCAGATAGATCAAAACATTATCAGCAAATAAATTGATTTTATGCTCTTCCTGGCCTGTTCTGAAATCCAATGCCTGGATCCTGGCAAATGGCCTCAGCTAATGACTCCTGTCAAGTACAAACTTACTCAGCTTGTCTACATCCTCCTGAAGCCCCTTCCCATCCTCATCATAATTTCATTAATGCAACATCTTGACAGCACCAACAATCGGGACCAAGGTTCGAATCCAACAGTCTGTAAGGAGTATGTACATTCTGCCCACGTCTGCATGGATTTTCCCTGGGTTCTCCAGTTTTATCCCACCATTCAAAATGTACTGGGGGTTGTCAATTAATTAGGTGTAATTGAGTGGCACATATTCGTGGACCAAAATGGTCTGTTGCCATGCTATATGTTCTCTCAATCAACAGAGATTATGAATAGATGGGGCTCAAGCATAGATTACTGGGTGACTGTTTTTATCATTATGTAAAATGCAAGAGGGTAGCTAAAGTGAAGGTTGGGCTCTAGAAAGATGAGATTTGATATTGGATCACGAGGAAATGGCTGAGGCTTTGAATGACTATGTTGTGTCAGTATTCCCACTGGAGGACACGAACATGCCAAGGACAGAGATTATGGATGTGATGGGAGGTGAGGACCTGGATATAACAGTGATCACTGAAGAGTCATACTTAGAAAACTTGAAGGTCTAAAGATAGATATATGCCCTGGTCCTGATTAATCCATCGCAGGGTATTGAAAGAAATGGCAGAAGTTATAGTTGAGGCTTAGGTGATAATTTGCCAAAATTCTCCTGGCAGATCCCAGTGGATTGAAAAATGGTGAATGTTATGCCACTATTCATGAAAGGATGCAGGCAAAAGCCAGGGAATTATAGGCCAATTAGTTTCACACCTGTAGAGGGAAAATACTTGAATCTGTCATTAAAGAAGAAATAGTGAGGCAGCTTGAGCAAAATGTATATATCGGCCAGATGCAGCATGGATTCAGCCTCAATTGCAGAGATATAACCATTTACACCACAGAAACAGGCCAGTTTGGCCCAACTTGTCCATCCCGAACATCTCCCAGCCAGTCCCACTGACGCGCATTTTGCTCACAACTCTCCAGTCCATATACTTATCCAACCTTTCCTTAAATATTAACATCGATCTCACTTCTACCACCACTGCTGGAAGTTCATTCCATACTCCTACCACCCTCTGTATGAAGGTTATCCACTATCTGCCGCAGGACCCCACGCTCTAAGATGGCACAGCCTCTGGAACTTCCAGGCCAGGCACACGACATGATCACTCCTGTCTCTGGGACACCTCCTCCGCAGATCAGACAGCCAGGCATACACTATTCACTCCAGGCATCCAGATGCAGATCTGCCACGGCATCTCCTCCTCGGCCACCTGTAGCATTCAATATCTATCTGGAAGCCTTGATCCCACAGCAGGAGACCGACTACAGCAGATCAGGCTGCACGTGCTTCTTCCAGATCTTCATCTGATTTCGCGGTTCTTCAGTTTCTCATCTCCACAGTGCTATCTTCCAATCTTCATCCTTTCAAAATTGAGCACGGCACACTGCTTGGACCATTTCAGTAGCATTACGATCTGGAGAGGCCACTGCAGCTGTGCTGCACTGTCATTATCCAGAAGGATATGGCTTTGTGGTAGGGAACGTTTAGGTTGTTGAGTACATTTATATGGGTCAGGACAACATTTGGGGTCAAATGGCCTTCAGTGTATTGTGATGTCCATATTCAACTCTACAAAAGAAAAATTTGTTTGATGAAGAACACACACATCACACTTTGAATCATCTCTTTCCTGCCACAAATTTTTCTGCAGTTGTTGGACAATCATCCACCAATAGAGACAAAACAAATCAACAAACATTGCAAGATAATCACCCAGATTTGAGACTAAACTTGATTGTGTGACAGATTATAGATACGTTTTAAATGAGATAAACTGGGGCAGGTTTTTTTAGTGCAGGTCACATACAAAGATTTCAAAACAGATCTCATTTAAAATACTGGAGCTCTATTCAAGTCAGATAGGCTAGCTCCGAACACCCTTGCCACAGATGTAAGAACTCGGAGGAGTAGGTTCAGAGCAGCAGGCTGTCTGGGAGTGCTGCTTGCTGTTCTAAATGGGTCATATGGTTTTCCAAGCAGAGAGGGACTCAAATAGGCTTTTGTGCGTGCGTGCGTGAGAGAATTCAGTTCTGTAGTTTTATAGTTCAGCACCAGCTGGGACAAGAACAGGACAAGCTGCAAAACTTGTGGAAAACCCCATTTTGAAGACTGGTTGTGAGTGCTTAGTTCAGCCTGGTCAAAGCCTTTGTGGTTCATACAAGGAGGACTGGCTGTGTAATGTTTCACTTGAAATAAGAGAACCAAAAAGTTACTCTGTGGGGACCTGAAAGAAAGAGGTTATCATCTGGAAAACCCTGATGGGGCAAGTTTCTTCGGCAAGACACTGAAGTGGCTGACTAAAAGGTATCAGTTGTGGGTGTCCAGTGTTGAACAAATCTCTGAAGACAAGCAATAACCTTCCTGAGCGGTAACCATTTTCCTTTCTGTGCACAGTATAAGAATTGCCTGCAACCAATAAACTTGGAGAATTAAGAAGTGAAATTAGACAGTGAATTAAAGAAATTTTCTGAACTTACATACACTTAAAATTAGAAGGGGGGTTTAAGTTAGGTTAGTTAATGGTGATAAGTTAAAGTGTGATTTCTGTTTTCATGTTTTAAGATAATTAAAAGCAACTTTTGTTTAAATAACCATTTGTCTTGGTGAATATCTGTAGCTGCTGGGTTTTGGGGTCCTCTGGGCTCATAACATTCTATACATCTTAAAACAGAACATTTCAATGCATTTTATGCACTAACTCTACATCCAGGCAGAATCCAGACTGAATCTTCAATGTTAACATCCCCAAGCCATCACTCCAAACCAATGTCCAAAAGTACTGGCGTAGCAAATGGTTTAAGTTGAAATATATTTGAGAAGTTTTATGATCTACATAACAATGAGCAACAAGGAAAATAACAGCTTGCATTATTATTCAACACTCACAGACCACTACCAACAAGTACAATGACTTTTACTAACACTTGATGCCTTCCACACCAACAAGGCCTGAAAATAAATAGCTCTCAACAATAAAACCAAGCTTCTCATCTTCCATCTGAACGCCACAACTGTGAAAACTCCCGTTTTAAACCCATGAACTCCCGTCACCTGATAAACAGCCTCCCATCCCCTTAATTGATGCTGCCTTGGGGACAGGAGACAGCCCTTGCTGGAATGTGGAGCAACAATTAGATTTCACAGGTGAAGGAGCATCAAACCCTTCAGCCCTTCTACTCTGTGCCAGACTACAACTGTCTCCTCCCACTAACCTGTGCCAAGACCATATCCCTCCAAACCGCTGTCAGAATTATTTGCGATATAAAGTATACTGCTTGACTTGCTGAGTTTCTCTAGCATTGCATTTTTTTTCAAATTGATGTCAAAATTCAGCACACAACCACCATTTCAGCTGGCAGCTCTTTCCATATTCCCACTGATCACTGTGGGCAGAGGTTCCCCCTAATATTCTATTAAAACTTTCCCTTTTGGCCCTCAACTCATGGTAATTTTGTCCAAACCCCTGAAATCATCATGGAAAACACAAGTTCTGTTACGTCCACACAAGAGGGGATTTGTGGAAAAATCATTCATATGAAGAAACATTTCTCTGAAAATAACAAGAATTGGTGAGTTTAAAGAATCTGAGTTTGACACAATTTGTAAGACTGAACTGTAATGGCTTGGGATCTGACACACACTTGCACATAGTGGAGTTAAATTTAAAATTAAGAATTGTGATATTAATAAAAAATTATTGCTTTGAAGATACCATTGTCTTGGTGAATTTCTATTGCTGCTGGTCTCGTTCGTAACACTTCATTCACGTGTGTGATAAAATGCATTTGAACATGTGGACATGGTGTAGATGGGAGAGGTTCCAGTTTCTTGATCTGGGTTTCCCAATCTTTTTCTTTACACTTTAATATCCTGTGCCATAAGTGTTCTGTGATTAATGGTATGAGAGAGGAAAGAAAAAGGTTGAAAACCACTATTTAAATCATACCTAATCGACCTGTTATGTGTATGGTTTCATCACTCCAAAAGGAAATGGGCCAATGTCAATTTTTCCAAAGCAAAATATCTCAGTAACAATTGGGCCTTGAGCAGGAATTGTCAACCTGTTTTTTGCACTCACATACCACCTTAAGTTATCCCTTACTAATCACAGAGCAACTATGGCACAGGGATTAGGGTTACTTGATCTCCTATTAGGAAACCAGACAGGTCAGGTGACAGGAGTATATGGAGGGAAAGATTTTGTTTCTCAAGATTTGTTTTAAGTTAATTATGGATAAGGATAGGTCTTTTCCTTGAGTTGAGATTCTAAATTGGAGAAAAGCCAGTTTTGTGGAAATGAGAATGAATCCAGAAAGAGTAGATTGGGATAAATTGTTTTCTAACAGGGATGTGTTCAGTAAGTGAATGGCCTTCAAAGGCGACATTTTGAGACTGCAGAGTTTGCATGTTCCTGTCAGGATTAAAGGCAATGTTCAAAGGCATAGGGAAACTGATTTTTAAGGAACATTGGTGATCTAGTTAAGACGAGAGAGGCATATAGAAGGCATAGGTAACAAAGAGCTCCTCGGGTACTAGAAGAGTATAGAAAATACTGAAGGAAATTAAGTAAAAATAAGGGATACTCACTCTTAGGTTTTAAAAATAAACTGGATAGATACATGAATGAGAGAGGTTTGGAGGGTGATAGAATGGATACAGGTTCAGTGGGACTAGCAGTATGATGTTTTCAACACAGACAAGGGCCATTTGGCCTCTTTTTCCTGTGTTGGAAAACCAGAGAATGGCTGGCAAGAGGATAGGAAGTACCACTCAAGGACAGTTTGTAATTGAAACAAAAATTATACAAACAGCACAGTAACAGGTCCTTCCGGCCCACGAGCTCATGCTGCCCAATTAACCAATGGATTGACAAAGAGTTCCACACAGAAGAGATTTTTAAAAAGTTTCCATGGGGCTCGGCACTTTAGCAGATCAAATCATAATTCGTTAGCAGGATCAAATAAGTGAGGCAGGCATAATTGGAGCGGTCATTGTAAGAGCAGCCATTGTGTGAGTAGCCCAGTTTAGGAGTGGGAATTTGAGACTTTTTCCAGAGGCTTTGGAGTTGAGACAAAGCAAGAGAAAGGCAAGGTTAAAGTGGAGCGACCATTGTGTGATGAGTTCAGTATAGGACTGGGGATTTGAGGCTGTGCACCAGAGGTGGTGGTGATCAGTGACTGAGGTAGAGATATAAGAATTGAGTCAAGCTAAGATGTTATTCTAACTCTTTAATAGAGAGTGAGAATGGCAGCCAGGGTAGGGACATGTTCCTCTTGCAAAATGTAGATGGTCAGGGAAGCCAATGTTATCCATGACTACATCTGCAAGAGGTACATCCAACTGCAGTGACTTACAGACCATATTAGGGAATTGGAGCTGGAGTTGGATGAATTCCAGATTATTTGGGAGACTGAGGTGTGAAGGAAAGTTAAAGGGACATGATCACACCTAGGAGTAAGGTAGCTGGGTGAGTCAGGAGAGGAATAGGGAACAGGCAGGCAGTGGAGGGTCCCCCTGTGGTTTTCCCCTCAGCAACACTTACCCTTTAGATACTGCATTTGCATTTACAATTTAGTATTAATTTTGCAGTCTGAATTGGTCTCCCACACACACCTGCTGCACATTTTAAAAATAATTTTTAAAAGACTATTCTATGAAAAAAAAATACCAATAACAGAAGGATCTGACACTTGTTTATCTCCGATATTTATGAGTGAGGAAAGCGTAACAGCCTTTATACAATCCCCCACCTCTTCAATAGCTCTGTGCTCATGTCAGTGTAGAATATAACCTTCTCCACATATTCTACCAGACTAACACCGCCCGTAAAACCTCTTCCTATCCTGGTAGTGAAGGAACCTTACCAGGATAGAGCATGGCCATTGATTTGGCTCCAGTTGGTGGGTGGGGGGGGTGGGGGGGTGGAGAGACTGGTGGGCCCATTCTATTTCCAGGTTATTTCCCAATTATTCACTCCCCAGTGTATCTGGGATCCACTTTTTCAGAAACTCCATCTCTCTCCCCTCCTTCACCCCCACAATTGTAACCAGTTCCTCCTGATGTTTTCTAAGGGATCTATCTTCTCCCACACCTTTACCCCACCCCTTTCCCATGCATCCATTTCATTCTCTCTCTTCATCCAATCTCTCAATTCTCTCTTCTGTTTCAAAAACCCTTTCAGGTTTTTCCAGCCTTTCTTTGATTGCCACCTGCCCTGCAATTAGTGTCTTCAAAGTTTCTTTTATCTGGCCAATGGCCTCCAGTATCTCGCTAGCAAAGGGGACCAGGCCCTCTGCCCCTTTTATATTGTCCTTCCTTTACCCCCTCATTCTTCCTCCACCTCACTTTGAATCCAGGCTGCCACGTCACATTACTTTCCCACCCATTCCCCTCTGGCTGCACTGCTCCTGGTGTCCTCCAGGCCCCATGTCTCGAATGCCCTCTGGCACTTTGGACCAAACCTCTTCACGCCCACTGGTTGGAGCGACCATACCAGGTAACTATCTACTTTTTCTTCCAGCCTGTGGGGTCCTTCTCTCCACTGCTGCCAATGTCACCACCCACTCCTCAGCTCAGCTCCCCTAAGCTAGAGTCCCCAAATCTCCTGTGCCCCACAGCACTCCTGTTGCCGTCCACTCCTCCTCAGCTCAACCCCTGTGACCTCTGGCTGCTTCTTCCATGTCTGAAAGCGCTCCTGTTGCTGCCCACACCACCATCAATCCTGCCTCGGCTCGGCCCCCATGACCTTGAGCCTCCTGTGCCCAACAGCACTCCCACTTCAGTTGCATCCTTCCCCATCCCCCTTCAGAGATCCAACCATTATTTCTCTCAGGCGAGTCTTGTTCCCTTGGGAAGCTTCAGGGCTCCATTGACATTGCTGCCGCCAGAGATGTCTTGTTAGGCTCTGGGTCAGCCTCTCCACCTCTGTTCTTTTCCCATCTTTTTTCTTTCTCTTCTATTCATTTTCTTGATCATCTTCCTTCCTTGGGGATCTTTTATTTTCGGGGATCTTCTTCTATATCCTTTTCCTCAGGAGCTCTTAGATCACCTGACAAGCCCCTCACCACCATCTTGGGTCTCTTGGAAAGCTTTGTTGACATCGCTCTTCAAGACTAATATTTTAAAGAACAGTGAAGAGTTTATTTGAACAGCCATTTGTCGAGAAAGCATTTGACGAACAGAAAGACATGGTCTGCTATAAACTTGTGCTTAAATCACTTGACTGTGAGAAGCCACGTGCTTTAGCAGTTGATGGATGCAGTCAGGGCTGTATTAAAAATAAATGACTGATGATGTTAAAATTCCAGTGGCTTATGTATCTCAGACATTGGATAAACACTCAAGAATTATTCTGCTACTGGAAAATAAATTTTGTCCCTTGTATTAGCTCTGCAACATGTTGAAGAATGTGTTTGCACTGCTATGGGATTAAGCATTGTTTACATTGACCATAATCTTCTGAGTAAGATTAAAAATAGTAAGAATAGATGATTATTGAACTGGAATTTAATTTTGAAATAATATGACTGAGGTACAAGACATTATAATGATATTAAGAGCCCGTGTCATTGAGGATTGCTTATTTAGATGTTGAATTTATGTTTCTGCTATATTTGTTTTTATTATATTGATTATGGCTGTGAAATCTATTAAGAACAAATGGGAGATTGTAGTTTAAAATTTTGACCTTTGAGGTCCAACATTTTCTCCATGGGAAGGAGGTGTAATGGAGTTGTGTGTTTTACCAAGACATTTTTATGAGGAATATAATTTAATATTAAAGGTTAAGTAAATTATAGAGTTAAAATATTGTATTGTGACGGTGCATAACCTTTTTTTAAAGACTTTATTTAAAATTTTTATAACATGAATACAATAAAGAATTACATTTAAAGAAAAATAGGAAAAAAAATTTGAAAAGGTATGCTTACAAAATTACATCATAAAACTACACAAAATAACCCCCCCCCCGTTAATTGTAACACAATATTAATAGTCTAACTTAAAATTAGTCCAACCCTCCCCTCCAAAGAGTGAAGAGTTAATAAAATTGACATTATATATGAAAAAAAAATCCACTTACTAAAAAGAGATAAAACTTAACCTAAAAAAATTCTAACAACAAAAAAAATTGTCAATACTAAAATATCACACAAACATATTTAAATCAAACTTAAAGGCATATAATTAGCAAACGGAGTCCACTTTAACTTATAAAAAGGCATCTTATCCTGAATTGAAAAAGATATCCTTTCCATAGTCAAACAAAATTTCATTTCCAAATACCACTTATCTAAAGTTAGTATATTTCTATCTTTCCAAGTAAGTGCTATACATTTCTTAGCCACAACTAAAGCTAAATAAATGAAATCTGATAATCCTCTAAACCTAAGTCGATTAATGATTGCATGTTCCCTAATAAAAATATATCGGGATCAAATACAAGATGGATATTATATAAACTCTTAAAAATAGATTGAATACCTTTCCAAAACTGTTGCAATCGATCACAAAGCCAAACAGTATGCAAAAAAGTATTGGCCATCTGATCACATCGAAAACAAGAATCCAACTTACTAAAACCAATTTTTTTAAATTTCTCCAGCGTTAAATATAGCTGATGAATAAAATTATAATTAATCATCGCAGGTCTAGCATTAATTAATTTCCGAATACTATTCTGACAAATTTCCAACCAAGCTTCTTCAGCTATTTTATGTCCTAAATCTTTTTCCCATTTCAACGTATCTTTATCCCTGTCTTTTTTTACTATCAATTTCTTGTAAAATACAATACAAATCAGATATATCCCTTTTTTGGTATTGAAAGTACATATTCTTCAAAACTAGATTCAGGCAATAAAATCATATGTCGACCACATAACTGTTTTACAAAAGATCTTAATTGATAATATACAAATATAGAATTTGCACTAATACCATATTTCCTTTGTAATTCGTCAATCAAAAAAACCCTCAGAAAAACAATCAGATAAATTTTTTATTCCCTTCTTTTCCCATTGTTTCAAAGTGGCATTGGAGACAAGGAACAAGTTGATTATTATATAATGGCAATCTTCCAGAATATATATTTTTAATACCCAATTTTTTTCAGTTTACTAGTCCATAAATTCAAAAAATGATTCAACATTGGCACATCATAAGTTCATAATAAATTTTTATTCCATCAAAACAAAAACTCATGAGGAAATTTTTCCAAAATAACCGCCATTTCTATCTATACCCAACTAGGTGGGACGTCCATATTCATTAATGCACTAAGAAATTTGAATTGAGCTGCTTCATAATAATGCTGAAAACTCGGTAATCTTAAACCTCCAAATTGAAAATAACACATCAATATTCTCATTGCTACTCTCGGAAATTTTCCCTTCCATAAGAATTCTCTAATCGCTTTATATAAATCCTTAAAAAAACATTCCCACACTGTATAAATTGTATGTGATAAAGCTACCAACTTTCCCACACTGTATAAATTTTACGTGATAGAGCTACCAACTATCCCACGTTGTATAAATTATACTTGAGCGAGCTACCAACTTTCCCACACTGTATAAATTGTAAGTGACAGAGCTACCAACTTTCCGACACTGTATAAATTGTACGTGATAGAGATACCAACTTTCTCGCATTATATAATTTGTACGTGATAGAGCTACCAACTTTCCCATACTGTATAAATTGTACGTGATAGAGCTACCAACTTTCCCACACTGTATAAATTGTACGTGATAGAGCTACTAACTTTCCCACACTGTATAAATTGTACGTGATACAACTACCAACTTTACCACACTCTATAAATTGTAGGTGATAGAGCTACCAACTTTCCCACACTGTATAAATTGTACGTGATAGAGCTACCAACTTTCCCACACTGTATAAATTTTACGTGATAGAGCTACCAACTTTCCCACAGTGGATAAATTTTACGTGATGGAGCTACCAACTTTCCCACACTGTTTAAATTTTACGTGATGGAGCTACCAACTTTCCCACACTGCATAAATTGTACGTGATAGAGCTACCAACTTTCCCACACTGCATAAATTGTACTTGATAGTGCTACCAACTTTCCCACACTGTATAAATTTTACGTGATAGAGCTACCAACTTTCCCACACTGTACAAATTGTACATGATAGAGCTACCAACTTTCCTACACATTCTAAATTGTACGTGATAGAGCTGCCAACTTTCCCACAATTTATTAATTGTACTTGATAGAGCTACCAACTTTCCATCATTGTATGAATTGTACGTGATAGAGCTATCAACTTTCCCACACTGTATAAATTGTACGTGATAGAGCCACCAACTTTCCTACACTTTTTAAATTGTACGTGATAGAGCTACCAACTTTCCCACAATGTATAAATTGTACGTGATAGATCTACCAACTTTCCCACACTGTATAAATTGTACGTGATAGAGCTACCAACTTTCCCACACTGTATCAATTGTACGTCATAGAGCTACCAACTTTCCCACACTCTATAAATTGTACGTGATCGAACTACCAACTTTCCCACACTGTATCAATTGTACGTGATAAATCTACCAACTTTCCCACTCTGCATAAATTGTACGTGATAGAGCTACCAACTTTCGCACACTGTATAAATTGTACGTGATCGAGCTACCAACATTCCCACACTGAATAAATTGTACGTGATAGAGCTACCAACTTTCCCACACTGTATAAATTGTATGTGATAGAGCTACCAACATTTCCACACTGTATAAATTGTACGTGATAGAGCTACCAACTTTCCCACACTGTATAAATTGTATGTGATAGAGCTACCAACTTTCCCACACTGTATAAATTGTACGTGATAGAGCTACAAACTTTCCCACACTGTATAAATTGTACGTGATAGAGCTACCAACTTTCCCACACTGTATAAATTGTACGTTGTAGAGGTACCAGCTTTCCCACACTGTATAAATTGTACGTGATCGAGCTACCAACATTCCCACACTGAATAAATTGTACGTGATAGAGCTACCAACTTTCCCACACTGTATAAATTGTATGTGATAGAGCTACCAACTTTCCGACACTGTATAAATTGTACGTGATAGAGCTACCAACTTTCCCACACTGTATAAATTGTACATGATAGACATAGCATAACATAACAATTACAGCATGGAAACAAGCCATTAGGCCCTGCTCATCTGCACTGAACCAAACACTCCTCTCTAGTCCCACCTACCTGCACAATGACCATAACCCTCCACCTTTTTCTCATCCATATACCTGTCCAGCTTTTTCTTAATTAAGAAAATTGACTCTGCCGCCACTATTTCTCCCAGAAGCTCATTCCACACCACTGCCACTCTCTGAGTAAAGAAGTTCCCCCTCATGTTTCCTCTAAACCTCTGCCCCTTAACTCTTAACTCATGTCCTCTTGTTTCAATCTCTCCTATTCTTAACGGAAATAGTCTATCCACATCCACTCTGTCTATCCCTTTCATAATCTTAAATACCTCCATCAAATCCCCTCTCAACCTTCTACACTCCAAAGAATAAAGACCTAATCTGCCCAATCTCTCCCTGTACTCTCGATGCTTAAACCCAGGTAACATTCTGGTAAATCTTCTCTGCACTCTCTCCACTCTGTTTATATTCTTCCGATAATTAGGCGACCAGAACTGCACACAGAACTCTAAAATAGGCTGCATCAACGCCTTATACAATCTCAACATCACTTCCCAAATCTTATATTCCATGCAATGATTGATAAAGGCCAGCATACTAAAAGCCTTCTTCACCACCCTATTCACATGAGTTTCTACCTTTAGGGAATGATGTACCGTTACTCCTAAACCCTTCTGCTCTTCTGTATTCATCAATGCTCTTCCATTTACTACGTATGTCCTGTTCTGATTCTTCTTACCAAAATGGAGCACCTCACAATTGTCAGCATTAAATTCCGTCTGCCATTTTTCAGCCCACTTCTCTAAGCAGCCCAAATCCCTCTGCAATCCTTGAAAACCTTCTTCATTATCCACTATTCTACCTATCTTAGTATGGTCTGCATATTTACTAATCCAATTCACCACCCCATCATCTAGATCATTAATGTATATAACAAACAACATTGGGCCCAATACAGATCCCTGAGGCACACCACTGGTCACCGGCCTCCAACCTGACAGACAATTTTCCACTACCACTCTCTGGCCTCTCCCTTTCAGCCAATGTTCAATCCATTTGACTATCTCAAAATTTATACCTAAAGACTGCATCTTCCTAACTAACCTTCCATGTGGTACCTTATCGAAGGCTTTACTGAAGTCCATATAGACAACATCCACCGCGCTACCCTCATCCACATTCCTAGTCACCTCTTCAAAAAATTCAATCAGATTGGTCAAACAGGACCTTCCGCCCACAAATCCATGTTGAGTGCTCCTGATCAGACCCTGTCTATCCAGATATTTATAAGTACTATCTCTAAGAACTTTCTCCATTAATTTACCTACCACAGACATCACACTTACAGGCTGATAATTGCCAGGCTTCCTCCTTGAACCCTTTTTAAATAATGGAACCACATGCGCAATACGCCAATCCTCCGGCACTATCCCCATCTCTAATGACATTTGGAAAATTACCGTCAGAGCCTCTGCTATTTCCTCCTTTACTTCTCTCAATGTCCTGGGGATGATCCCGTCTGGTCCCAGAGACTTATTCACCTTTATATTCCTCAAAAGCCCTAACACTATATCTTTCGTAATCACTATATTCTCCATATTTACCCAATTTGCTTTTTTTCATCTCACATATCCCAATATCCTTCTCCTTGGTGAATACCGAAGAAAAGAAACTGTTCAATATCTCCCCCATTTCTCTAGGCTCCACACACAGTTTTCCGCTCTGATTCTCTAAGGGACCAATTTTGTCTCTCGCTTTCCTTTTACCATTAACATATTTGTAGAACCCTTTTGGATTAATTTTCACCCTGCTTGCTATAGTCTCCTCGTACCTTCTTTTAGCTTTCCTAATTCCTCTCTTAAGATTCCTCTTACATTCAATGTATTTTTCGAACATCTCCTTAATTCCATGCTTCTGAAACCTAATGTACGCCTCCCTTTTTCTTCGAACCAATTTTCCAATATTCCTTGAGAACCACGGCTTTCTCAAACCTTTTGACCCTCCTTTTAACCTAACAGGAACATAAAGCTTTTGCACTCTCAAAATTTGATCTTTAAAAGACTTCCATTTCTCTACTACATCCTGCCTATAAAACAAATTGTCCCAATGCACACCCTGTAAGTCCTTTCGCATCACCTCAAATCTAGCTTTTCCCCAATCAAAAACCTCAACCCTTGGCCCTGACTTATCTCCTTCCATAATTACATTGAAGCTGATGGCATTATGATCACTGGACCCGAAGTGCTCGCCAACACTAACCTGCGTCACTTGACCCATCCCATTTGCCAACAGTAGATCTAACACTGCTCCTTCTCTGGTTGGCACTTCTACATATTCTTGTAAAAAACTATCTTGCACACATTTCACAAACTCTAACCCATCCAGCCCTTTCAGAGAATGCGTTTCCCAATCTGTATGTGGAAAATTTAAATCTCCCATAATTACAACCCTGTACTTATCACAAATATCCACTATCTCCCTACAGATTTGCTCCTCTAGGTCACAGTCCCCTCCGGGTGGTCTATAATACACCCCTACAAGTGTAACCTCTCCTTTCCCACTCCTCAGTTCCACCCAAATAGCCTCCATGGACGAGCCCTCTAATCTATCCTGTCTAAGCACCGCTGTAATATTCTCCCTGACAAGCAATGCAACACCACCTCCTCTTGCCCCTCCGACTCTATCACACCTAAAGCAACGAAACCCAGGGATATTCGGCTGCCTATCACATCCCTTCTGCAACCATGTCTCACTAATCGCCACCACATCATACTTCCAAGTATCAATCCACACCTTCAGCTCATCCACCTTTTTTACAATACTCCTGGCATTAAAATATTTGAATTTCAGAGATTTCCCAATTCTTAATCCCTGTTTTCCCTCATCTTTAATAACATTATTTCCTTTTCCTGCCAATTGCCCTTCATCTTCTTCCAGAGCATTTCCTTTCTATATCACCTGCCCATCCATATTCAAATACTTACTACAAACTTTCTTTGTTTGCATTCTAACCTTCTCCTTACTGCTCTATACTATTTTGCTCCCTCCCCCCAACCATTCTAGTTTAAAGGATCCTGAGTAGCCCTAGCAAATACCCCTGCCAGGATTCTGGTCCCCCTGGGATTTAAGTGTAACCCGTCCTTACTGTACAGGTCACATCTTCCCCAAAAAAGGTCCCAGTGAACCAGAAACTTGAAACCCTGCCCCTTACTCCTATTAATCTACGTGTTAATCCTCTACCTCATTCTATTTCTATTCTCACTGTCACGTGGCACAGGGAGTAATCCAGAGATTACCCACTTTGAGGTCCTTCTTTTTAACTCCCTACCTAATTGCCTGTACTCACTTTTTAGGACCTCTTCTCTATTCCTCCCTATGTCATTGGTACCTACATGTACCACAACCTCTGGCTCATGTCCCTCCCACTTTAGGATATCCAGTACACGAGCAGCAACATCCTGGACCCTGGCACCAGGGAGGCAAACCACTATCCGGTTCTCCTTGCTGCGTCCACAGAATCCCCTATCTGTCTTCTTAAATATGGAGTCCCCTACCACTATTGCCCGCCTCTTCCTTTCCCTACCTTTCTGAGCTACAGGGGCTGACCCCATGGCAGAGGCACAGCCACTGCTGCTCCCCCCAACTTTGATGTCCTCCTCAACAGTACTCAAAGAGGCATACTTATTGCTGAGGGTTACTTTCATAGGGCTCCTCTCTGGCACCTTACGTTTTTCTGTCCCTCTCCTAACTGTTACCCACCTTTCCTCCTCCCGTGGACCTGGCGTGACCACCTGGCTGTAACTCCTGTCTATGACTTCCTCTGTTTCCCTAACCAGCCCGAGGTCATCGAGCTGAAGCTCAAGTTCCCGAACACGGTCCCTAAGAATCTGCAGTTCGACACACCTAGTGCAGATATGGAAATCCGGGAGTCTGAAAGACTCCAGGACCTCCCACATATAGCACCCCCAATAACACACAGCCCTACGACTAATCCTTTAGCCCAATCAAGTAGTAATAAAGAAATTGCACGTGATAGAGCTACCAACTTTCCCACACTGTATAAATTGTACGTGATAGAGCTACTAACTTTCCCACACTGTATAAATTGTATGTGATAGAGCTACCAACTTTCCCACACTGTATAAATTGTATGTGATAGAGCTACCAACTTTCCCACACTGTATAAATTGTACTTGATTGAGCTACCAACTTTCCCGTACTGTAGAAATTCTACGTGATTGAGCTACCAACTGTCCCATACTGTATAAATTGTACTTGATAGAGGTACCAACTTTCCCACACTCCATAAATTGTATGTGATAGAGCTACCAACTTTACCACAATGTATAAATTGTATGAGATAGAGCTACCAACTTTCCCACACTTTATATATTTTATGTAATAGGACCACCAACTTTCCCACACTGTATAAATTGTACGTGATAGAGCTTCCAACTTTCCCACACTATATAAATTATACGTCATAGAGCTACCAACTTTCCCACACTGTATAAATTGTATGTGATAGAGTTACCAGCTTTCCCACACTGTATAAATTGTACGTGATAGAGCTACCAACTTTCCCACACTGTAGAAATTTTACGTCATAGAGCTACCAACTTTCCCACACTGTAGAAATTTTACGTCATAGAGCTACCAACTTTCCCACACTCTATAAATTGTACGTGATAGAGCTACCAACTTTCCCACACTGTATAAATTATACGTGATAGAGTTACCAACTTTCCCACACTGTATCAATTGTACGTGATAGAGCTAACAACTTTCCCACACTTTTTAAATTGTACGTGATAGAGCTACCAACTTTCCCACACTCTTTAAATTGTACTTGATAAAGCTGCCAACTTTCCCACAATGTATTAATTGTACTTGATAGAGCTACCAACTTTCCCACACTGTAAAAATTGTACGTGATAGAGCCACCAACTTTCCTAAACTTTTTAAATTGTACCTGATAGAGCTACCAACTTTCCCACAATGTATAAATTGTACGTGATAGATCTACCAACTTTCCCACACTGTATAAATTGTACGTGATAGAGCTACGAACTGTCCCACACTGTATAAATTGTATGTGATTGAGCTACCAACTTTCCCACAATGTATAAATTGTACGTGATAGATCTACCAACTTTCTCACACCGTATAAATTGTACGTGATAGAGCTACGAACTGTCCCACACTGTATAAATTGTATGTGATTGAGCTACCAACTTTCCCACACTGTATAAATTGTATGTGATAGAGCTACCAACATTTCCACACTGTATAAATTGTACGTGATAGAGCTACCAACTTTCCCACACTGTATAAATTGTATGTGATAGAGCTACCAACTTTCCCACACTGTATAAATTGTACGTGATAGAGCTACCAACTTTCCCACAGTGGATAAATTTTACGTGATGGAGCTACCAACTTTCCCACACTGTTTAAATTTTACGTGATGGAGCTACCAACTTTCCCACACTGCATAAATTGTACGTGATAGAGCTACCAACTTTCCCACACTGCATAAATTGTACTTGATAGTGCTACCAACTTTCCCACACTGTATAAATTTTACGTGATAGAGCTACCAACTTTCCCACACTGTACAAATTGTACATGATAGAGCTACCAACTTTCCTACACATTCTAAATTGTACGTGATAGAGCTGCCAACTTTCCCACAATTTATTAATTGTACTTGATAGAGCTACCAACTTTCCATCATTGTATGAATTGTACGTGATAGAGCTACCAACTTTCCCACACTGTATAAATTGTACGTGATAGAGCCACCAACTTTCCTACACTTTTTAAATTGTACGTGATAGAGCTACCAACTTTCCCACAATGTATAAATTGTACGTGATAGATCTACAAACTTTCCCACACTGTATAAATTGTACGTGATAGAGCTACCAACTTTCCCACACTGTATCAATTGTACGTCATAGAGCTACCAACTTTCCCACACTCTATAAATTGTACGTGATCGAACTACCAACTTTCCCACACTGTATCAATTGTACGTGATAAATCTACCAACTTTCCCACTCTGCATAAATTGTACGTGATAGAGCTACCAACTTTCGCACACTCTATAAATTGTACGTGATCGAACTACCAACTTTCCCACACTGTATCAATTGTACGTGATAAATCTACCAACTTTCCCACTCTGCATAAATTGTACGTGATAGTGCTACCAACTTTCGCACACTGTATAAATTGTACGTGATCGAGCTACCAACTTTCCCACACTGTATAAATTGTACGTGATAGAGCTACCAACTTTCCCACACTGTATCAATTGTACGTCATAGAGCTACCAACTTTCCCACACTCTATAAATTGTACGTGATAGAGCTACCAACTTTCCCATACTGTAGAAATTGTACATGATTGAGCTACCTACTTTCCAATACTGTAGAAATTCTACGTGATTGAGCTACCAACTGTCGCATACTGTATAAATTGTACTTGATAGAGGTACCAACTTCACACACTCCATATATTGTATGTGATAGAGCTACCAACTTTCCCACAATGTATAAATTCTATGAGATGGAGCTACCAACTTTCCCACACTGTATAAATTGTACGTGATAGAGCTACCAAATTTCCCACACTGTATAAATTGTACATGATAGAGCTACAAACTTTCACACACTATATTAATTGTACGTGATAGAGCCACCAACTTTCCCACACTGTATAAATTGTACGTGATAGAGCTTCCAACTTTCCCACACTGTATCGATTGTACGTGATAGAGCTAACAACATTCCCACACTGTTTACATTGTACGTGATAGAGCTACCAACTTTCCCACACTCTATAAATTATACGTGATCGAACTACGAACTTTCCCACACTGTATAAATTGTACACGATACAGCTACCTACTTTCCCACACTGTATAAATTGTACGTGTTAGAGCTACCAATTTTCCCACTCTGTTTAAATTGTACGTGATAGAACTACCAACTTTCCAACACTGTATAAATTGCACGTGATAGAGCTACCAACTTTCCCACACTGTTTAAATTGTACGTGATAGAGCTACCAACTTTCCCACACTGTATCAATTGTACGTAATAGAGCTACCAACTTTCCCACACTCTATAAATTGTACGTGATCGAACTACGAACTTTCCCACACTGTATAAATTGTACACGATAGAGCTACGTACTTTCCCACACTGTATAAATTGTACATGATAGAGCTACTAACTTTCACACACTATATTAATGGTACGTGATAGAGCCACCATCTTTCCCACACTGTATAAATTGTACGTGATAGAGCTTCGAACTTTCCCACACTGTATCGATTGTACGTGATAGAGCTAACAACATTCCCACACTGTTTAAATTGTACGTGATAGAGCTAACAACTTTCCCACACTGTATAAATTGTACTTGATAGAGCTGCCAACTTTCCCACAATGTATTAATTGTACTTGATAGAGCTACCAACTTTCCCACACTGTATGAATTGTACGTGATAGAGCTACCAATTTTCCCACACTGTATAAATAGTACGTGATAGAGCCGCCAACTTTCCAACACTGTATATATTGCACGTGATAGAGCTACCAACTTTCCCACACTGTTTAAATTGTACGTGATAGAGCTACCAACTGTCCCACACTGTATAAATTGTATGTGATAGAGGTACCAACATTCCCACACTGTATAAATTATACTTGATAGAGCTACCAAATTTGCCACACTGTATAAATTTTACGTGATAGAGCTACCAACTTTCCCACACTCTATAAATTATACGTGATAGAGCTACCAACTTTCCCACACTGTATAAATTGTACGTGATAGAGCTACCAAATTTCCCACACTGTATAAATTGTACATGATAGAGCTACTAACATTCACACACTATATTAATTGTACGTGATAGAGCCACCAACGTTCCCACACTGTATAAATTGTACGTGATAGAGCTTCCAACTTTCCCACACTGTATCGATTGTACGTGATAGAGCTAACAACATTCCCACACTGTTTACATTGTACGTGATAGAGCTACCAACTTTCCCACACTATATAAATTGTACTTGATAGAGCTGCCAACTTTCCCACAATGTATTAATTGTACTTGATAGAGCTACCAACTTTCCCACACTGTATGAATTGTACGTGATAGAGCTACCAACTTTCCCACACTGTATAAATTGTACGTGATAGAACCGCCAACTTTCCTACACTTTTTAAATTGTACGTGATAGAGCTACCAACTTTCCCACAATGTATAAATTGTACGTGATAGATCTACCAACTTTCCCACACTGTATAAATTGTACGTGATAGATCTACCAACTTTCCCAAACTGTATAAATTGTACGTGATAGAGCTACCAACTTTCACACACTTTATCAATTGTACGTGATAGAGCTACCAACTTTCCCACACTGTATAAATTTTACGTGTTAGAGCTACCAATTTTCCCACTCTGTTTAAATTGTACTTGATAGAGCTACCAAATTTCCAACACTGTATCAATTGTACGTGATAGATCTACCAACATTCCCACACTGTTTAAATTATACGTGATTGAGCTACCAAATTTCCAACACTGTATAAATTGTACGTGTTAGAGCATCCAACTTTCCCACACTGTATAAATTGTACGTGATTGAGATACCAACTTTCCCATACTGTAAAAATTGTACGTGATAGAGGTACCAATTTTGCCACACTGTATAAATGGTACGTGATAGAGCTACCAACGTTCCCACAGTGGATAAATTTTACGTGATGGAGCTACCAACTTTCCCACACTGTTTAAATTTTACATGATAGAGCTACCAATTTTCCCACACTGTATCAATTGTACGTAATAGAGCTACCAACTTTCCCACACTGTATAAATTCTACGTCATCGAACTACGAACTTTCCCACACTCTATAAATTGTACGTGATAGAGCTACCAACTTTCCCACACTGTATAAATTGTACGTGATAGAGCTACTAACTTTCCCACACTGTATAAATTGTACGTAATGCAACTACCAACTTTACCACACTCTATAAATTGTAGGTGATAGAGCTACCAACTTTCCCACACTGTATAAATTGTACGTGATAGAGCTACCAACTTTCCCACACTGTATAAATTTAACGTGATAGAGCTACCAACTTTCCCACAGTGGATAAATTTTACGTGATGGAGCTACCTACTTTCCCACACTTTTTAAATTGTACATGATAGAGCCACCAAATTCCTACACTTTTAAAATTGTACGTGATAGAGCTACCAACTTTCCCAAATTGTATGGATTGTACGTAATAGAGCTACCAACGTTCCCACACTTTTTAAATTGTACGTGATAGAGCCACCAACTTTCCTACACTTTTTAATTCGTACGTGATAGAGCTATCAACTTTCCCACAATGTATAAATTGTACGTGATAGAGCTACCAACTTTCCCACACTGTATCAATTGTACGTAATAGAGCTACCACCTTTCCCACACTCTATAAATTATACGTGATAGAGCTACTAATTTTCCCACTCTGTTTAAATTGTACGTGATAGAGCTACCAACTTTCCAACACTGTATAAATTGCACGTGATAGAGCTACCAACTTTCCCACACTGTATAAATTGTACTTGATTCAGCTACTAACTTTCCCACACTGTATAAATTGTACGTAATAGAGCTACCAACTTTCCCACACTCTATAAATTGTACGTGATCGAACTACAAACTTTCCCATACACTATAAATTGTACGTGATAGAGCTACCATCTTTCCCACACTGTATAAATTGTACGTGATAGAGCTACTAACTTTCCCACACTGTATAAATTGTACGTGATAGAGCTACCAACTTTCCCACACTGTATAAATTTTACGTGATAGAGCTACCTACTTTCCCACAGTGGATAAATTTTACGTGATGGAGCTACCAACTTTCCCACACTGTTTAAATTGTACATGGTAGAGCCACCAACTTTCCTACACTTTTAAAATTGTACGTGATAGAGCTACCAACTTTCCCACATTGTATGGATTGTATGTGATTGAGCTACCAACATTCCCACACTGTTTAAATTGTACGTGATAAAGCCACCAACTTTCCTAAACTTTTTAAATCGTACGTGATAGAGCTAACAACTTTCCCACAATGTATAAATTGTACGTGATAGAGCTACCAACTTTCCCACACTGTATTAGTTGTACGTAATAGAGCTACCAACTTTCCCACACTCTATAAATTGTACGTGATCGAACTACGAACTTTCCCACACTGTATAAATTGTACACGATAGAGCTACCTACTTTCCCACACTGTATAAATTGTACGTGATAGAGCTACCAATTTTCCCACTCTGTTTAAATTGTACGTGATAGAGCTACCAACTTTCCAACACTGTATAAATTGCACGTGATAGAGCTACCAACTTTCCCACACTGTTTAAATTGTACGTGATAGAGCTACCAACTGTCCCACACTGTATAAATTGTACGTGATTGAGATACCAACTTTCCCATACTGTATAAATTGTACGTGATAGAGGTACCAACTTTCCCACACTGTATAAATTATACGTGATAGAGCTATCAACTTTCCAACAGTGGATACATTTTACGTGATGGAGCTACCAACTTTCCAACACTGTTTAAATTTTACATGATGGAGCTACCAACTTTCCCACACTGTATAAATTGTACGTGGTAGAGCTACCAACTTTCCCATACTGTAGAAATTGTACATGATTGAGCTACCTACTTTCCCATACTGTAGAAATTCTACTTGATTGAGCTACCAACTGTCCCATACTGTATAAATTGTATTGATAGAGGTACCAACTTTCCCACACTCCATATATTGTATGTGATAGAGCTACCAACATTCCCACAATGTATAAATTGTATGAGATAGAGCTACCAACTTTCCCACACTTTATAAATTGTATGTGATAGGACCACCAACTTTCCCACACTGTATAAATTGTACGTGATAGAGCTACCAACTTTCCCACAATGTATAAATTATACGTGATAGAGCTACCAACTTTCCCATACTGTTTAAATTGTACGTGATACAACTACGAACTTTACCACACTCTATAAATTGTAGGTGATAGAGCTACCAACTTTCCCACACTGTATAAATTGTATGTGATAGAGCTACCAACTTTCCCACACTGTATAAATAGTATGTGATAGAGCCACCAACTTTCCTACACTTTTAAAATTGTACGTGATAGAGCTACCGACTTTCCCACATTGTATGGATTGTACGTGATGGAGCTACCAACTTTCCCACACTGTTTAAATTGTACGTGATAGAGCCACCAACTTTCCTACACTTTTTAAATCGTACGTGATAGAGCTACCAACTTTCCCACAATGTATAAATTGTACGTGATAGAGCTACCAACTTTCCCACACTGTAACAGTTGTACGTAATAGAGCTACCAAATTTCCCACACTCTATAAATTATACGTGATCGAACTACGAATTTTCCCACACTGTATAAATTGTACACGATACAGCTACCTACTTTCCCACACTGTATAAATTGTACGTGATAGAGCTACCAATTTTCCCACTCTGTTTAAATTGTACGTGATAGAACTACCAACTTTCCAACACTGTATAAATTGCACGTGATAGAGCTACCAACTTTCCCACACTGTTTAAATTGTACGTGATAGAGCTACCAACTTTCCCACACTGTATCAATTGTACGTAATAGAGCTACCAACTTTCCCACACTCTATAAATTATACGTGATCGAACTACGAACTTTCCCACACTGTATAAATTGTACACGATAGAGCTACGTACTTTCCCACACTGTATAAATTGTACGTGATAGATCTACCAACTTTCCCACACTGTATAAATTGTACGTGATAGAGCTACCAACTTTCACACACTTTATCAATTGTACGTGATAGAGCTACCAACTTTCCCACACTGTATAAATTTTACGTGTTAGAGCTACCAATTTTCCCACTCTGTTTAAATTGTACTTGATAGAGCTACCAAATTTCCAACACTGTATCAATTGTACGTGATTGAGCTACCAAATTTCCAACACTGTATAAATTGTACGTGTTAGAGCATCCAACTTTCCCACACTGTATAAATTGTACGTGATTGAGATACCAACTTTCCCATACTGTAAAAATTGTACGTGATAGAGGTACCAATTTTGCCACACTGTATAAATGGTACGTGATAGAGCTACCAACGTTCCCACAGTGGATAAATTTTACGTGATGGAGCTACCAACTTTGCCACACTGTTTAAATTTTACATGATAGAGCTACCAACTTTCCCACACTGTATCAATTGTACATAATAGAGCTACCAACTTTCCCACACTGTATAAATTGTACGTCATCGAACTACGAACTTTCCCACACTCTATAAATTGTACGTGATAGAGCTACCAACTTTCCCACACTGTATAAATTGTACGTGATAGAGCTACTAACTTTCCCACACTGTATAAATTGTACGTAATGCAACTACCAACTTTACCACACTCTATAAATTGTAGGTGATAGAGCTACCAACTTTCCCACACTGTATAAATTGTACGTGATAGAGCTACCAACTTTCCCACACTGTATAAATTTAACGTGATAGAGCTACCAACTTTCCCACAGTGGATAAATTTTACGTGATGGAGCTACCTACCTTCCCACACTTTTTAAATTGTACATGATAGAGCCACCAACTTTCCTACACTTTTAAAATTGTACGTGATAGAGCTACCAACTTTCCCACATTGTATGGATTGTACGTAATAGAGCTACCAACTATCCCACACTGTTTAAATTGTACGTGATAGAGCCACCAACTTTCCTACACTTTTTAATTCGTACGTGATAGAGCTATCAACTTTCCCACAATGTATAAATTGTACGTGATAGAGCTACCAACTTTCCCACACTGTATCAATTGTACGTAATAGAGCTACCACCTTTCCCACACTCTATAAATTATACGTGATCGAACTACGAACTTTCCCACACTGTATAAATTGTACACGATACAGCTACCTACTTTCCCACACTGTATAAATTGTACGTGATAGAGCTACTAATTTTCCCACTCTGTTTAAATTGTACGTGATAGAGCTACCAACTTTCCAACACTGTATAAATTGCACGTGATAGAGCTACCAACTTTCCCACACTGTATAAATTGTACTTGATTCAGCTACTAACTTTCCCACACTGTATAAATTGTACGTAATAGAGCTACCAACTTTCCCACACTCTATTAATTGTACGTGATCGAACTACAAACTTTCCCATACTCTATAAATTGTACGTGATAGAGCTACCATCTTTCCCACACTGTATAAATTGTACGTGATAGAGCTACCAACTTTCCCATACTGTAGAAATTGTACATGATTGAGCTACCTACTTTCCAATACTGTAGAAATTCTACGTGATTGAGCTACCAACTGTCGCATACTGTATAAATTGTACTTGATAGAGGTACCAACTTCACACACTCCATATATTGTATGTGATAGAGCTACCAAATTTCCCACAATGTATAAATTCTATGAGATGGAGCTACCAACTTTCCCACACTGTATAAATTGTACGTGATAGAGCTACCAAATTTCCCACACTGTATAAATTGTACATGATAGAGCTACAAACTTTCACACACTATATTAATTGTACGTGATAGAGCCACCAACTTTCCCACACTGTATAAATTGTACGTGATAGAGCTTCCAACTTTCCCACACTGTAACAATTGTACGTAATAGAGCTACCAACTTTCCCACACTCTATAAATTATACGTGATCGAACTACGAACTTTCCCACACTGTATAAATTGTACACGATACAGCTACGTACTTTCCCACACTGTATAAATTATACATGATAGAGCTACTAACTTTCACACACTATATTAATGGTACGTGATAGAGCCACCAACTTTCCCACACTGTATAAATTGTACGTGATAGAGCTTCGAACTTTCCCACACTGTATCGATTGTACGTGATAGAGCTAACAACATTCCCACACTGTTTAAATTGTACGTGATAGAGCTACCAACTTTCCCACACTGTATAAATTGTACTTGATAGAGCTGCCAACTTTCCCACAATGTATTAATTGTACTTGATAGAGCTACCAACTTTCCCACACTGTATGAATTGTACGTGATAGAGCTACCAATTTTCCCACACTGTATAAATAGTACGTGATAGAGCCGCCAACTTTCCAACACTGTATATATTGCACGTGATAGAGCTACCAACTTTCCCACACTGTTTAAATTGTACGTGATAGAGCTACCAACTGTCCCACACTGTATAAATTGTATGTGATAGAGGTACCAACATTCCCACACTGTATAAATTATACTTGATAGAGCTACCAAATTTGCCACACTGTATAAATTTTACGTGATAGAGCTACCAACTTTCCCACACTCTATAAATTATACGTGATAGAGCTACCAACTTTCCCACACTGTATAAATTGTACGTGATAGAGCTACCAAATTTCCCACACTGTATAAATTGTACATGATAGAGCTACTAACATTCACACACTATATTAATTGTACGTGATAGAGCCACCAACGTTCCCACACTGTATAAATTGTACGTGATAGAGCTTCCAACTTTCCCACACTGTATCGATTGTACGTGATAGAGCTAACAACATTCCCACACTGTTTACATTGTACGTGATAGAGCTACCAACTTTCCCACACTATATAAATTGTACTTGATAGAGCTGCCAACTTTCCCACAATGTATTAATTGTACTTGATAGAGCTACCAACTTTCCCACACTGTATGAATTGTACGTGATAGAGCTACCAACTTTCCCACACTGTATAAATTGTATGTGATAGAACCGCCAACTTTCCTACACTTTTTAAATTGTACGTGATAGAGCTACCAACTTTCCCACAATGTATAAATTGTACGTGATAGATCTACCAACTTTCCCTCACTGTATAAATTGTACGTGATAGATCTACCAACTTTCCCACACTGTATAAATTGTACGTGATAGAGCTACCAACTTTCACACACTTTATCAATTGTACGTGATAGAGCTACCAACTTTCCCACACTGTATAAATTTTACGTGTTAGAGCTACCAATTTTCCCACTCTGTTTAAATTGTACTTGATAGAGCTACCAAATTTCCAACACTGTATCAATTGTACGTGATAGAGCTACCAACATTCCCACACTGTTTAAATTGTACGTGATTGAGCTACCAAATTTCCAACACTGTATAAATTGTACGTGTTAGAGCATCCAACTTTCCCACACTGTATAAATTGTACGTGATTGAGATACCAACTTTCCCATACTGTAAAAATTGTACGTGATAGAGGTACCAATTTTGCCACACTGTATAAATGGTACGTGATAGAGCTACCAACGTTCCCACAGTGGATAAATTTTACGTGATGGAGCTACCAACTTTCCCACACTGTTTAAATTTTACATGATAGAGCTACCAATTTTCCCACACTGTATCAATTGTACGTAATAGAGCTACCAACTTTCCCACACTGTATAAATTCTACGTCATCGAACTACGAACTTTCCCACACTCTATAAATTGTACGTGATAGAGCTACCAACTTTCCCACACTGTATAAATTGTACGTGATAGAGCTACTAACTTTCCCACACTGTATAAATTGTACGTAATGCAACTACCAACTTTACCACACTCTATAAATTGTAGGTGATAGAGCTACCAACTTTCCCACACTGTATAAATTGTACGTGATAGAGCTACCAACTTTCCCACACTGTATAAATTTAACGTGATAGAGCTACCAACTTTCCCACAGTGGATAAATTTTACGTGATGGAGCTACCTACTTTCCCACACTTTTTAAATTGTACATGATAGAGCCACCAAATTTCCTACACTTTTAAAATTGTACGTGATAGAGCTACCAACTTTCCCAAATTGTATGGATTGTACGTAATAGAGCTACCAACGTTCCCACACTTTTTAAATTGTACGTGATAGAGCCACCAACTTTCCTACACTTTTTAATTCGTACGTGATAGAGCTATCAACTTTCCCACAATGTATAAATTGTACGTGATAGAGCTACCAACTTTCCCACACTGTATCAATTGTACGTAATAGAGCTACCACCTTTCCCACACTCTATAAATTATACGTGATAGAGCTACTAATTTTCCCACTCTGTTTAAATTGTACGTGATAGAGCTACCAACTTTCCAACACTGTATAAATTGCACGTGATAGAGCTACCAACTTTCCCACACTGTATAAATTGTACTTGATTCAGCTACTAACTTTCCCACACTGTATAAATTGTACGTAATAGAGCTACCAACTTTCCCACACTCTATAAATTGTACGTGATCGAACTACAAACTTTCCCATACACTATAAATTGTACGTGATAGAGCTACCATCTTTCCCACACTGTATAAATTGTACGTGATAGAGCTACTAACTTTCCCACACTGTATAAATTGTACGTGATAGAGCTACCAACTTTCCCACACTGTATAAATTTTACGTGATAGAGCTACCTACTTTCCCACAGTGGATAAATTTTACGTGATGGAGCTACCAACTTTCCCACACTGTTTAAATTGTACATGGTAGAGCCACCAACTTTCCTACACTTTTAAAATTGTACGTGATAGAGCTACCAACTTTCCCACATTGTATGGATTGTATGTGATTGAGCTACCAACTTTCCCACACTGTTTAAATTGTACGTGATAAAGCCACCAACTTTCCTAAACTTTTTAAATCGTACGTGATAGAGCAAACAACTTTCCCACAATGTATAAATTGTACGTGATAGAGCTACCAACTTTCCCACACTGTATTAGTTGTACGTAATAGAGCTACCAACTTTCCCACACTCTATAAATTGTACGTGATCGAACTACGAACTTTCCCACACTGTATAAATTGTACACGATAGAGCTACCTACTTTCCCACACTGTATAAATTGTACGTGATAGAGCTACCAATTTTCCCACTCTGTTTAAATTGTACGTGATAGAGCTACCAACTTTCCAACACTGTATAAATTGCACGTGATAGAGCTACCAACTTTCCCACACTGTTTAAATTGTACGTGATAGAGCTACCAACTGTCCCACACTGTATAAATTATACGTGATAGAGCTATCAACTTTCCAACAGTGGATACATTTTACGTGATGGAGCTACCAACTTTCCAACACTGTTTAAATTTTACATGATGGAGCTACCAACTTTCCCACACTGTATAAATTGTACGTGGTAGAGCTACCAACTTTCCCATACTGTAGAAATTGTACATGATTGAGCTACCTACTTTCCCATACTGTAGAAATTCTACGTGATTGAGCTACCAACTGTCCCATACTGTATAAATTGTACTTGATAGAGGTACCAACTTTCCCACACTCCATATATTGTATGTGATAGAGCTACCAACATTCCCACAATGTATAAATTGTATGAGATAGAGCTACCAACTTTCCCACACTTTATAAATTGTATGTGATAGGACCACCAACTTTCCCACACTGTATAAATTGTACGTGATAGAGCTACCAACTTTCCCACAATGTATAAATTATACGTGATAGAGCTACCAACTTTCCCATACTGTTTAAATTGTACGTGATACAACTACGAACTTTACCACACTCTATAAATTGTAGGTGATAGAGCTACCAACTTTCCCACACTGTATAAATTGTATGTGATAGAGCTACCAACTTTCCCACACTGTATAAATAGTTTGTGATAGAGCCACCAACTTTCCTACACTTTTAAAATTGTACGTGATAGAGCTACCGACTTTCCCACATTGTATGGATTGTACGTGATGGAGCTACCAACTTTCCCACACTGTTTAAATTGTACGTGATAGAGCCACCAACTTTCCTACACTTTTTAAATCGTACGTGATAGAGCTACCAACTTTCCCACAATGTATAAATTGTACGTGATAGAGCTACCAACTTTCCCACACTGTAACAATTGTACGTAATAGAGCTACCAACTTTCCCACACTCTATAAATTATACGTGATCGAACTACGAATTTTCCCACACTGTATAAATTGTACACGATACAGCTACCTACTTTCCCACACTGTATAAATTGTACGTGATAGAGCTACCAATTTTCCCACTCTGTTTAAATTGTACGTGATAGAACTACCAACTTTCCAACACTGTATAAATTGCACGTGATAGAGCTACCAACTTTCCCACACTGTTTAAATTGTACGTGATAGAGCTACCAACTTTCCCACACTGTATCAATTGTACGTAATAGAGCTACCAACTTTCCCACACTCTATAAATTATACGTGATCGAACTACGAACTTTCCCACACTGTATAAATTGTACACGATAGAGCTACGTACTTTCCCACACTGTATAAATTGTACGTGATAGATCTACCAACTTTCCCACACTGTATAAATTGTACGTGATAGAGCTACCAACTTTCACACACTTTATCAATTGTACGTGATAGAGCTACCAACTTTCCCACACTGTATAAATTTTACGTGTTAGAGCTACCAATTTTCCCACTCTGTTTAAATTGTACTTGATAGAGCTACCAAATTTCCAACACTGTATCAATTGTACGTGATAGAGCTACCAACATTCCCACACTGTTTAAATTGTACGTGATTGAGCTACCAAATTTCCAACACTGTATAAATTGTACGTGTTAGAGCATCCAACTTTCCCACACTGTATAAATTGTACGTGATTGAGATACCAACTTTCCCATACTGTAAAAATTGTACGTGATAGAGGTACCAATTTTGCCACACTGTATAAATGGTACGTGATAGAGCTACCAACGTTCCCACAGTGGATAAATTTTACGTGATGGAGCTACCAACTTTCCCACACTGTTTAAATTTTACATGATAGAGCTACCAACTTTCCCACACTGTATCAATTGTACATAATAGAGCTACCAACTTTCCCACACTGTATAAATTGTACGTCATCGAACTACGAACTTTCCCACACTCTATAAATTGTACGTGATAGAGCTACCAACTTTCCCACACTGTATAAATTGTACGTGATAGAGCTACTAACTTTCCCACACTGTATAAATTGTACGTAATGCAACTACCAACTTTCCCACAGTGGATAAATTTTACGTGATGGAGCTACCTACTTTCCCACACTTTTTAAATTGTACATGATAGAGCCACCAACTTTCCTACCCTTTTAAAATTGTACGTGATAGAGCTACCAACTTTCCCACATTGTATGGATTGTACGTAATAGAGCTACCAACTTTCCCACACTGTTTAAATTGTACGTGATAGAGCCACCAACTTTCCTACACTTTTTAATTCGTACGTGATAGAGCTATCAACTTTCCCACAATGTATAAATTGTACGTGATAGAGCTACCAACTTTCCCACACTGTATCAATTGTACGTAATAGAGCTACCACCTTTCCCACACTCTATAAATTATACGTGATCGAACTACGAACTTTCCCACACTGTATAAATTGTACACGATACAGCTACCTACTTTCCCACACTGTATAAATTGTACGTGATAGAGCTACTAATTTTCCCACTCTGTTTAAATTGTACGTGATAGAGCTACCAACTTTCCAACACTGTATAAATTGCACGTGATAGAGCTACCAACTTTCCCACACTGTATAAATTGTACTTGATTCAGCTACTAACTTTCCCACACTGTATAAATTGTACGTAATAGAGCTACCAACTTTCCCACACTCTATAAATTGTACGTGATCGAACTACAAACTTTCCCATACTCTATAAATTGTACGTGATAGAGCTACCATCTTTCCCACACTGTATAAATTGTACGTGATAGAGCTACCAACTTTCCCATACTGTAGAAATTGTACATGATTGAGCTACCTACTTTCCAATACTGTAGAAATTCTACGTGATTGAGCTACCAACTGTCGCATACTGTATAAATTGTACTTGATAGAGGTACCAACTTCACACACTCCATATATTGTATGTGATAGAGCTACCAACTTTCCCACAATGTATAAATTCTATGAGATGGAGCTACCAACTTTCCCACACTGTATAAATTGTACGTGATAGAGCTACCAAATTTCCCACACTGTATAAATTGTACATGATAGAGCTACAAACTTTCACACACTATATTAATTGTACGTGATAGAGCCACCAACTTTCCCACACTGTATAAATTGTACGTGATAGAGCTTCCAACTTTCCCACACTGTATCGATTGTACGTGATAGAGCTAACAACATTCCCACACTGTTTACATTGTACGTGATAGAGCTACCAACTTTCCCACAATGTATAAATTGTACGTGATAGAGCTACCAACTTTCCCACACTGTAACAATTGTACGTAATAGAGCTACCAACTTTCCCACACTCTATAAATTATACGTGATCGAACTACGAACTTTCCCACACTGTATAAATTGTACACGATACAGCTACGTACTTTCCCACACTGTATAAATTGTACATGATAGAGCTACTAACTTTCACACACTATATTAATGGTACGTGATAGAGCCACCAACTTTCCCACACTGTATAAATTGTACGTGATAGAGCTTCGAACTTTCCCACACTGTATCGATTGTACGTGATAGAGCTAACAACATTCCCACACTGTTTAAATTGTACGTGATAGAGCTACCAACTTTCCCACACTGTATAAATTGTACTTGATAGAGCTGCCAACTTTCCCACAATGTATTAATTGTACTTGATAGAGCTACCAACTTTCCCACACTGTATGAATTGTACGTGATAGAGCTACCAATTTTCCCACACTGTATAAATAGTACGTGATAGAGCCGCCAACTTTCCAACACTGTATATATTGCACGTGATAGAGCTACCAACTTTCCCACACTGTTTAAATTGTACGTGATAGAGCTACCAACTGTCCCACACTGTATAAATTGTATGTGATAGAGGTACCAACATTCCCACACTGTATAAATTATACTTGATAGAGCTACCAAATTTGCCACACTGTATAAATTTTACGTGATAGAGCTACCAACTTTCCCACACTCTATAAATTATACGTGATAGAGCTACCAACTTTCCCACACTGTATAAATTGTACGTGATAGAGCTACCAAATTTCCCACACTGTATAAATTGTACATGATAGAGCTACTAACATTCACACACTATATTAATTGTACGTGATAGAGCCACCAACGTTCCCACACTGTATAAATTGTACGTGATAGAGCTTCCAACTTTCCCACACTGTATCGATTGTACGTGATAGAGCTAACAACATTCCCACACTGTTTACATTGTACGTGATAGAGCTACCAACTTTCCCACACTATATAAATTGTACTTGATAGAGCTGCCAACTTTCCCACAATGTATTAATTGTACTTGATAGAGCTACCAACTTTCCCACACTGTATGAATTGTACGTGATAGAGCTACCAACTTTCCCACACTGTATAAATTGTACGTGATAGAACCGCCAACTTTCCTACACTTTTTAAATTGTACGTGATAGAGCTACCAACTTTCCCACAATGTATAAATTGTACGTGATAGATCTACCAACTTTCCCACACTGTATAAATTGTACGTGATAGATCTACCAACTTTCCCACACTGTATAAATTGTACGTGATAGAGCTACCAACTTTCACACACTTTATCAATTGTACGTGATAGAGCTACCAACTTTCCCACACTGTATAAATTTTACGTGTTAGAGCTACCAATTTTCCCACTCTGTTTAAATTGTACTTGATAGAGCTACCAAATTTCCAACACTGTATCAATTGTACGTGATAGAGCTACCAACATTCCCACACTGTTTAAATTGTACGTGATTGAGCTACCAAATTTCCAACACTGTATAAATTGTACGTGTTAGAGCATCCAACTTTCCCACACTGTATAAATTGTACGTGATTGAGATACCAACTTTCCCATACTGTAAAAATTGTACGTGATAGAGGTACCAATTTTGCCACACTGTATAAATGGTACGTGATAGAGCTACCAACGTTCCCACAGTGGATAAATTTTACGTGATGGAGCTACCAACTTTCCCACACTGTTTAAATTTTACATGATAGAGCTACCAATTTTCCCACACTGTATCAATTGTACGTAATAGAGCAACCAACTTTCCCACACTGTATAAATTCTACGTCATCGAACTACGAACTTTCCCACACTCTATAAATTGTACGTGATAGAGCTACCAACTTTCCCACACTGTATAAATTGTACGTGATAGAGCTACTAACTTTCCCACACTGTATAAATTGTACGTAATGCAACTACCAACTTTACCACACTCTATAAATTGTAGGTGATAGAGCTACCAACTTTCCCACACTGTATAAATTGTACGTGATAGAGCTACCAACTTTCCCACACTGTATCAATTGTACGTAATAGAGCTACCAACTTTCGCACACTCTATAAATTATACGTGATCGAACTACGAACTTTCCCACACTGTATAAATTGTACACGATAGAGCTACGTACTTTCCCACACTGTATAAATTGTACGTGATAGATCTACCAACTTTCCCACACTGTATAAATTGTACGTGATAGAGCTACCAACTTTCACACACTTTATCAATTGTACGTGATAGAGCTACCAACTTTCCCACACTGTATAAATTTTACGTGTTAGAGCTACCAATTTTCCCACTCTGTTTAAATTGTACTTGATAGAGCTACCAAATTTCCAACACTGTATCAATTGTACGTGATAGAGCTACCAACATTCCCACACTGTTTAAATTGTACGTGATTGAGCTACCAAATTTCCAACACTGTATAAATTGTACGTGTTAGAGCATCCAACTTTCCCACACTGTATAAATTGTACGTGATTGAGATACCAACTTTCCCATACTGTAAATATTGTACGTGATAGAGGTACCAATTTTGCCACACTGTATAAATGGTACGTGATAGAGCTACCAACGTTCCCACAGTGGATAAATTTTACGTGATGGAGCTACCAACTTTCCCACACTGTTTAAATTTTACATGATAGAGCTACCAACTTTCCCACACTGTATCAATTGTACATAATAGAGCTACCAACTTTCCCACACTGTATAAATTGTACGTCATCGAACTACGAACTTTCCCACACTCTATAAATTGTACGTGATAGAGCTACCAACTTTCCCACACTGTATAAATTGTACGTGATAGAGCTACTAACTTTCCCACACTGTATAAATTGTACGTAATGCAACTACCAACTTTACCACACTCTATAAATTGTAGGTGATAGAGCTACCAACTTTCCCACACTGTATAAATTGTACGTGATAGACCTACCAACTTTCCCACACTGTATAAATTTAACGTGATAGAGCTACCAACTTTCCCACAGTGGATAAATTTTACGTGATGGAGCTACCTACTTTCCCACACTTTTTAAATTGTACATGATAGAGCCACCAACTTTCCTACACTTTTAAAATTGTACGTGATAGAGCTACCAACTTTCCCACATTGTATGGATTGTACGTAATAGAGCTACCAACTTTCCCACACTGTTTAAATTGTACGTGATAGAGCCACCAACTTTCCTACACTTTTTAATTCGTACGTGATAGAGCTATCAACTTTCCCACAATGTATAAATTGTACGTGATCGAGCTACCAACTTTCCCACACTGTATCAATTGTACGTAATAGAGCTACCACCTTTCCCACACTCTATAAATTATACGTGATCGAACTACGAACTTTCCCACACTGTATAAATTGTACACGATACAGCTACCTACTTTCCCACACTGTATAAATTGTACGTGATAGAGCTACTAATTTTCCCACTCTGTTTAAATTGTACGTGATAGAGCTACCAACTTTCCAACACTGTATAAATTGCACGTGATAGAGCTACCAACTTTCCCACACTGTATAAATTGTACTTGATTCAGCTACTAACTTTCCCACACTGTATAAATTGTACGTAATAGAGCTACCAACTTTCCCACACTCTATAAATTGTACGTGATCGAACTACAAACTTTCCCATACTCTATAAATTGTACGTGATAGAGCTACCATCTTTCCCACACTGTATAAATTGTACGTGATAGAGCTACCAACTTTCCCATACTGTAGAAATTGTACATGATTGAGCTACCTACTTTCCAATACTGTAGAAATTCTACGTGATTGAGCTACCAACTGTCGCATACTGTATAAATTGTACTTGATAGAGGTACCAACTTCACACACTCCATATATTGTATGTGATAGAGCTACCAACTTTCCCACAATGTATAAATTCTATGAGATGGAGCTACCAACTTTCCCACACTGTATAAATTGTACGTGATAGAGCTACCAAATTTCCCACACTGTATAAATTGTACATGATAGAGCTACAAACTTTCACACACTATATTAATTGTACGTGATAGAGCCACCAACTTTCCCACACTGTATAAATTGTACGTGATAGAGCTTCCAACTTTCCCACACTGTATCGATTGTACGTGATAGAGCTAACAACATTCCCACACTGTTTACATTGTACGTGATAGAGCTACCAACTTTCCCACAATGTATAAATTGTACGTGATAGAGCTACCAACTTTCCCACACTGTAACAATTGTACGTAATAGAGCTACCAACTTTCCCACACTCTATAAATTATACGTGATCGAACTACGAACTTTCCCACACTGTATAAATTGTACACGATACAGCTACGTACTTTCCCACACTGTATAAATTGTACATGATAGAGCTACTAACTTTCACACACTATATTAATGGTACGTGATAGAGCCACCAACTTTCCCACACTGTATAAATTGTACGTGATAGAGCTTCGAACTTTCCCACACTGTATCGATTGTACGTGATAGAGCTAACAACATTCCCACACTGTTTAAATTGTACGTGATAGAGCTACCAACTTTCCCACACTGTATAAATTGTACTTGATAGAGCTGCCAACTTTCCCACAATGTATTAATTGTACTTGATAGAGCTACCAACTTTCCCACACTGTATGAATTGTACGTGATAGAGCTACCAATTTTCCCACACTGTATAAATAGTACGTGATAGAGCCGCCAACTTTCCAACACTGTATATATTGCACGTGATAGAGCTACCAACTTTCCCACACTGTTTAAATTGTACGTGATAGAGCTACCAACTGTCCCACACTGTATAAATTGTATGTGATAGAGGTACCAACATTCCCACACTGTATAAATTATACTTGATAGAGCTACCAAATTTGCCACACTGTATAAATTTTACGTGATAGAGCTACCAACTTTCCCACACTCTATAAATTATACGTGATAGAGCTACCAACTTTCCCACACTGTATAAATTGTACGTGATAGAGCTACCAAATTTCCCACACTGTATAAATTGTACATGATAGAGCTACTAACATTCACACACTATATTAATTGTACGTGATAGAGCCACCAACGTTCCCACACTGTATAAATTGTACGTGATAGAGCTTCCAACTTTCCCACACTGTATCGATTGTACGTGATAGAGCTAACAACATTCCCACACTGTTTACATTGTACGTGATAGAGCTACCAACTTTCCCACACTATATAAATTGTACTTGATAGAGCTGCCAACTTTCCCACAATGTATTAATTGTACTTGATAGAGCTACCAACTTTCCCACACTGTATGAATTGTACGTGATAGAGCTACCAACTTTCCCACACTGTATAAATTTTACGTGTTAGAGCTACCAATTTTCCCACTCTGTTTAAATTGTACTTGATAGAGCTACCAAATTTCCAACACTGTATCAATTGTACGTGATAGAGCTACCAACATTCCCACACTGTTTAAATTGTACGTGATTGAGCTACCAAATTTCCAACACTGTATAAATTGTACGTGTTAGAGCATCCAACTTTCCCACACTGTATAAATTGTACGTGATTGAGATACCAACTTTCCCATACTGTAAAAATTGTACGTGATAGAGGTACCAATTTTGCCACACTGTATAAATGGTACGTGATAGAGCTACCAACGTTCCCACAGTGGATAAATTTTACGTGATGGAGCTACCAACTTTCCCACACTGTTTAAATTTTACATGATAGAGCTACCAATTTTCCCACACTGTATCAATTGTACGTAATAGAGCTACCAACTTTCCCACACTGTATAAATTCTACGTCATCGAACTACGAACTTTCCCACACTCTATAAATTGTACGTGATAGAGCTACCAACTTTCCCACACTGTATAAATTGTACGTGATAGAGCTACTAACTTTCCCACACTGTATAAATTGTACGTAATGCAACTACCAACTTTACCACACTCTATAAATTGTAGGTGATAGAGCTACCAACTTTCCCACACTGTATAAATTGTACGTGATAGAGCTACCAACTTTCCCACACTGTATAAATTTAACGTGATAGAGCTACCAACTTTCCCACAGTGGATAAATTTTACGTGATGGAGCTACCTACATTCCCACACTTTTTAAATTGTACATGATAGAGCCACCAACTTTCCTACACTTTTAAAATTGTACGTGATAGAGCTACCAACTTTCCCAAATTGTATGGATTGTACGTAATAGAGCTACCAACTTTCCCACACTGCTTAAATTGTACGTGATAGAGCCACCAACTTTCCTACACTTTTTAATTCGTACGTGATAGAGCTATCAACTTTCCCACAATGTATAAATTGTACGTGATAGAGCTACAAACTTTCCCACACTGTATCAATTGTACGTAATAGAGCTACCACCTTTCCCACACTCTATAAATTATACGTGATAGAACTACGAACTTTCCCACACTGTATAAATTGTACACGATACAGCTACCTACTTTCCCACACTGTATAAATTGTACGTGATAGAGCTACTAATTTTCCCACTCTGTTTAAATTGTACGTGATAGAGCTACCAACTTTCCAACACTGTATAAATTGCACGTGATAGAGCTACCAACTTTCCCACACTGTATAAATTGTACTTGATTCAGCTACTAACTTTCCCACACTGTATAAATTGTACGTAATAGAGCTACCAACTTTCCCACACTCTATAAATTGTACGTGATCGAACTACAAACTTTCCCATACTCTATAAATTGTACGTGATAGAGCTACCATCTTTCCCACACTGTATAAATTGTACGTGATAGAGCTACCTACTTTCCCACAGTGGATAAATTTTACGTGATGGAGCTACCAACTTTCCCACACTGTTTAAATTGTACATGGTAGAGCCACCAACTTTCCTACACTTTTAAAATTGTACGTGATAGAGCTACCAACTTTCCCACATTGTATGGATTGTATGTGATTGAGCTACCAACTTTCCCACACTGTTTAAATTGTACGTGATAAAGCCACCAACTTTCCAAAACTTTTTAAATCGTACGTGATAGAGCTAACAACTTTCCCACAATGTATAAATTGTACGTGATCGAACTACGAACTTTCCCACACTGTATAAATTGTACACGATAGAGCTACCTACTTTCCCACACTGTATAAATTGTACGTGATAGAGCTACCAATTTTCCCACTCTGTTTAAATTGTACGTGATAGAGCTACCAACTTTCCAACACTGTATAAATTGCACGTGATAGAGCTACCAACTTTCCCACACTGTTTAAATTGTACGTGATAGAGCTACCAACTGTCCCACACTGTATAAATTGTACGTGATTGAGATACCAACTTTCCCATACTGTATAAATTGTACGTGATAGAGGTACCAACTTTCCCACACTGTATAAATTATACGTGATAGAGCTACCAACTTTCCAACAGTGGATACATTTTACGTGATGGAGCTACCAACTTTCCAACACTGTTTAAATTTTACATGATGGAGCTACCAACTTTCCCACACTGTATAAATTGTACGTGGTAGAGCTACCAACTTTCCCATACTGTAGAAATTGTACATGATTGAGCTACCTACTTTCCCATACTGTAGAAATTCTACGTGATTGAGCTACCAACTGTCCCATACTGTATAAATTGTACTTGATAGAGGTACCAACTTTCCCACACTCCATATATTGTATGTGATAGAGCTACCAACATTCCCACAATGTATAAATTGTATGAGATAGAGCTACCAACTTTCCCACACTTTATAAATTGTATGTGATAGGACCACCAACTTTCCCACACTGTATAAATTGTACGTGATAGAGCTACCAACTTTCCCACAATGTATAAATTATACGTGATAGAGCTACCAACTTTCCCATACTGTTTAAATTGTACGTGATACAACTACGAACTTTACCACACTCTATAAATTGTAGGTGATAGAGCTACCAACTTTCCCACACTGTATAAATTGTATGTGATAGAGCTACCAACTTTCCCACACTGTATAAATAGTATGTGATAGAGCCACCAACTTTCCTACACTTTTAAAATTGTACGTGATAGAGCTACCAACTTTCCCACATTGTATGGATTGTACGTGATGGAGCTACCAACTTTCCCACACTGTTTAAATTGTACGTGATAGAGCCACGAACTTTCCTACACTTTTTAAATCGTACGTGATAGAGCTACCAACTTTCCCACAATGTATAAATTGTACGTGATAGAGCTACCAACTTTCCCACACTGTAACAATTGTACGTAATAGAGCTACCAACTTTCCCACACTCTATAAATTATACGTGATCGAACTACGAATTTTCCCACACTGTATAAATTGTACACGATACAGCTACCTACTTTCCCACACTGTATAAATTGTACGTGATAGAGCTACCAATTTTCCCACTCTGTTTAAATTGTACGTGATAGAACTACCAACTTTCCAACACTGTATAAATTGCACGTGATAGAGCTACCAACTTTCCCACACTCTATAAATTGTACGTGATCGAACTACGAACATTTCCCACACTGTATAAATTGTACACGATAGAGCTACGTACTTTCCCACACTGTATAAATTGTACGTGATAGATCTACCAACTTTCCCACACTGTATAAATTGTACGTGATAGAGCTACCAACTTTCACACACTTTATCAATTGTACGTGATAGAGCTACCAACTTTCCCACACTGTATAAATTTTACATGTTAGAGCTACCAATTTTCCCACTCTGTTTAAATTGTACTTGATAGAGCTACCAAATTTCCAACACTGTATCAATTGTACGTGATAGAGCTACCAACATTCCCACACTGTTTAAATTGTACGTGATTGAGCTACCAAATTTCCAACACTGTATAAATTGTACGTGTTAGAGCATCCAACTTTCCCACACTGTATAAATTGTACGTGATTGAGATACCAACTTTCCCATACTGTAAAAATTGTACGTGATAGAGGTACCAATTTTGCCACACTGTATAAATGGTACGTGATAGAGCTACCAACGTTCCCACAGTGGATAAATTTTACGTGATGGAGCTACCAACTTTCCCACACTGTTTAAATTTTACATGATAGAGCTACCAACTTTCCCACACTGTATCAGTTGTACGTAATAGAGCTACCAACTATCCCACACTGTATAAATTGTACGTCATCGAACTACGAACTTTCCCACACTCTATAAATTGTACGTGATAGAGCTACCAACTTTCCCACACTGTATAAATTGTACGTGATAGAGCTACTAACTTTCCCACACTGTATAAATTGTACGTAATGCAACTACCAACTTTACCACACTCTATAAATTGTAGGTGATAGAGCTACCAACTTTCCCACACTGTATAAATTGTACGTGATAGAGCTACCAACTTTCCCACACTGTATAAATTTAACGTGATAGAGCTACCAACTTTCCCACAGTGGATAAATTTTACGTGATGGAGCTACCTACTTTCCCACACTTTTTAAATTGTACATGATAGAGCCACCAACTTTCCTACACTTTTAAAATTGTACGTGATAGAGCTACCAACTTTCCCACATTGTATGGATTGTACGTAATAGAGCTACCAACTTTCCCACACTGTTTAAATTGTACGTGATAGAGCCACCAACTTTCCTACACTTTTTAATTCGTACGTGATAGAGCTATCAACTTTCCCACAATGTATAAATTGTACGTGATAGAGCTACCAACTTTCCCACACTGTATCAATTGTACGTAATAGAGCTACCACCTTTCCCACACTCTATAAATTATACGTGATCGAACTACGAACTTTCCCACACTGTATAAATTGTACACGATACAGCTACCTACTTTCCCACACTGTATAAATTGTACGTGATAGAGCTACTAATTTTCCCACTCTGTTTAAATTGTACGTGATAGAGCTACCAACTTTCCAACACTGTATAAATTGCACGTGATAGAGCTACCAACTTTCCCACACTGTATAAATTGTACTTGATTCAGCTACTAACTTTCCCACACTGTATAAATTGTACGTAATAGAGCTACCAACTTTCCCACACTGTATAAATTGTACGTGATAGAGCTACCAACTTTCCCATACTGTAGAAATTGTACATGATTGAGCTACCTACTTTCCAATACTGTAGAAATTCTACGTGATTGAGCTACCAACTGTCGCATACTGTATAAATTGTACTTGATAGAGGTACCAACTTCACACACTCCATATATTGTATGTGATAGAGCTACCAACTTTCCCACAATGTATAAATTCTATGAGATGGAGCTACCAACTTTCCCACACTGTATAAATTGTACGTGATAGAGCTACCAAATTTCCCACACTGTATAAATTGTACATGATAGAGCTACAAACTTTCACACACTATATTAATTGTACGTGATAGAGCCACCAACTTTCCCACACTGTATAAATTGGACGTGATAGAGCTTCCAACTTTCCCACACTGTATCGATTGTACGTGATAGAGCTAACAACATTCCCACACTGTTTACATTGTACGTGATAGAGCTACCAACTTTCCCACAATGTATAAATTGTACGTGATAGAGCTACCAACTTTCCCACACTGTAACAATTGTACGTAATAGAGCTACCAACTTTCCCACACTCTATAAATTATACGTGATCGAACTACGAACTTTCCCACACTGTATAAATTGTACACGATACAGCTACCTACTTTCCCACACTGTATAAATTGTACGTGTTAGAGCTACCAATTTTCCCACTCTGTTTAAATTGTACGTGATAGAACTACCAACTTTCCAACACTGTATAAATTGCACGTGATAGAGCTACCAACTTTCCCACACTGTTTAAATTGTACGTGATAGAGCTACCAACTTTCCCACACTGTATCAATTGTACGTAATAGAGCTACCAACTTTCCCACACTCTATAAATTGTACGTGATCGAACTACGAACTTTCCCACACTGTATAAATTGTACACGATAGAGCTACGTACTTTCCCACACTGTATAAATTGTACATGATAGAGCTACTAACTTTCACACACTATATTAATGGTACGTGATAGAGCCACCAACTTTCCCACACTGTATAAATTGTACGTGATAGAGCTTCGAACTTTCCCACACTGTATCGATTGTACGTGATAGAGCTAACAACATTCCCACACTGTTTAAATTGTACGTGATAGAGCTACCAACTTTCCCACACTGTATAAATTGTACTTGATAGAGCTGCCAACTTTCCCACAATGTATTAATTGTACTTGATAGAGCTACCAACTTTCCCACACTGTATGAATTGTACGTGATAGAGCTACCAATTTTCCCACACTGTATAAATAGTACGTGATAGAGCCGCCAACTTTCCAACACTGTATATATTGCACGTGATAGAGCTACCAACTTTCCCACACTGTTTAAATTGTACGTGATAGAGCTACCAACTGTCCCACACTGTATAAATTGTATGTGATAGAGGTACCAACATTCCCACACTGTATAAATTATACTTGATAGAGCTACCAAATTTGCCACACTGTATAAATTTTACGTGATAGAGCTACCAACTTTCCCACACTCTATAAATTATACGTGATAGAGCTACCAACTTTCCCACACTGTATAAATTGTACGTGATAGAGCTACCAAATTTCCCACACTGTATAAATTGTACATGATAGAGCTACTAACATTCACACACTATATTAATTGTACGTGATAGAGCCACCAACGTTCCCACACTGTATAAATTGTACGTGATAGAGCTTCCAACTTTCCCACACTGTATCGATTGTACGTGATAGAGCTAACAACATTCCCACACTGTTTACATTGTACGTGATAGAGCTACCAACTTTCCCACACTATATAAATTGTACTTGATAGAGCTGCCAACTTTCCCACAATGTATTAATTGTACTTGATAGAGCTACCAACTTTCCCACACTGTATGAATTGTACGTGATAGAGCTACCAACTTTCCCACACTGTATAAATTGTACGTGATAGAACCGCCAACTTTCCTACACTTTTTAAATTGTACGTGATAGAGCTACCAACTTTCCCACAATGTATAAATTGTACGTGATAGATCTACCAACTTTCCCACACTGTATAAATTGTACGTGATAGATCTACCAACTTTCCCACACTGTATAAATTGTACGTGATAGAGCTACCAACTTTCACACACTTTATCAATTGTACGTGATAGAGCTACCAACTTTCCCACACTGTATAAATTTTACGTGTTAGAGCTACCAATTTTCCCACTCTGTTTAAATTGTACTTGATAGAGCTACCAAATTTCCAACACTGTATCAATTGTACGTGATAGAGCTACCAACATTCCCACACTGTTTAAATTGTACGTGATTGAGCTACCAAATTTCCAACACTGTATAAATTGTACGTGTCAGAGCATCCAACTTTCCCACACTGTATAAATTGTACGTGATTGAGATACCAACTTTCCCATACTGTATGAATTCTACGTGATAGAGGTACCAACTTTGCCACACTGTATAAATTGTACGTGATAGAGCTACCAACTTTCCCACAGTGGATAAATTTTACGTGATGGAGCTACCAACTTTCCCACACTGTATCAATTGTACGTAATAGAGCTACCAACTTTCCCACACTCTATAAATTGTACGTCATCGAACTACGAACTTTCCCACACTCTATAAATTGTACGTGATAGAGCTACCAACTTTCCCACACTGTATAAATTGTACGTGATTGAGCTACTAACTTTCCCACACTGTATAAATTGTACGTAATAGAGCTACCAACTTTCCCACACTCTATAAATTGTACGTGATCGAACTACGAACATTCACACACTCTATAAATTGTACGTGATAGAGCTACCAACTTTCCCACATTGTATGGATTGTACGTGATGGAGCTACCAACTTTCCCACACTGTTTAAATTGTACGTGATAGAGCCACCAACTTTCCTACACTTTTTAAATCGTACGTGATAGAGCTACCAACTTTCCCACAATGTATAAATTGTACGTGATAGAGCTACCAACTTTCCCACACTGTAACAATTGTACGTAATAGAGCTACCAACTTTCCCACATTCTATAAATTATACGTGATCGAACTACGAATTTTCCCACACTGTATAAATTGTACACGATACAGCTACCTACTTTCCCACACTGTATAAATTGTACGTGATAGAGCTACCAATTTTCCCACTCTGTTTAAATTGTACGTGATAGAACTACCAACTTTCCAACACTGTATAAATTGCACGTGATAGAGCTACCAACTTTCCCACACTGTTTAAATTGTTCGTGATAGAGCTACCAACTTTCCCACACTGTATCAATTGTACGTAATAGAGCTACCAACTTTCCCACACTCTATAAATTGTACGTGATCGAACTACGAACTTTCCCACACTGTATAAATTGTACACGATAGAGCTACGTACTTTCCCACACTGTATAAATTGTACATGATAGAGCTACTAACTTTCACACACTATATTAATTGTACGTGATAGAGCCACCAACTTTCCCACACTGTATAAATTGTACGTGATAGAGCTTCGAACTTTCCCACACTGTATCGATTGTACGTGATAGAGCTAACAACATTCCCAAACTGTTTAAATTGTACGTGATAGAGCTACCAACTTTCCCACACTGTATAAATTGTACGTGATAGAGCCGCCAACATTCCTACACTTTTTAAATTGTACGTGATAGAGCTACCAACTTTCCCACAATGTATAAATTGTACGTGATAGATCTACTAACTTTCCCACACGGTATAAATTGTACGTGATAGATCTACCAACTTTCCCACACTGTATAAATTGTACGTGATAGAGCTACCAACTTTCACACACTCTATCAATTGTACGTAATAGAGTTACCAACTTTCCCACACTGTATAAATTATACGTGTTAGAGCTACCAATTTTCCCACTCTGTTTAAATTGTACTTGATAGAGCTACCAAATTTCCAACACTGTATCAATTGTACGTGATGGAGCTACCAACTTTCCCACACTGTTTAAATTGTACGTGATTGAGCTACCAAATTTCCAACACTGTATAAATTGTACGTGTCAGAGCATCCAACTTTCCCACACTGTATAAATTGTACGTGATTGAGATACCAACTTTCCCATACTGTATGAATTCTACGTGATAGAGGTACCAACTTTGCCACACTGTATAAATTGTACGTGATAGAGCTACCAACTTTCCCACAGTGGATAAATTTTACGTGATGGAGCTACCAACTTTCCCACACTTTATCAATTGTACGTAATAGAGCTACCAACTTTCCCACACTCTATAAATTGTACGTCATCGAACTACGAACTTTCCCACACTCTATAAATTGTACGTGATAGAGCTACCAACTTTCCCACACTGTATAAATTGTACTTGATTGAGCTACTAACTTTCCCACACTGTATAAATTGTACGTAATAGAGCTACGAACTTTCCCACACTCTATAAATTGTACGTGATCGAACTACGAACATTCACACACTCTATAAATTGTACGTGATAGAGCTACCATCTTTCCCACACTGTATAAATTGTACGTGATAGAGCTACTAACTTTCCCACACTGTATAAATTTTACGTGATAGAGCTACCAACTTTCCCACACTGTATAAATTTTACGTGATACAGCTACCTACTTTCCCACAGTGGATAAATTTTACGTGATGGAGCTACCAACTTTCCCACACTGTATAAATTGTAGGTGATAGAGCTACCAACTTTCCCACACTGTATAAATTGTATGTGATAGAGCTACCAACTTTCCCACACTGTATAAATAGTATGTGATAGAGCCACCAACTTTCCTACACTTTTAAAATTGTACGTGATAGAGCTACCAACTTTCCCACATTGTATGGATTGTACGTGATGGAGATACCAACTTTCCCACACTGTTTAAATTGTACGTGATAGAGCCACCAACTTTCCAACACTTTTTAAATCGTCCGTGATAGAGCTACCAACTTTCCCACAATGTATAAATTGTACGTGATAGAGCTACCAACTTTCCCACACTGTAACAATTGTACGTAATAGAGCTACCAACTTTCCAACACTCTATAAATTATACGTGATCGAACTACGAGCTTTCCCTCACTGTAAAAATTGTACACAATACAGCTACCTACTTTCCCACACTGTATAAATTGTACGTGATAGAGCTACCAATTTTCCCACTCTGTTTAAATTGTACGTGATAGAACTACCAACTTTCCAACACTGTATAAATTGCACGTGATAGAGCTACCAACTTTCCCACACTGTTTAAATTGTACGTGATAGAGCTACCAACTTTCCCACACTGTTTAAATTGTACGTGATCGAATTACGAACTTTCCCACTCTGTATAAATTGTACACGATAGAGCTACGTACTTTCCCACACTGTATAAATTGTACATGATAGAGCTACTAACTTTCACACACTATATTAATTGTACGTGAAAGAGCCACCAACTTTCCCACACTGTATAAATTGTACGTGATAGAGCTTCGAACTTTCCCACACTGTTTCGATTGTACGTGATAGAGCTAACAACATTCCCACACTGTTTACATTGTACGTGATAGAGCTACCAACTTTCCCACACTGTATAAATTGTACTTGATAGAGCTGCCAACTTTCCCACAATGTATTAATTGTACTTGATAGAGCTACCAACTTTCCCACACTGTATGAATTGTACGTGATAGAGCTAACACCTTTCCCACACTGTATAAATTGTACGTGATAGAGCCGCCAACTTTCCTACACTTTTTAAATTGTACGTGATAGAGCTACCAACTTTCCCACAATGTATAAATTGTACGTGATAGATCTACCAACTTTCTCACACTGTATAAATTGTACGTGATAGATCTACCAACTTTCCCACACTGTATAAATTGTACGTCATCGAACTACGATCTTTCCCACACTCTATAAATTGTACGTGATAGAGCTACCAACTTTCCCACACTGTATAAATTGTACGTGATAGAGCTACTAACTTTCCCACACTGTATAAATTGTACGTAATGCAACTACCAACTTTACCACACTCTATAAATTGTAGGTGATAGAGCTACCAACTTTCCCACACTGTATAAATTGTACGTGATAGAGCTACTAACTTTCCCACACTGTATAAATTTAACGTGATAGAGCTACCAACTTTCCCACAGTGGATAAATTTTACGTGATGGAGCTACCTACTTTCCCACACTTTTTAAATTGTACATGATAGAGCCACCAACTTTCCTACACTTTTAAAATTGTACGTGATAGAGCTACCAACTTTCCCACATTGTATGGATTGTACGTAATAGAGCTACCAACTTTCCCACACTGTTTAAATTGTACGTGATAGAGCCACCAACTTTCCTACACTTTTTAATTCGTACGTGATAGAGCTATCAACTTTCCCACAATGTATAAATTGTACGTGATAGAGCTACCAACTTTCCCACACTGTATCAATTGTACGTAATAGAGCTACCACCTTTCCCACACTCTATAAATTATACGTGATCGAACTACGAACTTTCCCACACTGTATAAATTGTACACGATACAGCTACCTACTTTCCCACACTGTATAAATTGTACGTGACAGAGCTACTAATTTTCCCACTCTGTTTAAATTGTACGTGATAGAGCTACCAACTTTCCAACACTGTATAAATTGCACGTGATAGAGCTACCAACTTTCCCACACTGTATAAATTGTACTTGATTCAGCTACTAACTTTCCCACACTGTATAAATTGTACGTAATAGAGCTACCAACTTTCCCACACTCTATAAATTGTACGTGATCGAACTACAAACTTTCCCATACTCTATAAATTGTACGTGATAGAGCTACCATCTTTCCCACACTGTATAAATTGTACGTGATAGAGCTACTAACTTTCCCACACTGTATAAATTGTACGTGATAGAGCTACCAACTTTCCAACACTGTATAAATTTTACGTGATAGAGCTACCTACTTTCCCACAGTGGATAAATTTTACGTGATGGAGCTACCAACTTTCCCACACTGTTTAAATTGTACATGGTAGAGCCACCAACTTTCCTAAACTTTTTAAATTGTACCTGATAGAGCTACCAACTTTCCCACATTGTATGGATTGTATGTGATTGAGCTACCAACTTTCCCACACTGTTTAAATTGTACGTGATAAAGCCACCAACTTTCCTAAACTTTTTAAATCGTACGTGATAGAGCTAACAACTTTCCCACAATGTATAAATTGTACGTGATAGAGCTACCAACTTTCCCACACTGTATTAGTTGTACGTAATAGAGCTACCAACTTTCCCACACTCTATAAATTGTACGTGATCGAACTACGAACTTTCCCACACTGTATAAATTGTACGTGATAGAGCTACCAACTGTCCCACACTGTATAAATTGTACGTGATTGAGATACCAACTTTCCCATACTGTATAAATTGTACGTGATAGAGGTACCAACTTTCCCACACTGTATAAATTATACGTGATAGAGCTACCAACTTTCCAACAGTGGATACATTTTACGTGATGGAGCTACCAACTTTCCAACACTGTTTAAATTTTACATGATGGAGCTACCAACTTTCCCACACTGTATAAATTGTACGTGGTAGAGCTACCAACTTTCCCATACTGTAGAAATTGTACATGATTGAGCTACCTACTTTCCCATACTGTAGAAATTCTACGTGATTGAGCTACCAACTGTCCCATACTGTATAAATTGTACTTGATAGAGGTACCAACTTTCCCACACTCCATATATTGTATGTGATAGAGCTACCAACATTCCCACAATGTATAAATTGTATGAGATAGAGCTACCAACTTTCCCACACTTTATAAATTGTATGTGATAGGACCACCAACTTTCCCACACTGTATAAATTGTACGTGATAGAGCTACCAACTTTCCCACAATGTATAAATTATACGTGATAGAGCTACCAACTTTCCCATACTGTTTAAATTGTACGTGATACAACTACGAACTTTACCACACTCTATAAATTGTAGGTGATAGAGCTACCAACTTTCCCACACTGTATAAATTGTATGTGATAGAGCTACCAACTTTCCCACACTGTATAAATAGTATGTGATAGAGCCACCAACTTTCCTACACTTTTAAAATTGTACGTGATAGAGCTACCAACTTTCCCACATTGTATGGATTGTACGTGATGGAGCTACCAACTTTCCCACACTGTTTAAATTGTACGTGATAGAGCCACCAACTTTCCTACACTTTTTAAATCGTACGTGATAGAGCTACCAACTTTCCCACAATGTATAAATTGTACGTGATAGAGCTACCAACTTTGCCACACTGTAACAATTGTACGTAATAGAGCTACCAACTTTCCCACACTCTATAAATTATACGTGATCGAACTACGAATTTTCCCACACTGTATAAATTGTACACAATACAGCTACCTACTTTCCCACACTGTATAAATTGTACGTGATAGAGCTACCAATTTTCCCACTCTGTTTAAATTGTACGTGATAGAACTACCAACTTTCCAACACTGTATAAATTGCACGTGATAGAGCTACCAACTTTCCCACACTGTTTAAATTGTACGTGATAGAGCTACCAACTTTCCCACACTGTATCAATTGTACGTAATAGAGCTACCAACTTTCCCACACTCTATAAATTGTACGTGATCAAACTACGAACTTTCCCACACTGTATAAATTGTACACGATAGAGCTACGTACTTTCCCACACTGTATAAATTGTACATGATAGAGCTACTAACTTTCACACACTATATTAATTGTACGTGATAGAGCCACCAACTTTCCCACACTGTATAAATTGTACGTGATAGAGCTTCGAACTTTCCCACACTGTTTCGATTGTACGTGATAGAGCTAACAACATTCCCACACTGTTTACATTGTACGTGATAGAGCTACCAACTTTCCCACACTGTATAAATTGTACTTGATAGAGCTGCCAACTTTCCCACAATGTATTAATTGTACTTGATAGAGCTACCAACTTTCCCACACTGTATGAATTGTACGTGATAGAGCTAACACCTTTCCCACACTGTATAAATTGTACGTGATAGAGCCGCCAACTTTCCTACACTTTTTAAATTGTACGTGATAGAGCTACCAACTTTCCCACAATGTATAAATTGTACGTGATAGATCTACCAACTTTCTCACACTGTATAAATTGTACGTGATAGATCTACCAACTTTCCCACACTGTATAAATTGTACGTCATCGAACTACGAACTTTCCCACACTCTATAAATTGTACGTGATAGAGCTACCAACTTTCCCACACTGTATAAATTGTACGTGATAGAGCTACTAACTTTCCCACACTGTATAAATTGTACGTAATGCAACTACCAACTTTACCACACTCTATAAATTGTAGGTGATAGAGCTACCAACTTTCCCACACTGTATAAATTGTACGTGATAGAGCTACTAACTTTCCCACACTGTATAAATTTAACGTGATAGAGCTACCAACTTTCCCACAGTGGATAAATTTTACGTGATGGAGCTACCTACTTTCCCACACTTTTTAAATTGTACATGATAGAGCCACCAACTTTCCTACACTTTTAAAATTGTACGTGATAGAGCTACCAACTTTCCCACATTGTATGGATTGTACGTAATAGAGCTACCAACTTTCCCACACTGTTTAAATTGTACGTGATAGAGCCACCAACTTTCCTACACTTTTTAATTCGTACGTGATAGAGCTATCAACTTTCCCACAATGTATAAATTGTACGTGATAGAGCTACCAACTTTCCCACACTGTATCAATTGTACGTAATAGAGCTACCACCTTTCCCACACTCTATAAATTATACGTGATCGAACTACGAACTTTCCCACACTGTATAAATTGTACACGATACAGCTACCTACTTTCCCACACTGTATAAATTGTACGTGACAGAGCTACTAATTTTCCCACTCTGTTTAAATTGTACGTGATAGAGCTACCAACTTTCCAACACTGTATAAATTGCACGTGATAGAGCTACCAACTTTCCCACACTGTATAAATTGTACTTGATTCAGCTACTAACTTTCCCACACTGTATAAATTGTACGTAATAGAGCTACCAACTTTCCCACACTCTATAAATTGTACGTGATCGAACTACAAACTTTCCCATACTCTATAAATTGTACGTGATAGAGCTACCATCTTTCCCACACTGTATAAATTGTACGTGATAGAGCTACTAACTTTCCCACACTGTATAAATTGTACGTGATAGAGCTACCAACTTTCCAACACTGTATAAATTTTACGTGATAGAGCTACCTACTTTCCCACAGTGGATAAATTTTACGTGATGGAGCTACCAACTTTCCCACACTGTTTAAATTGTACATGGTAGAGCCACCAACTTTCCTAAACTTTTTAAATTGTACCTGATAGAGCTACCAACTTTCCCACATTGTATGGATTGTATGTGATTGAGCTACCAACTTTCCCACACTGTTTAAATTGTACGTGATAAAGCCACCAACTTTCCTAAACTTTTTAAATCGTACGTGATAGAGCTAACAACTTTCCCACAATGTATAAATTGTACGTGATAGAGCTACCAACTTTCCCACACTGTATTAGTTGTACGTAATAGAGCTACCAACTTTCCCACACTCTATAAATTGTACGTGATCGAACTACGAACTTTCCAACACTGTTTAAATTGTACACGATAGAGCTACCTACTTTCCCACACTGTATAAATTGTACGTGATAGAGCTACCAACTGTCCCACACTGTATAAATTGTACGTGATTGAGATACCAACTTTCCCATACTGTATAAATTGTACGTGATAGAGGTACCAACTTTCCCACACTGTATAAATTATACGTGATAGAGCTACCAACTTTCCAACAGTGGATACATTTTACGTGATGGAGCTACCAACTTTCCAACACTGTTTAAATTTTACATGATGGAGCTACCAACTTTCCCACACTGTATAAATTGTACGTGGTAGAGCTACCAACTTTCCCATACTGTAGAAATTGTACATGATTGAGCTACCTACTTTCCCATACTGTAGAAATTCTACGTGATTGAGCTACCAACTGTCCCATACTGTATAAATTGTACTTGATAGAGGTACCAACTTTCCCACACTCCATATATTGTATGTGATAGAGCTACCAACATTCCCACAATGTATAAATTGTATGAGATAGAGCTACCAACTTTCCCACACTTTATAAATTGTATGTGATAGGACCACCAACTTTCCCACACTGTATAAATTGTACGTGATAGAGCTACCAACTTTCCCACAATGTATAAATTATACGTGATAGAGCTACCAACTTTCCCATACTGTTTAAATTGTACGTGATACAACTACGAACTTTACCACACTCTATAAATTGTAGGTGATAGAGCTACCAACTTTCCCACACTGTATAAATTGTATGTGATAGAGCTACCAACTTTCCCACACTGTATAAATAGTATGTGATAGAGCCACCAACTTTCCTACACTTTTAAAATTGTACGTGATAGAGCTACCAACTTTCCCACATTGTATGGATTGTACGTGATGGAGCTACCAACTTTCCCACACTGTTTAAATTGTACGTGATAGAGCCACCAACTTTCCTACACTTTTTAAATCGTACGTGATAGAGCTACCAACTTTCCCACAATGTATAAATTGTACGTGATAGAGCTACCAACTTTGCCACACTGTAACAATTGTACGTAATAGAGCTACCAACTTTCCCACACTCTATAAATTATACGTGATCGAACTACGAATTTTCCCACACTGTATAAATTGTACACAATACAGCTACCTACTTTCCCACACTGTATAAATTGTACGTGATAGAGCTACCAATTTTCCCACTCTGTTTAAATTGTACGTGATAGAACTACCAACTTTCCAACACTGTATAAATTGCACGTGATAGAGCTACCAACTTTCCCACACTGTTTAAATTGTACGTGATAGAGCTACCAACTTTCCCACACTGTATCAATTGTACGTAATAGAGCTACCAACTTTCCCACACTCTATAAATTGTACGTGATCAAACTACGAACTTTCCCACACTGTATAAATTGTACACGATAGAGCTACGTACTTTCCCACACTGTATAAATTGTACATGATAGAGCTACTAACTTTCACACACTATATTAATTGTACGTGATAGAGCCACCAACTTTCCCACACTGTATAAATTGTACGTGATAGAGCTTCGAACTTTCCCACACTGTATCGATTGTACGTGATAGAGCTAACAACATTCCCAAACTGTTTAAATTGTACGTGATAGAGCTACCAACTTTCCCACACTGTATAAATTGTACGTGATAGAGCCGCCAACATTCCTACACTTTTTAAATTGTACGTGATAGAGCTACCAACTTTCCCACAATGTATAAATTGTACGTGATAGATCTACTAACTTTCCCACACGGTATAAATTGTACGTGATAGATCTACCAACTTTCCCACACTGTATAAATTGTACGTGATAGAGCTACCAACTTTCACACACTTTATCAATTGTAAGTAATAGAGTTACCAACTTTCCCACACTGTATAAATTATACGTGTTAGAGCTACCAATTTTCCCACTCTGTTTAAATTGTACTTGATAGAGCTACCAAATTTCCAACTCTGTATCAATTGTACGTGATGGAGCTACCAACTTTCCCACACTGTTTAAATTGTACGTGATTGAGCTACCAAATTTCCAACACTGTATAAATTGTACGTGTCAGAGCATCCAACTTTCCCACACTGTATAAATTGTACGTGATTGAGATACCAACTTTCCCATACTGTATGAATTCTACGTGATAGAGGTACCAACTTTGCCACACTGTATAAATTGTACGTGATAGAGCTACCAACTTTCCCACAGTGGATAAATTTTACGTGATGGAGCTACCAACTTTCCCACACTGTATCAATTGTACGTAATAGAGCTACCAACTTTCCACACTCTATAAATTGTACGTCATCGAACTACGAATTTTCCCACACTCTATAAATTGTACGTGATAGAGCTACCAACTTTCCCACACTGTATAAATTGTACGTGATTGAGCTACTAACTTTCCCACACTGTATAAATTGTACGTAATAGAGCTACCAACTTTCCCACACTCTATAAATTGTACGTGATCGAACTACGAACATTCACACACTCTATAAATTGTACGTGATAGAGCTACCATCTTTCCCACACTGTATAAATTGTACGTGATAGAGCTACAAACTTTCCCACACTGTATAAATTTTACGTGATAGAGCTACCAACTTTCCCACACTGTATAAATTTTACGTGATACAGCTACCTACTTTCCCACAGTGGATAAATTTTACGTGATGGAGCTACCAACTTTCCCACACTGTATAAATTGTAGGTGATAGAGCTACCAACTTTCCCACACTGTATAAATTGTATGTGATAGAGCTACCAACTTTCCCACACTGTATAAATAGTATGTGATAGAGCCACCAACTTTCCTACACTTTTAAAATTGTACGTGATAGAGCTACCAAATTTCCCACATTGTATGGATTGTACGTGATGGAGCTACCAACTTTCCCACACTGTTTAAATTGTACGTGATAGAGCCACCAACTTTCCTACACTTTTTAAATCGTCCGTGATAGAGCTACCAACTTTCCCACAATGTATAAATTGTACGTGATAGAGCTACCAACTTTCCCACACTGTAACAATTGTACGTAATAGAGCTACCAACTTTCCAACACTCTATAAATTATACGTGATCGAACTACGAGCTTTCCCTCACTGTAAAAATTGTACACAATACAGCTACCTACTTTCCCACACTGTATAAATTGTACGTGATAGAGCTACCAATTTTCCCACTCTGTTTAAATTGTACGTGATAGAACTACCAACTTTCCAACACTGTATAAATTGCACGTGATAGAGCTACCAACTTTCCCACACTGTTTAAATTGTACGTGATAGAGCTACCAACTTTCCCACACTGTTTAAATTGTACGTGATCGAATTACGAACTTTCCCACACTGTATAAATTGTACACGATAGAGCTACGTACTTTCCCACACTGTATAAATTGTACATGATAGAGCTACTAACTTTCACACACTATATTAATTGTACGTGATAGAGCCACCAACTTTCCCACACTGTATAAATTGTACGTGATAGAGCTTCGAACTTTCCCACACTGTTTCGATTGTACGTGATAGAGCTAACAACATTCCCACACTGTTTACATTGTACGTGATAGAGCTACCAACTTTCCCACACTGTATAAATTGTACTTGATAGAGCTGCCAACTTTCCCACAATGTATTAATTGTACTTGATAGAGCTACCAACTTTCCCACACTGTATGAATTGTACGTGATAGAGCTAACAACTTTCCCACACTGTATAAATTGTACGTGATAGAGCCGCCAACTTTCCTACACTTTTTAAATTGTACGTGATAGAGCTACCAACTTTCCCACAATGTATAAATTGTACGTGATAGATCTACCAACTTTCTCACACTGTATAAATTGTACGTGATAGATCTACCAACTTTCCCACACTGTATAAATTGTACGTGATAGAGCTACCAACTTTCACACACTTTATCAATTGTACGTAATAGAGCTACCAACTTTCCCACACTGTATAAATTTTACGTGTTAGAGCTACCAATTTTCCCACTCTGTTTAAATTGTACTTGATAGAGCTACCAAATTTCCAACACTGTATCAATTGTACGTGATAGAGCTACCAACTTTCCCACACTGTTTAAATTGTACGTGATTGAGCTACCAAATTTCCAACACGGTATAAATTGTACGTGTTAGAGCATCCAACTTTCCCACACTGTATAAATTGTACGTGATTGAGATACCAACTTTCCCATACTGTATGAATTCTACGTGATAGAGGTACCAACATTCCCACACTCTATAAATTGTACGTCATCTAACTACGAACTTTCCCACACTCTATAAATTGTACGTGATAGAGCTACCAACTTTCCCACACTGTATAAATTTTACGTGATGGAGCTACCAACTTTCCCACACTGTATAAATTGTACGTGATACAACTACCAACTTTCCAACACTGTATAAATTGCACGTGATAGAGCTACCAACTTTCCCACACTGTTTAAATTGTACGTGATAGAGCTACCAACTGTCCCACACTGTATAAATTGTACGTGATTGAGATACCAACTTTCCCATACTGTATAAATTGTACGTGATAGAGGTACCAACTTTCCCACACTGTATAAATTATACGTGATAGAGCTACCAACTTTCCAACAGTGGATACATTTTACGTGATGGAGCTACCAACTTTCCAACACTGTTTAAATTTTACATGATGGTGCTACCAACATTCCCACACTGTATGAATTGTACGTGGTAGAGCTACCAACTTTCCCATACTGTAGAAATTGTACATGATTGAGCTACCTACTTTCCCATACTGTAGAAATTCTACGTGATTGAGCTACCAACTGTCCCATACTGTATAAATTGTACTTGATAGAGGTACCAACTTTCCCACACTCGATATATTGTATGTGATAGAGCTACCAACATTCCCACAATGTATAAATTGTATGAGATAGAGCTACCAACTTTCCCACACTTTATAAATTGTATGTGATAGGACCACCAACTTTCCCACACTGTATAAATTGTACGTGATAGAGCTACCAACTTTCCCACAATGTATAAATTATACGTGATAGAGCTACCAACTTTCCCATACTGTTTAAATTGTACGTGATACAACTACGAACTTTACCACACTCTATAAATTGTAGGTGATAGAGCTACCAACTTTCCCACACTGTATAAATTGTATGTGATAGAGCTACCAACTTTCCCACACTGTATAAATAGTATGTGATAGATCCACCAACTTTCCTACACTTTTAAAATTGTACGTGATAGAGCTACCAACTTTCCCACATTGTATGGATTGTACGTGATGGAGCTACCAACTTTCCCACACTGTTTAAATTGTACGTGATAGAGCCACCAACTTTCCTACACTTTTTAAATCGTACGTGATAGAGCTACCAACTTTCCCACAATGTATAAATTGTACGTGATAGAGCTACCAACTTTCCCACACTGTAACAATTGTACGTAATAGAGCTACCAACTTTCCCACACTCTATAAATTATACGTGATCGAACTACGAATTTTCCCACACTGTATAAATTGTACACGATACAGCTACCTACTTTCCCACACTGTATAAATTGTACGTGATAGAGCTACCAATTTTCCCACTCTGTTTAAATTGTACGTGATAGAACTACCAACTTTCCAACACTGTATAAATTGCACGTGATAGAGCTACCAACTTTCCCACACTGTTTAAATTGTACGTGATAGAGCTACCAACTTTCCCACACTGTATCAATTGTACGTAATAGAGCTACCAACTTTCCCACACTCTATAAATTGTACGTGATCGAACTACGAACTTTCCCACACTGTATAAATTGTACACGATAGAGCTACGTACTTTCCCACACTGTATAAATTGTACATGATAGAGCTACTAACTTTCACACACTATATTAATTGTACGTGATAGAGCCACCAACTTTCCCACACTGTATAAATTGTACGTGATAGAGCTTCGAACTTTCCCACACTGTATCGATTGTACGTGATAGAGCTAACAACATTCCCAAACTGTTTAAATTGTACGTGATAGAGCTACCAACTTACCCACACTCTATAAATTGTACGTGATAGAGCCGCCAACTTTCCTACACTTTTTAAATTGTACGTGATAGAGCTACCAACTTTCCCACAATGTATAAATTGTACGTGATAGATCTACTAACTTTCCCACACGGTATAAATTGTACGTGATAGATCTACCAACTTTCCCACACTGTATAAATTGTACGTGATAGAGCTACCAACTTTCACACACTTTATCAATTGTACGTAATAGAGTTACCAACTTTCCCACACTGTATAAATTATACGTGTTAGAGCTACCAATTTTCCCACTCTGTTTAAATTGTACTTGATAGAGCTACCAAATTTCCAACACTGTATCAATTGTACGTGATGGAGCTACCAACTTTCCCACACTGTTTAAATTGTACGTGATTGAGCTACCAAATTTCCAACACTGTATAAATTGTACGTGTCAGAGCATCCAACTTTCCCACACTGTATAAATTGTACGTGATTGAGATACCAACTTTCCCATACTGTATGAATTCTACGTGATAGAGGTACCAACTTTGCCACACTGTATAAATTGTACGTGATAGAGCTACCAACTTTCCCACAGTGGATAAATTTTACGTGATGGAGCTACCAACTTTCCCACACTGTATCAATTGTACGTAATAGAGCTACCAACTTTCCCACACTCTATAAATTGTACGTCATCGAACTACGAACTTTCCCACACTCTATAAATTGTACGTGATAGAGCTACCAACTTTCCCACACTGTATAAATTGTACGTGATTGAGCTACTAACTTTCCCACACTGTATAAATTGTACGTAATAGAGCTACCAACTTTCCCACACTCTATAAATTGTACGTGATCGAACTACGAACATTCACACACTCTATAAATTGTACGTGATAGAGCTACCATCTTTCCCACACTGTATAAATTGTACGTGATAGAGCTACTAACTTTCCCACACTGTATAAATTTTACGTGATAGAGCTACCAACTTTCCCACACTGTATAAATTTTACGTGATACAGCTACCTACTTTCCCACAGTGGATAAATTTTACGTGATGGAGCTACCAACTTTCCCACACTGTATAAATTGTAGGTGATAGAGCTACCAACTTTCCCACACTGTATAAATTGTATGTGATAGAGCTACCAACTTTCCCACACTGTATAAATAGTATGTGATAGAGCCACCAACTTTCCTACACTTTTAAAATTGTACGTGATAGAGCTACCAACTTTCCCACATTGTATGGATTGTACGTGATGGAGCTACCAACTTTCCCACACTGTTTAAATTGTACGTGATAGAGCCACCAACTTTCCTACACTTTTTAAATCGTCCGTGATAGAGCTACCAACTTTCCCACAATGTATAAATTGTACGTGATAGAGCTACCAACTTTCCCACACTGTAACAATTGTACGTAATAGAGCTACCAACTTTCCAACACTCTATAAATTATACGTGATCGAACTACGAGCTTTCCCTCACTGTAAAAATTGTACACAATACAGCTACCTACTTTCCCACACGGTATAAATTGTACGTGATAGATCTACCAACTTTCCCACACTGTATAAATTGTACGTGATAGAGCTACCAACTTTCACACACTTTATCAATTGTACGTAATAGAGTTACCAACTTTCCCACACTGTATAAATTATACGTGTTAGAGCTACCAATTTTCCCACTCTGTTTAAATTGTACTTGATAGAGCTACCAAATTTCCAACACTGTATCAATTGTACGTGATGGAGCTACCAACTTTCCCACACTGTTTAAATTGTACGTGATTGAGCTACCAAATTTCCAACACTGTATAAATTGTACGTGTCAGAGCATCCAACTTTCCCACACTGTATAAATTGTACGTGATTGAGATACCAACTTTCCCATACTGTATGAATTCTACGTGATAGAGGTACCAACTTTGCCACACTGTATAAATTGTACGTGATAGAGCTACCAACTTTCCCACAGTGGATAAATTTTACGTGATGGAGCTACCAACTTTCCCACACTGTATCAATTGTACGTAATAGAGCTACCAACTTTCCCACACTCTATAAATTGTACGTCATCGAACTACGAACTTTCCCACACTCTATAAATTGTACGTGATAGAGCTACCAACTTTCCCACACTGTATAAATTGTACGTGATTGAGCTACTAACTTTCCCACACTGTATAAATTGTACGTAATAGAGCTACCAACTTTCCCACACTCTATAAATTGTACGTGATCGAACTACGAACATTCACACACTCTATAAATTGTACGTGATAGAGCTACCATCTTTCCCACACTGTATAAATTGTACGTGATAGAGCTACTAACTTTCCCACACTGTATAAATTTTACGTGATAGAGCTACCAACTTTCCCACACTGTATAAATTTTACGTGATACAGCTACCTACTTTCCCACAGTGGATAAATTTTACGTGATGGAGCTACCAACTTTCCCACACTGTATAAATTGTAGGTGATAGAGCTACCAACTTTCCCACACTGTATAAATTGTATGTGATAGAGCTACCAACTTTCCCACACTGTATAAATAGTATGTGATAGAGCCACCAACTTTCCTACACTTTTAAAATTGTACGTGATAGAGCTACCAACTTTCCCACATTGTATGGATTGTACGTGATGGAGCTACCAACTTTCCCACACTGTTTAAATTGTACGTGATAGAGCCACCAACTTTCCTACACTTTTTAAATCGTCCGTGATAGAGCTACCAACTTTCCCACAATGTATAAATTGTACGTGATAGAGCTACCAACTTTCCCACACTGTAACAATTGTACGTAATAGAGCTACCAACTTTCCAACACTCTATAAATTATACGTGATCGAACTACGAGCTTTCCCTCACTGTAAAAATTGTACACAATACAGCTACCTACTTTCCCACACTGTATAAATTGTACGTGATAGAGCTACCAATTTTCCCACTCTGTTTAAATTGTACGTGATAGAACTACCAACTTTCCAACACTGTATAAATTGCACGTGATAGAGCTACCAACTTTCCCACACTGTTTAAATTGTACGTGATAGAGCTACCAACTTTCCCACACTGTTTAAATTGTACGTGATCGAACTACGAACTTTCCCACACTGTATAAATTGTACACGATAGAGCTACGTACTTTCCCACACTGTATAAATTGTACATGATAGAGCTACTAACTTTCACACACTATATTAATTGTACGTGATAGAGCCACCAACTTTCCCACACTGTATAAATTGTACGTGATAGAGCTTCGAACTTTCCCACACTGTTTCGATTGTACGTGATAGAGCTAACAACATTCCCACACTGTTTACATTGTACTTGATAGAGCTACCAACTTTCCCACACTGTATAAATTGTACTTGATAGAGCTGCCAACTTTCCCACAATGTATTAATTGTACTTGATAGAGCTACCAACTTTCCCACACTGTATGAATTGTACGTGATAGAGCTAACAACTTTCCCACACTGTATAAATTGTACGTGATAGAGCCGCCAACTTTCCTACACTTTTTAAATTGTACGTGATAGAGCTACCAACTTTCCCACAATGTATAAATTGTACGTGATAGATCTACCAACTTTCTCACACTGTATAAATTGTACGTGATAGATCTACCAACTTTCCCACACTGTATAAATTGTACGTGATAGAGCTACCAACTTTCACACACTTTATCAATTGTACGTAATAGAGCTACCAACTTTCCCACACTGTATAAATTTTACGTGTTAGAGCTACCAATTTTCCCACTCTGTTTAAATTGTACTTGATAGAGCTACCAAATTTCCAACACTGTATCAATTGTACGTGATAGATCTACCAACTTTCCCACACTGTTTAAATTGTACGTGATTGAGCTACCAAATTTCCAACACTGTATAAATTGTACGTGTTAGAGCATCCAACTTTCCCACACTGTATAAATTGTACGTGATTGAGATACCAACTTTCCCATACTGTATGAATTCTACGTGATAGAGGTACCAACATTCCCACACTCTATAAATTGTACGTCATCTAACTACGAACTTTCCCACACTCTATAAATTGTACGTGATAGAGCTACCAACTTTCCCACACTGTATAAATTTTACGTGATGGAGCTACCAACTTTCCCACACTGTATAAATTGTACGTGATACAACTACGAACTTTACCACACTCTATAAATTGTACGTGATAGAGCTACCAACTTTCCCACACTGTATAAATTGTACGTGATTGAGCTACTAACTTTCCCACACTGTATAAATTGCACGTAATAGAGCTACCAACTTTCCCACACTCTATAAATTGTACGTGATCGAACTACGAACTTTCCCACACTCTATAAATTGTACGTGATAGAGCTACCATCTTTCCCACACTGTATAAATTGTACGTGATAGAGCTACTAACTTTCCCACACTGTATAAATTGTACGTGATAGAGCTACCAACTTTCCCACACTGTATAAATTTTACGTGATACAGCTACCTACTTTCCCACAGTGGATAAATTTTACGTGATGGAGCTACCAACTTTCCCACACTGTTTAAATTGTACATGATAGAGCCACCAACTTTCCTACACTTTTAAAATTGTACGTTATAGAGCTACCAACTTTCCCACATTGTATGGATTGTACGTGATAGAGCTACCAACTTTCCCACACTGTTTAAATTGTACGTGATAGAGCCACCAACTTTCCTACACTTTTAAAATCGTACGTGATAGAGCTAACAACTTTCCCACAATGTATAAATTGTACGTGATAGAGCTACCAACTTTCCCACACTGTATCAGTTGTACGTAATAGAGCTACCAACTTTCCCACACTCTATAAATTGTACGTGATCGAACTACGAACTTTCCCACACTGTATAAATTGTACACGATAGTGCTACCTACTTTCCCACACTGTATAAATTGTACGTGATAGAGCTACCAATTTTCCCACTCTGTTTAAATTGTACGTGATAGAGCTACCAACTTTCCCACACTGTTTAAATTGTACGTGATCGAACTACGAACTTTCCCACACTGTATAAATTGTACACGATAGAGCTACGTACTTTCCCACACTGTATAAATTGTACATGATAGAGCTACTAACTTTCACACACTATATTAATTGTACGTGATAGAGCCACCAACTTTCCCACACTGTATAAATTGTACGTGATAGAGCTTCGAACTTTCCCACACTGTTTCGATTGTACGTGATAGAGCTAACAACATTCCCACACTGTTTACATTGTACTTGATAGAGCTACCAACTTTCCCACACTGTATAAATTGTACTTGATAGAGCTGCCAACTTTCCCACAATGTATTAATTGTACTTGATAGAGCTACCAACTTTCCCACACTGTATGAATTGTACGTGATAGAGCTAACAACTTTCCCACACTGTATAAATTGTACGTGATAGAGCCGCCAACTTTCCTACACTTTTTAAATTGTACGTGATAGAGCTACCAACTTTCCCACAATGTATAAATTGTACGTGATAGATCTACCAACTTTCTCACACTGTATAAATTGTACGTGATAGATCTACCAACTTTCCCACACTGTATAAATTGTACGTGATAGAGCTACCAACTTTCACACACTTTATCAATTGTACGTAATAGAGCTACCAACTTTCCCACACTGTATAAATTTTACGTGTTAGAGCTACCAATTTTCCCACTCTGTTTAAATTGTACTTGATAGAGCTACCAAATTTCCAACACTGTATCAATTGTACGTGATAGATCTACCAACTTTCCCACACTGTTTAAATTGTACGTGATTGAGCTACCAAATTTCCAACACTGTATAAATTGTACGTGTTAGAGCATCCAACTTTCCCACACTGTATAAATTGTACGTGATTGAGATACCAACTTTCCCATACTGTATGAATTCTACGTGATAGAGGTACCAACATTCCCACACTCTATAAATTGTACGTCATCTAACTACGAACTTTCCCACACTCTATAAATTGTACGTGATAGAGCTACCAACTTTCCCACACTGTATAAATTTTACGTGATGGAGCTACCAACTTTCCCACACTGTATAAATTGTACGTGATACAACTACGAACTTTACCACACTCTATAAATTGTACGTGATAGAGCTACCAACTTTCCCACACTGTATAAATTGTACGTGATTGAGCTACTAACTTTCCCACACTGTATAAATTGCACGTAATAGAGCTACCAACTTTCCCACACTCTATAAATTGTACGTGATCGAACTACGAACTTTCCCACACTCTATAAATTGTACGTGATAGAGCTACCATCTTTCCCACACTGTATAAATTGTACGTGATAGAGCTACTAACTTTCCCACACTGTATAAATTGTACGTGATAGAGCTACCAACTTTCCCACACTGTATAAATTTTACGTGATACAGCTACCTACTTTCCCACAGTGGATAAATTTTACGTGATGGAGCTACCAACTTTCCCACACTGTTTAAATTGTACATGATAGAGCCACCAACTTTCCTACACTTTTAAAATTGTACGTTATAGAGCTACCAACTTTCCCACATTGTATGGATTGTACGTGATAGAGCTACCAACTTTCCCACACTGTTTAAATTGTACGTGATAGAGCCACCAACTTTCCTACACTTTTAAAATCGTACGTGATAGAGCTAACAACTTTCCCACAATGTATAAATTGTACGTGATAGAGCTACCAACTTTCCCACACTGTATCAGTTGTACGTAATAGAGCTACCAACTTTCCCACACTCTATAAATTGTACGTGATCGAACTACGAACTTTCCCACACTGTATAAATTGTACACGATAGTGCTACCTACTTTCCCACACTGTATAAATTGTACGTGATAGAGCTACCAATTTTCCCACTCTGTTTAAATTGTACGTGATAGAGCTACCAACTTTCCAACACTGTATAAATTGCACGTGATAGAGCTACCAACTTTCCCACACTGTTTAAATTGTACGTGATAGAGCTACCAACTGTCCCACACTGTATAAATTGTACGTGATTGAGATACCAACTTTCCCATACTGTATTAATTGTACGTGATAGAGGTACCAACTTTCCCACACTGTATAAATTGTACGTGATAGAGCTACCAACTTTCCCACAGTGGATACATTTTACGTGATGGAGCTACCAACTTTCCCACACATTTAAAATTGTACGTGATAGAGCTACCAACTTTCCCACATTGTATGGATTGTACGTGATAGAGCTACCAACTTTCCCACACTTTTTAAATTGTACGTGATATAGCTACCAACAATCCCACAATGTAGAAATTGTACGTGATAGAGCTAACAACTTTCCAACACTGTTTCAATTGTTCGTAATAGAGCTACCAACTTTCCCACACTCTATAAATTGTACGTAATCGAACTACGAACTTTCCCACACTCTATAAATTGTACGTGATAGAGCTACCAACTTTCCCACACTGTATAAATTTTACGTGATGGAGCTACCAACTTTCCCACACTGTATAAATTGTACGTGATACAACTACCAACTTTCCAACACTGTATAAATTGCACGTGATAGAGCTACCAACTTTCCCACACTGTTTAAATTGTACGTGATAGAGCTACCAACTGTCCCACACTGTATAAATTGTACGTGATTGAGATACCAACTTTCCCATACTGTATAAATTGTACGTGATAGAGGTACCAACTTTCCCACACTGTATAAATTATACGTGATAGAGCTACCAACTTTCCAACAGTGGATACATTTTACGTGATGGAGCTACCAACTTTCCAACACTGTTTAAATTTTACATGATGGAGCTACCAACTTTCCCACACTGTATAAATTGTACGTGGTAGAGCTACCAACTTTCCCATACTGTAGAAATTGTACATGATTGAGCTACCTACTTTCCCATACTGTAGAAATTCTACGTGATTGAGCTACCAACTGTCCCATACTGTATAAATTGTACTTGATAGAGGTACCAACTTTCCCACACTCCATATATTGTATGTGATAGAGCTACCAACATTCCCACAATGTATAAATTGTATGAGATAGAGCTACCAACTTTCCCACACTTTATAAATTGTATGTGATAGGACCACCAACTTTCCCACACTGTATAAATTGTACGTGATAGAGCTACCAACTTTCCCACAATGTATAAATTATACGTGATAGAGCTACCAACTTTCCCATACTGTTTAAATTGTACGTGATACAACTACGAACTTTACCACACTCTATAAATTGTAGGTGATAGAGCTACCAACTTTCCCACACTGTATAAATTGTATGTGATAGAGCTACCAACTTTCCCACACTGTATAAATAGTATGTGATAGAGCCACCAACTTTCCTACACTTTTAAAATTGTACGTGATAGAGCTACCAACTTTCCCACATTGTATGGATTGTACGTGATGGAGCTACCAACTTTCCCACACTGTTTAAATTGTACGTGATAGAGCCACCAACTTTCCTACACTTTTTAAATCGTACGTGATAGAGCTACCAACTTTCCCACAATGTATAAATTGTACGTGATAGAGCTACCAACTTTCCCACACTGTAACAATTGTACGTAATAGAGCTACCAACTTTCCCACACTCTATAAATTATACGTGATCGAACTACGAATTTTCCCACACTGTATAAATTGTACACGATACAGCTACCTACTTTCCCACACTGTATAAATTGTACGTGATAGAGCTACCAATTTTCCCACTCTGTTTAAATTGTACGTGATAGAACTACCAACTTTCCAACACTGTATAAATTGCACGTGATAGAGCTACCAACTTTCCCACACTGTTTAAATTGTACGTGATAGAGCTACCAACTTTCCCACACTGTATCAATTGTACGTAATAGAGCTACCAACTTTCCCACACTCTATAAATTGTACGTGATCGAACTACGAACTTTCCCACACTGTATAAATTGTACACGATAGAGCTACGTACTTTCCCACACTGTATAAATTGTACATGATAGAGCTACTAACTTTCACACACTATATTAATTGTACGTGATAGAGCCACCAACTTTCCCACACTGTATAAATTGTACGTGATAGAGCTTCGAACTTTCCCACACTGTATCGATTGTACGTGATAGAGCTAACAACATTCCCAAACTGTTTAAATTGTACGTGATAGAGCTACCAACTTTCCCACACTCTATAAATTGTACGTGATAGAGCCGCCAACTTTCCTACACTTTTTAAATTGTACGTGATAGAGCTACCAACTTTCCCACAATGTATAAATTGTACATGATAGATCTACTAACTTTCCCACACGGTATAAATTGTACGTGATAGATCTACCAACTTTCCCACACTGTATAAATTGTACGTGATAGAGCTACCAACTTTCACACACTTTATCAATTGTACGTAATAGAGTTACCAACTTTCCCACACTGTATAAATTATACGTGTTAGAGCTACCAATTTTCCCACTCTGTTTAAATTGTACTTGATAGAGCTACCAAATTTCCAACACTGTATCAATTGTACGTGATGGAGCTACCAACTTTCCCACACTGTTTAAATTGTACGTGATTGAGCTACCAAATTTCCAACACTGTATAAATTGTACGTGTCAGAGCATCCAACTTTCCCACACTGTATAAATTGTACGTGATTGAGATACCAACTTTCCCATACTGTATGAATTCTACGTGATAGAGGTACCAACTTTACCACACTGTAATAATTGTACGTGATAGAGCTACCAACTTTCCCACAGTGGATAAATTTTACGTGATGGAGCTACCAACTTTCCCACACTGTATCAATTGTACGTAATAGAGCTACCAACTTTCCCACACTCTATAAATTGTACGTCATCGAACTACGAACTTTCCCACACTCTATAAATTGTACGTGATAGAGCTACCAACTTTCCCACACTGTATAAATTGTACGTGATTGAGCTACTAACTTTCCCACACTGTATAAATTGTACGTAATAGAGCTACCAACTTTCCCACACTCTATAAATTGTACGTGATCGAACTACGAACATTCACACACTCTATAAATTGTACGTGATAGAGCTACCATCTTTCCCACACTGTATAAATTGTACGTGATAGAGCTACTAACTTTCCCACACTGTATAAATTTTACGTGATAGAGCTACCAACTTTCCCACACTGTATAAATTTTACGTGATACAGCTACCTACTTTCCCACAGTGGATAAATTTTACGTGATGGAGCTACCAACTTTCCCACACTGTATAAATTGTAGGTGATAGAGCTACCAACTTTCCCACACTGTATAAATTGTATGTGATAGAGCTACCAACTTTCCCACACTGTATAAATAGTATGTGATAGAGCCACCAACTTTCCTACACTTTTAAAATTGTACGTGATAGAGCTACCAACTTTCCCACATTGTATGGATTGTACGTGATGGAGCTACCAACTTTCCCACACTGTTTAAATTGTACGTGATAGAGCCACCAACTTTCCTACACTTTTTAAATCGTCCGTGATAGAGCTACCAACTTTCCCACAATGTATAAATTGTACGTGATAGAGCTACCAACTTTCCCACACTGTAACAATTGTACGTAATAGAGCTACCAACTTTCCAACACTCTATAAATTATACGTGATCGAACTACGAGCTTTCCCTCACTGTAAAAATTGTACACAATACAGCTACCTACTTTCCCACACTGTATAAATTGTACGTGATAGAGCTACCAATTTTCCCACTCTGTTTAAATTGTACGTGATAGAACTACCAACTTTCCAACACTGTATAAATTGCACGTGATAGAGCTACCAACTTTCCCACACTGTTTAAATTGTACGTGATAGAGCTACCAACTTTCCCACACTGTTTAAATTGTACGTGATCGAACTACGAACTTTCCCACACTGTATAAATTGTACACGATAGAGCTACGTACTTTCCCACACTGTATAAATTGTACATGATAGAGCTACTAACTTTCACACACTATATTAATTGTACGTGATAGAGCCACCAACTTTCCCACACTGTATAAATTGTACGTGATAGAGCTTCGAACTTTCCCACACTGTTTCGATTGTACGTGATAGTGCTAACAACATTCCCACACTGTTTACATTGTACGTGATAGAGCTGCCAACTTTCCCACACTGTATAAATTGTACTTGATAGAGCTGCCAACTTTCCCACAATGTATTAATTGTATTTGATAGAGCTACCAACTTTCCCACACTGTATGAATTGTACGTGATAGAGCTAACAACTTTCCCACACTGTATAAATTGTACGTGATAGAGCCGCCAACTTTCCTACACTTTTTAAATTGTACGTGATAGAGCTACCAACTTTCCCACAATGTATAAATTGTACGTGATAGATCTACCAACTTTCTCACACTGTATAAATTGTACGTGATAGATCTACCAACTTTCCCACACTGTATAAATTGTACGTGATAGAGCTACCAACTTTCACACACTTTATCAATTGTACGTAATAGAGCTACCAACTTTCCCACACTGTATAAATTTTACGTGTTAGAGCTACCAATTTTCCCACTCTGTTTAAATTGTACTTGATAGAGCTACCAAATTTCCAACACTGTATCAATTGTACGTGATAGAGCTACCAACTTTCCCACACTGTTTAAATTGTACGTGATTGAGCTACCAAATTTCCAACACTGTATAAATTGTACGTGTTAGAGCATCCAACTTTCCCACACTGTATAAATTGTACGTGATTGAGATACCAACTTTCCCATACTGTATGAATTCCACGTGATAGAGGTACCAACATTCCCACACTCTATAAATTGTACGTCATCTAACTACGAACTTTCCCACACTCTATAAATTGTACGTGATAGAGCTACCAACTTTCCCACACTGTATAAATTTTACGTGATGGAGCTACCAACTTTCCCACACTGTATAAATTGTACGTGATACAACTACGAACTTTACCACACTCTATAAATTGTACGTGATAGAGCTACCAACTTTCCCACACTGTATAAATTGTACGTGATTGAGCTACTAACTTTCCCACACTGTATAAATTGCACGTAATAGAGCTACCAACTTTCCCACACTCTATAAATTGTACGTGATCGAACTACGAACTTTCCCACACTCTATAAATTGTACGTGATAGAGCTACCATCTTTCCCACACTGTATAAATTGTACGTGATAGAGCTACTAACTTTCCCACACTGTATAAATTGTACGTGATAGAGCTACCAACTTTCCCACACTGTATAAATTTTACGTGATACAGCTACCTACTTTCCCACAGTGGATAAATTTTACGTGATGGAGCTACCAACTTTCCCACACTGTTTAAATTGTACATGATAGAGCCACCAACTTTCCTACACTTTTAAAATTGTACGTTATAGAGCTACCAACTTTCCCACATTGTATGGATTGTACGTGATAGAGCTACCAACTTTCCCACACTGTTTAAATTGTATGTGATAGAGCCACCAACTTTCCTACACTTTTAAAATCGTACGTGATAGAGCTAACAACTTTCCCACAATGTATAAATTGTACGTGATAGAGCTACCAACTTTCCCACACTGTATCAGTTGTACGTAATAGAGCTACCAACTTTCCCACACTCTATAAATTGTACGTGATCGAACTACGAACTTTCCCACACTGTATAAATTGTACACGATAGTGCTACCTACTTTCCCACACTGTATAAATTGTACGTGATAGAGCTACCAATTTTCCCACTCTGTTTAAATTGTACGTGATAGAGCTACCAACTTTCCAACACTGTATAAATTGCACGTGATAGAGCTACCAACTTTCCCACACTGTTTAAATTGTACGTGATAGAGCTACCAACTGTCCCACACTGTATAAATTGTACGTGATTGAGATACCAACTTTCCCATACTGTATTAATTGTACGTGATAGAGGTACCAACTTTCCCACACTGTATAAATTGTACGTGATAGAGCTACCAACTTTCCAACAGTGGATACATTTTACGTGATGGAGCTACCAACTTTCCCACACATTTAAAATTGTACGTGATAGAGCTACCAACTTTCCCACATTGTATGGATTGTACGTGAGAGAGCTACCAACTTTCCCACACTTTTTAAATTGTACGTGATATAGCTACCAACAATCCCACAATGTATAAATTGTACGTGATAGAGCTAACAACTTTCCAACACTGTTTCAATTGTTCGTAATAGAGCTACCAACTTTCCCACACTCTATAAATTGTACGTAATCGAACTACGACCTTTCCCACACTGTATAAATTGTACACGATAGAGCTACCTACTTTCCCACACTGTATAAATTGTACGTGATAGAGCTACCAATTTTCCCACTCTGTTTAAATTGTACGTGATAGAGCTACCAACTTTCTAACACTGTATAAATTATACGTGGTAGAGCTACCAACTTTACCACACTGTATAAATTGTACGTGATTGAGATATCAATTTTCCCATACTATATAAATTGTACGTGATAGAGGTACCAACTTTCCCACACTGTATAAATTGTACGTGATAGAGCTACCAATTTTCCCACAGTGGATACATTTTACGTGATGCAGTTACCAACGTTCACACGCTGTTTAAATTTTACATGATGGAGCTACCAACTTTCCCACACTGCATAAATTGTACGTGGTAGAGCTACAAACTTTCCCATACTGTAGAAATTGTACATGATTGAGCTACCTACTTTCCAATACTGTAGAAATTCTACGTGATTGAGCTACCAACTGTCGCATACTGTATAAATTGTACTTGATAGAGGTACCAACTTCACACACTCCATATATTGTATGTGATAGAGCTACCAACTTTCCCACAATGTATAAATTCTATGAGATGGAGCTACCAACTTTCCCACACTGTATAAATTGTACGTGATAGAGCTACCAAATTTCCCACACTGTATAAATTGTACATGATAGAGCTACAAACTTTCACACACTATATTAATTGTACGTGATAGAGCCACCAACTTTCCCACACTGTATAAATTGTACGTGATAGAGCTTCCAACTTTCCCACACTGTATCGTTTGTACGTGATAGAGCTAACAACATTCCCACACTGTTTACATTGTACGTGATAGAGCTACCAACATTCCCACAATGTATAAATTGTACGTGATAGAGCTACCAACTTTCCCACACTGTAACAATTGTACGTAATAGAGCTACCAACTTTCCCACACTCTATAAATTATACGTGATCGAACTACGAACTTTCCCACACTGTATAAATTGTACACGATACAGCTACCTACTTTCCCACACTGTATAAATTGTACGTGTTAGAGCTACCAATTTTCCCACTCTGTTTAAATTGTACGTGATAGAACTACCAACTTTCCAACACTGTATAAATTGTACTTGATAGAGCTGCCAACTTTCCCACAATGTATTAATTGTACTTGATAGAGCTACCAACTTTCCCACACTGTATGAATTGTACGTGATAGAGCTAACAACTTTCCCACACTGTATAAATTGTACGTGATAGAGCCGCCAACTTTCCTACACTTTTTAAATTGTACGTGATAGAGCTACCAACTTTCCCACAATGTATAAATTGTACGTGATAGATCTACCAACTTTCTCACACTGTATAAATTGTACGTGATAGATCTACCAACTTTCCCACACTGTATAAATTGTACGTGATAGAGCTACCAACTTTCACACACTTTATCAATTGTACGTAATAGAGCTACCAACTTTCCCACACTGTATAAATTTTACGTGTTAGAGCTACCAATTTTCCCACTCTGTTTAAATTGTACTTGATAGAGCTACCAAATTTCCAACACTGTATCAATTGTACGTGATAGATCTACCAACTTTCCCACACTGTTTAAATTGTACGTGATTGAGCTACCAAATTTCCAACACTGTATAAATTGTACGTGTTAGAGCATCCAACTTTCCCACACTGTATAAATTGTACGTGATTGAGATACCAACTTTCCCATACTGTATGAATTCTACGTGATAGAGGTACCAACATTCCCACACTCTATAAATTGTACGTCATCTAACTACGAACTTTCCCACACTCTATAAATTGTACGTGATAGAGCTACCAACTTTCCCACACTGTATAAATTTTACGTGATGGAGCTACCAACTTTCCCACACTGTATAAATTGTACGTGATACAACTACGAACTTTACCACACTCTATAAATTGTACGTGATAGAGCTACCAACTTTCCCACACTGTATAAATTGTACGTGATTGAGCTACTAACTTTCCCACACTGTATAAATTGCACGTAATAGAGCTACCAACTTTCCCACACTCTATAAATTGTACGTGATCGAACTACGAACTTTCCCACACTCTATAAATTGTACGTGATAGAGCTACCATCTTTCCCACACTGTATAAATTGTACGTGATAGAGCTACTAACTTTCCCACACTGTATAAATTGTACGTGATAGAGCTACCAACTTTCCCACACTGTATAAATTTTACGTGATACAGCTACCTACTTTCCCACAGTGGATAAATTTTACGTGATGGAGCTACCAACTTTCCCACACTGTTTAAATTGTACATGATAGAGCCACCAACTTTCCTACACTTTTAAAATTGTACGTTATAGAGCTACCAACTTTCCCACATTGTATGGATTGTACGTGATAGAGCTACCAACATTCCCACACTGTTTAAATTGTACGTGATAGAGCCACCAACTTTCCTACACTTTTAAAATCGTACGTGATAGAGCTAATAACTTTCCCACAATGTATAAATTGTACGTGATAGAGCTACCAACTTTCCCACACTGTATCAGTTGTACGTAATAGAGCTACCAACTTTCCCACACTCTATAAATTGTACGTGATCGAACTACGAACTTTCCCACACTGTATAAATTGTACACGATAGTGCTACCTACTTTCCCACACTGTATAAATTGTACGTGATAGAGCTACCAATTTTCCCACTCTGTTTAAATTGTACGTGATAGAGCTACCAACTTTCCAACACTGTATAAATTGCACGTGATAGAGCTACCAACTTTCCCACACTGTTTAAATTGTACGTGATAGAGCTACCAACTGTCCCACACTGTATAAATTGTACGTGATTGAGATACCAACTTTCCCATACTGTATTAATTGTACGTGATAGAGGTACCAACTTTCCCACACTGTATAAATTGTACGTGATAGAGCTACCAACTTTCCCACAGTGGATACATTTTACGTGATGGAGCTACCAACTTTCCCACACATTTAAAATTGTACGTGATAGAGCTACCAACTTTCCCACATTGTATGGATTGTACGTGATAGAGCTACCAACTTTCCCACACTTTTTAAATTGTACGTGATATAGCTACCAACAATCCCACAATGTAGAAATTGTACGTGATAGAGCTAACAACTTTCCAACACTGTTTCAATTGTTCGTAATAGAGCTACCAACTTTCCCACACTCTATAAATTGTACGTAATCGAACTACGAACTTTCCCACACTCTATAAATTGTACGTGATAGAGCTACCAACTTTCCCACACTGTATAAATTTTACGTGATGGAGCTACCAACTTTCCCACACTGTATAAATTGTACGTGATACAACTACCAACTTTCCAACACTATAAATTGCACGTGATAGAGCTACCAACTTTCCCACACTGTTTAAATTGTACGTGATAGAGCTACCAACTTTCCCACACTCTATAAATTGTACGTGATAGAGCCGCCAACTTTCCTACACTTTTTAAATTGTACGTGATAGAGCTACCAACTTTCCCACAATGTATAAATTGTACATGATAGATCTACTAACTTTCCCACACGGTATAAATTGTACGTGATAGATCTACCAACTTTCCCACACTGTATAAATTGTACGTGATAGAGCGACCAACTTTCACACACTTTATCAATTGTACGTAATAGAGTTACCAACTTTCCCACACTGTATAAATTATACGTGTTAGAGCTACCAATTTTCCCACTCTGTTTAAATTGTACTTGATAGAGCTACCAAATTTCCAACACTGTATCAATTGTACGTGATGGAGCTACCAACTTTCCCACACTGTTTAAATTGTACGTGATTGAGCTACCAAATTTCCAACACTGTATAAATTGTACGTGTCAGAGCATCCAACTTTCCCACACTGTATAAATTGTACGTGATTGAGATACCAACTTTCCCATACTGTATGAATTCTACGTGATAGAGGTACCAACTTTACCACACTGTATAAATTGTACGTGATAGAGCTACCAACTTTCCCACAGTGGATAAATTTTACGTGATGGAGCTACCAACTTTCCCACACTGTATCAATTGTACGTAATAGAGCTACCAACTTTCCCACACTCTATAAATTGTACGTCATCGAACTACGAACTTTCCCACACTCTATAAATTGTACGTGATAGAGCTACCAACTTTCCCACACTGTATAAATTGTACGTGATTGAGCTACTAACTTTCCCACACTGTATAAATTGTACGTAATAGAGCTACCAACTTTCCCACACTCTATAAATTGTACGTGATCGAACTACGAACATTCACACACTCTATAAATTGTACGTGATAGAGCTACCATCTTTCCCACACTGTATAAATTGTACGTGATAGAGCTACTAACTTTCCCACACTGTATAAATTTTACGTGATAGAGCTACCAACTTTCCCACACTGTATAAATTTTACGTGATACAGCTACCTACTTTCCCACAGTGGATAAATTTTACGTGATGGAGCTACCAACTTTCCCACACTGTATAAATTGTAGGTGATAGAGCTACCAACTTTCCCACACTGTATAAATTGTATGTGATAGAGCTACCAACTTTCCCACACTGTATAAATAGTATGTGATAGAGCCACCAACTTTCCTACACTTTTAAAATTGTACGTGATAGAGCTACCAACTTTCCCACATTGTATGGATTGTACGTGATGGAGCTACCAACTTTCCCACACTGTTTAAATTGTACGTGATAGAGCCACCAACTTTCCTACACTTTTTAAATCGTCCGTGATAGAGCTACCAACTTTCCCACAATGTATAAATTGTACGTGATAGAGCTACCAACTTTCCCACACTGTAACAATTGTACGTAATAGAGCTACCAACTTTCCAACACTGTATAAATTGTACGTGATTGAGATACCAACTTTCCCATACTGTATTAATTGTACGTGATAGAGGTACCAACTTTCCCACACTGTATAAATTGTACGTGATAGAGCTACCAACTTTCCCACAGTGGATACATTTTACGTGATGGAGCTACCAACTTTCCCACACATTTAAAATTGTACGTGATAGAGCTACCAACTTTCCCACATTGTATGGATTGTACGTGATAGAGCTACCAACTTTCCCACACTTTTTAAATTGTACGTGATATAGCTACCAACAATCCCACAATGTAGAAATTGTACGTGATAGAGCTAACAACTTTCCAACACTGTTTCAATTGTTCGTAATAGAGCTACCAACTTTCCCACACTCTATAAATTGTACGTAATCGAACTACGACCTTTCCCACACTGTATAAATTGTACACGATAGAGCTACCTACTTTCCCACACTGTATAAATTGTACGTGATAGAGCTACCAATTTTCCCACTCTGTTTAAATTGTACGTGATAGAGCTACCAACTTTCTAACACTGTATAAATTATACGTGGTAGAGCTACCAACTTTACCACACTGTATAAATTGTACGTGATTGAGATATCAATTTTCCCATACTATATAAATTGTACGTGATAGAGGTACCAACTTTCCCACACTGTATAAATTGTACGTGATAGAGCTACCAATTTTCCCACAGTGGATACATTTTACGTGATGCAGTTACCAACGTTCACACGCTGTTTAAATTTTACATGATGGAGCTACCAACTTTCCCACACTGCATAAATTGTACGTGGTAGAGCTACAAACTTTCCCATACTGTAGAAATTGTACATGATTGAGCTACCTACTTTCCAATACTGTAGAAATTCTACGTGATTGAGCTACCAACTGTCGCATACTGTATAAATTGTACTTGATAGAGGTACCAACTTCACACACTCCATATATTGTATGTGATAGAGCTACCAACTTTCCCACAATGTATAAATTCTATGAGATGGAGCTACCAACTTTCCCACACTGTATAAATTGTACGTGATAGAGCTACCAAATTTCCCACACTGTATAAATTGTACATGATAGAGCTACAAACTTTCACACACTATATTAATTGTACGTGATAGAGCCACCAACTTTCCCACACTGTATAAATTGTACGTGATAGAGCTTCCAACTTTCCCACACTGTATCGTTTGTACGTGATAGAGCTAACAACATTCCCACACTGTTTACATTGTACGTGATAGAGCTACCAACATTCCCACAATGTATAAATTGTACTTGATAGAGCTACCAACTTTCCCACACTGTAACAATTGTACGTAATAGAGCTACCAACTTTCCCACACTCTATAAATTATACGTGATCGAACTACGAACTTTCCCACACTGTATAAATTGTACACGATACAGCTACCTACTTTCCCACACTGTATAAATTGTACGTGTTAGAGCTACCAATTTTCCCACTCTGTTTAAATTGTACGTGATAGAACTACCAACTTTCAAACACTGTATAAATTGTACTTGATAGAGCTGCCAACTTTCCCACAATGTATTAATTGTACTTGATAGAGCTACCAACTTTCCCACACTGTATGAATTGTACGTGATAGAGCTAACAACTTTCCCACACTGTATAAATTGTACGTGATAGAGCCGCCAACTTTCCTACACTTTTCAAATTGTACGTGATAGAGCTACCAACTTTCCCACAATGTATAAATTGTACGTGATAGATCTACCAACTTTCTCACACTGTATAAATTGTACGTGATAGATCTACCAACTTTCCCACACTGTATAAATTGTACGTGATAGAGCTACCAACTTTCACACACTTTATCAATTGTACGTAATAGAGCTACCAACTTTCCCACACTGTATAAATTTTACGTGTTAGAGCTACCAATTTTCCCACTCTGTTTAAATTGTACTTGATAGAGCTACCAAATTTCCAACACTGTATCAATTGTACGTGATAGATCTACCAACTTTCCCACACTGTTTAAATTGTACGTGATTGAGCTACCAAATTTCCAACACTGTATAAATTGTACGTGTTAGAGCATCCAACTTTCCCACACTGTATAAATTGTACGTGATTGAGATACCAACTTTCCCATACTGTATGAATTCTACGTGATAGAGGTACCAACATTCCCACACTCTATAAATTGTACGTCATCTAACTACGAACTTTCCCACACTCTATAAATTGTACGTGATAGAGCTACCAACTTTCCCACACTGTATAAATTTTAAGTGATGGAGCTACCAACTTTCCCACACTGTATAAATTGTACGTGATACAACTACGAACTTTACCACACTCTATAAATTGTACGTGATAGAGCTACCAACTTTCCCACACTGTATAAATTGTACGTGATTGAGCTACTAACTTTCCCACACTGTATAAATTGCACGTAATAGAGCTACCAACTTTCCCACACTCTATAAATTGTACGTGATCGAACTACGAACTTTCCCACACTCTATAAATTGTACGTGATAGAGCTACCATCTTTCCCACACTGTATAAATTGTACGTGATAGAGCTACTAACTTTCCCACACTGTATAAATTGTACGTGATAGAGCTACCAACTTTCCCACACTGTATAAATTTTACGTGATACAGCTACCTACTTTCCCACAGTGGATAAATTTTACGTGATTGAGCTACCAACTTTCCCACACTGTTTAAATTGTACATGATAGAGCCACCAACTTTCCTACACTTTTAAAATTGTACGTTATAGAGCTACCAACTTTCCCACATTGTATGGATTGTACGTGATAGAGCTACCAACTTTCCCACACTGTTTAAATTGTACGTGATAGAGCCACCAACTTTCCTACACTTTTAAAATCGTACGTGATAGAGCTAACAACTTTCCCACAATGTATAAATTGTACGTGATAGAGCTACCAACTTTCCCACACTGTATCAGTTGTACGTAATAGAGCTACCAACTTTCCCACACTCTATAAATTGTACGTGATCGAACTACGAACTTTCCCACACTGTATAAATTGTACACGATAGTGCTACCTACTTTCCCACACTGTATAAATTGTACGTGATAGAGCTACCAATTTTCCCACTCTGTTTAAATTGTACGTGATAGAGCTACCAACTTTCCAACACTGTATAAATTGCACGTGATAGAGCTACCAACTTTCCCACACTGTTTAAATTGTACGTGATAGAGCTACCAACTGTCCCACACTGTATAAATTGTACGTGATTGAGATACCAACTTTCCCATACTGTATTAATTGTACGTGATAGAGGTACCAACTTTCCCACACTGTATAAATTGTACGTGATAGAGCTACCAACTTTCCCACAGTGGATACATTTTACGTGATGGAGCTACCAACTTTCCCACACATTTAAAATTGTACGTGATAGAGCTACCAACTTTCCCACATTGTATGGATTGTACGTGATAGAGCTACCAACTTTCCCACACTTTTTAAATTGTACGTGATATAGCTACCAACAATCCCACAATGTAGAAATTGTACGTGATAGAGCTAACAACTTTCCAACATTGTTTCAATTGTTCGTAATAGAGCTACCAACTTTCCCACACTCTATAAATTGTACATTATCGAACTACGAACTTTCCCACACTCTATAAATTGTACGTGATAGAGCTACCAACTTTACCACACTATATAAATTTTACGTGATGGAGCTACCAACTTTCCCACACTGTATAAATTGTACGTGATACAACTACCAACTTTCCAACACTGTATAAATTGCACGTGATAGAGCTACCAACTTTCCCACACTGTTTAAATTGTACGTGATAGAGCTACCAACTGTCCCACACTGTATAAATTGTACGTGATTGAGATACCAACTTTCCCATACTGTATAAATTGTACGTGATAGAGGTACCAACTTTCCCACACTGTATAAATTATACGTGATAGAGCTACCAACTTTCCAACAGTGGATACATTTTACGTGATGGAGCTACCAACTTTCCAACACTGTTTAAATTTTACATGATGGAGCTACCAACTTTCCCACACTGTATAAATTGTACGTGGTAGAGCTACCAACTTTCCCATACTGTAGAAATTGTACATGATTGAGCTACCTACTTTCCCATACTGTAGAAATTCTACGTGATTGAGCTACCAACTGTCCCATACTGTATAAATTGTACTTGATAGAGGTACCAACTTTCCCACACTCCATATATTGTATGTGATAGAGCTACCAACATTCCCACAATGTATAAATTGTATGAGATAGAGCTACCAACTTTCACACACTTTATAAATTGTATGTGATAGGACCACCAACTTTCCCACACTGTATAAATTGTACGTGATAGAGCTACCAACTTTCCCACAATGTATAAATTATACGTGATAGAGCTACCAACTTTCCCATACTGTTTAAATTGTACGTGATACAACTACGAACTTTACCACACTCTATAAATTGTAGGTGATAGAGCTACCAACTTTCCCACACTGTATAAATTGTATGTGATAGAGCTACCAACTTTCCCACACTGTATAAATAGTATGTGATAGAGCCACCAACTTTCCTACACTTTTAAAATTGTACGTGATAGAGCTACCAACTTTCCCACATTGTATGGATTGTACGTGATGGAGCTACCAACTTTCCCACACTGTTTAAATTGTACGTGATAGAGCCACCAACTTTCCTACACTTTTTAAATCGTACGTGATAGAGCTACCAACTTTCCCACAATGTATAAATTGTACGTGATAGAGCTACCAACTTTCCCACACTGTAACAATTGTACGTAATAGAGCTACCAACTTTCCCACACTCTATAAATTATACGTGATCGAACTACGAATTTTCCCACACTGTATAAATTGTACACGATACAGCTACCTACTTTCCCACACTGTATAAATTGTACGTGATAGAGCTACCAATTTTCCCACTCTGTTTAAATTGTACGTGATAGAACTACCAACTTTCCAACACTGTATAAATTGCACGTGATAGAGCTACCAACTTTCCCACACTGTTTAAATTGTACGTGATAGAGCTACCAACTTTCCCACACTGTATCAATTGTACGTAATAGAGCTACCAACTTTCCCACACTCTATAAATTGTACGTGATCGAACTACGAACTTTCCCACACTGTATAAATTGTACGTGATAGAGCTACCAACTTTCCCACACTGTTTAAATTGTACGTGATAGAGCTACCAACTTTCCCACACTGTATCAATTGTACGTAATAGAGCTACCAACTTTCCCACACTCTATAAATTGTACGTGATCGAACTACGTACTTTCCCACACTGTATAAATTGTACATGATAGAGCTACTAACTTTCACACACTATATTAATTGTACGTGATAGAGCCACCAACTTTCCCACACTGTATAAATTGTACGTGATAGAGCTTCGAACTTTCCCACACTGTATCGATTGTACGTGATAGAGCTAACAACATTCCCAAACTGTTTAAATTGTACGTGATAGAGCTACCAACTTTCCCACACTCTATAAATTGTACGTGATAGAGCCGCCAACTTTCCTACACTTTTTAAATTGTACGTGATAGAGCTACCAACTTTCCCACAATGTATAAATTGTACATGATAGATCTACTAACTTTCCCACACGGTATAAATTGTACGTGATAGATCTACCAACTTTCCCACACTGTATAAATTGTACGTGATAGAGCTACCAACTTTCACACACTTTATCAATTGTACGTAATAGAGTTACCAACTTTCCCACACTGTATAAATTATACGTGTTAGAGCTACCAATTTTCCCACTCTGTTTAAATTGTACTTGATAGAGCTACCAAATTTCCAACACTGTATCAATTGTACGTGATGGAGCTACCAACTTTCCCACACTGTTTAAATTGTACGTGATTGAGCTACCAAATTTCCAACACTGTATAAATTGTACGTGTCAGAGCATCCAACTTTCCCACACTGTATAAATTGTACGTGATTGAGATACCAACTTTCCCATACTGTATGAATTCTACGTGATAGAGGTACCAACTTTACCACACTGTATAAATTGTACGTGATAGAGCTACCAACTTTCCCACAGTGGATAAATTTTACGTGATGGAGCTACCAACTTTCCCACACTGTATCAATTGTACGTAATAGAGCTACCAACTTTCCCACACTCTATAAATTGTACGTGATCGAACTACGAACATTCACACACTCTATAAATTGTACGTGATAGAGCTACCAACTTTCCCACACTGTATAAATTGTACGTGATTGAGCTACTAACTTTCCCACACTGTATAAATTGTACGTAATAGAGCTACCAACTTTCCCACACTCTATAAATTGTACGTGATCGAACTACGAACATTCACACACTCTATAAATTGTACGTGATAGAGCTACCATCTTTCCCACACTGTATAAATTGTACGTGATAGAGCTACTAACTTTCCCACACTGTATAAATTTTACGTGATAGAGCTACCAACTTTCCCACACTGTATAAATTTTACGTGATACACCTACCTACTTTCCCACAGTGGATAAATTTTACGTGATGGAGCTACCAACTTTCCCACACTGTATAAATTGTAGGTGATAGAGCTACCAACTTTCCCACACTGTATAAATTGTATGTGATAGAGCTACCAACTTTCCCACACTGTATAAATAGTATGTGATAGAGCCACCAACTTTCCTACACTTTTAAAATTGTACGTGATAGAGCTACCAACTTTCCCACATTGTATGGATTGTACGTGATGGAGATACCAACTTTCCCACACTGTTTAAATTGTACGTGATAGAGCCACCAACTTTCCTACACTTTTTAAATCGTCCGTGATAGAGCTACCAACTTTCCCACAATGTATAAATTGTACGTGATAGAGCTACCAACTTTCCCACACTGTAACAATTGTACGTAATAGAGCTACCAACTTTCCAACACTCTATAAATTATACGTGATCGAACTACGAGCTTTCCCTCACTGTAAAAATTGTACACAATACAGCTACCTACTTTCCCACACTGTATAAATTGTACGTGATAGAGCTACCAATTTTCCCACTCTGTTTAAATTGTACGTGATAGAACTACCAACTTTCCAACACTGTATAAATTGCACGTGATAGAGCTACCAACTTTCCCACACTGTTTAAATTGTACGTGATAGAGCTACCAACTTTCCCACACTGTTTAAATTGTACGTGATCGAACTACGAACTTTCCCACACTGTATAAATTGTACACGATAGAGCTACGTACTTTCCCACACTGTATAAATTGTACATGATAGAGCTACTAACTTTCACACACTATATTAATTGTACGTGATAGAGCCACCAACTTTCCCACACTGTATAAATTGTACGTGATAGAGCTTCGAACTTTCCCACACTGTTTCGATTGTACGTGATAGAGCTAACAACATTCCCACACTGTTTACATTGTACGTGATAGAGCTACCAACTTTCCCACACTGTATAAATTGTACTTGATAGAGCTGCCAACTTTCCCACAATGTATTAATTGTACTTGATAGAGCTACCAACTTTCCCACACTGTATGAATTGTACGTGATAGAGCTAACAACTTTCCCACACTGTATAAATTGTACGTGATAGAGCCGCCAACTTTCCTACACTTTTTAAATTGTACGTGATAGAGCTACCAACTTTCCCACAATGTATAAATTGTACGTGATAGATCTACCAACTTTCTCACACTGTATAAATTGTACGTGATAGATCTACCAACTTTCCCACACTGTATAAATTGTACGTGATAGAGCTACCAACTTTCACACACTTTATCAATTGTACGTAATAGAGCTACCAACTTTCCCACACTGTATAAATTTTACGTGTTAGAGCTACCAATTTTCCCACTCTGTTTAAATTGTACTTGATAGAGCTACCAAATTTCCAACACTGTATCAATTGTACGTGATAGAGCTACCAACTTTCCCACACTGTTTAAATTGTACGTGATTGAGCTACCAAATTTCCAACACTGTATAAATTGTACGTGTTAGAGCATCCAACTTTCCCACACTGTATAAATTGTACGTGATTGAGATACCAACTTTCCCATACTGTATGAATTCTACGTGATAGAGGTACCAACATTCCCACACTCTATAAATTGTACGTCATCTAACTACGAACTTTCCCACACTCTATAAATTGTACGTGATAGAGCTACCAACTTTCCCACACTGTATAAATTTTACGTGATGGAGCTACCAACTTTCCCACACTGTATAAATTGTACGTGATACAACTACGAACTTTACCACACTCTATAAATTGTACGTGATAGAGCTACCAACTTTCCCACACTGTATAAATTGTACGTGATTGAGCTACTAACTTTCCCACACTGTATAAATTGCACGTAATAGAGCTACCAACTTTCCCACACTCTATAAATTGTACGTGATCGAACTACGAACTTTCCCACACTCTATAAATTGTACGTGATAGAGCTACCATCTTTCCCACACTGTATAAATTGTACGTGATAGAGCTACTAACTTTCCCACACTGTATAAATTGTACGTGATAGAGCTACCAACTTTCCCACACTGTATAAATTTTACGTGATACAGCTACCTACTTTCCCACAGTGGATAAATTTTACGTGATGGAGCTACCAACTTTCCCACACTGTTTAAATTGTACATGATAGAGCCACCAACTTTCCTACACTTTTAAAATTGTACGTTATAGAGCTACCAACTTTCCCACATTGTATGGATTGTACGTGATAGAGCTACCAACTTTCCCACACTGTTTAAATTGTACGTGATAGAGCCACCAACTTTCCTACACTTTTAAAATCGTACGTGATAGAGCTAACAACTTTCCCACAATGTATAAATTGTACGTGATAGAGCTACCAACTTTCCCACACTGTATCAGTTGTACGTAATAGAGCTACCAACTTTCCCACACTCTATAAATTGTACGTGATCGAACTACGAACTTTCCAACACTGTATAAATTGTACACGATAGTGCTACCTACTTTCCCACACTGTATAAATTGTACGTGATAGAGCTACCAATTTTCCCACTCTGTTTAAATTGTACGTGATAGAGCTACCAACTTTCCAACACTGTATAAATTGCACGTGATAGAGCTACCAACTTTCCCACACTGTTTAAATTGTACGTGATAGAGCTACCAACTGTCCCACACTGTATAAATTGTACGTGATTGAGATACCAACTTTCCCATACTGTATTAATTGTACGTGATAGAGGTACCAACTTTCCCACACTGTATAAATTGTACGTGATAGAGCTACCAACTTTCCCACAGTGGATACATTTTACGTGATGGAGCTACCAACTTTCCCACACATTTAAAATTGTACGTGATAGAGCTACCAACTTTCCCACATTGTATGGATTGTACGTGATAGAGCTACCAACTTTCCCACACTTTTTAAATTGTACGTGATATAGCTACCAACAATCCCACAATGTATAAATTGTACGTGATAGAGCTAACAACTTTCCAACACTGTTTCAATTGTTCGTAATAGAGCTACCAACTTTCCCACACTCTATAAATTGTACGTAATCGAACTACGACCTTTCCCACACTGTATAAATTGTACACGATAGAGCTACCTACTTTCCCACACTGTATAAATTGTACGTGATAGAGCTACCAATTTTCCCACTCTGTTTAAATTGTACGTGATAGAGCTACCAACTTTCTAACACTGTATAAATTATACGTGGTAGAGCTACCAACTTTACCACACTGTATAAATTGTACGTGATTGAGATATCAATTTTCCCATACTATATAAATTGTACGTGATAGAGGTACCAACTTTCCCACACTGTATAAATTGTACGTGATAGAGCTACCAATTTTCCCACAGTGGATACATTTTACGTGATGCAGTTACCAACGTTCACACGCTGTTTAAATTTTACATGATGGAGCTACCAACTTTCCCACACTGCATAAATTGTACGTGGTAGAGCTACAAACTTTCCCATACTGTAGAAATTGTACATGATTGAGCTACCTACTTTCCAATACTGTAGAAATTCTACGTGATTGAGCTACCAACTGTCGCATACTGTATAAATTGTACTTGATAGAGGTACCAACTTCACACACTCCATATATTGTATGTGATAGAGCTACCAACTTTCCCACAATGTATAAATTCTATGAGATGGAGCTACCAACTTTCCCACACTGTATAAATTGTACGTGATAGAGCTACCAAATTTCCCACACTGTATAAATTGTACATGATAGAGCTACAAACTTTCACACACTATATTAATTGTACGTGATAGAGCCACCAACTTTCCCACACTGTATAAATTGTACGTGATAGAGCTTCCAACTTTCCCACACTGTATCGTTTGTACGTGATAGAGCTAACAACATTCCCACACTGTTTACATTGTACGTGATAGAGCTACCAACATTCCCACAATGTATAAATTGTACGTGATAGAGCTACCAACTTTCCCACACTGTAACAATTGTACGTAATAGAGCTACCAACTTTCCCACACTCTATAAATTATACGTGATCGAACTACGAACTTTCCCACACTGTATAAATTGTACACGATACAGCTACCTACTTTCCCACACTGTATAAATTGTACGTGTTAGAGCTACCAATTTTCCCACACATTTAAAATTGTACGTGATAGAGCTACCAACTTTCCCACATTGTATGGATTGTACGTGATGGAGCTACCAACTTTCCCACACTGTTTAAATTGTACGTGATAGAGCCACCAACTTTCCTACACTTTTTAAATCGTACGTGATAGAGCTACCAACTTTCCCACAATGTATAAATTGTACGTGATAGAGCTACCAACTTTCCCACACTGTAACAATTGTACGTAATAGAGCTACCAACTTTCCCACACTCTATAAATTATACGTGATCGAACTACGAATTTTCCCACACTGTATAAATTGTACACGATACAGCTACCTACTTTCCCACACTGTATAAATTGTACGTGATAGAGCTACCAATTTTCCCACTCTGTTTAAATTGTACGTGATAGAACTACCAACTTTCCAACACTGTATAAATTGCACGTGATAGAGCTACCAACTTTCCCACACTGTTTAAATTGTACGTGATAGAGCTACCAACTTTCCCACACTGTATCAATTGTACGTAATAGAGCTACCAACTTTCCCACACTCTATAAATTGTACGTGATCGAACTACGAACTTTCCCACACTGTATAAATTGTACACGATAGAGCTACGTACTTTCCCACACTGTATAAATTGTACATGATAGAGCTACTAACTTTCACACACTATATTAATTGTACGTGATAGAGCCACCAACTTTCCCACACTGTATAAATTGTACGTGATAGAGCTTCGAACTTTCCCACACTGTATCGATTGTACGTGATAGAGCTAACAACATTCCCAAACTGTTTAAATTGTACGTGATAGAGCTACCAACTTTCCCACACTCTATAAATTGTACGTGATAGAGCCGCCAACTTTCCTACACTTTTTAAATTGTACGTGATAGAGCTACCAACTTTCCCACAATGTATAAATTGTACATGATAGATCTACTAACTTTCCCACACGGTATAAATTGTACGTGATAGATCTACCAACTTTCCCACACTGTATAAATTGTACGTGATAGAGCTACCAACTTTCACACACTTTATCAATTGTACGTAATAGAGTTACCAACTTTCCCACACTGTATAAATTATACGTGTTAGAGCTACCAATTTTCCCACTCTGTTTAAATTGTACTTCATAGAGCTACCAAATTTCCAACACTGTATCAATTGTACGTGATGGAGCTACCAACTTTCCCACACTGTTTAAATTGTACGTGATTGAGCTACCAAATTTCCAACACTGTATAAATTGTACGTGTCAGAGCATCCAACTTTCCCACACTGTATAAATTGTACGTGATTGAGATACCAACTTTCCCATACTGTATGAATTCTACGTGATAGAGGTACCAACTTTACCACACTGTATAAATTGTACGTGATAGAGCTACCAACTTTCCCACAGTGGATAAATTTTACGTGATGGAGCTACCAACTTTCCCACACTGTATCAATTGTACGTAATAGAGCTACCAACTTTCCCACACTCTATAAATTGTACGTCATCGAACTACGAACTTTCCCACACTCTTTCAATTGTACGTGATAGAGCTACCAACTTTCCCACACTGTATAAATTGTACGTGATTGAGCTACTAACTTTCCCACACTGTATAAATTGTACGTAATAGAGCTACCAACTTTCCCACACTCTATAAATTGTACGTGATCGAACTACGAACATTCACACACTCTATAAATTGTACGTGATAGAGCTACCATCTTTCCCACACTGTATAAATTGTACGTGATAGAGCTACTAACTTTCCCACACTGTATAAATTTTACGTGATAGAGCTACCAACTTTCCCACACTGTATAAATTTTACGTGATACAGCTACCTACTTTCCCACAGTGGATAAATTTTACGTGATGGAGCTACCAACTTTCCCACACTGTATAAATTGTAGGTGATAGAGCTACCAACTTTCCCACACTGTATAAATTGTATGTGATAGAGCTACCAACTTTCCCACACTGTATAAATAGTATGTGATAGAGCCACCAACTTTCCTACACTTTTAAAATTGTACGTGATAGAGCTACCAACTTTCCCACATTGTATGGATTGTACGTGATGGAGCTACCAACTTTCCCACACTGTTTAAATTGTACGTGATAGAGCCACCAACTTTCCTACACTTTTTAAATCGTCCGTGATAGAGCTACCAACTTTCCCACAATGTATAAATTGTACGTGATAGAGCTACCAACTTTCCCACACTGTAACAATTGTACGTAATAGAGCTACCAACTTTCCAACACTCTATAAATTATACGTGATCGAACTACGAGCTTTCCCTCACTGTAAAAATTGTACACAATACAGCTACCTACTTTCCCACACTGTATAAATTGTACGTGATAGAGCTACCAATTTTCCCACTCTGTTTAAATTGTACGTGATAGAACTACCAACTTTCCAACACTGTATAAATTGCACGTGATAGAGCTACCAACTTTCCCACACTGTTTAAATTGTACGTGATAGAGCTACCAACTTTCCCACACTGTTTAAATTGTACGTGATCGAACTACGAACTTTCCCACACTGTATAAATTGTACACGATAGAGCTACGTACTTTCCCACACTGTATAAATTGTACATGATAGAGCTACTAACTTTCACACACTATATTAATTGTACGTGATAGAGCCACCAACTTTCCCACACTGTATAAATTGTACGTGATAGAGCTTCGAACTTTCCCACACTGTTTCGATTGTACGTGATAGAGCTAACAACATTCCCACACTGTTTACATTGTACGTGATAGAGCTACCAACTTTCCCACACTGTATAAATTGTACTTGATAGAGCTGCCAACTTTCCCACAATGTATTAATTGTACTTGATAGAGCTACCAACTTTCCCACACTGTATGAATTGTACGTGATAGAGCTAACAACTTTCCCACACTGTATAAATTGTACGTGATAGAGCCGCCAACTTTCCTACACTTTTTAAATTGTACGTGATAGAGCTACCAACTTTCCCACAATGTATAAATTGTACGTGATAGATCTACCAACTTTCTCACACTGTATAAATTGTACGTGATAGATCTACCAACTTTCCCACACTGTATAAATTGTACGTGATAGAGCTACCAACTTTCACACACTTTATCAATTGTACGTAATAGAGCTACCAACTTTCCCACACTGTATAAATTTTACGTGTTAGAGCTACCAATTTTCCCACTCTGTTTAAATTGTACTTGATAGAGCTACCAAATTTCCAACACTGTATCAATTGTACGTGATAGAGCTACCAACTTTCCCACACTGTTTAAATTGTACGTGATTGAGCTACCAAATTTCCAACACTGTATAAATTGTACGTGTTAGAGCATCCAACTTTCCCACACTGTATAAATTGTACGTGATTGAGATACCAACTTTCCCATACTGTATGAATTCTACGTGATAGAGGTACCAACATTCCCACACTCTATAAATTGTACGTCATCTAACTACGAACTTTCCCACACTCTATAAATTGTACGTGATAGAGCTTCCAACTTTCCCACACTGTATAAATTTTACGTGATGGAGCTACCAACTTTCCCACACTGTATAAATTGTACGTGATACAACTACGAACTTTACCACACTCTATAAATTGTACGTGATAGAGCTACCAACTTTCCCACACTGTATAAATTGTACGTGATTGAGCTACTAACTTTCCCACACTGTATAAATTGCACGTAATAGAGCTACCAACTTTCCCACACTCTATAAATTGTACGTGATCGAACTACGAACTTTCCCACACTCTATAAATTGTACGTGATAGAGCTACCATCTTTCCCACACTGTATAAATTGTACGTGATAGAGCTACTAACTTTCCCACACTGTATAAATTGTACGTGATAGAGCTACCAACTTTCCCACACTGTATAAATTTTACGTGATACAGCTACCTACTTTCCCACAGTGGATAAATTTTACGTGATGGAGCTACCAACTTTCCCACACTGTTTAAATTGTACATGATAGAGCCACCAACTTTCCTACACTTTTAAAATTGTACGTTATAGAGCTACCAACTTTCCCACATTGTATGGATTGTACGTGATAGAGCTACCAACTTTCCCACACTGTTTAAATTGTACGTGATAGAGCCACCAACTTTCCTACACTTTTAAAATCGTACGTGATAGAGCTAACAACTTTCCCACAATGTATAAATTGTACGTGATAGAGCTACCAACTTTCCCACACTGTATCAGTTGTACGTAATAGAGCTACCAACTTTCCCACACTCTATAAATTGTACGTGATCGAACTACGAACTTTCCCACACTGTATAAATTGTACACGATAGTGCTACCTACTTTCCCACACTGTATAAATTGTACGTGATAGAGCTACCAATTTTCCCACTCTGTTTAAATTGTACGTGATAGAGCTACCAACTTTCCAACACTGTATAAATTGCACGTGATAGAGCTACCAACTTTCCCACACTGTTTAAATTGTACGTGATAGAGCTACCAACTGTCCCACACTGTATAAATTGTACGTGATTGAGATACCAACTTTCCCATACTGTATTAATTGTACGTGATAGAGGTACCAACTTTCCCACACTGTATAAATTGTACGTGATAGAGCTACCAACTTTCCCACAGTGGATACATTTTACGTGATGGAGCTACCAACTTTCCCACACATTTAAAATTGTACGTGATAGAGCTACCAACTTTCCCACATTGTATGGATTGTACGTGATAGAGCTACCAACTTTCCCACACTTTTTAAATTGTACGTGATATAGCTACCAACAATCCCACAATGTATAAATTGTACGAGATAGAGCTAACAACTTTCCAACACTGTTTCAATTGTTCGTAATAGAGCTACCAACTTTCCCACACTCTATAAATTGTACGTAATCGAACTACGACCTTTCCCACACTGTATAAATTGTACACGATAGAGCTACCTACTTTCCCACACTGTATAAATTGTACGTGATAGAGCTACCAATTTTCCCACTCTGTTTAAATTGTACGTGATAGAGCTACCAACTTTCTAACACTGTATAAATTATACGTGGTAGAGCTACCAACTTTACCACACTGTATAAATTGTACGTGATTGAGATATCAATTTTCCCATACTATATAAATTGTACGTGATAGAGGTACCAACTTTCCCACACTGTATAAATTGTACGTGATAGAGCTACCAATTTTCCCACAGTGGATACATTTTACGTGATGCAGTTACCAACGTTCACACGCTGTTTAAATTTTACATGATGGAGCTACCAACTTTCCCACACTGCATAAATTGTACGTGGTAGAGCTACAAACTTTCCCATACTGTAGAAATTGTACATGATTGAGCTACCTACTTTCCAATACTGTAGAAATTCTACGTGATTGAGCTACCAACTGTCGCATACTGTATAAATTGTACTTGATAGAGGTACCAACTTCACACACTCCATATATTGTATGTGATAGAGCTACCAACTTTCCCACAATGTATAAATTCTATGAGATGGAGCTACCAACTTTCCCACACTGTATAAATTGTACGTGATAGAGCTACCAAATTTCCCACACTGTATAAATTGTACATGATAGAGCTACAAACTTTCACACACTATATTAATTGTACGTGATAGAGCCACCAACTTTCCCACACTGTATAAATTGTACGTGATAGAGCTTCCAACTTTCCCACACTGTATCGTTTGTACGTGATAGAGCTAACAACATTCCCACACTGTTTACATTGTACGTGATAGAGCTACCAACATTCCCACAATGTATAAATTGTACGTGATAGAGCTACCAACTTTCCCACACTGTAACAATTGTACGTAATAGAGCTACCAACTTTCCCACACTCTATAAATTATACGTGATAGAACTACGAACTTTCCCACACTGTATAAATTGTACACGATACAGCTACCTACTTTCCCACACTGTATAAATTGTACGTGTTAGAGCTACCAATTTTCCCACTCTGTTTAAATTGTACGTGATAGAACTACCAACTTTCCAACACTGTATAAATTGCACGTGATAGAGCTACCAACATTCCCACACTGTTTAAATTGTACGTGATAGAGCTACCAACTTTCCCACACTGTATCAATTGTACGTAATAGAGCTACCAACTTTCCCACACTCTATAAATTGTACGTGATCGAACTACTAACTTTCCCACACTGTATAAATTGTACACGATAGAGCTACGTAGTTTCCCACACTGTATAAATTGTACATGATAGAGCTACTAACTTTCACACACTATATTAATGGTACGTGATAGAGCCACCAACTTTCCCACACTGTATAAATTGTACGTGATAGAGCTTCGAACTTTCCCACACTGTATCGATTGTACGTGATAGAGCTAACAACATTCCCACACTGTTTAAATTGTACGTGATAGAGCTACCAACTTTCCCACACTGTATAAATTGTACTTGATAGAGCTGCCAACTTTCCCACAATGTATTAATTGTACTTGATAGAGCTACCAACTTTCCCACACTGTATGAATTGTACGTGATAGAGCTACCAATTTTCCCACACTGTATAAATAGTACGTGATAGAGCCGCCAACTTTCCAACACTGTATATATTGCACGTGATAGAGCTACCAACTTTCCCACACTGTTTAAATTGTACGTGATAGAGCTACCAACTGTCCCACACTGTATAAATTGTATGTGATAGAGGTACCAACATTCCCACACTGTATAAATTATACTTGATAGAGCTACCAAATTTGCCACACTGTATAAATTTTACGTGATAGAGCTACCAACTTTCCCACACTCTATAAATTATACGTGATAGAGCTACCAACTTTCCCACACTGTATAAATTGTACGTGATAGAGCTACCAAATTTCCCACACTGTATAAATTGTACATGATAGAGCTACTAACATTCACACACTATATTAATTGTACGTGATAGAGCCACCAACGTTCCCACACTGTATAAATTGTACGTGATAGAGCTTCCAACTTTCCCACACTGTATCGATTGTACGTGATAGAGCTAACAACATTCCCACACTGTTTACATTGTACGTGATAGAGCTACCAACTTTCCCACACTATATAAATTGTACTTGATGAAGCTGCCAACTTTCCCACAATGTATTAATTGTACTTGATAGAGCTACCAACTTTCCCACACTGTATGAATTGTACGTGATAGAGCTACCAACTTTCCCACACTGTATAAATTGTACGTGATAGAACCGCCAACTTTCCTACACTTTTTAAATTGTACGTGATAGAGCTACCAACTTTCCCACAATGTATAAATTGTACGTGATAGATCTACCAACTTTCCCACACTGTATAAATTGTACGTGATAGATCTACCAACTTTCCCACACTGTATAAATTGTACGTGATAGAGCTACCAACTTTCACACACTTTATCAATTGTACGTGATAGAGCTACCAACTTTCCCACACTGTATAAATTTTACGTGTTAGAGCTACCAATTTTCCCACTCTGTTTAAATTGTACTTGATAGAGCTACCAAATTTCCAACACTGTATCAATTGTACGTGATAGAGCTACCAACATTCCCACACTGTTTAAATTGTACGTGATTGTGCTACCAAATTTCCAACACTGTATAAATTGTACGTGTTAGAGCATCCAACTTTCCCACACTGTATAAATTGTACGTGATTGAGATACCAACTTTCCCATACTGTAAAAATTGTACGTGATAGAGGTACCAATTTTGCCACACTGTATAAATGGTACGTGATAGAGCTACCAACGTTCCCACAGTGGATAAATTTTACGTGATGGAGCTACCAACTTTCCCACACTGTTTAAATTTTACATGATAGAGCTACCAACTTTCCCACACTGTATCAATTGTACGTAATAGAGCTACCAACTTTCCCACACTGTATAAATTGTACGTCATCGAACTACGAACTTTCCCACACTCTATAAATTGTACGTGATAGAGCTACCAACTTTCCCACACTGTATAAATTGTACGTGATAGAGCTACTAACTTTCCCACACTGTATAAATTGTACGTAATACAACTACCAACTTTACCACACTCTATAAATTGTAGGTGATAGAGCTACCAACTTTCCCACACTGTATAAATTGTACGTGATAGAGCTACCAACTTTCCCACACTGTATAAATTTAACGTGATAGAGCTACCAACTTTCCCACAGTGGATACATTTTACGTGATGGAGCTACCTACTTTCCCACATTGTATGGATTGTACGTAATAGAGCTACCAACTTTCCCACACTGTATAAATTTAACGTGATAGAGCTACCAACTTTCCCACAGTGGATAAATTTTACGTGATGGAGCTACCTACTTTCCCACACTTTTTAAATTGTACATGATAGAGCCACCAACTTTCCTACACTTTTAAAATTGTACGTGATAGAGCTACCAACTTTCCCACATTGTATGGATTGTACGTAATAGAGCTACCAACTTTCCCACACTGTTTAAATTGTACGTGATAGAGCCACCAACTTTCCTACACTTTTTAATTCGTACGTGATAGAGCTATCAACTTTCCCACAATGTATAAATTGTACGTGATAGAGCTACCAACTTTCCCACACTGTATCAATTCTACGTAATAGAGCTACCACCTTTCCCACACTCTATAAATTATACGTGATCGAACTACGAACTTTCCCACACTGTATAAATTGTACACGATACAGCTACCTACTTTCCCACACTGTATAAATTGTACGTGATAGAGCTACTAATTTTCCCACTCTGTTTAAATTGTACGTGATAGAGCTACCAACTTTCCAACACTGTATAAATTGCACGTGATAGAGCTACCAACTTTCCCACACTGTTTTAATTGTACGTGATAGAGCTACCAACTTTCCCACACTGTATCAATTGTACGTAATAGAGCTACCAACTTTCCCACACTCTATAAATTGTACGTGATCGAACTACGAACTTTCCCACACTGTATAAATTGTACACGATAGAGCTACCTACTTTCCACACTGTATAAATTGTACATGAAAGAGCTACTAACTTTCACACTCTATATTAATTGTACTTGATAGAGCCACCAACTTTCCCACACTGTATAAATTGTACGTGATAGAGCTTCCAACTTTCCCACACTATATCGATTGTACGTGATAGAGCTAACAACATTCCCACACTGTTTAAATTGTACGTGATAGAGCTACCAACTTTCCCACACTGTATAAATTGTACTTGATAGAGCTGCCAACTTTCCCACAATTTATTAATTGTACTTGATAGAGCTACCACCTTCCCACACTTTATGAATTGTACGTGATAGAGCTACCAACTTTCCCACACTGTATAAATTGTACGTGATAGAGCCGCCAACATTCCTACACTTTTTAAATTGTACGTGATAGAGCTACCAACTTTCCCACAATGTATAAATTGTACGTGATAGATCTACCAACTTTCCCACACTGTATAAATTGTACTTGATAGATCTACCAACTTTCCCACACTGTATAAATTGTACGTGATAGAGCTACCAACTTTCACACACTTTATCAATTGTACGTGATAGAGCTACCAACTTTCCCACACTGTATAAATTTTACGTGTTAGAGCTACCAATTTTCCCACTCTGTTTAAATTGTACTTGATAGAGCTACCAAATTTCCAACACTGTATCAATTGTACGTGATAGAGCTACCAACTTTCCCACTCTGTTTAAATTGTACGTGATTGAGCTGCCAAATTTCCAACACTGTATAAATTGTACGTGTTAGAGCATCCAACTTTCCAACACTGCATAAATTGTACGTGATTGAGATACCAACTTTCCCATACTGTATAAATTGTACGTGATAGAGGTACCAACTTTGCCACACTGTATAAATTGTGCGTGATAGAGCTACCAACTTTCCCACAGTGGATAAATTTTACGTGATGGAGCAAGCAACTTTCCCACACTGTTTAAATTTTACATGATAGAGCTACTAATTTTCCCACACTCTATAAATTGTACGTCATCGAACTACGAACTTTCCCACGCTCTATAAATTGTACGTGATAGAGCTACCAACTTTCCCACACTGTATAAATTGTACGTGATTGAGCTACTAACTTTCCCACACTGTATAAATGGTACGTAATAGAGCTACCAACTTTCCCACACTCTATAAATTGTACGTGATCGAACTACGAACTTTCCCACACTCTATAAATTGTACGTGATAGAGCTACCATCTTTCCCACGCTGTATAAATTGAACGTGATAGAGCTACTAACTTTCCCACACTGTATAAATTGTACGTGATAGAGCTACTAACTTTCCCACACTGCATAAATTGTACGTGGTAGAGCTACAAACTTTCCAATACTGTAAAAATTGTACATGATTGAGCTACCTACTTTCGAATACTGTAGAAATTCTACGTGATTGAGCTACCAACTGTCGCATACTGTATAAATAGTACTTGATAGAGGTACCAACTTTCCCACACTCCATATATTGTATGTGATAGAGCTACCAACTTTCCCACAATGTATAAATTGTATGAGATAGAACTACCAACTTTCCCACACTTTATAAATTGTATGTGATAGGACCACCAATTTCCCACACTGTGTTAATTCTACGTGATAGAGCTACCAACTTTCCCACACTGTATAAATTGTACGTCATAGAGCTACCAACTTTCCCACACTGTATAAATTGTATGTGATAGAGGTACCAACATTGCCACACTGTATAAATTATACTTGATAGAGCTACCAAATTTCCCACACTGTATAAATTTTACGTGATAGAGCTACCAACTTTCACACACTCTATAAATTATACGTGATTGAACTACCAACTTTCCCACACTGTATAAATTGTACATGATAGAGCTACCAAATTTCCCACACTGTATAAATTGTACATGATAGAGCTACTAACTTTCACACACTATATTAATTTTACGTGATAGAGCCACCAACATTCCCACACTGTATAAATTGTACGTGATAGAGCTTCCAACTTTCCCACACTGTATCGATTGTACGTGATAGAGCTAACAACATTCCCACACTGTTTAAATTGTACGTGATAGAGCTACCAACTTTCCCACACTGTATAAATTGTACGTGATAGAGCTACAAACTTTCCCACTCTGTTTAAATTGTACGTGATTGAGCTACCAAATTTCCAACACTGTATAAATTGTACGTGTTAGAGCATCCAACTTTCCCACACTGCCTAAATTGTACGTGATTGAGATACCAACTTTCCCATACTGTATAAATTGTACGTGATAGAGGTACCAACTTTGCCACACTGTATAAATTGTGCGTGATAGAGCTACCAACTTTCCCACAGTGGATAAATTTTACGTGATGGAGCTACCAACTTTCCCACACTGTTTAAATTTTACATGATAGAGCTACTAACTTTCCCACACTCTATAAATTGTACGTCATCGAACTACGAACTTTCCCACACTCTATAAATTGTACGTGATAGAGCTACCAACTTTCCCACTCTGTATAAATTGTACGTGATTGAGCTACTAACTTTCCCACACTGTATAAATTGTACGTAATAGAGCTACCAACTTTCCCACACTCTATAAATTGTACGTGATCGAACTACGAACTTTCCCACACTCTATAAATTGTACGTGATAGAGCTACCATCTTTCCCACACTGTACAAATTGAACGTGATAGAGCTACTAACTTTCCCACACTGTATAAATTGTACGTGATAGAGCTACTAACTTTCCCACACTGCATAAATTGTACGTGGTAGAGCTAAAAACTTTCCAATACTGTAAAAATTGTACATGATTGAGCTACCTACTTTCCAATACTGTAGAAATTCTACGTGATTGAGCTACCAACTGTCGCATACTGTATAAATAGTACTTGATAGAGGTACCAACTTTCCCACACTCCATATATTGTATGTGATAGAGCTACCAACTTTCCCACAATGTATAAATTGTATGAGATAGAACTACCAACTTTCCCACACTTTATAAATTGTATGTGATAGGACCACCAACTTTCCCACACTGTGTTAATTCTACGTGATAGAGCTACCAACTTTCCCACACTGTATAAATTGTACGTCATAGAGCTACCAACTTTCCCACACTGTATAAATTGTATGTGATAGAGGTACCAACATTGCCACACTGTATAAATTATACTTGATAGAGCTACCAAATTTCCCACACTGTATAAATTTTACGTGATAGAGCTACCAACTTTCACACACTCTATAAATTATACGTGATTGAGCTACCAACTTTCCCACACTGTATAAATTGTACGTGATAGAGCTGCCAAATTTCCCACACTGTATAAATTGTACATGATAGAGCTACTAACTTTCACACACTATATTAATTTTACGTGATAGAGCCACCAACATTCCCACACTGTTTAAATTGTACGTGATAGAGCTACCAACTTTCCCACACTGTATAAATTGTACGTGATAGAGCTACTAACTTTCCCACACTGTATAAATTGTACGTAATACAACTACCAACTTTACCACACTCTATAAATTGTAGGTGATAGAGCTACCAACTTTCCCACACTGTATAAATTGTACGTGATAGAGATACCAACTTTCCCACACTGTATAAATTTAAAGTGATAGAGCTACCAACTTTCCCACAGTGGATAAATTTTACGTGATGGAGCTACCTACTTTCCCACACTGTATAAATTGTACGTGGTAGAGCTACCAACTTTCCCATACTGTAGAAATTGTACATGATTGAGCTACCTACTTTCCCACACTGTATAAATTGTACGTGATAGAGCTACCAACTTTCCCACACTGTATAAATTGTACGTGATACAACTACCAACTTTCCAACACTGTATAAATTGCACGTGATAGAGCTACCAACTTTCCCACACTGTTTAAATTGTACGTGATAGAGCTACCAACTGTCCCACACTGTATAAATTGTACGTGATTGAGATACCAACTTTCCCATACTGTATAAATTGTACGTGATAGAGGAACCAACTTTCCCACACTGTATAAATTATACGTGATAGAGCTACCAACTTTCCAACAGTGGATACATTTTACGTGATGGAGCTACCAACTTTCCAACACTGTTTAAATTTTACATGATGGAGCTACCAACTTTCCCACACTGTATAAATTGTACGTGGTAGAGCTACCAACTTTCCCATACTGTAGAAATTGTACATGATTGAGCTACCTACTTTCCCATACTGTAGCAATTCTACGTGATTGAGCTACCAACTGTCCCATACTGTATAAATTGTACTTGATAGAGGTACCAACTTTCCCACACTCCATATATTGTATGTGATAGAGCTACCAACATTCCCACAATGTATAAATTGTATGAGATAGAGCTACCAACTTTCCCACACTTTATAAATTGTATGTGATAGGACCACCAACTTTCCCACACTGTATAAATTGTACGTGATAGAGCTACCAACTTTCCCACAATGTATAAATTATACGTGATAGAGCTACCAACTTTCCCATACTGTTTAAATTGTACGTGATACAACTACGAACTTTACCACACTCTATAAATTGTAGGTGATAGAGCTACCAACTTTCCCACACTGTATAAATTGTATGTGATAGAGCTACCAACTTTCCCACACTGTATAAATAGTATGTGATAGAGCCACCAACTTTCCTACACTTTTAAAATTGTAGGTGATAGAGCTACCAACTTTCCCACATTGTATGGATTGTACGTGATGGAGCTACCAACTTTCCCACACTGTTTAAATTGTACGTGATAGAGCCACCAACTTTCCTACACTTTTTAAATCGTACGTGATAGAGCTACAAACTTTCCCACAATGTATAAATTGTACGTGATAGAGCTACCAACTTTCCCACACTGTAACAATTGTACGTAATAGAGCTACCAACTTTCCCACACTCTATAAATTATACGTGATCGAACTACGAATTTTCCCACACTGTATAAATTGTACACGATACAGCTACCTACTTTCCCACACTGTATAAATTGTACGTGATAGAGCTACCAATTTTCCCACTCTGTTTAAATTGTACGTGATAGAACTACCAACTTTCCAACACTGTATAAATTGCACGTGATAGAGCTACCAACTTTCCCACACTGTTTAAATTGTACGTGACAGAGCTACCAACTTTCCCACACTGTATCAATTGTACGTAATAGAGCTACCAACTTTCCCACACTCTATAAATTGTATGTGATCGAACTACGAACTTTCCCACACTGTATAAATTGTACACGATAGAGCTACGTACTTTCCCACACTGTATAAATTGTACATGATAGAGCTACTAACTTTCACACACTATATTAATTGTACGTGATAGAGCCACCAACTTTCCCACACTGTATAAATTGTACGTGATAGAGCTTCGAACTTTCCCACACTGTATCGATTGGACGTGATAGAGCTAACAACATTCCCAAACTGTTTAAATTGTACGTGATAGAGCTACCAACTTTCCCACACTGTATAAATTGTACGTGATAGAGCCGCCAACTTTCCTACACTTTTTAAATTGTACGTGATAGAGCTACCAACTTTCCCACAATGTATAAATTGTACGTGATAGATCTACTAACTTTCCCACACGGTATAAATTGTACGTGATAGATCTACCAACTTTCCCACACTGTATAAATTGTACGTGATACAGCTACCAACTTTCACACACTTTATCAATTGTACGTAATAGAGTTACCAACTTTCCCACACTGTATAAATTATACGTGTTAGAGCTACCAATTTTCCCACTCTGTTTAAATTGTACTTGATAGAGCTACCAAATTTCCAACACTGTATCAATTGTACGTGATGGAGCTACCAACTTTCCCACACTGTTTAAATTGTACGTGATTGAGCTACCAAATTTCCAACACTGTATAAATTGTACGTGTCAGAGCATCCAACTTTCCCACACTGTATAAATTGTACGTGATTGAGATACCAACTTTCCCATACTGTATGAATTCTACGTGATAGAGGTACCAACTTTGCCACACTGTATAAATTGTACGTGATAGAGCTACCAACTTTCCCACAGTGGATAAATTTTACGTGATGGAGCTACCAACTTTCCCACACTGTATCAATTGTACGTAATAGAGCTACCAACTTTCCCACACTCTATAAATTGTACGTCATCGAACTACGAACTTTCCCACACTCTATAAATTGTACGTGACAGAGCTACCAACTTTCCCACACTGTATAAATTGTACGTGATTGAGCTAATAACTTTCCCACACTGTATAAATTGTACGTAATAGAGCTACCAACTTTCCCACACTCTATAAATTGTACGTGATCGAACTACGAACATTCACACACTCTATAAATTGTACGTGATAGAGCTACCATCTTTCCCACACTGTATAAATTGTACGTGATAGAGTTACTAACTTTCCCACACTGTATAAATTTTACGTGATAGAGCTACCAACTTTCCCACACTGTATAAATTTTACGTGATACAGCTACCTACTTTCCCACAGTGGATAAATTTTACGTGATGGAGCTACCAACTTTCCCACTCTGTATAAATTGTAGGTGATAGAGCTACCAACTTTCCCACACTGTATAAATTGTATGTGATAGAGCTACCAACTTTCCCACACTGTATAAATAGTATGTGATAGAGCCACCAACTTTCCTACACTTTTAAAATTGTACGTGATAGAGCTACCAACTTTCCCACATTGTATGGATTGTACGTGATGGAGCTACCAACTTTCCCACACTGTTTAAATTGTACGTGATAGAGCCACCAACTTTCCTACACTTTTTAAATCGTCCGTGATAGAGCTACCAACTTTCCCACAATGTATAAATTGTACGTGATAGAGCTACCAACTTTCCCACACTGTAACAATTGTACGTAATAGAGCTACCAACTTTCCAACACTCTATAAATTATACGTGATCGAACTACGAGCTTTCCCTCACTGTAAAAATTGTACACAATACAGCTACCTACTTTCCCACACTGTATAAATTGTACGTGATAGAGCTACCAATTTTCCCACTCTGTTTAAATTGTACGTGATAGAACTACCAACTTTCCAACACTGTATAAATTGCACGTGATAGAGCTACCAACTTTCCCACACTGTTTAAATTGTACGTGATAGAGCTACCAACTTTCCCACACTGTTTAAATTGTACGTGATCGAACTACGAACTTTCCCACACTGTATAAATTGTACACGATAGAGCTACGTACTTTCCCACACTGTATAAATTGTACATGATAGAGCTACTAACTTTCACACACTATATTAATTGTACGTGATAGAGCCACCAACTTTCCCACACTGTATAAATTGTACGTGATAGAGCTTCGAACTTTCCCACACTGTTTCGATTGTACGTGATAGAGCTAAAAACATTCCCACACTGTTTACATTGTACGTGATAGAGCTACCAACTTTCCCACACTGTATAAATTGTACTTGATAGAGCTGCCAACTTTCCCACAATGTATTAATTGTACTTGATAGAGCTACCAACTTTCCCACACTGTATGAATTGTACGTGATAGAGCTAACAACTTTCCCACACTGTATAAATTGTACGTGATAGAGCCGCCAACTTTCCTACACTTTTTAAATTGTACGTGATAGAGCTACCAACTTTCCCACAATGTATAAATTGTACATGATAGATCTACCAACTTTCTCACACTGTATAAATTGTACGTGATAGATCTACCAACTTTCCCACACTGTATAAATTGTACGTGATAGAGCTACCAACTTTCACACACTTTATCAATTGTACGTAATAGAGCTACCAACTTTCCCACACTGTATAAATTTTACGTGTTAGAGCTACCAATTTTCCCACTCTGTTTAAATTGTACTTGATAGAGCTACCAAATTTCCAACACTGTATCAATTGTACGTGATAGAGCTACCAACTTTCCCACACTGTTTAAATTGTACGTGATTGAGCTACCAAATTTCCAACACTGTATAAATTGTACGTGATTGAGATACCAACTTTCCCATACTGTATGAATTCTACGTGATAGAGGTACCAACATTCCCACACTCTATAAATTGTACATCATCTAACTACGAACTTTCCCACACTCTATAAATTGTACGTGATAGAGCTACCAACTTTCCCACACTGTATAAATTTTACGTGATGGAGCTACCAACTTTCCCACACTGTATAAATTGTACGTGATACAACTACCAACTTTCCAACACTGTATAAATTGTACGTGATAGAGCTACCAACTTTCCCACACTGTTTAAATTGTACGTGATAGAGCTACCAACTGTCCCACACTGTATAAATTGTACGTGATTGAGATACCAACTTTCCCATACTGTATAAATTGTACGTGATAGAGGTACCAACTTTCCCACACTGTATAAATTATACGTGATAGAGCTACCAACTTTCCAACAGTGGATACATTATACGTGATGGAGCTACCAACTTTCCAACACTGTTTAAATTTTACATGATGGAGCTACCAACTTTCCCACACTGTATAAATTGTACGTGGTAGAGCTACCAACTTTCCCATACTGTAGAAATTGTACATGATTGAGCTACCTACTTTCCCATACTGTAGAAATTCTACGTGATTGAGCTACCAACTGTCCCATACTGTATAAATTGTACTTGATAGAGGTACCAACTTTCCCACACTGTATAAATTGTACGTAATAGAGCTACCAACTTTCCCACACTCTATAAATTGTACGTGATCGAACTACGAACATTCACACACTCTATAAATTGTACGTGATAGAGCTACCATCTTTCCCACACTGTATAAATTGTACGTGATAGAGCTACTAACTTTCCCACACTGTATAAATTTTACGTGATAGAGCTACCAACTTTCCCACACTGTATAAATTTTACGTGATACAGCTACCTACTTTCCCACAGTGGATAAATTTTACGTGATGGAGCTACCTACTTTCCCACACTGTATAAATTGTATGTGATAGAGCTACCAACTTTCCCACACTGTATAAATAGTATGTGATAGAGCCACCAACTTTCCTACACTTTTAAAATTGTACGTGATAGAGCTACCAACTTTCCCACATTGTATGGATTGTACGTGATGGAGCTACCAACTTTCCCACACTGTTTAAATTGTACGTGATAGAGCCACCAACTTTCCTACACTTTTTAAATCGTACGTGATAGAGCTACCAACTTTCCCACAATGTATAAATTGTACGTGATAGAGCTACCAACTTTCCCACACTGTAACAATTGTACGTAATAGAGCTACCAACTTTCCCACACGCTATAAATTATACGTGATCGAACTACGAATTTTCCCACACTGTAAAAATTGTACACGATACAGCTACCTACTTTCCCACACTGTATAAATTGTACGTGATAGAGCTACCAATTTTCCCACTCTGTTTAAATTGTACGTGATAGAACTACCAACTTTCCAACACTGTATAAATTGCACGTGATAGACCTACCAACTTTCCCACACTGTTTAAATTGTACGTGATAGAGCTACCAACTTTCCCACACTGTATCAATTGTACGTAATAGAGCTACCAACTTTCCCACACTCTATAAATTGTACGTGATCGAACTACGAACTTTCCCACACTGTATAAATTGTACACGATAGAGCTACGTACTTTCCCACACTGTATAAATTGTACATGATAGAGCTACTAACTTTCACACACTATATTAATTGTACGTGATAGAGCCACCAACTTTCCCACACTGTATAAATTGTACGTGATAGAGCTTCGAACTTTCCCACACTGTATCGATTGTACGTGATAGAGCTAACAACATTCCCAAACTGTTTAAATTGTACGTTATAGAGCTACCAACTTTCCCACACTCTATAAATTGTACGTGATAGAGCCGCCAACTTTCCTACACTTTTTAAATTGTACGTGATAGAGCTACCAACTTTCCCACAATGTATAAATTGTACGTGATAGATCTACCAACTTTCCCATACTGTATGAATTCTACGTGATAGAGGTACCAACTTTGCCACACGGTATAAATTGTACGTGATAGATCTACCAACTTTCCCACACTGTATAAATTGTACGTGATAGAGCTACCAACTTTCACACACTTTATCAATTGTACGTAATAGAGTTACCAACTTTCCCACACTGTATAAATTATACGTGTTAGAGCTACCAATATTCCCACTCTGTTTAAATTGTACTTGATAGAGCTACCAAATTTCCAACACTGTATCAATTGTACGTGATGGAGCTACCAACTTTCCCACACTGTTTAAATTGTACGTGATTGAGCTACCAAATTTCCAACACTGTATAAATTGTACGTGTCAGAGCATCCAACTTTCCCACACTGTATAAATTGTACGTGATTGAGATACCAACTTTCCCATACTGTATGAATTCTACGTGATAGAGGTACCAACTTTGCCACACTGTATAAATTGTACGTGATAGAGCTACCAACTTTCCCACAGTGGATAAATTTTACGTGATGGAGCTACCAACTTTCCCACACTGTATCAATTGTACGTAATAGAGCTACCAACTTTCCCACACTCTATAAATTGTACGTCATCGAACTACGAACTTTCCCACACTCTATAAATTGTACGTGATAGAGCTACCAACTTTCCCACACTGTTTAAATTGTACGTGATTGAGCTACCAAATTTCCAACACTGTATAAATTGTACGTGTCAGAGCATCCAACTTTCCCACACTGTATAAATTGTACGTGATTGAGATACCAACTTTCCCATACTGTATGAATTCTACGTGATAGAGGTACCAACTTTACCACACTGTATAAATTGTACGTGATAGAGCTACCAACTTTCCCACAGTGGATAAATTTTACGTGATGGAGCTACCAACTTACCCACACTGTATCAATTGTACGTAATAGAGCTACCAACTTTCCCACACTCTATAAATTGTACGTCATCGAACTACGAACTTTCCCACACTCTATAAATTGTACGTGATAGAGCTACCAACTTTCCCACACTGTATAAATTGTACGTGATTGAGCTACTAACTTTCCCACACTGTATAAATTGTACGTAATAGAGCTACCAACTTTCCCACACTCTATAAATTGTACGTGATCGAACTACGAACATTCACACACTCTATAAATTGTACGTGATAGAGCTACCATCTTTCCCACACTGTATAAATTGTACGTGATAGAGCTACTAACTTTCCCACACTGTTTAAATTTTACGTTATAGAGCTACCAACTTTCCCACACTTTATAAATTTTACGTGATACAGCTACCTACTTTCCCACAGTGGATAAATTTTACGTGATGGAGCTACCAACTTTCCCACACTGTATAAATTGTAGGTGATAGAGCTACCAACTTTCCCACACTGTATAAATTGTATGTGATAGAGCTACCAACTTTCCCACACTGTATAAATAGTATGTGATAGAGCCACCAACTTTCCTACACATTTAAAATTGTACCTGATAGAGCTACCAACTTTCCCACATTGTATGGATTGTACGTGATGGAGCTACCAACTTTCCCACACTGTTTAAATTGTACGTGATAGAGCCACCAACTTTCCTACACTTTTTAAATCGTCCGTGATAGAGCTACCAACTTTCCCACAATGTATAAATTGTACGTGATAGAGCTACCAACTTTCCCACACTGTAACAATTGTACGTAATAGAGCTACCAACTTTCCAACACTCTATAAATTATACGTGATCGAACTACGAGCTTTCCCTCACTGTAAAAATTGTACACAATACAGCTACCTACTTTCCCACACTGTATAAATTGTACGTGATAGAGCTACCAATTTTCCCACTCTGTTTAAATTGTACGTGATAGAACTACCAACTTTCCAACACTGTATAAATTGCACGTGATAGAGCTACCAACTTTCCCACACTGTTTAAATTGTACGTGATAGAGCTACCAACTTTCCCACACTGTTTAAATTGTACGTGATCGAACTACGAACTTTCCCACACTGTATAAATTGTACACGATAGAGCTACGTACTTTCCCACACTGTATAAATTGTACATGATAGAGCTACTAACTTTCACACACTATATTAATTGTACGTGATAGAGCCACCAACTTTCCCACACTGTATAAATTGTACGTGATAGAGCTTCGAACTTTCCCACACTGTTTACATTGTACGTGATAGAGCTACCAACTTTCCCACACTGTATAAATTGTACTTGATAGAGCTTCCAACTTTCCCACAATGTATTAATTGTACTTGATAGAGCTACCAACTTTCCCACACTGTATGAATTGTACGTGATAGAGCTAACAACTTTCCCACACTGTATAAATTGTACGTGATAGAGCCGCCAACTTTCCTACACTTTTTAAATTGTACGTGATAGAGCTACCAACTTTCCCACAATGTATAAATTGTACGTGATAGATCTACCAACTTTCTCACACTGTATAAATTGTACGTGATAGATCTACCAACTTTCCCACACTGTATAAATTGTACGTGATAGAGCTACCAACTTTCACACACTTTATCAATTGTACGTAATACAGCTACCAACTTTCCCACACTGTATAAATTTTACGTGTTAGAGCTACCAATTTTCCCACTCTGTTTAAATTGTACTTGATAGAGCTACCAAATTTCCAACACTGTATCAATTGTACGTGATAGAGCTACCAACTTTCCCACACTGTTTAAATTGTACGTGATTGAGCTACCAAATTTCCAACACTGTATAAATTGTACGTGTTAGAGCATCCAACTTTCCCACACTGTATAAATTGTACGTGATTGAGATACCAACTTTCCCATACTGTATGAATTCTACGTGATAGAGGTACCAACATTCCCACACTCTATAAATTGTACTTCATCGAACTACGAACTTTCCCACACTCTATAAATTGTACGTGATAGAGCTACCAACTTTCCCACACTGTATAAATTGTACGTGATTGAGCTACTAACTTTCCCACACTGTATAAATTGTACGTAATAGAGCTACCAACTTTCCCACACTCTATAAATTGTACGTGATCGAACTACGAACATTCACACACTCTATAAATTGTACGTGATAGAGCTACCATCTTTCCCACACTGTATAAATTGTACGTGATAGAGCTACTAACTTTCCCACACTGTATAAATTTTACGTGATAGAGCTACCAACTTTCCCACACTGTATAAATTTTACGTGATACAGCTACCTACTTTCCCACAGTGGATAAATTTTACGTGATGGAGCTACCTACTTTCCCACACTGTATAAATTGTAGGTGATAGAGCTACCAACTTTCCCACACTGTATAAATTGTATGTGATAGAGCTACCAACTTTCCCACACTGTATAAATAGTATGTGATAGAGCCACCAACTTTCCTACACTTTTAAAATTGTACGTGATAGAGCTACCAACTTTCCCACATTGTATGGATTGTACGTGATGGAGCTACCAACTTTCCCACACTGTTTAAATTGTACGTGATAGAGCCACCAACTTTCCTACACTTTTTAAATCGTCCGTGATAGAGCTACCAACTTTCCCACAATGTATAAATTGTACGTGATAGAGCTACCAACTTTCCCACACTGTAAAAATTGTACGTAATAGAGCTACCAACTTTCCAACACTCTATAAATTATACGTGATCGAACTACGAGCTTTCCCTCACTGTAAAAATTGTACACAATACAGCTACCTACTTTCCCACACTGTATAAATTGTACGTGATAGAGCTACCAATTTTCCCACTCTGTTTAAATTGTACGTGATAGAACTACCAACTTTCCAACACTGTATAAATTGCACGTGATAGAGCTACCAACTTTTCCACACTGTTTAAATTGTACGTGATAGAGCTACCAACTTTCCCACACTGTTTAAATTGTACGTGATCGAACTACGAACTTTCCCACACTGTATAAATTGTACACGATAGAGCTACGTACTTTCCCACACTGTATAAATTGTACATGATAGAGCTACTAACTTTCACACACTATATTAATTGTACGTGATAGAGCCACCAACTTTCCCATACTGTATAAATTGTACGTGATAGAGCTTCGAACTTTCCCACACTGTTTCGATTGTACGTGATAGAGCTAACAACATTCCCACACTGTTTACATTGTACGTGATAGAGCTACCAACTTTCCCACACTGTATAAATTGTACTTGATAGAGCTGCCAACTTTCCCACAATGTATTAATTGTACTTGATAGAGCTACCAACTTTCCCACACTGTATGAATTGTACGTGATAGAGCTAACAACTTTCCCACACTGTATAAATTGTACGTGATAGAGCCGCCAACTTTCCTACACTTTTTAAATTGTACGTGATAGAGCTACCAACTTTCCCACAATGTATAAATTGTACGTGATAGATCTACCAACTTTCTCACACTGTATAAATTGTACGTGATAGATCTACCAACTTTCCCACACTGTATAAATTGTACGTGATAGAGCTACCAACTTTCACACACTTTATCAATTGTACGTAATAGAGCTACCAACTTTCCCACACTGTATAAATTTTACGTGTTAGAGCTACCAATTTTCCCACTCTGTTTAAATTGTACTTGATAGAGCTACCAAATTTCCAACACTGTATCAATTGTACGTGATAGAGCTACCAACTTTCCCACACTGTTTAAATTGTACGTGATTGAGCTACCAACTTTCCAACACTGTATAAATTGTACGTGTTAGAGCATCCAACTTTCCCACACTGTATAAATTGTACGTGATTGAGATACCAACTTTCCCATACTGTATGAATTCTACGTGATAGAGGTACCAACATTCCCACACTCTATAAATTGTACATCATCTAACTACGAACTTTCCCACACTCTATAAATTGTACGTGATAGAGCTACCAACTTTCCCACACTGTATAAATTTTACGTGATGGAGCTACCAACTTTCCCACACTGTATAAATTGTACGTGATACAACTACGAACTTTACCACACTCTATAAATTGTACGTGATAGAGCTAACAACTTTCCCACACTGTATAAATTGTACGTGATTGATCTACTAACTTTCCCACACTGTATAAATTGCACGTAATAGAGCTACCAACTTTCCCACACTCTATAAATTGTACGTGATCGAACTACGAACTTTCCCACACTCTATAAATTGTACGTGATAGAGCTACCATCTTTCCCACACTGTATAAATTGTACGTGATAGAGCTACTAACTTTCCCACACTGTATAAATTGTACGTGATAGAGCTACCAACTTTCCCACACTGTATAAATTTTACGTGATACAGCTACCTACTTTCCCACAGTGGATAAATATTACGTGATGGAGCTACCAACTTTCCCACACTGTTTAAATTGTACATGATAGAGCCACCAACTTTCCTACACTTTTAAAATTGTACGTTATAGAGCTACCAACTTTCCCACATTGTATGGATTGTACGTGATAGAGCTACCAACTTTCCCACACTGTTTAAATTGTACGTGATAGAGCCACCAACCTTCCTACACTTTTAAAATCGTACGTGATAGAGCTAACAACTTTCCCACAATGTATAAATTGTACGTGATGGAGCTACCAACTTTCCCACACTGTATCAGTTGTACGTAATAGAGCTACCAACTTTCCCACACTCTATAAATTGTACGTGATCGAACTACGAACTTTCCCACACTGTATAAATTGTACACGATAGTGCTACCTACTTTCCCACACTGTATAAATTGTACGTGATAGAGCTACCAATTTTCCCACTCTGTTTAAATTGTACGTGATAGAGCTACCAACTTTCCAACACTGTATAAATTGCACGTGATAGAGCTACCAACTTTCCCACACTGTTTAAATTGTACGTGATAGAGCTACCAACTGTCCCACACTGTATAAATTGTACGTGATTGAGATACCAACTTTCCCATACTGTATTAATTGTACGTGATAGAGGTACCAACTTTCCCACACTGTATAAATTGTACGTGATAGAGCTACCAACTTTCCCACAGTGGATACATTTTACGTGATGGAGCTACCAACTTTCCCACACATTTAAAATTGTACGTGATAGAGCTACCAACTTTCCCACATTGTATGGATTGTACGTGATAGAGCTACCAACTTTCCCACACTTTTTAAATTGTACGTGATATAGCTACCAACAATCCCACAATGTATAAATTGTACGTGATAGAGCTAACAACTTTCCAACACTGTTTCAATTGTTCGTAATAGAGCTACCAACTTTCCCACACTCTATAAATTGTACGTAATCGAACTACGACCTTTCCCACACTGTATAAATTGTACACGATAGAGCTACCTACTTTCCCACACTGTATAAATTGTACGTGATAGAGCTACCAATTTTCCCACTCTGTTTAAATTGTACGTGATTGAGCTACCAACTTTCTAACACTGTATAAATTATACGTGGTAGAGCTACCAACTTTACCACACTGTATAAATTGTACGTGATTGAGATATCAATTTTCCCATACTATATAAATTGTACGTGATAGAGGTACCAACTTTCCCACACTGTATAAATTGTACGTGATAGAGCTACCAATTTTCCCACAGTGGATACATTTTACGTGATGGAGTTACCAACGTTCACACGCTGTTTAAATTTTACATGATGGAGCTACCAACTTTCCCACACTGCATAAATTGTACGTGGTAGAGCTACAAACTTTCCCATACTGTAGAAATTGTACATGATTGAGCTACCTACTTTCCAATACTGTAGAAATTCTACGTGATTGAGCTACCAACTGTCGCATACTGTATAAATTGTACTTGATAGAGGTACCAACTTCACACACTCCATATATTGTATGTGATAGAGCTACCAACTTTCCCACAATGTATAAATTCTATGAGATGGAGCTACCAACTTTCCCACACTGTATAAATTGTACGTGATAGAGCTACCAAATTTCCCACACTGTATAAATTGTACATGATAGAGCTACAAACTTTCACACACTATATTAATTGTACGTGATAGAGCCACCAACTTTCCCACACTGTATAAATTGTACGTGATAGAGCTTCCAACTTTCCCACACTGTATCGATTGTACGTGATAGAGCTAACAACATTCCCACACTGTTTACATTGTACGTGATAGAGCTACCAACTTTCCCACAATGTATAAATTGTACGTGATAGAGCTACCAACTTTCCCACACTGTAACAATTGTACGTAATAGAGCTACCAACTTTCCCACACTCTATAAATTATACGTGATCGAACTACAAACTTTCCCACACTGTATAAATTGTACACGATACAGCTACCTACTTTCCCACACTGTATAAATTGTACGTGTTAGAGCTACCAATTTTCCCACTCTGTTTAAATTGTACGTGATAGAACTACCAACTTTCCAACACTGTATAAATTGCACGTGATAGAGCTACCAACATTCCCACACTGTTTAAATTGTACGTGATAGAGCTACCAACTTTCCCACACTGTATCAATTGTACGTAATAGAGCTACCAACTTTCCCACACTCTATAAATTGTACGTGATCGAACTACGAACTTTCCCACACTGTATAAATTGTACACGATAGAGCTACGTAGTTTCCCACACTGTATAAATTGTACATGATAGAGCTACTAACTTTCACACACTATATTAATGGTACGTGATAGAGCCACCAACTTTCCCACACTGTATAAATTGTACGTGATAGAGCTTCGAACTTTCCCACACTGTATCGATTGTACGTGATAGAGCTAACAACATTCCCACACTGTTTAAATTGTACGTGTTAGAGCATCCAACTTTCCCACACTGTATAAATTGTACGTGATTGAGATACCAACTTTCCCATACTGTATGAATTCTACGTGATAGAGGTACCAACATTCCCACACTCTATAAATTGTACATCATCTAACTACGAACTTTCCCACACTCTATAAATTGTACGTGATAGAGCTACCAACTTTCCCACACTGTATAAATTTTACGTGATGGAGCTACCAACTTTCCCACACTGTATAAATTGTACGTGATACAACTACGAACTTTACCACACACTATAAATTGTACGTGATAGAGCTAACAACTTTCCCACACTGTATAAATTGTACGTGATTGAGCTACTAACTTTCCCACACTGTATAAATTGCACGTAATAGAGCTACCAACTTTCCCACACTCTATAAATTGTACGTGATCGAACTACGAACTTTCCCACACTCTATAAATTGTACGTGATAGAGCTACCATTTTTCCCACACTGTATAAATTGTACGTGATAGAGCTACTAACTTTCCCACACTGTATAAATTGTACGTGATAGAGCTACCAACTTTCCCACACTGTATAAATTTTACGTGATACAGCTACCTACTTTCCCACAGTGGATAAATATTACGTCATGGAGCTACCAACTTTCCCACACTGTTTAAATTGTACATGATAGAGCCACCAACTTTCCTACACTTTTAAAATTGTACGTTATAGAGCTACCAACTTTCCCACATTGTATGGATTGTACGTGATAGAGCTACCAACTTTCCCACACTGTTTAAATTGTACGTGATAGAGCCACCAACCTTCCTACACTTTTAAAATCGTACGTGATAGAGCTAACAACTTTCCCACAATGTATAAATTGTACGTGATAGAGCTACCAACTTTCCCACACTGTATCAGTTGTACGTAATAGAGCTACCAACTTTCCCACACTCTATAAATTGTACGTGATCGAACTACGAACTTTCCCACACTGTATAAATTGTACACGATAGTGCTACCTACTTTCCCACACTGTATAAATTGTACGTGATAGAGCTACCAATTTTCCCACTCTGTTTAAATTGTACGTGATAGAGCTACCAACTTTCCAACACTGTATAAATTGCACGTGATAGAGCTACCAACTTTCCCACACTGTTTAAATTGTACGTGATAGAGCTACCAACTGTCCCACACTGTATAAATTGTACGTGATTGAGATACCAACTTTCCCATACTGTATTAATTGTACGTGATAGAGGTACCAACTTTCCCACACTGTATAAATTGTACGTGATAGAGCTACCAACTTTCCCACAGTGGATACATTTTACGTGATGGAGCTACCAACTTTCCCACACATTTAAAATTGTACGTGATAGAGCTACCAACTTTCTAACACTGTATAAATTATACGTGGTAGAGCTACCAACTTTACCACACTGTATAAATTGTACGTGATTGAGATATCAATTTTCCCATACTATATAAATTGTACGTGATAGAGGTACCAACTTTCCCACACTGTATAAATTGTACGTGATAGAGCTACCAATTTTCCCACAGTGGATACATTTTACGTGATGGAGTTACCAACGTTCACACGCTGTTTAAATTTTACATGATGGAGCTACCAACTTTCCCACACTGCATAAATTGTACGTGGTAGAGCTACAAACTTTCCCATACTGTAGAAATTGTACATGATTGAGCTACCTACTTTCCAATACTGTAGAAATTCTACGTGATTGAGCTACCAACTGTCGCATACTGTATAAATTGTACTTGATAGAGGTACCAACTTCACACACTCCATATATTGTATGTGATAGAGCTACCAACTTTCCCACAATGTATAAATTCTATGAGATGGAGCTACCAACTTTCCCACACTGTATAAATTGTACGTGATAGAGCTACCAAATTTCCCACACTGTATAAATTGTACATGATAGAGCTACAAACTTTCACACACTATATTAATTGTACGTGATAGAGCCACCAACTTTCCCACACTGTATAAATTGTACGTGATAGAGCTTCCAACTTTCCCACACTGTATCGATTGTACGTGATAGAGCTAACAACATTCCCACACTGTTTACATTGTACGTGATAGAGCTACCAACTTTCCCACAATGTATAAATTGTACGTGATAGAGCTACCAACTTTCCCACACTGTAACAATTGTACGTAATAGAGCTACCAACTTTCCCACACTCTATAAATTATACGTGATCGAACTACGAACTTTCCCACACTGTATAAATTGTACACGATACAGCTACCTACTTTCCCACACTGTATAAATTGTACGTGTTAGAGCTACCAATTTTCCCACTCTGTTTAAATTGTACGTGATAGAACTACCAACTTTCCAACACTGTATAAATTGCACGTGATAGAGCTACCAACATTCCCACACTGTTTAAATTGTACGTGATAGAGCTACCAACTTTCCCACACTGTATCAATTGTACGTAATAGAGCTACCAACTTTCCCACACTCTATAAATTGTACGTGATCGAACTACGAACTTTCCCACACTGTATAAATTGTACACGATAGAGCTACGTAGTTTCCCACACTGTATAAATTGTACATGATAGAGCTACTAACTTTCACACACTATATTAATGGTACGTGATAGAGCCACCAACTTTCCCACACTGTATAAATTGTACGTGATAGAGCTTCGAACTTTCCCACACTGTATCGATTGTACGTGATAGAGCTAACAACATTCCCACACTGTTTAAATTGTACGTGATAGAGCTACCAACTTTCCCACACTGTATAAATTGTACTTGATAGAGCTGCCAACTTTCCCACAATGTATTAATTGTACTTGATAGAGCTACCAACTTTCCCACACTGTATGAATTGTACGTGATAGAGCTACCAATTTTCCCATACTGTATAAATAGTACGTGATAGAGCCGCCAACTTTCCAACACTGTATATATTGCACGTGATAGAGCTACCAACTTTCCCACACTGTTTAAATTGTACGTGATAGAGCTACCAACTGTCCCACACTGTATAAATTGTATGTGATAGAGGTACCAACATTCGCACACTGTATAAATTATACTTGATAGAGCTACCAAATTTGCCACACTGTATAAATTTTACGTGATAGAGCTACCAACTTTCCCACACTCTATAAATTATACGTGATAGAGCTACCAACTTTCCCACACTGTATAAATTGTACGTGATAGAGCCGCCAACTTTCCTACACTTTTTAAATTGTACGTGATAGAGCTACCAACTTTCCCACAATGTATAAATTGTACGTGATAGATCTACCAACTTTCTCACACTGTATAAATTGTACGTGATAGATCTACCAACTTTCCCACACTGTATAAATTGTACGTGATAGAGCTACCAACTTTCACACACTTTATCAATTGTACGTAATACAGCTACCAACTTTCCCACACTGTATAAATTTTACGTGTTAGAGCTACCAATTTTCCCACTCTGTTTAAATTGTACTTGATAGAGCTACCAAATTTCCAACACTGTATCAATTGTACGTGATAGAGCTACCAACTTTCCCACACTGTTTAAATTGTACGTGATTGAGCTACCAAATTTCCAACACTGTATAAATTGTACGTGTTAGAGCATCCAACTTTCCCACACTGTATAAATTGTACGTGATTGAGATACCAACTTTCCCATGCTGTATGAATTCTACGTGATAGAGGTACCAACATTCCCACACTCTATAAATTGTACTTCATCGAACTACGAACTTTCCCACACTCTATAAATTGTACGTGATAGAGCTACCAACTTTCCCACACTGTATAAATTGTACGTGATTGAGCTACTAACTTTCCCACACTGTATAAATTGTACGTAATAGAGCTACCAACTTTCCCACACTCTATAAATTGTACGTGATCGAACTACGAACATTCACACACTCTATAAATTGTACGTGATAGAGCTACCATCTTTCCCACACTGTATAAATTGTACGTGATAGAGCTACTAACTTTCCCACACTGTATAAATTTTACGTGATAGAGCTACCAACTTTCCCACACTGTATAAATTTTACGTGATACAGCTACCTACTTTCCCACAGTGGATAAATTTTACGTGATGGAGCTACCTACTTTCCCACACTGTATAAATTGTAGGTGATAGAGCTACCAACTTTCCCACACTGTATAAATTGTATGTGATAGAGCTACCAACTTTCCCACACTGTATAAATAGTAGGTGATAGAGCCACCAACTTTCCTACACTTTTAAAATTGTACGTGATAGAGCTACCAACTTTCCCACATTGTATGGATTGTACGTGATGGAGCTACCAACTTTCCCACACTGTTTAAATTGTACGTGATAGAGCCACCAACTTTCCTACACTTTTTAAATCGTCCGTGATAGAGCTACCATCTTTCCCACACTGTATAAATTGTACGTGATAGAGCTACTAACTTTCCCACACTGTATAAATTTTACGTGATAGAGCTACCAACTTTCCCACACTGTATAAATTTTACGTGATACAGCTACCTACTTTCCCACAGTGGATAAATTTTACGTGATGGAGCTACCTACTTTCCCACACTGTATAAATTGTAGGTGATAGAGCTACCAACTTTCCCACACTGTATAAATTGTATGTGATAGAGCTACCAACTTTCCCACACTGTATAAATAGTAGGTGATAGAGCCACCAACTTTCCTACACTTTTAAAATTGTACGTGATAGAGCTACCAACTTTCCCACATTGTATGGATTGTACGTGATGGAGCTACCAACTTTCCCACACTGTTTAAATTGTACGTGATAGAGCCACCAACTTTCCTACACTTTTTAAATCGTCCGTGATAGAGCTACCAACTTTCCCACAATGTATAAATTGTACGTGATAGAGCTACCAACTTTCCCACACTGTAAAAATTGTACGTAATAGAGCTACCAACTTTCCAACACTCTATAAATTATACGTGATCGAACTACGAGCTTTCCCTCACTGTAAAAATTGTACACAATACAGCTACCTACTTTCCCACACTGTATAAATTGTACGTGATAGAGGTACCAACTTTCCCACACTGTATAAATTGTACGTGATAGAGCTACCAATTTTCCCACAGTGGATACATTTTACGTGATGGAGTTACCAACGTTCACACGCTGTTTAAATTTTACATGATGGAGCTACCAACTTTCCCACACTGCATAAATTGTACGTGGTAGAGCTACAAACTTTCCCATACTGTAGAAATTGTACATGATTGAGCTACCTACTTTCCAATACTGTAGAAATTCTACGTGATTGAGCTACCAACTGTCGCATACTGTATAAATTGTACTTGATAGAGGTACCAACTTCACACACTCCATATATTGTATGTGATAGAGCTACCAACTTTCCCACAATGTATAAATTCTATGAGATGGAGCTACCAACTTTCCCACACTGTATAAATTGTACGTGATAGAGCTACCAAATTTCCCACACTGTATAAATTGTACATGATAGAGCTACAAACTTTCACACACTATATTAATTGTACGTGATAGAGCCACCAACTTTCCCACACTGTATAAATTGTACGTGATAGAGCTTCCAACTTTCCCACACTGTATCGATTGTACGTGATAGAGCTAACAACATTCCCACACTGTTTACATTGTACGTGATAGAGCTACCAACTTTCCCACAATGTATAAATTGTACGTGATAGAGCTACCAACTTTCCCACACTGTAACAATTGTACGTAATAGAGCTGCCAACTTTCCCACACTCTATAAATTATACGTGATCGAACTACGAACTTTCCCACACTGTATAAATTGTACACGATACAGCTACCTACTTTCCCACACTGTATAAATTGTACGTGTTAGAGCTACCAATTTTCCCACTCTGTTTAAATTGTACGTGATAGAACTACCAACTTTCCAACACTGTATAAATTGCACGTGATAGAGCTACCAACATTCCCACACTGTTTAAATTGTACGTGATAGAGCTACCAACTTTCCCACACTGTATCAATTGTACGTAATAGAGCTACCAACTTTCCCACACTCTATAAATTGTACGTGATCGAACTACGAACTTTCCCACACTGTATAAATTGTACACGATAGAGCTACGTAGTTTCCCACACTGTATAAATTGTACATGATAGAGCTACTAACTTTCACACACTATATTAATGGTACGTGATAGAGCCACCAACTTTCCCACACTGTATAAATTGTACGTGATAGAGCTTCGAACTTTCCCACACTGTATCGATTGTACGTGATAGAGCTAACAACATTCCCACACTGTTTAAATTGTACGTGATAGAGCTACCAACTTTCCCACACTGTATAAATTGTACTTGATAGAGCTGCCAACTTTCCCACAATGTATTAATTGTACTTGATAGAGCTACCAACTTTCCCACACTGTATGAATTGTACGTGATAGAGCTACCAATTTTCCCATACTGTATAAATAGTACGTGATAGAGCCGCCAACTTTCCAACACTGTATATATTGCACGTGATAGAGCTACCAACTTTCCCACACTGTTTAAATTGTACGTGATAGAGCTACCAACTGTCCCACACTGTATAAATTGTATGTGATAGAGGTACCAACATTCGCACACTGTATAAATTATACTTGATAGAGCTACCAAATTTGCCACACTGTATAAATTTTACGTGATAGAGCTACCAACTTTCCCACACTCTATAAATTATACGTGATAGAGCTACCAACTTTCCCACACTGTATAAATTGTACGTGATAGAGCCGCCAACTTTCCTACACTTTTTAAATTGTACGTGATAGAGCTACCAACTTTCCCACAATGTATAAATTGTACGTGATAGATCTACCAACTTTCTCACACTGTATAAATTGTACGTGATAGATCTACCAACTTTCCCACACTGTATAAATTGTACGTGATAGAGCTACCAACTTTCACACACTTTATCAATTGTACGTAATACAGCTACCAACTTTCCCACACTGTATAAATTTTACGTGTTAGAGCTACCAATTTTCCCACTCTGTTTAAATTGTACTTGATAGAGCTACCAAATTTCCAACACTGTATCAATTGTACGTGATAGAGCTACCAACTTTCCCACACTGTTTAAATTGTACGTGATTGAGCTACCAAATTTCCAACACTGTATAAATTGTACGTGTTAGAGCATCCAACTTTCCCACACTGTATAAATTGTACGTGATTGAGATACCAACTTTCCCATGCTGTATGAATTCTACGTGATAGAGGTACCAACATTCCCACACTCTATAAATTGTACTTCATCGAACTACGAACTTTCCCACACTCTATAAATTGTACGTGATAGAGCTACCAACTTTCCCACACTGTATAAATTGTACGTGATTGAGCTACTAACTTTCCCACACTGTATAAATTGTACGTAATAGAGCTACCAACTTTCCCACACTCTATAAATTGTACGTGATCGAACTACGAACATTCACACACTCTATAAATTGTACGTGATAGAGCTACCATCTTTCCCACACTGTATAAATTGTACGTGATAGAGCTACTAACTTTCCCACACTGTATAAATTTTACGTGATAGAGCTACCAACTTTCCCACACTGTATAAATTTTACGTGATACAGCTACCTACTTTCCCACAGTGGATAAATTTTACGTGATGGAGCTACCTACTTTCCCACACTGTATAAATTGTAGGTGATAGAGCTACCAACTTTCCCACACTGTATAAATTGTATGTGATAGAGCTACCAACTTTCCCACACTGTATAAATAGTAGGTGATAGAGCCACCAACTTTCCTACACTTTTAAAATTGTACGTGATAGAGCTACCAACTTTCCCACATTGTATGGATTGTACGTGATGGAGCTACCAACTTTCCCACACTGTTTAAATTGTACGTGATAGAGCCACCAACTTTCCTACACTTTTTAAATCGTCCGTGATAGAGCTACCAACTTTCCCACAATGTATAAATTGTACGTGATAGAGCTACCAACTTTCCCACACTGTAAAAATTGTACGTAATAGAGCTACCAACTTTCCAACACTCTATAAATTATACGTGATCGAACTACGAGCTTTCCCTCACTGTAAAAATTGTACACAATACAGCTACCTACTTTCCCACACTGTATAAATTGTACGTGATAGAGCTACCAATTTTCCCACTCTGTTTAAATTGTACGTGATAGAACTACCAACTTTCCAACACTGTATAAATTGCACGTGATAGAGCTACCAACTTTTCCACACTGTTTAAATTGTACGTGATAGAGCTACCAACTTTCCCACACTGTTTAAATTGTACGTGATCGAACTACGAACTTTCCCACACTGTATAAATTGTACACGATAGAGCTACGTACTTTCCCACACTGTATAAATTGTACATGATAGAGCTACTAACTTTCACACACTATATTAATTGTACGTGATAGAGCCACCAACTTTCCCACACTGTATAAATTGTACGTGATAGAGCTTCGAACTTTCCCACACTGTTTCGATTGTACGTGATAGAGCTAACAACATTCCCACACTGTTTACATTGTACGTGATAGAGCTACCAACTTTCCCACACTGTATAAATTGTACTTGATAGAGCTGCCAACTTTCCCACAATGTATTAATTGTACTTGATAGAGCTACCAACTTTCCCACACTGTATGAATTGTACGTGATAGAGCTAACAACTTTCCCACACTGTATAAATTGTACGTGATAGAGCCGCCAACTTTCCTACACTTTTTAAATTGTACGTGATAGAGCTACCAACTTTCCCACAATGTATAAATTGTACGTGATAGATCTACCAACTTTCTCACACTGTATAAATTGTACGTGATAGATCTACCAACTTTCCCACACTGTATAAATTGTACGTGATAGAGCTACCAACTTTCACACACTTTATCAATTGTACGTAATAGAGCTACCAACTTTCCCACACTGTATAAATTTTACGTGTTAGAGCTACCAATTTTCCCACTCTGTTTAAATTGTACTTGATAGAGCTACCAAATTTCCAACACTGTATCAATTGTACGTGATAGAGCTACCAACTTTCCCACACTGTTTAAATTGTACGTGATTGAGCTACCAACTTTCCAACACTGTATAAATTGTACGTGTTAGAGCATCCAACTTTCCCACACTGTATAAATTGTACGTGATTGAGATACCAACTTTCCCATACTGTATGAATTCTACGTGATAGAGGTACCAACATTCCCACACTCTATAAATTGTACATCATCTAACTACGAACTTTCCCACACTCTATAAATTGTACGTGATAGAGCTACCAACTTTCCCACACTGTATAAATTTTACGTGATGGAGCTACCAACTTTCCCACACTGTATAAATTGTACGTGATACAACTACGAACTTTACCACACTCTATAAATTGTACGTGATAGAGCTAACAACTTTCCCACACTGTATAAATTGTACGTGATTGATCTACTAACTTTCCCACACTGTATAAATTGCACGTAATAGAGCTACCAACTTTCCCACACTCTATAAATTGTACGTGATCGAACTACGAACTTTCCCACACTCTATAAATTGTACGTGATAGAGCTACCATCTTTCCCACACTGTATAAATTGTACGTGATAGAGCTACTAACTTTCCCACACTGTATAAATTGTACGTGATAGAGCTACCAACTTTCCCACACTGTATAAATTTTACGTGATACAGCTACCTACTTTCCCACAGTGGATAAATATTACGTGATGGAGCTACCAACTTTCCCACACTGTTTAAATTGTACATGATAGAGCCACCAACTTTCCTACACTTTTAAAATTGTACGTTATAGAGCTACCAACTTTCCCACATTGTATGGATTGTACGTGATAGAGCTACCAACTTTCCCACACTGTTTAAATTGTACGTGATAGAGCCACCAACCTTCCTACACTTTTAAAATCGTACGTGATAGAGCTAACAACTTTCCCACAATGTATAAATTGTACGTGATGGAGCTACCAACTTTCCCACACTGTATCAGTTGTACGTAATAGAGCTACCAACTTTCCCACACTCTATAAATTGTACGTGATCGAACTACGAACTTTCCCACACTGTATAAATTGTACACGATAGTGCTACCTACTTTCCCACACTGTATAAATTGTACGTGATAGAGCTACCAATTTTCCCACTCTGTTTAAATTGTACGTGATAGAGCTACCAACTTTCCAACACTGTATAAATTGCACGTGATAGAGCTACCAACTTTCCCACACTGTTTAAATTGTACGTGATAGAGCTACCAACTGTCCCACACTGTATAAATTGTACGTGATTGAGATACCAACTTTCCCATACTGTATTAATTGTACGTGATAGAGGTACCAACTTTCCCACACTGTATAAATTGTACGTGATAGAGCTACCAACTTTCCCACAGTGGATACATTTTACGTGATGGAGCTACCAACTTTCCCACACATTTAAAATTGTACGTGATAGAGCTACCAACTTTCCCACATTGTATGGATTGTACGTGATAGAGCTACCAACTTTCCCACACTTTTTAAATTGTACGTGATATAGCTACCAACAATCCCACAATGTATAAATTGTACGTGATAGAGCTAACAACTTTCCAACACTGTTTCAATTGTTCGTAATAGAGCTACCAACTTTCCCACACTCTATAAATTGTACGTAATCGAACTACGACCTTTCCCACACTGTATAAATTGTACACGATAGAGCTACCTACTTTCCCACACTGTATAAATTGTACGTGATAGAGCTACCAATTTTCCCACTCTGTTTAAATTGTACGTGATTGAGCTACCAACTTTCTAACACTGTATAAATTATACGTGGTAGAGCTACCAACTTTACCACACTGTATAAATTGTACGTGATTGAGATATCAATTTTCCCATACTATATAAATTGTACGTGATAGAGGTACCAACTTTCCCACACTGTATAAATTGTACGTGATAGAGCTACCAATTTTCCCACAGTGGATACATTTTACGTGATGGAGTTACCAACGTTCACACGCTGTTTAAATTTTACATGATGGAGCTACCAACTTTCCCACACTGCATAAATTGTACGTGGTAGAGCTACAAACTTTCCCATACTGTAGAAATTGTACATGATTGAGCTACCTACTTTCCAATACTGTAGAAATTCTACGTGATTGAGCTACCAACTGTCGCATACTGTATAAATTGTACTTGATAGAGGTACCAACTTCACACACTCCATATATTGTATGTGATAGAGCTACCAACTTTCCCACAATGTATAAATTCTATGAGATGGAGCTACCAACTTTCCCACACTGTATAAATTGTACGTGATAGAGCTACCAAATTTCCCACACTGTATAAATTGTACATGATAGAGCTACAACCTTTCACACACTATATTAATTGTACGTGATAGAGCCACCAACTTTCCCACACTGTATAAATTGTACGTGATAGAGCTTCCAACTTTCCCACACTGTATCGATTGTACGTGATAGAGCTAACAACATTCCCACACTGTTTACATTGTACGTGATAGAGCTACCAACTTTCCCACAATGTATAAATTGTACGTGATAGAGCTACCAACTTTCCCACACTGTAACAATTGTACGTAATAGAGCTACCAACTTTCCCACACTCTATAAATTATACGTGATCGAACTACAAACTTTCCCACACTGTATAAATTGTACACGATACAGCTACCTACTTTCCCACACTGTATAAATTGTACGTGTTAGAGCTACCAATTTTCCCACTCTGTTTAAATTGTACGTGATAGAACTACCAACTTTCCAACACTGTATAAATTGCACGTGATAGAGCTACCAACATTCCCACACTGTTTAAATTGTACGTGATACAGCTACCAACTTTCCCACACTGTATCAATTGTACGTAATAGAGCTACCAACTTTCCCACACTCTATAAATTGTACGTGATCGAACTACGAACTTTCCCACACTGTATAAATTGTACACGATAGAGCTACGTAGTTTCCCACACTGTATAAATTGTACATGATAGAGCTACTAACTTTCACACACTATATTAATGGTACGTGATAGAGCCACCAACTTTCCCACACTGTATAAATTGTACGTGATAGAGCTTCGAACTTTCCCACACTGTATCGATTGTACGTGATAGAGCTAACAACATTCCCACACTGTTTAAATTGTACGTGTTAGAGCATCCAACTTTCCCACACTGTATAAATTGTACGTGATTGAGATACCAACTTTCCCATACTGTATGAATTCTACGTGATAGAGGTACCAACATTCCCACACTCTATAAATTGTACATCATCTAACTACGAACTTTCCCACACTCTATAAATTGTACGTGATAGAGCTACCAACTTTCCCACACTGTATAAATTTTACGTGATGGAGCTACCAACTTTCCCACACTGTATAAATTGTACGTGATACAACTACGAACTTTACCACACACTATAAATTGTACGTGATAGAGCTAACAACTTTCCCACACTGTATAAATTGTACGTGATTGAGCTACTAACTTTCCCACACTGTATAAATTGCACGTAATAGAGCTACCAACTTTCCCACACTCTATAAATTGTACGTGATTGAACTACGAACTTTCCCACACTCTATAAATTGTACGTGATAGAGCTACCATCTTTCCCACACTGTATAAATTGTACGTGATAGAGCTACTAACTTTCCCACACTGTATAAATTGTACGTGATAGAGCTACCAACTTTCCCACACTGTATAAATTTTACGTGATACAGCTACCTACTTTCCCACAGTGGATAAATATTACGTGATGGAGCTACCAACTTTCCCACACTGTTTAAATTGTACATGATAGAGCCACCAACTTTCCTACACTTTTAAAATTGTACGTTATAGAGCTACCAACTTTCCCACATTGTATGGATTGTACGTGATAGAGCTACCAACTTTCCCACACTGTTTAAATTGTACGTGATAGAGCCACCAACCTTCCTACACTTTTAAAATCGTACGTGATAGAGCTAACAACTTTCCCACAATGTATAAATTGTACGTGATAGAGCTACCAACTTTCCCACACTGTATCAGTTGTACGTAATAGAGCTACCAACTTTCCCACACTCTATAAATTGTACGTGATCGAACTACGAACTTTCCCACACTGTATAAATTGTACACGATAGTGCTACCTACTTTCCCACACTGTATAAATTGTACGTGATAGAGCTACCAATTTTCCCACTCTGTTTAAATTGTACGTGATAGAGCTACCAACTTTCCAACACTGTATAAATTGCACGTGATAGAGCTACCAACTTTCCCACACTGTTTAAATTGTACGTGATAGAGCTACCAACTGTCCCACACTGTATAAATTGTACGTGATTGAGATACCAACTTTCCCATACTGTATTAATTGTACGTGATAGAGGTACCAACTTTCCCACACTGTATAAATTGTACGTGATAGAGCTACCAACTTTCCCACAGTGGATACATTTTACGTGATGGAGCTACCAACTTTCCCACACATTTAAAATTGTACGTGATAGAGCTACCAACTTTCTAACACTGTATAAATTATACGTGGTAGAGCTACCAACTTTACCACACTGTATAAATTGTACGTGATTGAGATATCAATTTTCCCATACTATATAAATTGTACGTGATAGAGGTACCAACTTTCCCACACTGTATAAATTGTACGTGATAGAGCTACCAATTTTCCCACAGTGGATACATTTTACGTGATGGAGTTACCAACGTTCACACGCTGTTTAAATTTTACATGATGGAGCTACCAACTTTCCCACACTGCATAAATTGTACGTGGTAGAGCTACAAACTTTCCCATACTGTAGAAATTGTACATGATTGAGCTACCTACTTTCCAATACTGTAGAAATTCTACGTGATTGAGCTACCAACTGTCGCATACTGTATAAATTGTACTTGATAGAGGTACCAACTTCACACACTCCATATATTGTATGTGATAGAGCTACCAACTTTCCCACAATGTATAAATTCTATGAGATGGAGCTACCAACTTTCCCACACTGTATAAATTGTACGTGATAGAGCTACCAAATTTCCCACACTGTATAAATTGTACATGATAGAGCTACAAACTTTCACACACTATATTAATTGTACGTGATAGAGCCACCAACTTTCCCACACTGTATAAATTGTACGTGATAGAGCTTCCAACTTTCCCACACTGTATCGATTGTACGTGATAGAGCTAACAACATTCCCACACTGTTTACATTGTACGTGATAGAGCTACCAACTTTCCCACAATGTATAAATTGTACGTGATAGAGCTACCAACTTTCCCACACTGTAACAATTGTACGTAATAGAGCTACCAACTTTCCCACACTCTATAAATTATACGTGATCGAACTACGAACTTTCCCACACTGTATAAATTGTACACGATACAGCTACCTACTTTCCCACACTGTATAAATTGTACGTGTTAGAGCTACCAATTTTCCCACTCTGTTTAAATTGTACGTGATAGAACTACCAACTTTCCAACACTGTATAAATTGCACGTGATAGAGCTACCAACATTCCCACACTGTTTAAATTGTACGTGATAGAGCTACCAACTTTCCCACACTGTATCAATTGTACGTAATAGAGCTACCAACTTTCCCACACTCTATAAATTGTACGTGATCGAACTACGAACTTTCCCACACTGTATAAATTGTACACGATAGAGCTACGTAGTTTCCCACACTGTATAAATTGTACATGATAGAGCTACTAACTTTCACACACTATATTAATGGTACGTGATAGAGCCACCAACTTTCCCACACTGTATAAATTGTACGTGATAGAGCTTCGAACTTTCCCACACTGTATCGATTGTACGTGATAGAGCTAACAACATTCCCACACTGTTTAAATTGTACGTGATAGAGCTACCAACTTTCCCACACTGTATAAATTGTACTTGATAGAGCTGCCAACTTTCCCACAATGTATTAATTGTACTTGATAGAGCTACCAACTTTCCCACACTGTATGAATTGTACGTGATAGAGCTACCAATTTTCCCATACTGTATAAATAGTACGTGATAGAGCCGCCAACTTTCCAACACTGTATATATTGCACGTGATAGAGCTACCAACTTTCCCACACTGTTTAAATTGTACGTGATAGAGCTACCAACTGTCCCACACTGTATAAATTGTATGTGATAGAGGTACCAACATTCGCACACTGTATAAATTATACTTGATAGAGCTACCAAATTTGCCACACTGTATAAATTTTACGTGATAGAGCTACCAACTTTCCCACACTCTATAAATTATACGTGATAGAGCTACCAACTTTCCCACACTGTATAAATTGTACGTGATAGAGCTACCAAATTTCCCACACTGTATAAATTGTACATGATAGAGCTACTAACATTCACACACTATATTAATTGTACGTGATAGAGCCACCAACGTTCCCACACTGTATAAATTGTACGTGATAGAGCTTCCAACTTTCCCACACTGTATCGATTGTACGTGATAGAGCTAACAACATTCCCACACTGTTTACATTGTACGTGATAGAGCTACCAACTTTCCCACACTATATAAATTGTACTTGATAGAGCTGCCAACTTTCCCACAATGTATTAATTGTACTTGATAGAGCTACCAACTTTCCCACACTGTATGAATTGTACGTGATAGAGCTACCAACTTTCCCACACTGTATAAATTGTACGTGATAGAACCGCCAACTTTCCTACACTTTTTAAATTGTACGTGATAGAGCTACCAACTTTCCCACAATGTATAAATTGTACGTGATAGATCTACCAACTTTCCCACACTGTATAAATTGTACGTGATAGATCTACCAACTTTCCCACACTGTATAAATTGTACGTGATAGAGCTACCAACTTTCACACACTTTATCAATTGTACGTGATAGAGCTACCAACTTTCCCACACTGTATAAATTTTACGTGTTAGAGCTACCAATTTTCCCACTCTGTTTAAATTGTACTTGATAGAGCTACCAAATTTCCAACACTGTATCAATTGTACGTGATAGAGCTACCAACATTCCCACACTGTTTAAATTGTACGTGATTGTGCTACCAAATTTCCAACACTGTATAAATTGTACGTGTTAGAGCATCCAACTTTCCCACACTGTATAAATTGTACGCGATTGAGATACCAACTTTCCCATACTGTAAAAATTGTACGTGATAGAGGTACCAATTTTGCCACACTGTATAAATGGTACGTGATAGAGCTACCAACGTTCCCACAGTGGATAAATTTTACGTGATGGAGCTACCAACTTTCCCACACTGTTTAAATTTTACATGATAGAGCTACCAACTTTCCCACACTGTATCAATTGTACGTAATAGAGCTACCAACTTTCCCACACTGTATAAATTGTACGTCATCGAACTATGAACTTTCCCACACTCTATAAATTGTACGTGATAGAGCTACCAACTTTCCCACACTGTATAAATTGTACGTGATAGAGCTACTAACTTTCCCACACTGTATAAATTGTACGTAATACAACTACCAACTTTACCACACTCTATAAATTGTAGGTGATAGAGCTACCAACTTTCCCACACTGTATAAATTGTACGTGATAGAGCTACCAACTTTCCCACACTGTATAAATTTAACGTGATAGAGCTACCAACTTTCCCACAGTGGATAAATTTTACGTGATGGAGCTACCTACTTTCCCACACTTTTTAAATTGTACATGATAGAGCTACCAACTTTCCCACATTGTATGGATTGTACGTAATAGAGCTACCAACTTTCCCACACTGTTTAAATTGTACGTGATAGAGCCACCAACTTTCCCACATTGTATGGATTGTACGTAATAGAGCTACCAACTTTCCCACACTGTTTAAATTGTACGTGATAGAGCCACCAACTTTCCTACACTTTTTAATTCGTACGTGATAGAGCTATCAACTTTCCCACAATGTATAAATTGTACGTGATAGAGCTACCAACTTTCCCACACTGTATCAATTGTACGTAATAGAGCTACCACCTTTCCCACACTCTATAAATTATACGTGATCGAACTACGAACTTTCCCACACTGTATAAATTGTACACGATACAGCTACCTACTTTCCCACACTGTATAAATTGTACGTGATAGAGCTACTAATTTTCCCACTCTGTTTAAATTGTACGTGATAGAGCTACCAACTTTCCAACACTGTATAAATTGCACGTGATAGAGCTACCAACTTTCCCACACTGTTTTAATTGTACGTGATAGAGCTACCAACTTTCCCACACTGTATCAATTGTACGTAATAGAGCTACCAACTTTCCCACACTCTATAAATTGTACGTGATCGAACTACGAACTTTCCCACACTGTATAAATTGTACACGATAGAGCTACCTACTTTCCACACTGTATAAATTGTACATGAAAGAGCTACTAACTTTCACACTCTATATTAATTGTACTTGATAGAGCCACCAACTTTCCCACACTGTATAAATTGTACGTGATAGAGCTACCAACTTTCACACACTTTATCAATTGTACGTGATAGAGCTACCAACTTTCCCACACTGTATAAATTTTACGTGTTAGAGCTACCAATTTTCCCACTCTGTTTAAATTGTACTTGATAGAGCTACCAAATTTCCAACACTGTATCAATTGTACGTGATAGAGCTACCAACTTTCCCACTCTGTTTAAATTGTACGTGATTGAGCTGCCAAATTTCCAACACTGTATAAATTGTACGTGTTAGAGCATCCAACTTTCCCACACTGCATAAATTGTACGTGATTGAGATACCAACTTTCCCATAATGTATAAATTGTACGTGATAGAGGTACCAACTTTGCCACACTGTATAAATTGTGCGTGATAGAGCTACCAACTTTCCCACAGTGGATAAATTTTACGTGATGGAGCTACCAACTTTCCCACACTGTTTAAATTTTACATGATAGAGCTACTAACTTTCCCACACTCTATAAATTGTACGTCATCGAACTACGAACTTTCCCACACTCTATAAATTGTACGTGATAGAGCTACCAACTTTCCCACACTCTATAAATTGTACGTGATTGAGCTACTAACTTTCCCACACTGTATAAATTGTACGTAATAGAGCTACCAACTTTCCCACACTCTATAAATTGTACGTGATCGAACTACGAACTTTCCCACACTCTATAAATTGTACGTGATAGAGCTACCATCTTTCCCACACTGTATAAATTGAACGTGATAGAGCTACTAACTTTCCCACACTGTATAAATTGTACGTGATAGAGCTACTAACTTTCCCACACTGCATAAATTGTACGTGGTAGAGCTACAAACTTTCCAATACTGTAAAAATTGCACATGATTGAGCTACCTACTTTCCAATACTGTAGAAATTCTACGTGATTGAGCTACCAACTGTCGCATACTGTATAAATAGTACTTGATAGAGGTACCAACTTTCCCACACTCCATATATTGTATGTGATAGAGCTACCAACTTTCCCACAATGTATAAATTGTATGAGATAGAACTACCAACTTTCCCACACTTTATAAATTGTATGTGATAGGACCACCAATTTCCCACACTGTGTTAATTCTACGTGATAGAGCTACCAACTTTCCCACACTGTATAAATTGTACGTCATAGAGCTACCAACTTTCCCACACTGTATAAATTGTATGTGATAGAGGGACCAACATTGCCACACTGTATAAATTATACTTGATAGAGCTACCAAATTTCCCACACAGTATAAATTTTACGTGATAGAGCTACCAACTTTCACACACTCTATAAATTATACGTGATTGAGCTACCAACTTTCCCACACTGTATAAATTGTACGTGATAGAGCTACCAAATTTCCCACACTGTATAAATTGTACATGATAGAACTACTAACTTTCACACACTATATTAATTTTACGTGATAGAGCCACCAACATTCCCACACTGTATAAATTGTACGTGATAGAGCTTCCAACTTTCCCACACTGTATCGATTGTACGTGATAGAGCTAACAACATTCCCACACTGTTTAAATTGTACGTGATAGAGCTACCAACTTTCCCACACTGTATAAATTGTACGTGATAGAGCTACCAACTTTCCAACTCTGTTTAAATTGTACGTGATTGAGCTACCAAATTTCCAACACTGTATAAATTGTACGTGTTAGAGCATCCAACTTTCCCACACTGCATAAATTGTACGTGATTGAGATACCAACTTTCCCATACTGTATAAATTGTACGTGATAGAGGTACCAACTTTCCCACACTGTATAAATTGTGCGTGATAGAGCTACCAACTTTCCCACAGTGGATACATTTTACGTGATGGAGCTACCAACTTTCCCACACTGTTTAAATTTTACATGATAGAGCTACTAACTTTCCCACACTTTATAAATTGTACGTCATCGAACTACGAACTTTCCCACACTGTATAAATTGAACGTGATAGAGCTACTAACTTTCCCACACTGTATAAATTGTACGTGATAGAGCTACTAACTTTCCCACACTGCATAAATTGTACGTGGTAGAGCTACAAACTTTCCAATACTGTAAAAATTGTACATGATTGAGCTACCTACTTTCCAATACTGTAGAAATTCTACGTGATTGAGCTACCAACTGTCGCATACTGTATAAATAGTACTTGATAGAGGTACCAACTTTCCCACACTCCATATATTGTATGTGATAGAGCTACCAACTTTCCCACAATGTATAAATTGTATGAGATAGAACTACCAACTTTCCCACACTTTATAAATTGTATGTGATAGGACCACCAACTTTCCCACACTGTGTTAATTCTACGTGATAGAGCTACCAACTTTCCCACACTGTATAAATTGTACGTCATAGAGCTACCAAATTTCCCACACTGTATAAATTGTATGTGATAGAGGTACCAACATTGCCACACTGTATAAATTATACTTGATAGAGCTACCAAATTTCCCACACTGTATAAATTTTACGTGATAGAGCTACCAACTTTCACACACTCTATAAATTATACGTGATTGAGCTACCAACTTTCCCACAGTGTATAAATTGTACGTGATAGAGCTACCAAATTTCCCACACTGTATAAATTGTACATGATAGAGCTACTAACTTTCACACACTATATTAATTTTACGTGATAGAGCCACCAACATTCCCACACTGTTTAAATTGTACGTGATAGAGCTACCAACTTTCCCACACTGTATAAATTGTACGTGATAGAGCTACTAACTTTCCCACACTGTATAAATTGTACGTAATACAACTACCAACTTTACCACACTCTATAAATTGTAGGTGATAGAGCTACCAACTTTCCCACACTGTATAAATTGTACGTGATAGAGATACCAACTTTCCCACACTGTATAAATTTAAAGTGATAGAGCTACCAACTTTCCCACAGTGGATAAATTTTACGTGATGGAGCTACCTACTTTCCCACACTGTTTAAATTGTAAATGATAGAGCCACCAACTTTCCTACACTTTTAAAATTGTACGTGATAGAGCTACCAACTTTCCCACATTGTATGGATTGTACGTAATAGAGCTACCAACTTTCCCACACTGTTTAAATTGTACGTGATAGAGCCACCAACTTTCCTACACTTTTTAATTCGTACGTGATAGAGCTACCAACTTTCCCACAATGTATAAATTGTACGTGATAGAGCTACCAACTTTCCCACACTGTATCAATTGTACGTAATAGAGCTACCACCTTTCCCACACTCTATAAATTATACGTGATCGAACTACGAACTTTCCCACACTGTATAAATTGTACACGATACAGCTACCTACTTTCCCACACTGTATAAATTGTACGTGATAGAGCTACTAATTTTCCCACTCTGTTTAAATTGTACGTCATAGAGCTACCAACTTTCCAACACTGTATAAATTGCACGTGATAGAGCTACCAACTTTCCCACATTGTTTTAATTGTACGTGATAGAGCTACCAAATTTCCCACACTGTATAAATTGTACATGATAGAGCTACTAACATTCACACACTATATTAATTGTACGTGATAGAGCCACCAACGTTCCCACACTGTATAAATTGTACGTGATAGAGCTTCCAACTTTCCCACACTGTATCGATTGTACGTGATAGAGCTAACAACATTCCCACACTGTTTACATTGTACGTGATAGAGCTACCAACTTTCCCACACTATATAAATTGTACTTGATAGAGCTGCCAACTTTCCCACAATGTATTAATTGTACTTGATAGAGCTACCAACTTTCCCACACTGTATGAATTGTACGTGATAGAGCTACCAACTTTCCCACACTGTATAAATTGTACGTGATAGAACCGCCAACTTTCCTACACTTTTTAAATTGTACGTGATAGAGCTACCAACTTTCCCACAATGTATAAATTGTACGTGATAGATCTACCAACTTTCCCACACTGTATAAATTGTACGTGATAGATCTACCAACTTTCCCACACTGTATAAATTGTACGTGATAGAGCTACCAACTTTCACACACTTTATCAATTGTACGTGATAGAGCTACCAACTTTCCCACACTGTATAAATTTTACGTGTTAGAGCTACCAATTTTCCCACTCTGTTTAAATTGTACTTGATAGAGCTACCAAATTTCCAACACTGTATCAATTGTACGTGATAGAGCTACCAACATTCCCACACTGTTTAAATTGTACGTGATTGTGCTACCAAATTTCCAACACTGTATAAATTGTACGTGTTAGAGCATCCAACTTTCCCACACTGTATAAATTGTACGTGATTGAGATACCAACTTTCCCATACTGTAAAAATTGTACGTGATAGAGGTACCAATTTTGCCACACTGTATAAATGGTATGTGATAGAGCTACCAACGTTCCCACAGTGGATAAATTTTACGTGATGGAGCTACCAACTTTCCCACACTGTTTAAATTTTACATGATAGAGCTACCAACTTTCCCACACTGTATCAATTGTACGTAATAGAGCTACCAACTTTCCCACACTGTATAAATTGTACGTCATCGAACTACGAACTTTCCCACACTCTATAAATTGTACGTGATAGAGCTACCAACTTTCCCACACTGTATAAATTGTACGTGATAGAGCTACTAACTTTCCCACACTGTATAAATTGTACGTAATACAACTACCAACTTTACCACACTCTATAAATTGTAGGTGATAGAGCTACCAACTTTCCCACTCTGTATAAATTGTACGTGATAGAGCTACCAACTTTCCCACACTGTATAAATTTAACGTGATAGAGCTACCAACTTTCCCACAGTGGATAAATTTTACGTGATGGAGCTACCTACTTTCCCACACTTTTTAAATTGTACATGATAGAGCTACCAACTTTCCCACATTGTATGGATTGTACGTAATAGAGCTACCAACTTTCCCACACTGTTTAAATTGTACGTGATAGAGCCACCAACTTTCCCACATTGTATGGATTGTACGTAATAGAGCTACCAACTTTCCCACACTGTTTAAATTGTACGTGATAGAGCCACCAACTTTCCTACACTTTTTAATTCGTACGTGATAGAGCTATCAACTTTCCCACAATGTATAAATTGTACGTGATAGAGCTACCAACTTTCCCACACTGTATCAATTGTAGGTAATAGAGCTACCACCTTTCCCACACTCTATAAATTATACGTGATCGAACTACGAACTTTCCCACACTGTATAAATTGTACACGATACAGCTACCTACTTTCCCACACTGTATAAATTGTACGTGATAGAGCTACTAATTTTCCCACTCTGTTTAAATTGTACGTGATAGAGCTACCAACTTTCCAACACTGTATAAATTGCACGTGATAGAGCTACCAACTTTCCCACACTGTTTTAATTGTACGTGATAGAGCTACCAACTTTCCCACACTGTATCAATTGTACGTAATAGAGCTACCAACTTTCCCACACTCTATAAATTGTACGTGATCGAACTACGAACTTTCCCACACTGTATAAATTGTACACGATAGAGCTACCTACTTTCCACACTGTATAAATTGTACATGAAAGAGCTACTAACTTTCACACTCTATATTAATTGTACTTGATAGAGCCACCAACTTTCCCACACTGTATAAATTGTACGTGATAGAGCTTCCAACTTTCCCACACTATATCGATTGTACGTGATAGAGCTAACAACATTCCCACACTGTTTAAATTGTACGTGATAGAGCTACCAACTTTCCCACACTGTATAAATTGTACTTGATAGAGCTGCCAACTTTCCCACAATGTATTAATTGTACTTGATAGAGCTACCACCTTCCCACACTTTATGAGTTGTATGTGATAGAGCTACCAACTTTCCCACACTGTATAAATTGTACGTGATAGAGCCGCCAACATTCCTACACTTTTTAAATTGTACGTGATAGAGCTACCAACTTTCCCACAATGTATAAATTGTACGTGATAGATCTACCAACTTTCCCACACTGTATAAATTGTACTTGATAGATCTACCAACTTTCCCACACTGTATAAATTGTACGTGATAGAGCTACCAACTTTCACACACTTTATCAATTGTACGTGATAGAGCTACCAACTTTCCCACACTCTATAAATTGTACGTGATCGAACTACGAACTTTCCCACACTCTATAAATTGTACGTGATAGAGCTACCATCTTTCCCACACTGTATAAATTGAACGTGATAGAGCTACTAACTTTCCCACACTGTATAAATTGTACGTGATAGAGCTACTAACTTTCCCACACTGCATAAATTGTACGTGGTAGAGCTACAAACTTTCCAATACTGTAAAAATTGCACATGATTGAGCTACCTACTTTCCAATACTGTAGAAATTCTACGTGATTGAGCTACCAACTGTCGCATACTGTATAAATAGTACTTGATAGAGGTACCAACTTTCCCACACTCCATATATTGTATGTGATAGAGCTACCAACTTTCCCACAATGTATAAATTGTATGAGATAGAACTACCAACTTTCCCACACTTTATAAATTGTATGTGATAGGACCACCAATTTCCCACACTGTGTTAATTCTACGTGATAGAGCTACCAACTTTCCCACACTGTATAAATTGTACGTCATAGAGCTACCAACTTTCCCACACTGTATAAATTGTATGTGATAGAGGGACCAACATTGCCACACTGTATAAATTATACTTGATAGAGCTACCAAATTTCCCACACAGTATAAATTTTACGTGATAGAGCTACCAACTTTCACACACTCTATAAATTATACGTGATTGAGCTACCAACTTTCCCACACTGTATAAATTGTACGTGATAGAGCTACCAAATTTCCCACACTGTATAAATTGTACATGATAGAGCTACTAACTTTCACACACTATATTAATTTTACGTGATAGAGCCACCAACATTCCCACACTGTATAAATTGTACGTGATAGAGCTTCCAACTTTCCCACACTGTATCGATTGTACGTGATAGAGCTAACAACATTCCCACACTGTTTAAATTGTACGTGATAGAGCTACCAACTTTCCCACACTGTATAAATTGTACGTGATAGAGCTACCAACTTTCCAACTCTGTTTAAATTGTACGTGATTGAGCTACCAAATTTCCAACACTGTATAAATTGTACGTGTTAGAGCATCCAACTTTCCCACACTGCATAAATTGTACGTGATTGAGATACCAACTTTCCCATACTGTATAAATTGTACGTGATAGAGGTACCAACTTTCCCACACTGTATAAATTGTGCGTGATAGAGCTACCAACTTTCCCACAGTGGATACATTTTACGTGATGGAGCTACCAACTTTCCCACACTGTATAAATTGTACGTGATAGAGCTACTAACTTTCCCACACTGCATAAATTGTACGTGGTAGAGCTACAAACTTTCCAATACTGTAAAAATTGTACATGATTGAGCTACCTACTTTCCAATACTGTAGAAATTCTACGTGATTGAGCTACCAACTGTCGCATACTGTATAAATAGTACTTGATAGAGGTACCAACTTTCCCACACTCCATATATTGTATGTGATAGAGCTACCAACTTTCCCACAATGTATAAATTGTATGAGATAGAACTACCAACTTTCCCACACTTTATAAATTGTATGTGATAGGACCACCAACTTTCCCACACTGTGTTAATTCTACGTGATAGAGCTACCAACTTTCCCACACTGTATAAATTGTACGTCATAGAGCTACCAACTTTCCCACACTGTATAAATTGTATGTGATAGAGGTACCAACATTGCCACACTGTATAAATTATACTTGATAGAGCTACCAAATTTCCCACACTGTATAAATTTTACGTGATAGAGCTACCAACTTTCACACACTCTATAAATTATACGTGATTGAGCTACCAACTTTCCCACAGTGTATAAATTGTACGTGATAGAGCTACCAAATTTCCCACACTGTATAAATTGTACATGATAGAGCTACTAACTTTCACACACTATATTAATTTTACGTGATAGAGCCACCAACATTCCCACACTGTTTAAATTGTACGTGATAGAGCTACCAACTTTCCCACACTGTATAAATTGTACGTGATAGAGCTACTAACTTTCCCACACTGTATAAATTGTACGTAATACAACTACCAACTTTACCACACTCTATAAATTGTAGGTGATAGAGCTACCAACTTTCCCACAATGTATAAATTGTACGTGATAGAGATACCAACTTTCCCACACTGTATAAATTTAAAGTGATAGAGCTACCAACTTTCCCACAGTGGATAAATTTTACGTGATGGAGCTACCTACTTTCCCACACTGTTTAAATTGTAAATGATAGAGCCACCAACTTTCCTACACTTTTAAAATTGTACGTGATAGAGCTACCAACTTTCCCACATTGTATGGATTGTACGTAATAGAGCTACCAACTTTCCCACACTGTTTAAATTGTACGTGATAGAGCCACCAACTTTCCTACACTTTTTAATTCGTACGTGATAGAGCTACCAACTTTCCCACAATGTATAAATTGTACGTGATAGAGCTACCAACTTTCCCACACTGTATCAATTGTACGTAATAGAGCTACCACCTTTCCCACACTCTATAAATTATACGTGATCGAACTACGAACTTTCCCACACTGTATAAATTGTACACGATACAGCTACCTACTTTCCCACACTGTATAAATTGTACGTGATAGAGCTACTAATTTTCCCACTCTGTTTAAATTGTACGTCATAGAGCTACCAACTTTCCAACACTGTATAAATTGCACGTGATAGAGCTACCAACTTTCCCACATTGTTTTAATTGTACGTGATAGAGCTACCAAATTTCCCACACTGTATAAATTGTACATGATAGAGCTACTAACATTCACACACTATATTAATTGTACGTGATAGAGCCACCAACGTTCCCACACTGTATAAATTGTACGTGATAGAGCTTCCAACTTTCCCACACTGTATCGATTGTACGTGATAGAGCTAACAACATTCCCACACTGTTTACATTGTACGTGATAGAGCTACCAACTTTCCCACACTATATAAATTGTACTTGATAGAGCTGCCAACTTTCCCACAATGTATTAATTGTACTTGATAGAGCTACCAACTTTCCCACACTGTATGAATTGTACGTGATAGAGCTACCAACTTTCCCACACTGTATAAATTGTACGTGATAGAACCGCCAACTTTCCTACACTTTTTAAATTGTACGTGATAGAGCTACCAACTTTCCCACAATGTATAAATTGTACGTGATAGATCTACCAACTTTCCCACACTGTATAAATTGTACGTGATAGATCTACCAACTTTCCCACACTGTATAAATTGTACGTGATAGAGCTACCAACTTTCACACACTTTATCAATTGTACGTGATAGAGCTACCAACTTTCCCACACTGTATAAATTTTACGTGTTAGAGCTACCAATTTTCCCACTCTGTTTAAATTGTACTTGATAGAGCTACCAAATTTCCAACACTGTATCAATTGTACGTGATAGAGCTACCAACATTCCCACACTGTTTAAATTGTACGTGATTGTGCTACCAAATTTCCAACACTGTATAAATTGTACGTGTTAGAGCATCCAACTTTCCCACACTGTATAAATTGTACGTGATTGAGATACCAACTTTCCCATACTGTAAAAATTGTACGTGATAGAGGTACCAATTTTGCCACACTGTATAAATGGTACGTGATAGAGCTACCAACGTTCCCACAGTGGATAAATTTTACGTGATGGAGCTACCAACTTTCCCACACTGTTTAAATTTTACATGATAGAGCTACCAACTTTCCCACACTGTATCAATTGTACGTAATAGAGCTACCAACTTTCCCACACTGTATAAATTGTACGTCATCGAACTACGAACTTTCCCACACTCTATAAATTGTACGTGATAGAGCTACCAACTTTCCCACACTGTATAAATTGTACGTGATAGAGCTACTAACTTTCCCACACTGTATAAATTGTACGTAATACAACTACCAACTTTACCACACTCTATAAATTGTAGGTGATAGAGCTACCAACTTTCCCACTCTGTATAAATTGTACGTGATAGAGCTACCAACTTTCCCACACTGTATAAATTTAACGTGATAGAGCTACCAACTTTCACACAGTGGATAAATTTTACGTGATGGAGCTACCTACTTTCCCACACTTTTTAAATTGTACATGATAGAGCTACCAACTTTCCCACATTGTATGGATTGTACGTAATAGAGCTACCAACTTTCCCACACTGTTTAAATTGTACGTGATAGAGCCACCAACTTTCCCACATTGTATGGATTGTACGTAATAGAGCTACCAACTTTCCCACACTGTTTAAATTGTACGTGATAGAGCCACCAACTTTCCTACACTTTTTAATTCGTACGTGATAGAGCTATCAACTTTCCCACAATGTATAAATTGTACGTGATAGAGCTACCAACTTTCCCACACTGTATCAATTGTACGTAATAGAGCTACCACCTTTCCCACACTCTATAAATTATACGTGATCGAACTACGAACTTTCCCACACTGTATAAATTGTACACGATACAGCTACCTACTTTCCCACACTGTATAAATTGTACGTGATAGAGCTACTAATTTTCCCACTCTGTTCAAATTGTACGTGATAGAGCTACCAACTTTCCAACACTGTATAAATTGCACGTGATAGAGCTACCAACTTTCCCACACTGTTTTAATTGTACGTGATAGAGCTACCAACTTTCCCACACTGTATCAATTGTACGTAATAGAGCTACCAACTTTCCCACACTCTATAAATTGTACGTGATCGAACTACGAACTTTCCCACACTGTATAAATTGTACACGATAGAGCTACCTACTTTCCACACTGTATAAATTGTACATGAAAGAGCTACTAACTTTCACACTCTATATTAATTGTACTTGATAGAGCCACCAACTTTCCCACACTGTATAAATTGTACGTGATAGAGCTTCCAACTTTCCCACACTATATCGATTGTACGTGATAGAGCTAACAACATTCCCACACTGTTTAAATTGTACGTGATAGAGCTACCAACTTTCCCACACTGTATAAATTGTACTTGATAGAGCTGCCAACTTTCCCACAATGTATTAATTGTACTTGATAGAGCTACCACCTTCCCACACTTTATGAATTGTATGTGATAGAGCTACCAACTTTCCCACACTGTATAAATTGTACGTGATAGAGCCGCCAACATTCCTACACTTTTTAAATTGTACGTGATAGAGCTACCAACTTTCCCACAATGTATAAATTGTACGTGATAGATCTACCAACTTTCCCACACTGTATAAATTGTACTTGATAGATCTACCAACTTTCCCACACTGTATAAATTGTACGTGATAGAGCTACCAACTTTCACACACTTTATCAATTGTACGTGATAGAGCTACCAACTTTCCCACACTGTATAAATTTTACGTGTTAGAGCTACCAATTTTCCCACTCTGTTTAAATTGTACTTGATAGAGCTACCAAATTTCCAACACTGTATCAATTGTACGTGATAGAGCTACCAACTTTCCCACTCTGTTTAAATTGTACGTGATTGAGCTGCCAAATTTCCAACACTGTATAAATTGTACGTGTTAGAGCATCCAACTTTCCCACACTGCATAAATTGTACGTGATTGAGATACCAACTTTCCCATAATGTATAAATTGTACGTGATAGAAGTACCAACTTTGCCACACTGTATAAATTGTGCGTGATAGAGCTACCAACTTTCCCACAGTGGATAAATTTTACGTGATGGAGCTACCAACTTTCCCACACTGTTTAAATTTTACATGATAGAGCTACTAACTTTCCCACACTCTATAAATTGTACGTCATCGAACTACGAACTTTCCCACACTCTATAAATTGTACGTGATAGAGCTACCAACTTTCCCACACTCTATAAATTGTACGTGATTGAGCTACTAACTTTCCCACACTGTATAAATTGTACGTAATAGAGCTACCAACTTTCCCACACTCTATAAATTGTACGTGATCGAACTACGAACTTTCCCACACTCTATAAATTGTACGTGATAGAGCTACCATCTTTCCCACACTGTATAAATTGAACGTGATAGAGCTACTAACTTTCCCACACTGTATAAATTGTACGTGATAGAGCTACTAACTTTCCCACACTGCATAAATTGTACGTGGTAGAGCTACAAACTTTCCAATACTGTAAAAATTGCACATGATTGAGCTACCTACTTTCCAATACTGTAGAAATTCTACGTGATTGAGCTACCAACTGTCGCATACTGTATAAATAGTACTTGATAGAGGTACCAACTTTCCCACACTCCATATATTGTATGTGATAGAGCTACCAACTTTCCCACAATGTATAAATTGTATGAGATAGAACTACCAACTTTCCCACACTTTATAAATTGTATGTGATAGGACCACCAATTTCCCACACTGTGTTAATTCTACGTGATAGAGCTACCAACTTTCCCACACTGTATAAATTATACGTCATAGAGCTACCAACGTTCCCACACTGTATAAATTGTATGTGATAGAGGGACCAACATTGCCACACTGTATAAATTATACTTGATAGAGCTACCAAATTTCCCACACAGTATAAATTTTACGTGATAGAGCTACCAACTTTCACACACTCTATAAATTATACGTGATTGAGCTACCAACTTTCCCACACTGTATAAATTGTACGTGATAGAGCTACCAAATTTCCCACACTGTATAAATTGTACATGATAGAGCTACTAACTTTCACACACTATATTAATTTTACGTGATAGAGCCACCAACATTCCCACACTGTATAAATTGTACGTGATAGAGCTTCCAACTTTCCCACACTGTATCGATTGTACGTGATAGAGCTAACAACATTCCCACACTGTTTAAATTGTACGTGATAGAGCTACCAACTTTCCCACACTGTATAAATTGTACGTGATAGAGCTACCAACTTTCCAACTCTGTTTAAATTGTACGTGATTGAGCTACCAAATTTCCAACACTGTATAAATTGTACGTGTTAGAGCATCCAACTTTCCCACACTGCATAAATTGTACGTGATTGAGATACCAACTTTCCCATACTGTATAAATTGTACGTGATAGAGGTACCATCTTTCCCACACTGTATAAATTGTGCGTGATAGAGCTACCAACTTTCCCACAGTGGATACATTTTACGTGATGGAGCTACCAACTTTCCCACACTGTTTAAATTTTACATGATAGAGCTACTAACTTTCCCACACTCTATAAATTGTACGTCATCGAACTACGGACTTTCCCACACTGTATAAATTGAACGTGATAGAGCTACTAACTTTCCCACACTGTATAAATTGTACGTGATAGAGCTACTAACTTTCCCACACTGCATAAATTGTACGTGGTAGAGCTACAAACTTTCCAATACTGTAAAAATTGTACATGATTGAGCTACCTACTTTCCAATACTGTAGAAATTCTACGTGATTGAGCTACCAACTGTCGCATACTGTATAAATAGTACTTGATAGAGGTACCAACTTTCCCACACTCCATATATTGTATGTGATAGAGCTACCAACTTTCCCACACTGTTTAAATTGTACATGATAGAGCTACTAACTTTCACACACTATATTAATTTTACGTGATAGAGCCACCAACATTCCCACACTGTTTAAATTGTACGTGATAGAGCTACCAACTTTCCCACACTGTATAAATTGTACGTGATAGAGCTACTAACTTTCCCACACTGTATAAATTGTACGTAATACAACTACCAACTTTACCACACTCTATAAATTGTAGGTGATAGAGCTACCAACTTTCCCACACTGTATAAATTGTACGTGATAGAGATACCAACTTTCCCACACTGTATAAATTTAAAGTGATAGAGCTACCAACTTTCCCACAGTGGATAAATTTTACGTGATGGAGCTACCTACTTTCCCACACTGTTTAAATTGTAAATGATAGAGCCACCAACTTTCCTACACTTTTAAAATTGTACGTGATAGAGCTACCAACTTTCCCACATTGTATGGATTGTACGTAATAGAGCTACCAACTTTCCCACACTGTTTAAATTGTACGTGATAGAGCCACCAACTTTCCTACACTTTTTAATTCGTACGTGATAGAGCTACCAACTTTCCCACAATGTATAAATTGTACGTGATAGAGCTACCAACTTTCCCACACTGTATCAATTGTACGTAATAGAGCTACCACCTTTCCCACACTCTATAAATTATACGTGATCGAACTACGAACTTTCCCACACTGTATAAATTGTACACGATACAGCTACCTACTTTCCCACACTGTATAAATTGTACGTGATAGAGCTACTAATTTTCCCACTCTGTTTAAATTGTACGTCATAGAGCTACCAACTTTCCAACACTGTATAAATTGCACGTGATAGAGCTACCAACTTTCCCACATTGTTTTAATTGTACGTGATAGAGCTACCAACTTTCCCACACTGTATCAATTGTACGTAATAGAGCTACCAACTTTCCCACACTCTATAAATTGTACGTGATCGAACTACGAACTTTCCCACACTGGATAAATTGTACACGATAGAGCTACCTACTTTCCACACTGTATAAATTGTACATGATAGAGCTACTAACTTTCACACTCTATATTAATTGTACGTGATAGAGCCACCAACTTTCCCACACTGTATAAATTGTACGTGATAGAGCTTCCAACTTTCCCACACTGTATAAATTGTACTTGATAGAGCTGCCAACTTTCCCACAATGTATTAATTGGACTTGATAGAGCTACCAACTTTCCCACACTGTATAAATTGTACTTGATAGAGCTGCCAACTTTCCCACAATGTATTAATTGTACTTGATAGAGCTACCAACTTTCCCACACTGTATGAATTGTACGTGATAGAGCTACCAACTTTCCCACACTGTATAAATTGTACGTGATAGAGCCGCCAACATTCCTACACTTTTTAAATTGTACGTGATAGAGCTACCAACTTTCCCACAATGTATAAATTGTACGTGATAGAGCTACCAACTTTCACACACTTTATCAATTGTACGTGATAGAGCTACCAACTTTCCCACACTGTATAAATTTTACGTGTTAGAGCTACCAATTTTCCCACTCTGTTTAAATTGTACTTGATAGAGCTACCAAATTTCCAACACTGTATCAACTGTACGTGATAGAGCTACCAACTTTCCCACTCTGTTTAAATTGTACGTGATTGAGCTACCAAATTTCCAACACTGTATAAATTGTACGTGTTAGAGCATCCAACTTTCCCACACTGCATAAATTGTACGTGATTGAGATACCAACTTTCCCATACTGTATAAATTGTACGTGATAGAGGTACCAACTTTGCCACACTGTATAAATTGTGCGTGATAGAGCCACCAACTTTCCCACAGTGGATAAATTTTACGTGATGGAGCTACCAACTTTCCCACACTGTTTAAATTTTACATGATAGAGCTACCAACTTTCCCACACTCTATAAATTGTACGTCATCGAACTACGAACTTTCCCACACTCTAGAAATTGTACGTGATAGAGGTACCAACTTTCCCACACTGTATAAATTGTACGTGATTGAGATACCAACTTTCCCATACTGTAAAAATTGTACGTGATAGAGGTACCAATTTTGCCACACTGTATAAATGGTACGTGATAGAGCTACCAACGTTCCCACAGTGGATAAATTTTGCGTGATGGAGCTACCAACTTTCCCACACTGTTTAAATTTTACATGATAGAGCTACCAACTTTCCCACACTGTATCAATTGTACGTAATAGAGCTACCAACTTTCCCACACTGTATAAATTGTACGTCATCGAACTACGAACTTTCCCACACTCTATAAATTGTACGTGATAGAGCAACCAACTTTCCCACACTGTATAAATTGTACGTGATAGAGCTACTAACTTTCCCACACTGTATAAATTGTACGTAATACAACTACCAACTTTACCACACTCTATAAATTGTAGGTGATAGAGCTACCAACTTTTCCACACTCTATAAATTGTACGTGATAGAGCTACCAACTTTCCCACACTGTATAAATTTAACGTGATAGAGCTACCAACTTTCCCACAGTGGATAAATTTTACGTGATGGAGCTACCTACTTTCCCACACTGTTTAAATTGTACATGATGGAGCCACCAACTTTCCTACACTTTTAAAATTGTACGTGATAGAGCTACCAACTTTCCCACATTGTATGGATTGTACGTAATAGAGCTACCAACTTTCCCACACTGTTTAAATTGTACGTGATAGAGCCACCAACTTTCCTACACTTTTTAATTCGTACGTGATAGAGCTACCAACTTTCCCACAATGTATAAATTGTACGTGATAGAGCTACCAACTTTCCCACACTGTATCAATTGTACGTAATAGAGCTACCACCTTTCCCACACTCTATAAATTATACGTGATCGAACTACGAACTTTCCCACACTGTATAAATTGTACACGATACAGCTACCTACTTTCCCACACTGTATAAATTGTACGTGATAGAGCTACTAATTTTCCCACTCTGTTTAAATTGTACGTCATAGAGCTACCAACGTTCCAACACTGTATAAATTGCACGTGATAGAGCTACCAACTTTCCCACATTGTTTTAATTGTACGTGATAGAGCTACCAACTTTCCCACACTGTATCAATTGTACGTAATAGAGCTACCAACTTTCCGACACTCTATAAATTGTACGTGATCGAACTACGAACTTTCCCACACTGTATAAATTGTACACGATAGAGCTACCTACTTTCCACACTGTATAAATTGTACATGATAGAGCTACTAACTTTCACACTCTATATTAATTGTACGTGATAGAGCCACCAACTTTCCCACACTGTATAAATTGTACGTGATAGAGCTTCCAACTTTCCCACACTGTATCGATTGTACGTGATAGAGCTAACAACATTCCCACACTGTTTAAATTGTACGTGATAGAGCTACCAACTTTCCCACACTGTATAAATTGTACTTGATAGAGCTGCCAACTTTCCCACAATTTATTAATTGTACTTGATAGAGCTACCAACTTTCCCACACTGTATGAATTGTACGTGATAGAGCTACCAACTTTCCCACACTGTATAAATTGGACGTGATAGAGCCGCCAACATTCCTACACTTTTTAAATTGTACGTGATAGAGCTACCAACTTTCCCACAATGTATAAATTGTACGTGATAGATCTACCAACTTTCCCACACTGTATAAATTGTACGTGATAGATCTACGAACTTTCCCACACTGTATAAATTGTACGTGATAGAGCTACCAACTTGCACACACTTTATCAATTGTACGTGATAGAGCTACCAACTTTCCCACACTGTATAAATTTTACGTGTTAGAGCTACTAACTTTCCCACACTGTTTAAATTTTACATGATAGAGCTACTAACTTTCCCACACTCTATAAATTGTACGTCATCGAACTACGAACTTTCCCACACTGTATAAATTGAACGTGATAGAGCTACTAACTTTCCCACACTGTATAAATTGTACGTGATAGAGCTACTAACTTTCCCACACTGCATAAATTGTACGTGGTAGAGCTACAAACTTTCCAATACTGTAAAAATTGTACATGATTGAGCTACCTACTTTCCAATACTGTAGAAATTCTACGTGATTGAGCTACCAACTGTCGCATACTGTATAAATAGTACTTGATAGAGGTACCAACTTTCCCACACTCCATATATTGTATGTGATAGAGATACCAACTTTCCCACAATGTATAAATTGTATGAGATAGAACTACCAACTTTCCCACACTTTATAAATTGTATGTGATAGGACCACCAACTTTCCCACACTGTGTTAATTCTACGTGATAGAGCTACCAACTTTCCAACACTGTATAAATTGTACGTCATAGAGCTACCAACTTTCCCACACTGTATAAATTGTATGTGATAGAGGTACCAACATTGCCACACTGTATAAATTATACTTGATAGAGCTACCAAATTTCCCACACTGTATAAATTTTACGTGATAGAGCTACCAACTTTCACACACTCTATAAATTATACGTGATTGAGCTACCAACTTTCCCACAGTGTATAAATTGTACGTGATAGAGCTACCAAATTTCCCACACTGTATAAATTGTACATGATAGAGCTACTAACTTTCACACACTATATTAATTTTACGTGATAGAGCCACCAACATTCCCACACTGTTTAAATTGTACGTGATAGAGCTACCAACTTTCCCACACTGTATAAATTGTACGTGATAGAGCTACTAACTTTCCCACACTGTATAAATTGTACGTAATACAACTACCAACTTTACCACACTCTATAAATTGTAGGTGATAGAGCTACCAACTTTCCCACAATGTATAAATTGTACGTGATAGAGATACCAACTTTCCCACACTGTATAAATTTAAAGTGATAGAGCTACCAACTTTCCCACAGTGGATAAATTTTACGTGATGGAGCTACCTACTTTCCCACACTGTTTAAATTGTAAATGATAGAGCCACCAACTTTCCTACACTTTTAAAATTGTACGTGATAGAGCTACCAACTTTCCCACATTGTATGGATTGTACGTAATAGAGCTACCAACTTTCCCACACTGTTTAAATTGTACGTGATAGAGCCACCAACTTTCCTACACTTTTTAATTCGTACGTGATAGAGCTACCAACTTTCCCACAATGTATAAATTGTACGTGATAGAGCTACCAACTTTCCCACACTGTATCAATTGTACGTAATAGAGCTACCACCTTTCCCACACTCTATAAATTATACGTGATCGAACTACGAACTTTCCCACACTGTATAAATTGTACACGATACAGCTACCTACTTTCCCACACTGTATAAATTGTACGTGATAGAGCTACTAATTTTCCCACTCTGTTTAAATTGTACGTCATAGAGCTACCAACTTTCCAACACTGTATAAATTGCACGTGATAGAGCTACCAACTTTCCCACATTGTTTTAATTGTACGTGATAGAGCTACCAAATTTCCCACACTGTATAAATTGTACATGATAGAGCTACTAACATTCACACACTATATTAATTGTACGTGATAGAGCCACCAACGTTCCCACACTGTATAAATTGTACGTGATAGAGCTTCCAACTTTCCCACACTGTATCGATTGTACGTGATAGAGCTAACAACATTCCCACACTGTTTACATTGTACGTGATAGAGCTACCAACTTTCCCACACTATATAAATTGTACTTGATAGAGCTGCCAACTTTCCCACAATGTATTAATTGTACTTGATAGAGCTACCAACTTTCCCACACTGTATGAATTGTACGTGATAGAGCTACCAACTTTCCCACACTGTATAAATTGTACGTGATAGAACCGCCAACTTTCCTACACTTTTTAAATTGTACGTGATAGAGCTACCAACTTTCCCACAATGTATAAATTGTACGTGATAGATCTACCAACTTTCCCACACTGTATAAATTGTACGTGATAGATCTACCAACTTTCCCACACTGTATAAATTGTACGTGATAGAGCTACCAACTTTCACACACTTTATCAATTGTACGTGATAGAGCTACCAACTTTCCCACACTGTATAAATTTTACGTGTTAGAGCTACCAATTTTCCCACTCTGTTTAAATTGTACTTGATAGAGCTACCAAATTTCCAACACTGTATCAATTGTACGTGATAGAGCTACCAACATTCCCACACTGTTTAAATTGTACGTGATTGTGCTACCAAATTTCCAACACTGTATAAATTGTACGTGTTAGAGCATCCAACTTTCCCACACTGTATAAATTGTACGTGATTGAGATACCAACTTTCCCATACTGTAAAAATTGTACGTGATAGAGGTACCAATTTTGCCACACTGTATAAATGGTACGTGATAGAGCTACCAACGTTCCCACAGTGGATAAATTTTACGTGATGGAGCTACCAACTTTCCCACACTGTTTAAATTTTACATGATAGAGCTACCAACTTTCCCACACTGTATCAATTGTACGTAATAGAGCTACCAACTTTCCCACACTGTATAAATTGTACGTCATCGAACTACGAACTTTCCCACACTCTATAAATTGTACGTGATAGAGCTACCAACTTTCCCACACTGTATAAATTGTACGTGATAGAGCTACTAACTTTCCCACACTGTATAAATTGTACGTAATACAACTACCAACTTTACCACACTCTATAAATTGTAGGTGATAGAGCTACCAACTTTCCCACTCTGTATAAATTGTACGTGATAGAGCTACCAACTTTCCCACACTGTATAAATTTAACGTGATAGAGCTACCAACTTTCACACAGTGGATAAATTTTACGTGATGGAGCTACCTACTTTCCCACACTTTTTAAATTGTACATGATAGAGCTACCAACTTTCCCACATTGTATGGATTGTACGTAATAGAGCTACCAACTTTCCCACACTGTTTAAATTGTACGTGATAGAGCCACCAACTTTCCCACATTGTATGGATTGTACGTAATAGAGCTACCAACTTTCCCACACTGTTTAAATTGTACGTGATAGAGCCACCAACTTTCCTACACTTTTTAATTCGTACGTGATAGAGCTATCAACTTTCCCACAATGTATAAATTGTACGTGATAGAGCTACCAACTTTCCCACACTGTATCAATTGTACGTAATAGAGCTACCACCTTTCCCACACTCTATAAATTATACGTGATCGAACTACGAACTTTCCCACACTGTATAAATTGTACACGATACAGCTACCTACTTTCCCACACTGTATAAATTGTACGTGATAGAGCTACTAATTTTCCCACTCTGTTCAAATTGTACGTGATAGAGCTACCAACTTTCCAACACTGTATAAATTGCACGTGATAGAGCTACCAACTTTCCCACACTGTTTTAATTGTACGTGATAGAGCTACCAACTTTCCCACACTGTATCAATTGTACGTAATAGAGCTACCAACTTTCCCACACTCTATAAATTGTACGTGATCGAACTACGAACTTTCCCACACTGTATAAATTGTACACGATAGAGCTACCTACTTTCCACACTGTATAAATTGTACATGAAAGAGCTACTAACTTTCACACTCTATATTAATTGTACTTGATAGAGCCACCAACTTTCCCACACTGTATAAATTGTACGTGATAGAGCTTCCAACTTTCCCACACTATATCGATTGTACGTGATAGAGCTAACAACATTCCCACACTGTTTAAATTGTACGTGATAGAGCTACCAACTTTCCCACACTGTATAAATTGTACTTGATAGAGCTGCCAACTTTCCCACAATGTATTAATTGTACTTGATAGAGCTACCACCTTCCCACACTTTATGAATTGTATGTGATAGAGCTACCAACTTTCCCACACTGTATAAATTGTACGTGATAGAGCCGCCAACATTCCTACACTTTTTAAATTGTACGTGATAGAGCTACCAACTTTCCCACAATGTATAAATTGTACGTGATAGATCTACCAACTTTCCCACACTGTATAAATTGTACTTGATAGATCTACCAACTTTCCCACACTGTATAAATTGTACGTGATAGAGCTACCAACTTTCACACACTTTATCAATTGTACGTGATAGAGCTACCAACTTTCCCACACTGTATAAATTTTACGTGTTAGAGCTACCAATTTTCCCACTCTGTTTAAATTGTACTTGATAGAGCTACCAAATTTCCAACACTGTATCAATTGTACGTGATAGAGCTACCAACTTTCCCACTCTGTTTAAATTGTACGTGATTGAGCTGCCAAATTTCCAACACTGTATAAATTGTACGTGTTAGAGCATCCAACTTTCCCACACTGCATAAATTGTACGTGATTGAGATACCAACTTTCCCATAATGTATAAATTGTACGTGATAGAAGTACCAACTTTGCCACACTGTATAAATTGTGCGTGATAGAGCTACCAACTTTCCCACAGTGGATAAATTTTACGTGATGGAGCTACCAACTTTCCCACACTGTTTAAATTTTACATGATAGAGCTACTAACTTTCCCACACTCTATAAATTGTACGTCATCGAACTACGAACTTTCCCACACTCTATAAATTGTACGTGATAGAGCTACCAACTTTCCCACACTCTATAAATTGTACGTGATTGAGCTACTAACTTTCCCACACTGTATAAATTGTACGTAATAGAGCTACCAACTTTCCCACACTCTATAAATTGTACGTGATCGAACTACGAACTTTCCCACACTCTATAAATTGTACGTGATAGAGCTACCATCTTTCCCACACTGTATAAATTGAACGTGATAGAGCTACTAACTTTCCCACACTGTATAAATTGTACGTGATAGAGCTACTAACTTTCCCACACTGCATAAATTGTACGTGGTAGAGCTACAAACTTTCCAATACTGTAAAAATTGCACATGATTGAGCTACCTACTTTCCAATACTGTAGAAATTCTACGTGATTGAGCTACCAACTGTCGCATACTGTATAAATAGTACTTGATAGAGGTACCAACTTTCCCACACTCCATATATTGTATGTGATAGAGCTACCAACTTTCCCACAATGTATAAATTGTATGAGATAGAACTACCAACTTTCCCACACTTTATAAATTGTATGTGATAGGACCACCAATTTCCCACACTGTGTTAATTCTACGTGATAGAGCTACCAACTTTCCCACACTGTATAAATTATACGTCATAGAGCTACCAACGTTCCCACACTGTATAAATTGTATGTGATAGAGGGACCAACATTGCCACACTGTATAAATTATACTTGATAGAGCTACCAAATTTCCCACACAGTATAAATTTTACGTGATAGAGCTACCAACTTTCACACACTCTATAAATTATACGTGATTGAGCTACCAACTTTCCCACACTGTATAAATTGTACGTGATAGAGCTACCAAATTTCCCACACTGTATAAATTGTACATGATAGAGCTACTAACTTTCACACACTATATTAATTTTACGTGATAGAGCCACCAACATTCCCACACTGTATAAATTGTACGTGATAGAGCTTCCAACTTTCCCACACTGTATCGATTGTACGTGATAGAGCTAACAACATTCCCACACTGTTTAAATTGTACGTGATAGAGCTACCAACTTTCCCACACTGTATAAATTGTACGTGATAGAGCTACCAACTTTCCAACTCTGTTTAAATTGTACGTGATTGAGCTACCAAATTTCCAACACTGTATAAATTGTACGTGTTAGAGCATCCAACTTTCCCACACTGCATAAATTGTACGTGATTGAGATACCAACTTTCCCATACTGTATAAATTGTACGTGATAGAGGTACCAACTTTCCCACACTGTATAAATTGTGCGTGATAGAGCTACCAACTTTCCCACAGTGGATACATTTTACGTGATGGAGCTACCAACTTTCCCACACTGTTTAAATTTTACATGATAGAGCTACTAACTTTCCCACACTCTATAAATTGTACGTCATCGAACTACGGACTTTCCCACACTGTATAAATTGAACGTGATAGAGCTACTAACTTTCCCACACTGTATAAATTGTACGTGATAGAGCTACTAACTTTCCCACACTGCATAAATTGTACGTGGTAGAGCTACAAACTTTCCAATACTGTAAAAATTGTACATGATTGAGCTACCTACTTTCCAATACTGTAGAAATTCTACGTGATTGAGCTACCAACTGTCGCATACTGTATAAATAGTACTTGATAGAGGTACCAACTTTCCCACACTCCATATATTGTATGTGATAGAGCTACCAACTTTCCCACACTGTTTAAATTGTACATGATAGAGCTACTAACTTTCACACACTATATTAATTTTACGTGATAGAGCCACCAACATTCCCACACTGTTTAAATTGTACGTGATAGAGCTACCAACTTTCCCACACTGTATAAATTGTACGTGATAGAGCTACTAACTTTCCCACACTGTATAAATTGTACGTAATACAACTACCAACTTTACCACACTCTATAAATTGTAGGTGATAGAGCTACCAACTTTCCCACACTGTATAAATTGTACGTGATAGAGATACCAACTTTCCCACACTGTATAAATTTAAAGTGATAGAGCTACCAACTTTCCCACAGTGGATAAATTTTACGTGATGGAGCTACCTACTTTCCCACACTGTTTAAATTGTAAATGATAGAGCCACCAACTTTCCTACACTTTTAAAATTGTACGTGATAGAGCTACCAACTTTCCCACATTGTATGGATTGTACGTAATAGAGCTACCAACTTTCCCACACTGTTTAAATTGTACGTGATAGAGCCACCAACTTTCCTACACTTTTTAATTCGTACGTGATAGAGCTACCAACTTTCCCACAATGTATAAATTGTACGTGATAGAGCTACCAACTTTCCCACACTGTATCAATTGTACGTAATAGAGCTACCACCTTTCCCACACTCTATAAATTATACGTGATCGAACTACGAACTTTCCCACACTGTATAAATTGTACACGATACAGCTACCTACTTTCCCACACTGTATAAATTGTACGTGATAGAGCTACTAATTTTCCCACTCTGTTTAAATTGTACGTCATAGAGCTACCAACTTTCCAACACTGTATAAATTGCACGTGATAGAGCTACCAACTTTCCCACATTGTTTTAATTGTACGTGATAGAGCTACCAACTTTCCCACACTGTATCAATTGTACGTAATAGAGCTACCAACTTTCCCACACTCTATAAATTGTACGTGATCGAACTACGAACTTTCCCACACTGGATAAATTGTACACGATAGAGCTACCTACTTTCCACACTGTATAAATTGTACATGATAGAGCTACTAACTTTCACACTCTATATTAATTGTACGTGATAGAGCCACCAACTTTCCCACACTGTATAAATTGTACGTGATAGAGCTTCCAACTTTCCCACACTGTATAAATTGTACTTGATAGAGCTGCCAACTTTCCCACAATGTATTAATTGGACTTGATAGAGCTACCAACTTTCCCACACTGTATAAATTGTACTTGATAGAGCTGCCAACTTTCCCACAATGTATTAATTGTACTTGATAGAGCTACCAACTTTCCCACACTGTATGAATTGTACGTGATAGAGCTACCAACTTTCCCACACTGTATAAATTGTACGTGATAGAGCCGCCAACATTCCTACACTTTTTAAATTGTACGTGATAGAGCTACCAACTTTCCCACAATGTATAAATTGTACGTGATAGAGCTACCAACTTTCACACACTTTATCAATTGTACGTGATAGAGCTACCAACTTTCCCACACTGTATAAATTTTACGTGTTAGAGCTACCAATTTTCCCACTCTGTTTAAATTGTACTTGATAGAGCTACCAAATTTCCAACACTGTATCAACTGTGCGTGATAGAGCTACCAACTTTCCCACTCTGTTTAAATTGTACGTGATTGAGCTACCAAATTTCCAACACTGTATAAATTGTACGTGTTAGAGCATCCAACTTTCCCACACTGCATAAATTGTACGTGATTGAGATACCAACTTTCCCATACTGTATAAATTGTACGTGATAGAGGTACCAACTTTGCCACACTGTATAAATTGTGCGTGATAGAGCCACCAACTTTCCCACAGTGGATAAATTTTACGTGATGGAGCTACCAACTTTCCCACACTGTTTAAATTTTACATGATAGAGCTACCAACTTTCCCACACTCTATAAATTGTACGTCATCGAACTACGAACTTTCCCACACTCTAGAAATTGTACGTGATAGAGGTACCAACTTTCCCACACTGTATAAATTGTACGTGATTGAGATACCAACTTTCCCATACTGTAAAAATTGTACGTGATAGAGGTACCAATTTTGCCACACTGTATAAATGGTACGTGATAGAGCTACCAACGTTCCCACAGTGGATAAATTTTGCGTGATGGAGCTACCAACTTTCCCACACTGTTTAAATTTTACATGATAGAGCTACCAACTTTCCCACACTGTATCAATTGTACGTAATAGAGCTACCAACTTTCCCACACTGTATAAATTGTACGTCATCGAACTACGAACTTTCCCACACTCTATAAATTGTACGTGATAGAGCAACCAACTTTCCCACACTGTATAAATTGTACGTGATAGAGCTACTAACTTTCCCACACTGTATAAATTGTACGTAATACAACTACCAACTTTACCACACTCTATAAATTGTAGGTGATAGAGCTACCAACTTTTCCACACTCTATAAATTGTACGTGATAGAGCTACCAACTTTCCCACACTGTATAAATTTAACGTGATAGAGCTACCAACTTTCCCACAGTGGATAAATTTTACGTGATGGAGCTACCTACTTTCCCACACTGTTTAAATTGTACATGATGGAGCCACCAACTTTCCTACACTTTTAAAATTGTACGTGATAGAGCTACCAACTTTCCCACATTGTATGGATTGTACGTAATAGAGCTACCAACTTTCCCACACTGTTTAAATTGTACGTGATAGAGCCACCAACTTTCCTACACTTTTTAATTCGTACGTGATAGAGCTACCAACTTTCCCACAATGTATAAATTGTACGTGATAGAGCTACCAACTTTCCCACACTGTATCAATTGTACGTAATAGAGCTACCACCTTTCCCACACTCTATAAATTATACGTGATCGAACTACGAACTTTCCCACACTGTATAAATTGTACACGATACAGCTACCTACTTTCCCACACTGTATAAATTGTACGTGATAGAGCTACTAATTTTCCCACTCTGTTTAAATTGTACGTCATAGAGCTACCAACGTTCCAACACTGTATAAATTGCACGTGATAGAGCTACCAACTTTCCCACATTGTTTTAATTGTACGTGATAGAGCTACCAACTTTCCCACACTGTATCAATTGTACGTAATAGAGCTACCAACTTTCCGACACTCTATAAATTGTACGTGATCGAACTACGAACTTTCCCACACTGTATAAATTGTACACGATAGAGCTACCTACTTTCCACACTGTATAAATTGTACATGATAGAGCTACTAACTTTCACACTCTATATTAATTGTACGTGATAGAGCCACCAACTTTCCCACACTGTATAAATTGTACGTGATAGAGCTTCCAACTTTCCCACACTGTATCGATTGTACGTGATAGAGCTAACAACATTCCCACACTGTTTAAATTGTACGTGATAGAGCTACCAACTTTCCCACACTGTATAAATTGTACTTGATAGAGCTGCCAACTTTCCCACAATGTATTAATTGTACTTGATAGAGCTACCAACTTTCCCACACTGTATAAATTGTACGTGATAGATCTACGAACTTTCCCACACTGTATAAATTGTACGTGATAGAGCTACCAACTTGCACACACTTTATCAATTGTACGTGATAGAGCTACCAACTTTCCCACACTGTATAAATTTTACGTGTTAGAGCTACTAACTTTCCCACACTGTTTAAATTTTACATGATAGAGCTACTAACTTTCCCACACTCTATAAATTGTACGTCATCGAACTACGAACTTTCCCACACTGTATAAATTGAACGTGATAGAGCTACTAACTTTCCCACACTGTATAAATTGTACGTGATAGAGCTACTAACTTTCCCACACTGCATAAATTGTACGTGGTAGAGCTACAAACTTTCCAATACTGTAAAAATTGTACATGATTGAGCTACCTACTTTCCAATACTGTAGAAATTCTACGTGATTGAGCTACCAACTGTCGCATACTGTATAAATAGTACTTGATAGAGGTACCAACTTTCCCACACTCCATATATTGTATGTGATAGAGATACCAACTTTCCCACAATGTATAAATTGTATGAGATAGAACTACCAACTTTCCCACACTTTATAAATTGTATGTGATAGGACCACCAACTTTCCCACACTGTGTTAATTCTACGTGATAGAGCTACCAACTTTCCAACACTGTATAAATTGTACGTCATAGAGCTACCAACTTTCCCACACTGTATAAATTGTATGTGATAGAGGTACCAACATTGCCACACTGTATAAATTATACTTGATAGAGCTACCAAATTTCCCACACTGTATAAATTTTACGTGATAGAGCTACCAACTTTCACACACTCTATAAATTATACGTGATTGAGCTACCAACTTTCCCACAGTGTATAAATTGTACGTGATAGAGCTACCAAATTTCCCACACTGTATAAATTGTACATGATAGAGCTACTAACTTTCACACACTATATTAATTTTACGTGATAGAGCCACCAACATTCCCACACTGTTTAAATTGTACGTGATAGAGCTACCAACTTTCCCACACTGTATAAATTGTACGTGATAGAGCTACTAACTTTCCCACACTGTATAAATTGTACGTAATACAACTACCAACTTTCCCACACTGTATAAATTTAAAGTGATAGAGCTACCAACTTTCCCACAGTGGATAAATTTTACGTGATGGAGCTACCTACTTTCCCACACTGTTTAAATTGTAAATGATAGAGCCACCAACTTTCCTACACTTTTAAAATTGTACGTGATAGAGCTACCAACTTTCCCACATTGTATGGATTGTACGTAATAGAGCTACCAACTTTCCCACACTGTTTAAATTGTACGTGATAGAGCCACCAACTTTCCTACACTTTTTAATTCGTACGTGATAGAGCTACCAACTTTCCCACAATGTATAAATTGTACGTGATAGAGCTACCAAATTTCCCACTCTGTTTAAATTGTACGTGATTGAGCTACCAAATTTCCAACACTGTATCAACTGTACGTGATAGAGCTACCAACTTTCCCACTCTGTTTAAATTGTACGTGATTGAGCTACCAAATTTCCAACACTGTATAAATTGTACGTGTTAGAGCATCCAACTTTCCCACACTGCATAAATTGTACGTGATTGAGATACCAACTTTCCCATACTGTATAAATTGTACGTGATAGAGGTACCAACTTTGCCACACTGTATAAATTGTGCGTGATAGAGCCACCAACTTTCCCACAGTGGATAAATTTTACGTGATGGAGCTACCAACTTTCCCACACTGTTTAAATTTTACATGATAGAGCTACCAACTTTCCCACACTCTATAAATTGTACGTCATCGAACTACGAACTTTCCCACACTCTATAAATTGTACGTGATAGAGGTACCAACTTTCCCACACTGTATAAATTGTACGTGATTGAGATACCAACTTTCCCATACTGTAAAAATTGTACGTGATAGAGGTACCAATTTTGCCACACTGTATAAATGGTACGTGATAGAGCTACCAACGTTCCCACAGTGGATAAATTTTACGTGATGGAGCTACCAACTTTCCCACACTGTTTAAATTTTACATGATAGAGCTACCAACTTTCCCACACTGTATCAATTGTACGTAATGGAGCTACCAACTTTCCCACACTGTATAAATTGTACGTCATCGAACTACGAACTTTCCCACACTCTATAAATTGTACGTGATAGAGCTACCAACTTTCCCACACTGTATAAATTGTACGTGATAGAGCTACTAACTTTCCCACACTGTATAAATTGTACGTAATACAACTACCAACTTTACCACACTCTATAAATTGTAGGTGATAGAGCTACCAACTTTTCCACACTCTATAAATTGTACGTGATAGAGCTACCAACTTTCCCACACTGTATAAATTTAACGTGATAGAGCTACCAACTTTCCCACAGTGGATAAATTTTACGTGATGGAGCTACCTACTTTCCCACACTGTTTAAATTGTACATGATGGAGCCACCAACTTTCCTACACTTTTAAAATTGTACGTGATAGAGCTACCAACTTTCCCACATTGTATGGATTGTACGTAATAGAGCTACCAACTTTCCCACACTGTTTAAATTGTACGTGATAGAGCCACCAACTTTCCTACACTTTTTAATTCGTACGTGATAGAGCTATCAACTTTCCCACAATGTATAAATTGTACGTGATAGAGCTACCAACTTTCCCACACTGTATCAATTGTACGTAATAGAGCTACCAACTTTCCCACACTGTTTAAATTGTACATGATAGAGCTACTAACTTTCACACACTATATTAATTTTACGTGATAGAGCCACCAACATTCCCACACTGTTTAAATTGTACGTGATAGAGCTACCAACTTTCCCACACTGTATAAATTGTACGTGATAGAGCTACTAACTTTCCCACACTGTATAAATTGTACGTAATACAACTACCAACTTTACCACACTCTATAAATTGTAGGTGATAGAGCTACCAACTTTCCCACACTGTATAAATTGTACGTGATAGAGATACCAACTTTCCCACACTGTATAAATTTAAAGTGATAGAGCTACCAACTTTCCCACAGTGGATAAATTTTACGTGATGGAGCTACCTACTTTCCCACACTGTTTAAATTGTAAATGATAGAGCCACCAACTTTCCTACACTTTTAAAATTGTACGTGATAGAGCTACCAACTTTCCCACATTGTATGGATTGTACGTAATAGAGCTACCAACTTTCCCACACTGTTTAAATTGTACGTGATAGAGCCACCAACTTTCCTACACTTTTTAATTCGTACGTGATAGAGCTACCAACTTTCCCACAATGTATAAATTGTACGTGATAGAGCTACCAACTTTCCCACACTGTATCAATTGTACGTAATAGAGCTACCACCTTTCCCACACTCTATAAATTATACGTGATCGAACTACGAACTTTCCCACACTGTATAAATTGTACACGATACAGCTACCTACTTTCCCACACTGTATAAATTGTACGTGATAGAGCTACTAATTTTCCCACTCTGTTTAAATTGTACGTCATAGAGCTACCAACTTTCCAACACTGTATAAATTGCACGTGATAGAGCTACCAACTTTCCCACATTGTTTTAATTGTACGTGATAGAGCTACCAACTTTCCCACACTGTATCAATTGTACGTAATAGAGCTACCAACTTTCCCACACTCTATAAATTGTACGTGATCGAACTACGAACTTTCCCACACTGGATAAATTGTACACGATAGAGCTACCTACTTTCCACACTGTATAAATTGTACATGATAGAGCTACTAACTTTCACACTCTATATTAATTGTACGTGATAGAGCCACCAACTTTCCCACACTGTATAAATTGTACGTGATAGAGCTTCCAACTTTCCCACACTGTATCGATTGTACGTGATAGAGCTAACAACATTCCCACACTGTTTAAATTGTACGTGATAGAGCTACCAACTTTCCCACACTGTATAAATTGTACTTGATAGAGCTGCCAACTTTCCCACAATGTATTAATTGTACTTGATAGAGCTACCAACTTTCCCACACTGTATGAATTGTACGTGATAGAGCTACCAACTTTCCCACACTGTATAAATTGTACGTGATAGAGCCGCCAACATTCCTACACTTTTTAAATTGTACGTGATAGAGCTACCAACTTTCCCACAATGTATAAATTGTACGTGATAGAGCTACCAACTTTCACACACTTTATCAATTGTACGTGATAGAGCTACCAACTTTCCCACACTGTATAAATTTTACGTGTTAGAGCTACCAATTTTCCCACTCTGTTCAAATTGTACTTGATAGAGCTACCAAATTTCCAACACTGTATCAACTGTACGTGATAGAGCTACCAACTTTCCCACTCTGTTTAAATTGTACGTGATTGAGCTACCAAATTTCCAACACTGTATAAATTGTACGTGTTAGAGCATCCAACTTTCCCACACTGCATAAATTGTACGTGATTGAGATACCAACTTTCCCATACTGTATAAATTGTACGTGATAGAGGTACCAACTTTGCCACACTGTATAAATTGTGCGTGATAGAGCCACCAACTTTCCCACAGTGGATAAATTTTACGTGATGGAGCTACCAACTTTCCCACACTGTTTAAATTTTACATGATAGAGCTACCAACTTTCCCACACTCTATAAATTGTACGTCATCGAACTACGAACTTTCCCACACTCTAGAAATTGTACGTGATAGAGGTACCAACTTTCCCACACTGTATAAATTGTACATGATTGAGATACCAACTTTCCCATACTGTAAAAATTGTACGTGATAGAGGTACCAATTTTGCCACACTGTATAAATGGTACGTGATAGAGCTACCAACGTTCCCACAGTGGATAAATTTTACGTGATGGAGCTACCAACTTTCCCACACTGTTTAAATTTTACATGATAGAGCTACCAACTTTCCCACACTGTATCAATTGTACGTAATAGAGCTACCAACTTTCCCACACTGTATAAATTGTACGTCATCGAACTACGAACTTTCCCACACTCTATAAATTGTACGTGATAGAGCAACCAACTTTCCCACACTGTATAAATTGTACGTGATAGAGCTACTAACTTTCCCACACTGTATAAATTGTACGTAATACAACTACCAACTTTACCACACTCTATAAATTGTAGGTGATAGAGCTACCAACTTTTCCACACTCTATAAATTGTACGTGATAGAGCTACCAACTTTCCCACACTGTATAAATTTAACGTGATTGAGCTACCAACTTTCCAACAGTGGATAAATTTTACGTGATGGAGCTACCTACTTTCCCACACTGTTTAAATTGTACATGATGGAGCCACCAACTTTCCTACACTTTTAAAATTGTACGTGATAGAGCTACCAACTTTCCCACATTGTATGGATTGTACGTAATAGAGCTACCAACTTTCCCACACTGTTTAAATTGTACGTGATAGAGCCACCAACTTTCCTACACTTTTTAATTCGTACGTGATAGAGCTACCAACTTTCCCACAATGTATAAATTGTACGTGATAGAGCTACCAACTTTCCCACACTGTATCAATTGTACGTAATAGAGCTACCACCTTTCCCACACTCTATAAATTATACGTGATCGAACTACGAACTTTCCCACACTGTATAAATTGTACACGATACAGCTACCTACTTTCCCACACTGTATAAATTGTACGTGATAGAGCTACTAATTTTCCCACTCTGTTTAAATTGTACGTCATAGAGCTACCAACTTTCCAACACTGTATAAATTGCACGTGATAGAGCTACCAACTTTCCCACATTGTTTTAATTGTACGTGATAGAGCTACCAACTTTCCCACACTGTATCAATTGTACGTAATAGAGCTACCAACTTTCCGACACTCTATAAATTGTACGTGATCGAACTACGAACTTTCCCACACTGTATAAATTGTACACGATAGAGCTACCTACTTTCCACACTGTATAAATTGTACATGATAGAGCTACTAACTTTCACACTCTATATTAATTGTACGTGATAGAGCCACCAACTTTCCCACACTGTATAAATTGTACGTGATAGAGCTTCCAACTTTCCCACACTGTATCGATTGTACGTGATAGAGCTAACAACATTCCCACACTGTTTAAATTGTACGTGATAGAGCTACCAACTTTCCCACACTGTATAAATTGTACTTGATAGAGCTGCCAACTTTCCCACAATGTATTAATTGTACTTGATAGAGCTACCAACTTTCCCACACTGTATGAATTGTACGTGATAGAGCTGCCAACTTTCCCACACTGTATAAATTGGACGTGATAGAGCCGCCAACATTCCTACACTTTTTAAATTGTACGTGATAGAGCTACCAACTTTCCCACAATGTATAAATTGTACGTGATAGATCTACCAACTTTCCCACACTGTATAAATTGTACGTGATAGATCTACGAACTTTCCCACACTGTATAAATTGTACGTGATAGAGCTACCAACTTTCACACACTTTATCAAATGTACGTGATAGAGCTACCAACTTTCCCACACTGTATAAATTTTACGTGTTAGAGCTACTAACTTTCCCACACTGTTTAAATTTTACATGATAGAGCTACTAACTTTCCCACACTCTATAAATTGTACGTCATCGAACTACGAACTTTCCCCCACTGTATAAATTGAACGTGATAGAGCTACTAACTTTCCCACACTGTATAAATTGTACGTGATAGAGCTACTAACTTTCCCACACTGCATAAATTGTACGTGGTAGAGCTACAAACTTTCCAATACTGTAAAAATTGTACATGATTGAGCTACCTACTTTCCAATACTGTAGAAATTCTACGTGATTGAGCTACCAACTGTCGCATACTGTATAAATAGTACTTGATAGAGGTACCAACTTTCCCACACTCCATATATTGTATGTGATAGAGCTACCAACTTTCCCACAATGTATAAATTGTATGAGATAGAACTACCAACTTTCCCACACTTTATAAATTGTATGTGATAGGACCACCAACTTTCCCACACTGTGTTAATTCTACGTGATAGAGCTACCAACTTTCCAACACTGTATAAATTGTACGTCATAGAGCTACCAACTTTCCCACACTGTATAAATTGTATGTGATAGAGGTACCAACATTGCCACACTGTATAAATTATACTTGATAGAGCTACCAAATTTCCCACACTGTATAAATTGTACGTGATAGAGCTACCAACTTTCCCACACTGTATAAATTGTACGTGATAGAGCTACTAACTTTCCCACACTGTATAAATTGTACGTAATACAACTACCAACTTTACCACACTCTATAAATTGTAGGTGATAGAGCTACCAACTTTCCCACACTGTATAAATTGTACGTGATAGAGATACCAACTTTCCCACACTGTATAAATTTAAAGTGATAGAGCTACCAACTTTCCCACAGTGGATAAATTTTACGTGATGGAGCTACCTACTTTCCCACACTGTTTAAATTGTAAATGATAGAGCCACCAACTTTCCTACACTTTTAAAATTGTACGTGATAGAGCCACCAACTTTCCTACACTTTTTAATTCGTACGTGATAGAGCTACCAACTTTCCCACATTGTATAAATTGTACGTGATAGAGCTACCAACTTTCCCACACTGTATCAATTGTACGTAATAGAGCTACCACCTTTCCCACACTCTATAAATTATACGTGATCGAACTACGAACTTTCCCACACTGTATAAATTGTACACGATACAGCTACCTACTTTCCCACACTGTATAAATTGTACGTGATAGAGCTACTAATTTTCCCACTCTGTTTAAATTGTACGTCATAGAGCTACCAACTTTCCAACACTGTATAAATTGCACGTGATAGAGCTACCAACTTTCCCACATTGTTTTAATTGTACGTGATAGAGCTACCAACTTTCCCACACTGTATCAATTGTACGTAATAGAGATACCAACTTTCCCACACTCTATAAATTGTACGTGATCGAACTACGAACTTTCCCACACTGGATAAATTGTACACGATAGAGCTACCTACTTTCCACACTGTATAAATTGTACATGATAGAGCTACTAACTTTCACACTCTATATTAATTGTACGTGATAGAGCCACCAACTTTCCCACACTGTATAAATTGTACGTGATAGAGCTTCCAACTTTCCCACACTGTATCGATTGTACGTGATAGAGCTAACAACATTCCCACACTGTTTAAATTGTACGTGATAGAGCTACCAACTTTCCCACACTGTATAAATTGTACTTGATAGAGCTGCCAACTTTCCCACAATGTATTAATTGTACTTGATAGAGCTACCAACTTTCCCACACTGTATGAATTGTACGTGATAGAGCTACCAACTTTCCCACACTGTGTAAATTGTACGTGATAGAGCCGCCAACATTCCTACACTTTTTAAATTGTACGTGATAGAGCTACCAACTTTCCCACAATGTATAAATTGTACGTGATAGAGCTACCAACTTTCACACACTTTATCAATTGTACGTGATAGAGCTACCAACTTTCCCACACTGTATAAATTTTACGTGTTAGAGCTACCAATTTTCCCACTCTGTTTAAATTGTACTTGATAGAGCTACCAAATTTCCAACACTGTATCAACTGTACGTGATAGAGCTACCAACTTTCCCACTCTGTTTAAATTGTACGTGATTGAGCTACCAAATTTCCAACACTGTATAAATTGTACGTGTTAGAGCATCCAACTTTCCCACACTGCATAAATTGTACGTGATTGAGATACCAACTTTCCCATACTGTATAAATTGTACGTGATAGAGGTACCAACTTTGCCACACTGTATAAATTGTGCGTGATAGAGCCACCAACTTTCCCACAGTGGATAAATTTTACGTGATGGAGCTACCAACTTTCCCACACTGTTTAAATTTTACATGATAGAGCTACCAACTTTCCCACACTCTATAAATTGTACGTCATCGAACTACGAACTTTCCCACACTCTAGAAATTGTACGTGATAGAGGTACCAACTTTCCCACACTGTATAAATTGTACGTGATTGAGATACCAACTTTCCCATACTGTAAAAATTGTACGTGATAGAGGTACCAATTTTGCCACACTGTATAAATGGTACGTGATAGAGCTACCAACGTTCCCACAGTGGATAAATTTTACGTGATGGAGCTACCAACTTTCCCACACTGTTTAAATTTTACATGATAGAGCTACCAACTTTCCCACACTGTATCAATTGTACGTAATAGAGCTACCAACTTTCCCACACTGTATAAATTGTACGTCATCGAACTACGAACTTTCCCACACTCTATAAATTGTACGTGATAGAGCAACCAACTTTCCCACACTGTATAAATTGTACGTGATAGAGCTACTAACTTTCCCACACTGTATAAATTGTACGTAATACAACTACCAACTTTACCACACTCTATAAATTGTAGGTGATAGAGCTACCAACTTTTCCACACTCTATAAATTGTACGTGATAGAGCTACCAACTTTCCCACACTGTATAAATTTAACGTGATAGAGCTACCAACTTTCCCACAGTGGATAAATTTTACGTGATGGAGCTACCTACTTTCCCACACTGTTTAAATTGTACATGATGGAGCCACCAACTTTCCTACACTTTTAAAATTGTACGTGATAGAGCTACCAACTTTCCCACATTGTATGGATTGTACGTAATAGAGCTACCAACTTTCCCACACTGTTTAAATTGTACGTGATAGAGCCACCAACTTTCCTACACTTTTTAATTCGTACGTGATAGAGCTACCAACTTTCCCACAATGTATAAATTGTACGTGATAGAGCTACCAACTTTCCCACACTGTATCAATTGTACGTAATAGAGCTACCACCTTTCCCACACTCTATAAATTATACGTGATCGAACTACGAACTTTCCCACACTGTATAAATTGTACACGATACAGCTACCTACTTTCCCACACTGTATAAATTGTACGTGATAGAGCTACTAATTTTCCCACTCTGTTTAAATTGTACGTCATAGAGCTACCAACTTTCCAACACTGTATAAATTGCACGTGATAGAGCTACCAACTTTCCCACATTGTTTTAATTGTACGTGATAGAGCTACCAACTTTCCCACACTGTATCAATTGTACGTAATAGAGCTACCAACTTTCCGACACTCTATAAATTGTACGTGATCGAACTACGAACTTTCCCACACTGTATAAATTGTACACGATAGAGCTACCTACTTTCCACACTGTATAAATTGTACATGATAGAGCTACTAACTTTCACACTCTATATTAATTGTACGTGATAGAGCCACCAACTTTCCCACACTGTATAAATTGTACGTGATAGAGCTTCCAACTTTCCCACACTGTATCGATTGTACGTGATAGAGCTAACAACATTCCCACACTGTTTAAATTGTACGTGATAGAGCTACCAACTTTCCCACACTGTATAAATTGTACTTGATAGAGCTGCCAACTTTCCCACAATGTATTAATTGTACTTGATAGAGCTACCAACTTTCCCACACTGTATGAATTGTACGTGATAGAGCTACCAACTTTCCCACACTGTATAAATTGGACGTGATAGAGCCGCCAACATTCCTACACTTTTTAAATTGTACGTGATAGAGCTACCAACTTTCCCACAATGTATAAATTGTACGTGATAGATCTACCAACTTTCCCACACTGTATAAATTGTACGTGATAGATCTACGAACTTTCCCACACTGTATAAATTGTACGTGATAGAGCTACCAACTTTCACACACTTTATCAATTGTACGTGATAGAGCTACCAACTTTCCCACACTGTATAAATTTTACGTGTTAGAGCTACCAATTTTCCCACTCTGTTTAAATTGTACTTGATAGAGCTACCAAATTTCCAACACTGTATCAACTGTACGTGATAGAGCTACCAACTTTCCCACTCTGTTTAAATTGTACGTGATTGAGCTACCAAATTTCCAACACTGTATAAATTGTACGTGTTAGAGCATCCAACTTTCCCACACTGCATAAATTGTACGTGATTGAGATACCAACTTTCCCATACTGTATAAATTGTACGTGATAGAGGTACCAACTTTGCCACACTGTATAAATTGTGCGTGATAGAGCCACCAACTTTCCCACAGTGGATAAATTTTACGTGATGGAGCTACCAACTTTCCCACACTGTTTAAATTTTACATGATAGAGCTACCAACTTTCCCACACTCTATAAATTGTACGTCATCGAACTACGAACTTTCCCACACTCTATAAATTGTACGTGATTAAGGTACCCACTTTCCCACACTGTATAAATTGTACGTGATTGAGATACTAACTTTCCCATACTGTAAAAATTGTACGTGATAGAGGTACCAATTTTGCCACACTGTATAAATGGTACGTGATAGAGCTACCAACGTTCCCACAGTGGATAAATTTTACGTGATGGAGCTACCAACTTTCCCACACTGTTTAAATTTTACATGATAGAGCTACCAACTTTCCCACACTGTATCAATTGTACGTAATGGAGCTACCAACTTTCCCACACTGTATAAATTGTACGTCATCGAACTACGAATTTTCCCACACTCTATAAATTGTACGTGATAGAGCTACCAACTTTCCCACACTGTATAAATTGTACGTGATAGAGCTACTAACTTTCCCACACTGTATAAATTGTACGTAATACAACTACCAACTTTACCACACTCTATAAATTGTAGGTGATAGAGCTACCAACTTTTCCACACTCTATAAATTGTACGTGATAGAGCTACCAACTTTCCCACACTGTATAAATTTAACGTGATAGAGCTACCAACTTTCCCACAGTGGATAAATTTTACGTGATGGAGCTACCTACTTTCCCACACTGTTTAAATTGTACATGATGGAGCCACCAACTTTCCTACACTTTTAAAATTGTACGTGATAGAGCTACCAACTTTCCCACATTGTATGGATTGTACGTAATAGAGCTACCAACTTTCCCACACTGTTTAAATTGTACGTGATAGAGCCACCAACTTTCCTACACTTTTTAATTCGTACGTGATAGAGCTATCAACTTTCCCACAAAGTATAAATTGTACGTGATAGAGCTACCAACTTTCCCACACTGTATCAATTGTACGTAATAGAGCTACCACCTTTCCCACACTCTATAAATTATACGTGATCGAACTACGAACTTTCCCACACTGTATAAATTGTACACGATACAGCTACCTACTTTCGCACACTGTATAAATTGTACGTGATAGAGCTACTAATTTTCCCACTCTGTTTAAATTGTACGTGATAGAGCTACCAACTTTCCAACACTGTATAAATTGCACGTGATAGAGCTACCAACTTTCCCACACTGTTTTAATTGTACGTGATAGAGCTACTAACTTTCCCACACTGCATAAATTGTACGTGATTGAGCTACTAACTTTCCCACACTGCATAAATTGTACGTGGTAGAGCTACAAACTTTCCAATACTGTAAAAATTGTACAATGTTGAGCTACCTACTTTCCAATACTGTAGAAATTCTACGTGATTGAGCTACCAACTGTCGCATACTGTATAAATTGTACTTGATAGAGGTACCAACTTTCCCACACTCCATATATTGTATGTGATAGAGCTACCAACTTTCCCACAATGTATAAATTGTATGAGATAGAACTACCAACTTTCCCACACTTTATAAATTGTATGTGATAGGACCACCAACTTTCCCACACTGTGTTAATTCTACGTGATAGAGCTACCAACTTTCCCACACTGTATAAATTGTACGTCATAGAGCTACCAACTTTCCCACACTGTATAAATTGTATGTGATAGAGGTACCAACATTGCCACACTGTATAAATTATACTTGATAGAGCTACCAAATTTCCCACACTGTATAAATTGTACGTGATAGAGCTACCAACTTTCACACACTCTATAAATTATACGTGATTGAGCTACCAACTTTCCCACACTGTATAAATTGTACGTGATAGAGCTACCAAATTTCCCACACTGTATAAATTGTACATGATAGAGCTACTAACTTTCACACACTATATTAATTTTACGTGATAGAGCCACCAACATTCCCACACTGTATAAATTGTACGTGATAGAGCTTCCAACTTTCCCACACTGTATCGATTGTACGTGATAGAGCTAACAACATTCCCACACTGTTTAAATTGTACGTGATAGAGCTACCAACTTTCCCACACTCTATAAATTGTACGTGATAGAGCTACTAACTTTCCCACACTGTATAAATTGTACGTAATACAACTACCAACTTTACCACACTCTATAAATTGTAGGTGATAGAGCTACCAACTTTCCTACACTGTATAAATTGTACGTGATAGAGATACCAACATTCCCACACTGTATAAATTTAACGTGATAGAGCTACCAACTTTCCCACAGTGGATAAATTTTACGTGATGGAGCTACCTACTTTCCCACACTGTTTAAATTGTACATGATAGAGCCACCAACTTTCCTACACTTTTAAAATTGTACGTGATAGAGCTACCAACTTTCCCACATTGTATGGATTGTACGTAATAGAGCTACCAACATTCCCACACTGTTTAAATTGTACGTGATAGAGCCACCGACTTTCCTACACTTTTTAATTCGTACGTGATAGAGCTACCAACTTTCCCACAATGTATAAATTGTACGTGATAGAGCTACCAACTTTCCCACACTGTATCAATTGTACGTAATAGAGCTACCACCTTTCCCACACTCTATAAATTATACGTGATCGAACTACGAACTTTCCCACACTGTATAAATTGTACACGATACAGCTACCTACTTTCCCACACTGTATAAATTGTACGTGATAGAGCTACTAATTTTCCCACTCTGTTTAAATTGTACGTCATAGAGCTACCAAATTTCCAACACTGTATAAATTGCACGTGATAGAGCTTCCAACTTTCCCACATTGTTTTAATTGTACGTGATAGAGCTACCAACTTTCCCACACTGTATCCATTGTACGTAATAGAGCTACCAACTTTCCCACACTCTATAAATTGTACGTGATCGAACTACGAACTTTCCCACACTGTATAAATTGTACACGATAGAGCTACCTACTTTCCACACTGTATAAATTGTACATGATAGAGCTCCTAACTTTCACACTCTATATTAATTGTACGTGATAGAGCCACCAACTTTCCCACACTGTATAAATTGTACGTGATAGAGCTTCCAACTTTCCAACACTGTATCGATTGTACGTGATAGAGCTAACAACATTCCCACACTGTTTAAATTGTACGTGATAGAGCTACAAACTTTCCCACACTGTATAAATTGTACTTGATAGAGCTGCCAACTTTCCCACAATGTATTAATTGTACTTGATAGAGCTACCAACTTTCCCACACTGTATGAATTGTACGTGATAGAGCTACCAACTTTCCCACACTGTATAAATTGTACGTGATAGAGCCGCCAACATTCCTACACTTTTTAAATTGTACGTGATAGAGCTACCAACTTTCCCACAATGTATAAATTGTACATGATAGAGCCACCAACTTTCCCACACTGTATAAATTGTACGTGATAGATCTACGAACTTTCCCACACTGTATAAATTGTACGTGATAGAGCTACCAACTTTCACACACTTTATCAATTGTACGTGATAGAGCTACCAACTTTCCCACACTGTATAAATTTTACGTGTTAGAGCTACCAATTTTCCCACTCTGTTTAAATTGTACTTGATAGAGCTACCAAATTTCCAACACTGTATCAACTGTACGTGATAGAGCTACCAACTTTCCCACTCTGTTTAAATTGTACGTGATTGAGCTACCAAATTTCCAACACTGTATAAATTGTACGTGTTAGAGCATCCAACTTTCCCACACTGCATAAATTGTACGTGATTGAGATACCAACTTTCCCATACTGTATAAATTGTACGTGATAGAGGTACCAACTTTGCCACACTGTATAAATTGTGCGTGATAGAGCTACCAACTTTTCCACAGTGGATAAATTTTACGTGATGGAGCTACCAACTTTCCCACACTGTTTAAATTTTACATGATAGAGCTACCAACTTTCCCACACTCTATAAATTGTACGTCATCGAACTACGAACTTTCCCACACTCTATAAATTGGACGTGATAGAGGTACCAACTTTCCCACACTGTATAAATTGTACGTGATTGAGCTACTAACTTTCCCACACTGTATAAATTGTACGTAATAGAGCTACCAACTTTCCCACACTCTATAAATTGTACGTGATCGAACTACGAACTTTCCCACACTCTATAAATTGTACGTGATAGAGCTACCATCTTTCCCACACTGTATAAATTGTACGTGATGGAGCTACTAACTTTCCCACACTGTATAAATTGTACGTGATACAACTACCTACTTTACCACACTCTATAAATTGTAGGTGATAGAGCTACCAACTTTTCCACACTCTATAAATTGTACGTGATAGAGCTACCAACTTTCCCACAATGTATAAATTGTACGTGATAGATCTACCAACTTTCCCACAGTGTATAAATTGTACGTGATAGATCTATGAACTTTCCCACACTGTATAAATTGTACGTGATAGAGCTACCAACTTTCACACACTTTATCAATTGTACGTGATAGAGCTACCAAATTTCCCACACTGTATAAATTTTACGTGTTAGAGCTACCAATTTTCCCACTCTGTTTAAATTGTACTTGATAGAGCTACCAAATTTCCAACACTGTATCAACTGTACGTGATAGAGCTACCAACTTTCCCACTCTGTTTAAATTGTACGTGATTGAGCTACCAAATTTCCAACACTGTATAAATTGTACGTGTTAGAGCATCCAACTTTCCCACACTGCATAAATTGTACGTGATTGAGATACCAACTTTCCCATACTGTATAAATTGTACGTGATAGAGGTACCAACTTTGCCACACTGTATAAATTGTGCGTGATAGAGCCACCAACTTTCCCACAGTGGATAAATTTTACGTGATGGAGCTACCAACTTTCCCACACTGTTTAAATTTTACATGATAGAGCTACCAACTTTCCCACACTCTATAAATTGTACGTCATCGAACTACGAACTTTCCCACACTCTATAAATTGTACGTGATAGAGGTACCAACTTTCCCACACTGTATAAATTGTACGTGATCGAACTACGAACTTTCCCACACTCTATAAATTGTACGTGATAGAGGTACCAATTTTGCCACACTGTATAAATGGTACGTGATAGAGCTACCAACGTTCCCACAGTGGATAAATTTTACGTGATGGAACTACCAACTTTCCCACACTGTTTAAATTTTACATGATAGAGCTACCAACTTTCCCACACTGTATCAATTGTACATAATAGAGCTACCAACTTTCCCACACTGTATAAATTGTACGTCTTCGAACTACGAACTTTCCCACACTCTATAAATTGTACGTGATAGAGCTACCAACTTTCCCACACTGTATAAATTGTACGTGATAGAGCTACTAACTTTCCCACACTGTATAAATTGTACGTAATACAACTACCAACTTTACCACACTCTATAAATTGTAGGTGATAGAGCTACCAACTTTTCCACACTCTTTCAATTGTACGTGATAGAGCTACCAACTTTCCCACACTGTATAAATTTAACGTGATAGAGCTACCAACTTTCCCACAGTGGATAAATTTTACGTGATGGAGCTACCTACTTTCCCACACTGTTTAAATTGTACATGATGGAGCCACCAACTTTCCTACACTTTTAAAATTGTACGTGATAGAGCTACCAACTTTCCCACATTGTATGGATTGTACGTAATAGAGCTACCAACTTTCCCACACTGTTTAAATTGTACGTGAGAGAGCCACCAACTTTCCTACACTTTTTAATTCGTACGTGATAGAGCTATCAACTTTCCCACAATGTATAAATTGTACGTGATAGAGCTACCAACTTTCCCACACTGTATCAATTGTACGTAATAGAGCTACCACCTTTCCCACACTCTATAAATTATACGTGATCGAACTACGAACTTTCCCACACTGTATAAATTGTACACGATACAGCTACCTACTTTCGCACACTGTATAAATTGTACGTGATAGAGCTACTAATTTTCCCACTCTGTTTAAATTGTACGTGATAGAGCTACCAACTTTCCAACACTGTATAAATTGCACGTGATAGAGCTACCAACTTTCCCACAATGTTTTAGTTGTACGTGATAGAGCTACTAACTTTCCCACACTGCATAAATTGTACGTGATTGAGCTACTAACTTTCCCACACTGCATAAATTGTACGTGGTAGAGCTACAAACTTTCCAATACTGTAAAAATTGTACAATGTTGAGCTACCTACTTTCCAATACTGTAGAAATTCTACGTGATTGAGCTACCAACTGTCGCATACTGTATAAATTGTACTTGATAGAGGTACCAACTTTCCCACACTCCATATATTGTATGTGATAGAGCTACCAACTTTCCCACAATGTATAAATTGTATGAGATAGAACTACCAACTTTCCCACACTTTATAAATTGTATGTGATAGGACCACCAACTTTCCCACACTGTGTTAATTCTACGTGATAGAGCTACCAACTTTCCCACACTGTATAAATTGTACGTCATAGAGCTACCAACTTTCCCACACTGTATAAATTGTATGTGATAGAGGTACCAACATTGCCACACTGTATAAATTATACTTGATAGAGCTACCAAATTTCCCACACTGTATAAATTTTACGTGATAGAGCTACCAACTTTCACACACTCTATAAATTATACGTGATTGAGCTACCAACTTTCCCACACTGTATAAATTGTACGTGATAGAGCTACCAAATTTCCCACACTGTATAAATTGTACATGATAGAGCTACTAACTTTCACACACTATATTAATTTTACGTGATAGAGCCACCAACATTCCCACACTGTATAAATTGTACGTGATAGAGCTTCCAACTTTCCCACACTGTATCGATTGTACGTGATAGAGCTAACAACATTCCCACACTGTTTAAATTGCACGTGATAGAGCTACCAACTTTCCCACACTGTATAAATTGTACGTGATAGAGCTACTAACTTTCCCACACTGTATAAATTGTACGTAATACAACTACCAACTTTACCACACTCTATAAATTGTAGGTGATAGAGCTACCAACTTTCCCACACTGTATAAATTGTACGTGATAGAGATACCAACATTCCCACACTGTATAAATTTAACGTGATAGAGCTACCAACTTTCCCACAGTGGATAAATTTTACGTGATGGAGCTACCTACTTTCCCACACTGTTTAAATTGTACATGATAGAGCCACCAACTTTCCTACACTTTTAAAATTGTACGTGATAGAGCTACCAACTTTCCCACATTGTATGGATTGTACGTAATAGAGCTACCAACTTTCCCACACTGTTTAAATTGTACGTGATAGAGCCACCAACTTTCCTACACTTTTTAATTCGTACGTGATAGAGCTACCAACTTTCCCACAATGTTTAAATTGTACGTGATAGAGCTACCAACTTTCCCACACTGTATCAATTGTAAGTAATAGAGCTACCACCTTTCCCACACTCTATAAATTATACGTGATCGAACTACGAACTTTCCCACACTGTATAAATTGTACACGATACAGCTACCTACTTTCCCACACTGTATAAATTGTACGTGATAGAGCTACTAATTTTCCCACTCTGTTTAAATTGTACGTCATAGAGCTACCAAATTTCCAACACTGTATAAATTGCACGTGATAGAGCTTCCAACTTTCCCACATTGTTTTAATTGTACGTGATAGAGCTACCAACTTTCCCACACTGTATCCATTGTACGTAATAGAGCTACCAACTTTCCCACACTCTATAAATTGTACGTGATCGAACTACGAACTTTCCCACACTGTATAAATTGTACACGATAGAGCTACCTACTTTCCACACTGTATAAATTGTACATGATAGAGCTACTAACTTTCACACTCTATATTAATTGTACGTGATAGAGCCACCAACTTTCCCACACTGTATAAATTGTACGTGATAGAGCTTCCAACTTTCCAACACTCTATCGATTGTACGTGATAGAGCTAACAACATTCCCACACTGTTTAAATTGTACGTGATAGAGCTACAAACTTTCCCACACTGTATAAATTGTACTTGATAGAGCTGCCAACTTTCCCACAATGTATTAATTGTACTTGATAGAGCTACCAACTTTCCCACACTGTATAAATTGTATGTGATAGAGGTACCAACATTGCCACACTGTATAAATTATACTTGATAGAGCTACCAAATTTCCCACACTGTATAAATTTTACGTGATAGAGCTACCAACTTTCACACACTCTATAAATTATACGTGATTGAGCTACCAACTTTCCCACACTGTATAAATTGTACGTGATAGAGCTACCAAATTTCCCACACTGTATAAATTGTACATGATAGAGCTACTAACTTTCACACACTATATTAATTTTACGTGATAGAGCCACCAACATTCCCACACTGTATAAATTGTACGTGATAGAGCTTCCAACTTTCCCACACTGTATCGATTGTACGTGATAGAGCTAACAACATTCCCACACTGTTTAAATTGTACGTGATAGAGCTACCAACTTTCCCACACTGTATAAATTGTACGTGATAGAGCTACTAACTTTCCCACACTGTATAAATTGTACGTAATACAACTACCAACTTTACCACACTCTATAAATTGTAGGTGATAGAGCTACCAACTTTCCCACACTGTATAAATTGTACGTGATAGAGATACCAACATTCCCACACTGTATAAATTTAACGTGATAGAGCTACCAACTTTCCCACAGTGGATAAATTTTACGTGATGGAGCTACCTACTTTCCCACACTGTTTAAATTGTACATGATAGAGCCACCAACTTTCCTACACTTTTAAAATTGTACGTGATAGAGCTACCAACTTTCCCACATTGTATGGATTGTACGTAATAGAGCTACCAACTTTCCCACACTGTTTAAATTGTACGTGATAGAGCCACCAACTTTCCTACACTTTTTAATTCGTACGTGATAGAGCTACCAACTTTCCCACAATGTATAAATTGTACGTGATAGAGCTACCAACTTTCCCACACTGTATCAATTGTACGTAATAGAGCTACCACCTTTCCCACACTCTATAAATTATACGTGATCGAACTACGAACTTTCCCACACTGTATAAATTGTACACGATACAGCTACCTACTTTCCCACACTGTATAAATTGTACGTGATAGAGCTACTAATTTTCCCACTCTGTTTAAATTGTACGTCATAGAGCTACCAAATTTCCAACACTGTATAAATTGCACGTGATAGAGCTTCCAACTTTCCCACATTGTTTTAATTGTACGTGATAGAGCTACCAACTTTCCCACACTGTATCCATTGTACGTAATAGAGCTACCAACTTTCCCACACTCTATAAATTGTACGTGATCGAACTACGAACTTTCCCACACTGTATAAATTGTACACGATAGAGCTACCTACTTTCCACACTGTATAAATTGTACATGATAGAGCTACTAACTTTCACACTCTATATTAATTGTACGTGATAGAGCCACCAACTTTCCCACACTGTATAAATTGTACGTGATAGAGCTTCCAACTTTCCAACACTGTATCGATTGTACGTGATAGAGCTAACAACATTCCCACACTGTTTAAATTGTACGTGATAGAGCTACAAACTTTCCCACACTGTATAAATTGTACTTGATAGAGCTGCCAACTTTCCCACAATGTATTAATTGTACTTGATAGAGCTACCAACTTTCCCACACTGTATGAATTGTACGTGATAGAGCTACCAACTTTCCCACACTGTATAAATTGTACGTGATAGAGCCGCCAACATTACTACACTTTTTAAATTGTACGTGATAGAGCTACCAACTTTCCCACAATGTATAAATTGTACGTGATAGATCTACCAACTTTCCCACACTGTATAAATTGTACGTGATAGATCTACGAACTTTCCCACACTGTATAAATTGTACGTGATAGAGCTACCAACTTTCACACACTTTATCAATTGTACGTGATAGAGCTACCAACTTTCCCACACTGTATAAATTTTACGTGTTAGAGCTACCAATTTTCCCACTCTGTTTAAATTGTACTTGATAGAGCTACCAAATTTCCAACACTGTATCAACTGTACGTGATAGAGCTACCAACTTTCCCACTCTGTTTAAATTGTACGTGATTGAGCTACCAAATTTCCAACACTGTATAAATTGTACGTGTTAGAGCATCCAACTTTCCCACACTGCATAAATTGTACGTGATTGAGATACCAACTTTCCCATACTGTATAAATTGTACGTGATAGAGGTACCAACTTTGCCACACTGTATAAATTGTGCGTGATAGAGCTACCAACTTTTCCACAGTGGATAAATTTTACGTGATGGAGCTACCAACTTTCCCACACTGTGTAAATTTTACATGATAGAGGTACCAACTTTCCCACACTCTATAAATTGTACGTCATCGAACTACGAACTTTCCCACACTCTATAAATTGTACGTGATAGAGGTACCAACTTTCCCACACTGTATAAATTGTACGTGATTGAGCTACTAACTTTCCCACACTGTATAAATTGTACGTAATAGAGCTACCAACTTTCCCACACTCTATAAATTGTACGTGATCGAACTACGAACTTTCCCACACTCTATAAATTGTACGTGATAGAGCTACCATCTTTCCCACACTGTATAAATTGTACGTGATGGAGCTACTAACTTTCCCACACTGTATAAATTGTACGTGATAGAGCTACCAACTTTCCCACACTGCATAAATTGTACGTGGTAGAGCTACAAACTTTCCAATACTGTAAAAATTGTACATGATTGAGCTACCTACTTTCCAATACTGTAGAAATTCTACGTGATTGAGCTACCAACTGTCGCATACTGTATAAATTGTACTTGATAGAGGTACCAACTTTCCCACACTCCATATATTGTATGTGATAGAGCTACCAACTTTCCCACAATGTATAAATTGTATGAGATAGAACTACCAACTTTCCCACACTTTATAAATTGTATGTGATAGGACCACCAACTTTCCCACACTGTGTTAATTCTACGTGATAGAGCTACCAACTTTCCCACACTGTATAAATTGTACGTCATAGAGCTACCAACTTTCCCACACTGTATAAATTGTATGTGATAGAGGTACCAACATTGCCACACTGTATAAATTATACTTGATAGAGCTACCAAATTTCCCACACTGTATAAATTGTACGTGATAGAGCTACCAACTTTCACACACTCTATAAATTATACGTGATTGAGCTACCAACTTTCCCACACTGTATAAATTGTACGTGATAGAGCTACCAAATTTCCCACACTGTATAAATTGTACATGATAGAGCTACTAACTTTCACACACTATATTAATTTTACGTGATAGAGCCACCAACATTCCCACACTGTATAAATTGTACGTGATAGAGCTTCCAACTTTCCCACACTGTATCGATTGTACGTGATAGAGCTAACAACATTCCCACACTGTTTAAATTGTACGTGATAGAGCTACCAACTTTCCCACACTCTATAAATTGTACGTGATAGAGCTACTAACTTTCCCACACTGTATAAATTGTACGTAATACAACTACCAACTTTACCACACTCTATAAATTGTAGGTGATAGAGCTACCAACTTTCCTACACTGTATAAATTGTACGTGATAGAGATACCAACATTCCCACACTGTATAAATTTAACGTGATAGAGCTACCAACTTTCCCACAGTGGATAAATTTTACGTGATGGAGCTACCTACTTTCCCACACTGTTTAAATTGTACATGATAGAGCCACCAACTTTCCTACACTTTTAAAATTGTACGTGATAGAGCTACCAACTTTCCCACATTGTATGGATTGTACGTAATAGAGCTACCAACATTCCCACACTGTTTAAATTGTACGTGATAGAGCCACCGACTTTCCTACACTTTTTAATTCGTACGTGATAGAGCTACCAACTTTCCCACAATGTATAAATTGTACGTGATAGAGCTACCAACTTTCCCACACTGTATCAATTGTACGTAATAGAGCTACCACCTTTCCCACACTCTATAAATTATACGTGATCGAACTACGAACTTTCCCACACTGTATAAATTGTACACGATACAGCTACCTACTTTCCCACACTGTATAAATTGTACGTGATAGAGCTACTAATTTTCCCACTCTGTTTAAATTGTACGTCATAGAGCTACCAAATTTCCAACACTGTATAAATTGCACGTGATAGAGCTTCCAACTTTCCCACATTGTTTTAATTGTACGTGATAGAGCTACCAACTTTCCCACACTGTATCCATTGTACGTAATAGAGCTACCAACTTTCCCACACTCTATAAATTGTACGTGATCGAACTACGAACTTTCCCACACTGTATAAATTGTACACGATAGAGCTACCTACTTTCCACACTGTATAAATTGTACATGATAGAGCTCCTAACTTTCACACTCTATATTAATTGTACGTGATAGAGCCACCAACTTTCCCACACTGTATAAATTGTACGTGATAGAGCTTCCAACTTTCCAACACTGTATCGATTGTACGTGATAGAGCTAACAACATTCCCACACTGTTTAAATTGTACGTGATAGAGCTACAAACTTTCCCACACTGTATAAATTGTACTTGATAGAGCTGCCAACTTTCCCACAATGTATTAATTGTACTTGATAGAGCTACCAACTTTCCCACACTGTATGAATTGTACGTGATAGAGCTACCAACTTTCCCACACTGTATAAATTGTACGTGATAGAGCCGCCAACATTCCTACACTTTTTAAATTGTACGTGATAGAGCTACCAACTTTCCCACAATGTATAAATTGTACATGATAGAGCCACCAACTTTCCCACACTGTATAAATTGTACGTGATAGATCTACGAACTTTCCCACACTGTATAAATTGTACGTGATAGAGCTACCAACTTTCACACACTTTATCAATTGTACGTGATAGAGCTACCAACTTTCCCACACTGTATAAATTTTACGTGTTAGAGCTACCAATTTTCCCACTCTGTTTAAATTGTACTTGATAGAGCTACCAAATTTCCAACACTGTATCAACTGTACGTGATAGAGCTACCAACTTTCCCACTCTGTTTAAATTGTACGTGATTGAGCTACCAAATTTCCAACACTGTATAAATTGTACGTGTTAGAGCATCCAACTTTCCCACACTGCATAAATTGTACGTGATTGAGATACCAACTTTCCCATACTGTATAAATTGTACGTGATAGAGGTACCAACTTTGCCACACTGTATAAATTGTGCGTGATAGAGCTACCAACTTTTCCACAGTGGATAAATTTTACGTGATGGAGCTACCAACTTTCCCACACTGTTTAAATTTTACATGATAGAGCTACCAACTTTCCCACACTCTATAAATTGTACGTCATCGAACTACGAACTTTCCCACACTCTATAAATTGGACGTGATAGAGGTACCAACTTTCCCACACTGTATAAATTGTACGTGATTGAGCTACTAACTTTCCCACACTGTATAAATTGTACGTAATAGAGCTACCAACTTTCCCACACTCTATAAATTGTACGTGATCGAACTACGAACTTTCCCACACTCTATAAATTGTACGTGATAGAGCTACCATCTTTCCCACACTGTATAAATTGTACGTGATGGAGCTACTAACTTTCCCACACTGTATAAATTGTACGTGATACAACTACCTACTTTACCACACTCTATAAATTGTAGGTGATAGAGCTACCAACTTTTCCACACTCTATAAATTGTACGTGATAGAGCTACCAACTTTCCCACAATGTATAAATTGTACGTGATAGATCTACCAACTTTCCAACAGTGTATAAATTGTACGTGATAGATCTATGAACTTTCCCACACTGTATAAATTGTACGTGATAGAGCTACCAACTTTCACACACTTTATCAATTGTACGTGATAGAGCTACCAAATTTCCCACACTGTATAAATTTTACGTGTTAGAGCTACCAATTTTCCCACTCTGTTTAAATTGTACTTGATAGAGCTACCAAATTTCCAACACTGTATCAACTGTACGTGATAGAGCTACCAACTTTCCCACTCTGTTTAAATTGTACGTGATTGAGCTACCAAATTTCCAACACTGTATAAATTGTACGTGTTAGAGCATCCAACTTTCCCACACTGCATAAATTGTACGTGATTGAGATACCAACTTTCCCATACTGTATAAATTGTACGTGATAGAGGTACCAACTTTGCCACACTGTATAAATTGTGCGTGATAGAGCCACCAACTTTCCCACAGTGGATAAATTTTACGTGATGGAGCTACCAACTTTCCCACACTGTTTAAATTTTACATGATAGAGCTACCAACTTTCCCACACTCTATAAATTGTACGTCATCGAACTACGAACTTTCCCACACTCTATAAATTGTACGTGATAGAGGTACCAACTTTCCCACACTGTATAAATTGTACGTGATCGAACTACGAACTTTCCCACACTCTATAAATTGTACGTGATAGAGGTACCAATTTTGCCACACTGTATAAATGGTACGTGATAGAGCTACCAACGTTCCCACAGTGGATAAATTTTACGTGATGGAGCTACCAACTTTCCCACACTGTTTAAATTTTACATGATAGAGCTACCAACTTTCCCACACTGTATCAATTGTACATAATAGAGCTACCAACTTTCCCACACTGTATAAATTGTACGTCTTCGAACTACGAACTTTCCCACACTCTATAAATTGTACGTGATAGAGCTACCAACTTTCCCACACTGTATAAATTGTACGTGATAGAGCTACTAACTTTCCCACACTGTATAAATTGTACGTAATACAACTACCAACTTTACCACACTCTATAAATTGTAGGTGATAGAGCTACCAACTTTTCCACACTCTTTCAATTGTACGTGATAGAGCTACCAACTTTCCCACACTGTATAAATTTAACGTGATAGAGCTACCAACTTTCCCACAGTGGATAAATTTTACGTGATGGAGCTACCTACTTTCCCACACTGTTTAAATTGTACATGATGGAGCCACCAACTTTCCTACACTTTTAAAATTGTACGTGATAGAGCTACCAACTTTCCCACATTGTATGGATTGTACGTAATAGAGCTACCAACTTTCCCACACTGTTTAAATTGTACGTGAGAGAGCCACCAACTTTCCTACACTTTTTAATTCGTACGTGATAGAGCTATCAACTTTCCCACAATGTATAAATTGTACGTGATAGAGCTACCAACTTTCCCACACTGTATCAATTGTACGTAATAGAGCTACCACCTTTCCCACACTCTATAAATTATACGTGATCGAACTACGAACTTTCCCACACTGTATAAATTGTACACGATACAGCTACCTACTTTCGCACACTGTATAAATTGTACGTGATAGAGCTACTAATTTTCCCACTCTGTTTAAATTGTACGTGATAGAGCTACCAACTTTCCAACACTGTATAAATTGCACGTGATAGAGCTACCAACTTTCCCACAATGTTTTAGTTGTACGTGATAGAGCTACTAACTTTCCCACACTGCATAAATTGTACGTGATTGAGCTACTAACTTTCCCACACTGCATAAATTGTACGTGGTAGAGCTACAAACTTTCCAATACTGTAAAAATTGTACAATGTTGAGCTACCTACTTTCCAATACTGTAGAAATTCTACGTGATTGAGCTACCAACTGTCGCATACTGTATAAATTGTACTTGATAGAGGTACCAACTTTCCCACACTCCATATATTGTATGTGATAGAGCTACCAACTTTCCCACAATGTATAAATTGTATGAGATAGAACTACCAACTTTCCCACACTTTATAAATTGTATGTGATAGGACCACCAACTTTCCCACACTGTGTTAATTCTACGTGATAGAGCTACCAACTTTCCCACACTGTATAAATTGTACGTCATAGAGCTACCAACTTTCCCACACTGTATAAATTGTATGTGATAGAGGTACCAACATTGCCACACTGTATAAATTATACTTGATAGAGCTACCAAATTTCCCACACTGTATAAATTTTACGTGATAGAGCTACCAACTTTCACACACTCTATAAATTATACGTGATTGAGCTACCAACTTTCCCACACTGTATAAATTGTACGTGATAGAGCTACCAAATTTCCCACACTGTATAAATTGTACATGATAGAGCTACTAACTTTCACACACTATATTAATTTTACGTGATAGAGCCACCAACATTCCCACACTGTATAAATTGTACGTGATAGAGCTTCCAACTTTCCCACACTGTATCGATTGTACGTGATAGAGCTAACAACATTCCCACACTGTTTAAATTGCACGTGATAGAGCTACCAACTTTCCCACACTGTATAAATTGTACGTGATAGAGCTACTAACTTTCCCACACTGTATAAATTGTACGTAATACAACTACCAACTTTACCACACTCTATAAATTGTAGGTGATAGAGCTACCAACTTTCCCACACTGTATAAATTGTACGTGATAGAGATACCAACATTCCCACACTGTATAAATTTAACGTGATAGAGCTACCAACTTTCCCACAGTGGATAAATTTTACGTGATGGAGCTACCTACTTTCCCACACTGTTTAAATTGTACATGATAGAGCCACCAACTTTCCTACACTTTTAAAATTGTACGTGATAGAGCTACCAACTTTCCCACATTGTATGGATTGTACGTAATAGAGCTACCAACTTTCCCACACTGTTTAAATTGTACGTGATAGAGCCACCAACTTTCCTACACTTTTTAATTCGTACGTGATAGAGCTACCAACTTTCCCACAATGTTTAAATTGTACGTGATAGAGCTACCAACTTTCCCACACTGTATCAATTGTAAGTAATAGAGCTACCACCTTTCCCACACTCTATAAATTATACGTGATCGAACTACGAACTTTCCCACACTGTATAAATTGTACACGATACAGCTACCTACTTTCCCACACTGTATAAATTGTACGTGATAGAGCTACTAATTTTCCCACTCTGTTTAAATTGTACGTCATAGAGCTACCAAATTTCCAACACTGTATAAATTGCACGTGATAGAGCTTCCAACTTTCCCACATTGTTTTAATTGTACGTGATAGAGCTACCAACTTTCCCACACTGTATCCATTGTACGTAATAGAGCTACCAACTTTCCCACACTCTATAAATTGTACGTGATCGAACTACGAACTTTCCCACACTGTATAAATTGTACACGATAGAGCTACCTACTTTCCACACTGTATAAATTGTACATGATAGAGCTACTAACTTTCACACTCTATATTAATTGTACGTGATAGAGCCACCAACTTTCCCACACTGTATAAATTGTACGTGATAGAGCTTCCAACTTTCCAACACTCTATCGATTGTACGTGATAGAGCTAACAACATTCCCACACTGTTTAAATTGTACGTGATAGAGCTACAAACTTTCCCACACTGTATAAATTGTACTTGATAGAGCTGCCAACTTTCCCACAATGTATTAATTGTACTTGATAGAGCTACCAACTTTCCCACACTGTATAAATTGTATGTGATAGAGGTACCAACATTGCCACACTGTATAAATTATACTTGATAGAGCTACCAAATTTCCCACACTGTATAAATTTTACGTGATAGAGCTACCAACTTTCACACACTCTATAAATTATACGTGATTGAGCTACCAACTTTCCCACACTGTATAAATTGTACGTGATAGAGCTACCAAATTTCCCACACTGTATAAATTGTACATGATAGAGCTACTAACTTTCACACACTATATTAATTTTACGTGATAGAGCCACCAACATTCCCACACTGTATAAATTGTACGTGATAGAGCTTCCAACTTTCCCACACTGTATCGATTGTACGTGATAGAGCTAACAACATTCCCACACTGTTTAAATTGTACGTGATAGAGCTACCAACTTTCCCACACTGTATAAATTGTACGTGATAGAGCTACTAACTTTCCCACACTGTATAAATTGTACGTAATACAACTACCAACTTTACCACACTCTATAAATTGTAGGTGATAGAGCTACCAACTTTCCCACACTGTATAAATTGTACGTGATAGAGATACCAACATTCCCACACTGTATAAATTTAACGTGATAGAGCTACCAACTTTCCCACAGTGGATAAATTTTACGTGATGGAGCTACCTACTTTCCCACACTGTTTAAATTGTACATGATAGAGCCACCAACTTTCCTACACTTTTAAAATTGTACGTGATAGAGCTACCAACTTTCCCACATTGTATGGATTGTACGTAATAGAGCTACCAACTTTCCCACACTGTTTAAATTGTACGTGATAGAGCCACCAACTTTCCTACACTTTTTAATTCGTACGTGATAGAGCTACCAACTTTCCCACAATGTATAAATTGTACGTGATAGAGCTACCAACTTTCCCACACTGTATCAATTGTACGTAATAGAGCTACCACCTTTCCCACACTCTATAAATTATACGTGATCGAACTACGAACTTTCCCACACTGTATAAATTGTACACGATACAGCTACCTACTTTCCCACACTGTATAAATTGTACGTGATAGAGCTACTAATTTTCCCACTCTGTTTAAATTGTACGTCATAGAGCTACCAAATTTCCAACACTGTATAAATTGCACGTGATAGAGCTTCCAACTTTCCCACATTGTTTTAATTGTACGTGATAGAGCTACCAACTTTCCCACACTGTATCCATTGTACGTAATAGAGCTACCAACTTTCCCACACTCTATAAATTGTACGTGATCGAACTACGAACTTTCCCACACTGTATAAATTGTACACGATAGAGCTACCTACTTTCCACACTGTATAAATTGTACATGATAGAGCTACTAACTTTCACACTCTATATTAATTGTACGTGATAGAGCCACCAACTTTCCCACACTGTATAAATTGTACGTGATAGAGCTTCCAACTTTCCAACACTGTATCGATTGTACGTGATAGAGCTAACAACATTCCCACACTGTTTAAATTGTACGTGATAGAGCTACAAACTTTCCCACACTGTATAAATTGTACTTGATAGAGCTGCCAACTTTCCCACAATGTATTAATTGTACTTGATAGAGCTACCAACTTTCCCACACTGTATGAATTGTACGTGATAGAGCTACCAACTTTCCCACACTGTATAAATTGTACGTGATAGAGCCGCCAACATTACTACACTTTTTAAATTGTACGTGATAGAGCTACCAACTTTCCCACAATGTATAAATTGTACGTGATAGATCTACCAACTTTCCCACACTGTATAAATTGTACGTGATAGATCTACGAACTTTCCCACACTGTATAAATTGTACGTGATAGAGCTACCAACTTTCACACACTTTATCAATTGTACGTGATAGAGCTACCAACTTTCCCACACTGTATAAATTTTACGTGTTAGAGCTACCAATTTTCCCACTCTGTTTAAATTGTACTTGATAGAGCTACCAAATTTCCAACACTGTATCAACTGTACGTGATAGAGCTACCAACTTTCCCACTCTGTTTAAATTGTACGTGATTGAGCTACCAAATTTCCAACACTGTATAAATTGTACGTGTTAGAGCATCCAACTTTCCCACACTGCATAAATTGTACGTGATTGAGATACCAACTTTCCCATACTGTATAAATTGTACGTGATAGAGGTACCAACTTTGCCACACTGTATAAATTGTGCGTGATAGAGCTACCAACTTTTCCACAGTGGATAAATTTTACGTGATGGAGCTACCAACTTTCCCACACTGTGTAAATTTTACATGATAGAGGTACCAACTTTCCCACACTCTATAAATTGTACGTCATCGAACTACGAACTTTCCCACACTCTATAAATTGTACGTGATAGAGGTACCAACTTTCCCACACTGTATAAATTGTACGTGATTGAGCTACTAACTTTCCCACACTGTATAAATTGTACGTAATAGAGCTACCAACTTTCCCACACTCTATAAATTGTACGTGATCGAACTACGAACTTTCCCACACTCTATAAATTGTACGTGATAGAGCTACCATCTTTCCCACACTGTATAAATTGTACGTGATGGAGCTACTAACTTTCCCACACTGTATAAATTGTACGTGATAGAGCTACCAACTTTCCCACACTGCATAAATTGTACGTGGTAGAGCTACAAACTTTCCAATACTGTAAAAATTGTACATGATTGAGCTACCTACTTTCCAATACTGTAGAAATTCTACGTGATTGAGCTACCAACTGTCGCATACTGTATAAATTGTACTTGATAGAGGTACCAACTTTCCCACACTCCATATATTGTATGTGATAGAGCTACCAACTTTCCCACAATGTATAAATTGTATGAGATAGAACTACCAACTTTCCCACACTTTATAAATTGTATGTGATAGGACCACCAACTTTCCCACACTGTGTTAATTCTACGTGATAGAGCTACCAACTTTCCCACACTGTATAAATTGTACGTCATAGAGCTACCAACTTTCCCACACTGTATAAATTGTATGTGATAGAGCTACCAACATTCCCACACTGTATAAATTATACTTGATAGAGCTACCAAATTTCCCACACTGTATAAATTTTACGTGATAGAGCTACCAACTTTCCCACACTCTATAAATTATACGTGATTGAGCTACCAACTTTCCCACACTGTATAAATTGTACGTGATAGAGCTACCAAATTTCCCACACTGTATAAATTGTACATGATAGAGCTACTAACTTTCACACACCATATTAATTTTACGTGATAGAGCCACCAACATTCCCACACTGTATAAATTGTACGTGATAGAGCTTCCAACTTTCGCACACTATATCGATTGTACGTGATAGAGCTAACAACATTCCCACACTGTTTAAATTGTACGTGATAGAGCTACCAACTTTCCCACACTGTTTAAATTGTACTTGATAGAGCTGCCAACTTTCCCACAATGTATTAATTGTACTTGATAGAGCTACCAACTTTCCCACACTGTATGAATTGTACGTGATAGAGCTACGAACTTTCCCACACTGTACAAATTGTACGTGATAGAGCCGCCAACTTTTCTACACTTTTTAAATTGTACGTGATAGAGCTACCAACTTTCCCACAATGTATAAATTGCACGTGATAGATCTACCAACTTTCCCACACTGTATAAATTGTACGTGATAGATCTACCAACTTTCCAACACTGTATAAATTGTACGTGATAGAGCTAACAACTTTCACACACTTTATCAATTGTACGTGATAGAGCTACCAACTTTCCCACACTGTATAAATTTTACGTGTTAGAGCTACCAATTTTCCCACTCTGTTTAAATTGTACTTGATAGAGCTAACAAATTTCCAACACTATATCAATTGTACGTGATAGAGCTACCAACTTTCCCACACTGTTTAAATTGTACGTGATTGAGCTACCATATTTCCAACACTGTATAAATTGTACGTGTTAGAGCATCCAACTTTCCCACACTATATAAATTGTACGTGATTGAGATACCAACTTTCCCATACTGTAAAAATTGTACGTGATAGAGGTACCAACTTTGCCACACTGTATAAATTGTACGTGATAGAGCTACCAACTTTCCCACACTCTATAAATTGTACGTCATCGAACTACGAACTTTCCCACACTCTATAAATTGTACGTGATAGAGCTACCAACTTTCCCACACTGTATAAATTGTACGTGATAGAGCTACTAAATTTCCCACACTGTATAAATTGTACGTGATACAACTACCAACTTTACCACACTCTATAAATTGTAGGTGATAGAGCTACCAACTTTCCCACACTGTATAAATTGTACGTGATAGAGCTACCAACTTTCCCACACTGTATAAATTTAACGTGATAGAGCTACCAACTTTCCCAGAGTGGATAAATTTTACGTGATGGAGCTACCTACTTTCCCACACTGTTTAAATTGTACATGATAGAGCCACCAACTTTCCTACACTTTTAAAATTGTACGTGATAGAGCTACCAACTTTCCCACATTGTATGGATTGTACGTGATAGAGCTACCAACTTTCCCACACTGTTTAAATTGTACGTGATAGAGCCACCAACATTCCTACACTTTTTAAATCGTACGTGATAGAGCTACCAACTTTTCCATAATGTATAAATTGTACGTGATAGAGCTACCAACTTTCCCACACTGTAACAATTGTACGTAATAGAGATACCTACTTTCCCACACTCTATAAATTATACGTGATCGAACTACGAACTTTCCCACACTGTATAAATTGTACACGATACAGCTACCTACTTTCCCACACTGTATAAATTGTACGTGATAGAGCTACTAATTTTCCCACTCTGTTTGAATTGTACGTGATAGAACTACTAACTTCCCCACACTGTTTAAATTCTATGTAATAGAGCTACCAACTTTCCCACACTGTATCAATTGTACGTAATAGAGCTACCAACTTTCCCACACTCTATAAATTGTACGTGATCGAACTACGAACTTTCCCACACTGTATAAATTGTACACGATAGAGCTACCTACTTTTCCACACTGTATAAATTGTACATGATAGAGCTACTAACTTTCACACTCTATATTAATTGTACGTGATAGAGTCACCAACTTTCCCACACTGTATAAATTGTACGTGATAGAGCTTCCAACTTTCCCACACTGTATCGATTGTACGTGATAGAGCTAACAACATTCCCACACTGTTTAAATTGTACGTGATAGAGCTACCAACTTTCCCACACTGTATAAATTGTACTTGATAGAGCTGCCAACTTTCCCACAATGTATTAATTGTACTTGATACAGCTACCAACTTTCCCTCACTGTATGAATTGTACGTGATAGAGCTACCAACTTTCCCAAACTGTATAAATTGTACGTGATAGAGCCGCCAACTTTCCTACACTTTTTAAATTGTACGTGATAGAGCTACCAACTTTCCCACAATGTATAAATTGTACGTGATTGATCTACCAACTTTCCAACACTGTATAAATTGTACGTGATAGATCTACCAACTTTCCCACACTGTATAAATTGTACGTGATAGAGCTACCAACTTTCACACACTTTATCAATTGTACGTAATAGAGCTACCAACTTTCCCACACTGTATAAATTTTACGTGTTAGAGCTACCAATTTTCCCACTCTGTTTAAATTGTTCTTGATAGAGCTGCCAAATTTCCAACACTGTATCAATTGTACGTGATAGAGCTACCAACTTTCCCACACTGTTTAAATTGTACGTGATTGAGCTACCAAATTTCCAACACTGTATAAATTGTACGTGTTAGAGCATCCAACTTTCCCACACTGTATAAATTGTACGTGATTGAGATACCAACTTTTCCATACTGTATGAATTCTACGTGATAGAGGTACCAACTTTGCCACACTGTATAAATTGTACGTGATAGAGCTACCAACTTTCCCACAGTGGATAAATTTTACGTGATGGAGCTACCAACTTTCCCACATTGTTTAAATTTTACATGATAGAGCTACCAACTTTCCCACACTGTATCAATTGTACGTAATAGAGCTACCAACTTTCCCACACTCTATAAATTGTACGTCATCGAACTACGAACTTTCCCACACTCTATAAATTGTACGTGATAGAGCTACCAACTTTCCCACACTGTATAAATTGTACTTGATTGAGCTACTAACTTTCCCACACTGTATAAATTGTACGTAATAGAGCTACCAACTTTCCCACACTCTATAAATTGTACGTGATCGAACCACGAACTTTCCCACACTCTATAAATTGTACGTGATAGAGCTACCATCTTTCCCACACTGTATAAATTGTACGTGATAGAGCTACTAACTTTCCCACACTGTATAAATTGTACGTGATAGAGCTACCAACTTTCCCACACTGTATAAATTTTACGTGATAGAGCTACCTACTTTCCCACAGTGGATAAATTTTACGTGATGCAGCTACCAACTTTCCCACACTGTTTAAATTGTACATGATAGAGCCACCAACTTTCCTACACTTTTAAAATTGTACGTGATAGAGCTACCAACTTTCCCACGTTGTATGGATTGTACGTGATTGAGCTACCCACTTTCCCACACTGTTTAAATTGTACGTGATAGATCTACCAACTTTCCCACACTGTATAAATTGTACGTGATAGATCTACCAACTTTCCCACACTGTATAAATTGTACGTGATAGAGCTACTAACTTTCACACACTTTATCAATTGTACGTAATAGAGCTACCATCTTTCCCACACTGTATAAATTTTACGTGTTAGAGTACCAATTTTCCCACTCTGTTTAAATTGTACTTGATAGAGCTACCAAATATCCAACACTGTATCAATTGTACGTGATAGAGCTACCAACGTTCCCACACTGTTTAAATTGTACGTGATTGAGCTACCAAATTTCCAACACTGTATAAATTGTACGTGTTAGAGCATCCAACTTTCCCACACTGTATAAATTGTACGTGATAGAGCTACCAAATTTCCCACACTGTATAAATTGTACATGATAGAGCTACTAACTTTCACACACCATATTAATTTTACGTGATAGAGCCACCAACATTCCCACACTGTATAAATTGTACGTGATAGAGCTTCCAACTTTCGCACACTATATCGATTGTACGTGATAGAGCTAACAACATTCCCACACTGTTTAAATTGTACGTGATAGAGCTACCAACTTTCCCACACTGTTTAAATTGTACTTGATAGAGCTGCCAACTTTCCCACAATGTATTAATTGTACTTGATAGAGCTACCAACTTTCCCACACTGTATGAATTGTACGTGATAGAGCTACGAACTTTCCCACACTGTACAAATTGTACGTGATAGAGCCGCCAACTTTTCTACACTTTTTAAATTGTACGTGATAGAGCTACCAACTTTCCCACAATGTATAAATTGCACGTGATAGATCTACCAACTTTCCCACACTGTATAAATTGTACGTGATAGATCTACCAACTTTCCAACACTGTATAAATTGTACGTGATAGAGCTAACAACTTTCACACACTTTATCAATTGTACGTGATAGAGCTACCAACTTTCCCACACTGTATAAATTTTACGTGTTAGAGCTACCAATTTTCCCACTCTGTTTAAATTGTACTTGATAGAGCTAACAAATTTCCAACACTATATCAATTGTACGTGATAGAGCTACCAACTTTCCCACACTGTTTAAATTGTACGTGATTGAGCTACCATATTTCCAACACTGTATAAATTGTACGTGTTAGAGCATCCAACTTTCCCACACTACATAAATTGTACGTGATTGAGATACCAACTTTCCCATACTGTAAAAATTGTACGTGATAGAGGTACCAACTTTGCCACACTGTATAAATTGTACGTGATACAACTACCAACTTTACCACACTCTATAAATTGTAGGTGATAGAGCTACCAACTTTCCCACACTGTATAAATTGTACGTGATAGAGCTACTAAATTTCCCACACTGTATAAATTGTACGTGATACAACTACCAACTTTACCACACTCTATAAATTGTAGGTGATAGAGCTACCAACTTTCCCACACTGTATAAATTGTACGTGATAGAGCTACTAAATTTCCCACACTGTATAAATTGTACGTGATACAACTACCAACTTTACCACACTCTATAAATTGTAGGTGATAGAGCTACCAACTTTCCCACACTGTATAAATTGTACGTGATAGAGCTACCAACTTTCCCACACTGTATAAATTTAACGTGATAGAGCTACCAACTTTCCCAGAGTGGATAAATTTTACGTGATGGAGCTACCTACTTTCCCACACTGTTTAAATTGTACATGATAGAGCCACCAACTTTCCTACACTTTTAAAATTGTACGTGATAGAGCTACCAACTTTCCCACATTGTATGGATTGTACGTGATAGAGCTACCAACTTTCCCACACTGTTTAAATTGTACGTGATAGAGCCACCAACATTCCTACACTTTTTAAATCGTACGTGATAGAGCTACCAACTTTTCCATAATGTATAAATTGTACGTGATAGAGCTACCAACTTTCCCACACTGTAACAATTGTACGTAATAGAGATACCTACTTTCCCACACTCTATAAATTATACGTGATCGAACTACGAACTTTCCCACACTGTATAAATTGTACACGATACAGCTACCTACTTTCCCACACTGTATAAATTGTACGTGATAGAGCTACTAATTTTCCCACTCTGTTTGAATTGTACGTGATAGAACTACTAACTTCCCCACACTGTTTAAATTCTATGTAATAGAGCTACCAACTTTCCCACACTGTATCAATTGTACGTAATAGAGCTACCAACTTTCCCACACTCTATAAATTGTACGTGATCGAACTACGAACTTTCCCACACTGTATAAATTGTACACGATAGAGCTACCTACTTTTCCACACTGTATAAATTGTACATGATAGAGCTACTAACTTTCACACTCTATATTAATTGTACGTGATAGAGTCACCAACTTTCCCACACTGTATAAATTGTACGTGATAGAGCTTCCAACTTTCCCACACTGTATCGATTGTACGTGATAGAGCTAACAACATTCCCACACTGTTTAAATTGTACGTGATAGAGCTACCAACTTTCCCACACTGTATAAATTGTACTTGATAGAGCTGCCAACTTTCCCACAATGTATTAATTGTACTTGATACAGCTACCAACTTTCCCTCACTGTATGAATTGTACGTGATAGAGCTACCAACTTTCCCAAACTGTATAAATTGTACGTGATAGAGCCGCCAACTTTCCTACACTTTTTAAATTGTACGTGATAGAGCTACCAACTTTCCCACAATGTATAAATTGTACGTGATTGATCTACCAACTTTCCAACACTGTATAAATTGTACGTGATAGATCTACCAACTTTCCCACACTGTATAAATTGTACGTGATAGAGCTACCAACTTTCACACACTTTATCAATTGTACGTAATAGAGCTACCAACTTTCCCACACTGTATAAATTTTACGTGTTAGAGCTACCAATTTTCCCACTCTGTTTAAATTGTACTTGATAGAGCTGCCAAATTTCCAACACTGTATCAATTGTACGTGATAGAGCTACCAACTTTCCCACACTGTTTAAATTGTACGTGATTGAGCTACCAAATTTCCAACACTGTATAAATTGTACGTGTTAGAGCATCCAACTTTCCCACACTGTATAAATTGTACGTGATTGAGATACCAACTTTTCCATACTGTATGAATTCTACGTGATAGAGGTACCAACTTTGCCACACTGTATAAATTGTACGTGATAGAGCTACCAACTTTCCCACAGTGGATAAATTTTACGTGATGGAGCTACCAACTTTCCCACATTGTTTAAATTTTACATGATAGAGCTACCAACTTTCCCACACTGTATCAATTGTACGTAATAGAGCTACCAACTTTCCCACACTCTATAAATTGTACGTCATCGAACTACGAACTTTCCCACACTCTATAAATTGTACGTGATAGAGCTACCAACTTTCCCACACTGTATAAATTGTACTTGATTGAGCTACTAACTTTCCCACACTGTATAAATTGTACGTAATAGAGCTACCAACTTTCCCACACTCTATAAATTGTACGTGATCGAACCACGAACTTTCCCACACTCTATAAATTGTACGTGATAGAGCTACCATCTTTCCCACACTGTATAAATTGTACGTGATAGAGCTACTAACTTTCCCACACTGTATAAATTGTACGTGATAGAGCTACCAACTTTCCCACACTGTATAAATTTTACGTGATAGAGCTACCTACTTTCCCACAGTGGATAAATTTTACGTGATGCAGCTACCAACTTTCCCACACTGTTTAAATTGTACATGATAGAGCCACCAACTTTCCTACACTTTTAAAATTGTACGTGATAGAGCTACCAACTTTCCCACGTTGTATGGATTGTACGTGATTGAGCTACCCACTTTCCCACACTGTTTAAATTGTACGTGATAGATCTACCAACTTTCCCACACTGTATAAATTGTACGTGATAGATCTACCAACTTTCCCACACTGTATAAATTGTACGTGATAGAGCTACTAACTTTCACACACTTTATCAATTGTACGTAATAGAGCTACCATCTTTCCCACACTGTATAAATTTTACGTGTTAGAGTACCAATTTTCCCACTCTGTTTAAATTGTACTTGATAGAGCTACCAAATATCCAACACTGTATCAATTGTACGTGATAGAGCTACCAACGTTCCCACACTGTTTAAATTGTACGTGATTGAGCTACCAAATTTCCAACACTGTATAAATTGTACGTGTTAGAGCATCCAACTTTCCCACACTGTATAAATTGTACGTGATTGAGATACCAACTTTCCCATACTGTATGAATTCTACGTGATTGAGGTACCAACTTTGCCACACTGTATAAATTGTACGTGATAGAGCTACCAACTTTCCCACACTCTATAAATTGTACATCATCGAACTACGAACTTTCCCACACTCTATAAATTGTACGTGATAGAGCTACCAACTTTCCCACACTGTATAAATTGTACTTGATTGAGCTACTAACTTTCCCACACTGTATAAATTGTACGTAATAGAGCTACCAACTTTCCCACACTCTATAAATTGTACGTGATCGAACTACGAACTTTCCCACACTCTATAAATTGTACGTGATAGAGCTACCATCTTTCCCACACTGTATAAATTGTACGTGATAGAGCTACTATCTTTCCCACACTGTATAAATTGTACGTGATAGAGCTACCAACTTTCCCACACTGTATAAATTTTACGTGATAGAGCTACCTACTTTCCCACAGTGGATAAATTTTACGTGATGGAGCTACCAACTTTCCCACACTCTATAAATTGTACATCATCGAACTACGAACTTTCCCACACTCTATAAATTGTACGTGATAGAGCTACCAACTTTCCCACACTGTATAAATTGTACTTGATTGAGCTACTAACTTTCCCACACTGTATAAATTGTACGTAATAGAACTACCAACTTTCCCACACTCTATAAATTGTACGTGATCGAACTACGAACTTTCCCACACTCTATAAATTGTACGTGATAGAGCCACCAACTTTCCTACACTTTTTAAATTGTACGTGATAGAGCTACCAACTTTCCCACAATGTATAAATTGTACGTGATTGATCTACCAACTTTCCAACACTGTATAAATTGTACGTGATAGATCTACCAACTTTCCCACACTGTATAAATTGTACGTGATAGAGCTACCAACTTTCACACACTTTATCAATTGTACGTAATAGAGCTACCAACTTTCCCACACTGTATAAATTTTACGTGTTAGAGCTACCAATTTTCCCACTCTGTTTAAATTGTACTTGATAGAGCTGCCAAATTTCCAACACTGTATCAATTGTACGTGATAGAGCTACCAACTTTCCCACACTGTTTAAATTGTACGTGATTGAGCTACCAAATTTCCAACACTGTATAAATTGTACGTGTTCGAGCATCCAACTTTCCCACACTGTATAAATTGTACGTGATTGAGATACCAACTTTTCCATACTGTATGAATTCTACGTGATAGAGGTACCAACTTTGCCACACTGTATAAATTGTACGTGATAGAGCTACCAACTTTCCCACAGTGGATAAATTTTACGTGATGGAGCTACCAACTTTCCCACATTGTTTAAATTTTACATGATAGAGCTACCAACTTTCCCACACTGTATCAATTGTACGTAATAGAGCTACCAACTTTCCCACACTCTATAAATTGTACGTCATCGAACTACGAACTTTCCCACACTCTATAAATTGTACGTGATAGAGCTACCAACTTTCCCACACTGTATAAATTGTACTTGATTGAGCTACTAACTTTCCCACACTGTATAAATTGTACGTAATAGAGCTACCAACTTTCCCACACTCTATAAATTGTACGTGATCGAACCACGAACTTTCCCACACTCTATAAATTGTACGTGATAGAGCTACCATCTTTCCCACACTGTATAAATTGTACGTGATAGAGCTACTAACTTTCCCACACTGTATAAATTGTACGTGATAGAGCTACCAACTTTCCCACACTGTATAAATTTTACGTGATAGAGCTACCTACTTTCCCACAGTGGATAAATTTTACGTGATGCAGCTACCAACTTTCCCACACTGTTTAAATTGTACATGATAGAGCCACCAACTTTCCTACACTTTTAAAATTGTACGTGATAGAGCTACCAACTTTCCCACATTGTATGGATTGTACGTGATTGAGCTACCCACTTTCCCACACTGTTTAAATTGTACGTGATAGATCTACCAACTTTCCCACACTGTATAAATTGTACGTGATAGATCTACCAACTTTCCCACACTGTATAAATTGTACGTGATAGAGCTACTAACTTTCACACACTTTATCAATTGTACGTAATAGAGCTACCATCTTTCCCACACTGTATAAATTTTACGTGTTAGAGTACCAATTTTCCCACTCTGTTTAAATTGTACTTGATAGAGCTACCAAATATCCAACACTGTATCAATTGTACGTGATAGAGCTACCAACGTTCCCACACTGTTTAAATTGTACGTGATTGAGCTACCAAATTTCCAACACTGTATAAATTGTACGTGTTAGAGCATCCAACTTTCCCACACTGTATAAATTGTACGTGATTGAGATACCAACTTTCCCATACTGTATGAATTCTACGTGATTGAGGTACCAACTTTGCCACACTGTATAAATTGTACGTGATAGAGCTACCAACTTTCCCACACTCTATAAATTGTACATCATCGAACTACGAACTTTCCCACACTCTATAAATTGTACGTGATAGAGCTACCAACTTTCCCACACTGTATAAATTGTACTTGATTGAGCTACTAACTTTCCCACACTGTATAAATTGTACGTAATAGAGCTACCAACTTTCCCACACTCTATAAATTGTACGTGATCGAACTACGAACTTTCCCACACTCTATAAATTGTACGTGATAGAGCTACCATCTTTCCCACACTGTATAAATTGTACGTGATAGAGCTACTATCTTTCCCACACTGTATAAATTGTACGTGATAGAGCTACCAACTTTCCCACACTGTATAAATTTTACGTGATAGAGCTACCTACTTTCCCACAGTGGATAAATTTTACGTGATGGAGCTACCAACTTTCCCACACTGTTTAAATTGTACATGATAGAGCCACCAACTTTCCTACACTTTTAAAATTGTACGTGATAGAGCTACCAACTTTCCCACATTGTATGGATTGTACGTGATAGAGCTACCAACTTTCCCACACTGTTTAAATTGTACGTGATAGAGCCACCAACTTTCCTACACTTTTTAAATCGTACGTGATAGAGCTAACAACTTTCCCACAATGTATAAATTGTACGTGATAGAGCTACCAACTTTCCCACACTGTATCAGTTGTTCGTAATAGAGCTACCAACTTTCCCACACTCTATAAATTGTACGTGATCGAACTACGAACTTTCCCACACTGTATAAATTGTACACGATAGAGCTACCTACTTTCCCACACTGTATAAATTGTACGTGATAGAGCTACCAATTTTCCCACTCTGTTTAAATTGTACGTGATAGAGCTACCAACTTTCCAACACTGTATAAATTGCACGTGATAGAGCTACCAACTTTCCCACACTGTTTAAATTGTACGTGATTGAGCTACCAAATTTCCAACACTGTATAAATTGTACGTGTTAGAGCATCCAACTTTCCCACACTGTATAAATTGTACGTGATTGAGATACCAACTTTCCCATACTGTAAAAATTGTACGTGATAGAGGTACCAACTTTGCCACACTGTATAAATTGTACGTGATAGAGCTACCAACTTTCCCACAGTGGATAAATTTTACGTGATGGAGCTACCAACTTTCCCACACTGTTTAAATTTTACATGATAGAGCTACCAACTTTCCCACACTGTATCAATTGTACGTAATAGAACTACCAACTTTCCCACACTCTATAAATTGTACGTCATCGAACTACGAACTTTCCCACACTCTATAAATTGTACGTGATAGAGCTACCAACTTTCCCACACTGTATAAATTGTACGTGATAGAGCTACTAACTTTCCCACACTGTATCGATTGTACGTGATAGAGCTAACAACATTCCCACACTGTTTAAATTGTACGTGATAGAGCTACCAACTTTCCCACACTGTATAAATTGTACTTGATAGAGCTGCCAACTTTCCCACAATGTATTAATTGTACTTGATAGAGCTACCAACATTCCCACACTGTATGAATTGTACGTGATAGAGCAACCAACTTTCCCACACTGTACAAATTGTACGTGATAGAGCCGCCAACTTTTCTACACTTTTTAAATTGTACGTGATAGAGCTACCAACATTCCCACAATGTATAAATTGCACGTGATAGATCTACCAACTTTCCCACACTGTATAAATTCTACGTGATAGATCTACCAACTTTCCCACACTGTATAAATTGTACGCGATAGAGCTAACAACTTTCACACACTTTATCAATTGTACGTGATAGAGCTACCAACTTTCCCACACTGTATAAATTTTACGTGTTAGAGCTACCAATTTTCCCACTCTGTTTAAATTGTACTTGATAGAGCTACCAAATTTCCAACACTATATCAATTGTACGTGATAGAGCTACCAACTTTCCCACACTGTTTAAATTGTACGTGATTGAGCTACCAAATTTCCAACATTGTATAAATTGTACGTGTTAGAGCATCCAACTTTCCCACACTATATAAATTGTACGTGATTGAGATACCAACTTTCCCATACTGTAAAAATTGTACGTGATAGAGGTACCAACTTTGCCACACTGTATAAATTGTACGTGATAGAGCTACCAACTTTCCCACAGTGGATAAATTTTACGTGATGGAGCTACCAACTTTCCCACACTGTTTAAATTTTACATGATAGAGCTACCAACTTTCCCACACTGTATCAATTGTACGTAATAGAACTACCAACTTTCCCACACTCTATAAATTGTACGTCATCGAACTACGAACTTTCCCACATTCTATAAATTGTACGTGATAGAGCTACCAACTTTCCCACACTGTATAAATTGTACGTGATTGAGCTACCAAATTTCCAACACTGTATAAATTGTACGTGTTAGAGCATCCAACTTTCCCACACTGCATAAATTGTACGTGATTGAGATACCAACTTTCCCATACTGTATAAATTGTACGTGATAGAGGTACCAACTTTGCCACACTGTATAAATTGTGCGTGATAGAGCTACCAACTTTTCCACAGTGGATAAATTTTACGTGATGGAGCTACCAACTTTCCCACACTGTTTAAATTTTACATGATAGAGCTACCCACTTTCCCACATTCTATAAATTGTACGTCATCGAACTACGAACTTTCCCACACTCTATAAATTGTACGTGATAGAGGTACCAACTTTCCCACACTGTATAAATTGTACGTGATTGAGCTACTAACTTTCCCACACTGTATAAATTGTACGTAATAGAGCTACCAACTTTCCCACACTCTATAAATTGTACGTGATCGAACTACGAACTTTCCCACACTCTATAAATTGTACGTGATAGAGCTACCATCTTTCCCACACTGTATAAATTGTACGTGATGGAGCTACTAACTTTCCCACACTGTATAAATTGTACGTGATACAACTACCAACTTTACCACACTCTATAAATTGTAGGTGATAGAGCTACCAACTTTTCCACACTCTATAAATTGTACGTGATAGAGCTACCAACTTTCCCACAATGTATAAATTGTACGTGATAGATCTACCAACTTTCCCACACTGTATAAATTGTACGTGATAGATCTACGAACTTTCCCACACTGTATAAATTGTACGTAATAGAGCTACCAACTTTCCCACACTCTATAAATTGTACGTGATAGAGCTACCATCTTTCCCACACTGTATAAATTGTACGTGATAGAGCTACTAACTTTCCCACACTGTATAAATTGTACGTGATAGAGCTACCAACTTTCCCACACTGTATAAATTTTACGTGATAGAGCTACCTACTTTCCCACAGTGGATAAATTTTACGTGATGCAGCTACCAACTTTCCCACACTGTTTAAATTGTACATGATAGAGCCACCAACTTTCCTACACTTTTAAAATTGTACGTGATAGAGCTACCAACTTTCCCACATTGTATGGATTGTACGTGATTGAGCTACCCACTTTCCCACACTGTTTAAATTGTACGTGATAGATCTACCAACTTTCCCACACTGTATAAATTGTACGTGATAGATCTACCAACTTTCCCAAACTGTATAAATTGTACGTGATAGAGCTACCATCTTTCCCACACTGTATAAATTTTACGTGTTAGAGTACCAATTTTCCCACTCTGTTTAAATTGTACTTGATAGAGCTACCAAATATCCAACACTGTATCAATTGTACGTGATAGAGCTACCAACTTTCCCACACTGTTTAAATTGTACGTGATTGAGCTACCAAATTTCCAACACTGTATAAATTGTACGTGTTAGAGCATCCAACTTTCCCACACTGTATAAATTGTACGTGATTGAGATACCAACTTTCCCATACTGTATGAATTCTACGTGATTGAGGTACCAACTTTGCCACACTGTATAAATTGTACGTGATAGAGCTACCAACTTTCCCACACTCTATAAATTGTACATCATCGAACTACGAACTTTCCCACACTCTATAAATTGTACGTGATAGAGCTACCAACTTTCCCACACTGTATAAATTGTACTTGATTGAGCTACTAACTTTCCCACACTGTATAAATTGTACGTAATAGAGCTACCAACTTTCCCACACTCTATAAATTGTACGTGATCGAACTACGAACTTTCCCACACTCTATAAATTGTACGTGATAGAGCTACCATCTTTCCCACACTGTATAAATTGTACGTGATAGAGCTACTATCTTTCCCACACTGTATAAATTGTACGTGATAGAGCTACCAACTTTCCCACACTGTATAAATTTTACGTGATAGAGCTACCTACTTTCCCACAGTGGATAAATTTTACGTGATGGAGCTACCAACTTTCCCACACTGTTTAAATTGTACATGATAGAGCCACCAACTTTCCTACACTTTTAAAATTGTACGTGATAGAGCTACCAACTTTCCCACATTGTATGGATTGTACGTGATAGAGCTACCAACTTTCCCACACTGTTTAAATTGTACGTGATAGAGCCACCAACTTTCCTACACTTTTTAAATCGTACGTGATAGAGCTAACAACTTTCCCACAATGTATAAATTGTACGTGATAGAGCTACCAACTTTCCCACACTGTATCAGTTGTTCGTAATAGAGCTACCAACTTTCCCACACTCTATAAATTGTACGTGATCGAACTACGAACTTTCCCACACTGTATAAATTGTACACGATAGAGCTACCAACTTTCCCACACTGTTTAAATTTTACATGATAGAGCTACCAACTTTCCCACACTGTATCAATTGTACGTAATAGAACTACCAACTTTCCCACACTCTATAAATTGTACGTCATCGAACTACGAACTTTCCCACACTCTATAAATTGTACGTGATAGAGCTACCAACTTTCCCACACTGTATAAATTGTACGTGATTGAGCTACCAAATTTCCAACACTGTATAAATTGTACGTGTTAGAGCATCCAACTTTCCCACACTGCATAAATTGTACGTGATTGAGATACCAACTTTCCCATACTGTATAAATTGTACGTGATAGAGGTACCAACTTTGCCACACTGTATAAATTGTGCGTGATAGAGCTACCAACTTTTCCACAGTGGATAAATTTTACGTGATGGAGCTACCAACTTTCCCACACTGTTTAAATTTTACATGATAGAGCTACCAACTTTCCCACACTCTATAAATTGTACGTCATCGAACTACGAACTTTCCCACACTCTATAAATTGTACGTGATAGAGGTACCAACTTTCCCACACTGTATAAATTGTACGTGATTGAGCTACTAACTTTCCCACACTGTATAAATTGTACGTAATAGAGCTACCAACTTTCCCACACTCTATAAATTGTACGTGATCGAACTACGAACTTTCCCACACTCTATAAATTGTACGTGATAGAGCTACCATCTTTCCCACACTGTATAAATTGTACGTGATGGAGCTACTAACTTTCCCACACTGTATAAATTGTACGTGATACAACTACCAACTTTACCACACTCTATAAATTGTAGGTGATAGAGCTACCAACTTTTCCACACTCTATAAATTGTACGTGATAGAGCTACCAACTTTCCCACAATGTATAAATTGTACGTGATAGATCTACCAACTTTCCCACACTGTATAAATTGTACGTGATAGATCTACGAACTTTCCCACACTGTATAAATTGTACGTGATAGAGCTACCAACTTTCACACACTTTATCAATTGTACGTGATAGAGCTACCAACTTTCCCACACTGTATAAATTTTACGTGTTAGAGCTACCAATTTTCCCACTCTGTTTAAATTGTACTTGATAGAGCTACCAAATTTCCAACACTGTATCAACTGTACGTGATAGAGCTACCAACTTTCCCACTCTGTTTAAATTGTACGTGATTGAGCTACCAAATTTCCAACACTGTATAAATTGTACGTGTTAGAGCATCCAACTTTCCCACACTGCATAAATTGTACGTGATTGAGAAACCAACTTTCCCATACTGTATAAATTGTACGTGATAGAGGTACCAACTTTGCCACACTGTATAAATTGTGCGTGATAGAGCCACCAACTTTCCCACAGTGGATAAATTTTACGTGATGGAGCTACCAACTTTCCCACACTGTTTAAATTTTACATGATAGAGCTACCAACTTTCCCACACTCTATAAATTGTACGTCATCGAACTACGAACTTTCCCACACTCTATAAATTGTACGTGATAGAGGTACCAACTTTCCCACACAGTATAAATTGTACGTGATCGAACTACGAACTTTCCCACACTCTATAAATTGTACGTGATAGAGGTACCAATTTTGCCACACTGTATAAATGGTACGTGATAGAGCTACCAACGTTCCCACAGTGGATAAATTTTACGTGATGGAGCTACCAACTTTCCCACACTGTTTAAATTTTACATGATAGAGCTACCAACTTTCCCACACTGTATCAATTGTACATAATAGAGCTACCAACTTTCCCACACTGTATAAATTGTACGTCATCGAACTACGAACTTTCCCACACTCTATAAATTGTACGTGATAGAGCTACCAACTTTCCCACACTGTATAAATTGTACGTGATAGAGCTACTAACTTTCCCACACTGTATAAATTGTACGTGATAGAGCTACCAACTTTCCCACAGTGGATAAATTTTACGTGATGGAGCTACCTACTTTCCCACACTGTTTAAATTGTACATGATGGAGCCACCAACTTTCCTACACTTTTAAAATTGTACGTGATAGAGCTACCAACTTTCCCACATTGTATGGATTGTACGTAATAGAGCTACCAACTTTCCCACACTGTTTAAATTGTACGTGATAGAGCCACCAACTTTCCTACACTTTTTAATTCGTACGTGATAGAGCTATCAACTTTCCCACAATGTATAAATTGTACGTGATAGAGCTACCAACTTTCCCACACTGTATCAATTGTACGTAATAGAGCTACCACCTTTCCCACACTCTATAAATTATACGTGATCGAACTACGAACTTTCCCACACTGTATAAATTGTACACGATACAGCTACCTACTTTCGCACAATGTATAAATTGTACGTGATAGAGCTACTAATTTTCCCACTCTGTTTAAATTGTACGTGATAGAGCTACCAACTTTCCAACACTGTATAAATTGCACGTGATAGAGCTACCAACTTTCCCACAATGTTTTAATTGTACGTGATAGAGCTACTAACTTTCCCACACTGCATAAATTGTACGTGATTGAGCTACTAACTTTCCCACACTGCATAAATTGTACGTGGTAGAGCTACAAACTTTCCAATACTGTAAAAATTGTACAATGTTGAGCTACCTACTTTCCAATACTGTAGAAATTCTACGTGATTGAGCTACCAAATTTCCCACACTGTATAAATTGTACATGATAGAGCTACTAACTTTCCCACACTCCATATATTGTATGTGATAGAGCTACCAACTTTCCCACAATGTATAAATTGTATGAGATAGAACTACCAACTTTCCCACACTTTATAAATTGTATGTGATAGGACCACCAACTTTCCCACACTGTGTTAATTCTACGTGATAGAGCTACCAACTTTCCCACACTGTATAAATTGTACGTCATAGAGCTACCAACTTTCCCACACTGTATAAATTGTATGTGATAGAGGTACCAACATTGCCACACTGTATAAATTATACGTGATTGAGCTACCAACTTTCCCACACTGTATAAATTGTACGTGATAGAGCTACCAAATTTCCCACACTGTATAAATTGTACATGATAGAGCTACTAACTTTCACACACTATATTAATTTTACGTGATAGAGCCACCAACATTCCCACACTGTATAAATTGTACGTGATAGAGCTTCCAACTTTCCCACACTGTATCGATTGTACGTGATAGAGCTAACAACATTCCCACACTGTTTAAATTGTACGTGATAGAGCTACCAACTTTCCCACACTGTATAAATTGTACGTGATAGAGCTACTAACTTTCCCACACTGTATAAATTGTACGTAATACAACTACCAACTTTACCACACTCTATAAATTGTAGGTGATAGAGCTACCAACTTTCCCACACTGTATAAATTGTACGTGATAGAGATACCAACATTCCCACACTGTATAAATTTAACGTGATAGAGCTACCAACTTTCCCACAGTGGATAAATTTTACGTGATGGAGCTACCTACTTTCCCACACTGTTTAAATTGTACATGATAGAGCCACCAACTTTCCTACACTTTTAAAATTGTACGTGATAGAGCTACCAACTTTCCCACATTGTATGGATTGTACGTAATAGAGCTACCAACTTTCCCACACTGTTTAAATTGTACGTGATAGAGCCACCAACTTTCCTACACTTTTTAATTCGTACGTGATAGAGCTACCAACTTTCCCACAATGTATAAATTGTACGTGATAGAGCTACCAACTTTCCCACACTGTATCAATTGTACGTAATAGAGCTACCACCTTTCCCACACTCTATAAATTATACGTGATCGAACTACGAACTTTCCCACACTGTATAAATTGTACACGATACAGCTACCTACTTTCCCACACTGTATAAATTGTACGTGATAGAGCTACTAATTTTCCCACTCTGTTTAAATTGTACGTCATAGAGCTACCAAATTTCCAACACTGTATAAATTGCACGTGATAGAGCTTCCAACTTTCCCACATTGTTTTAATTGTACGTGATAGAGCTACCAACTTTCCCACACTGTATCCATTGTACGTAATAGAGCTACCAACTTTCCCACACTCTATAAATTGTACGTGATCGAACTACGAACTTTCCCACACTGTATAAATTGTACACGATAGAGCTACCTACTTTCCACACTGTATAAATTGTACATGATAGAGCTACTAACTTTCACACTCTATATTAATTGTACGTGATAGAGCCACCAACTTTCCCACACTGTATAAATTGTACGTGATAGAGCTTCCAACTTTCCAACACTGTATCGATTGTACGTGATAGAGCTAACAACATTCCCACACTGTTTAAATTGTACGTGATAGAGCTACAAACTTTCCCACACTGTATAAATTGTACTTGATAGAGCTGCCAACTTTCCCACAATGTATTAATTGTACTTGATAGAGCTACCAACTTTCCCACACTGTATGAATTGTACGTGATAGAGCTACCAACTTTTCCACACTGTATAAATTGTACGTGATAGAGCCGCCAACATTCCTACACTTTTTAAATTGTACGTGATAGAGCTACCAACTTTCCCACAATGTATAAATTGTACGTGATAGATCTACCAACTTTCCCACACTGTATAAATTGTACGTGATAGATCTACGAACTTTCCCACACTGTATAAATTGTACGTGATAGAGCTACCAACTTTCACACACTTTATCAATTGTACGTGATAGAGCTACCAACTTTCCCACACTGTATAAATTTTACGTGTTAGAGCTACCAATTTTCCCACTCTGTTTAAATTGTACTTGATAGAGCTACCAAATTTCCAACACTGTATCAACTGTACGTGATAGAGCTACCAACTTTCCCACTCTGTTTAAATTGTACGTGATTGAGCTACCAAATTTCCAACACTGTATAAATTGTACGTGTTAGAGCATCCAACTTTCCCACACTGCATAAATTGTTCGTGATTGAGATACCAACTTTCCCATACTGTATAAATTGTACGTGATAGAGGTACCAACTTTGCCACACTGTATAAATTGTGCGTGATAGAGCTACCAACTTTTCCACAGTGGATAAATTTTACGTGATGGAGGTACCAACTTTCCCACACTGTTTAAATTTTACATGATAGAGCTACCAACTTTCCCACACTCTATAAATTGTACCTCATCGAACTACGAACTTTCCCACACTCTATAAATTGTACGTGATAGAGGTACCAACTTTCCCACACTGTATAAATTGTACGTGATTGAGCTACTAACTTTCCCACACTGTATAAATTGTACGTAATAGAGCTACCAACTTTCCCACACTCTATAAATTGTACGTGATCGAACTACGAACTTTCCCACACTCTATAAATTGTACGTGATAGAGCTACCATCTTTCCCACACTGTATAAATTGTACGTGATGGAGCTACTAACTTTCCCACACTGTATAAATTGTACGTGATAGAGCTACCAACTTTCCCACACTGCATAAATTGTACGTGGTAGAGCTACAAACTTTCCAATACTGTAAAAATTGTACATGATTGAGCTACCTACTTTCCAATACTGTAGAAATTCTACGTGATTGAGCTACCAACTGTCGCATACTGTATAAATTGTACTTGATAGAGGTACCAACTTTCCCACACTCCATATATTGTATGTGATAGAGCTACCAACTTTCCCACAATGTATAAATTGTATGAGATAGAACTACCAACTTTCCCACACTTTATAAATTGTATGTGATAGGACCACCAACTTTCCCACACTGTGTTAATTCTACGTGATAGAGCTACCAACTTTCCCACACTGTATAAATTGTACGTCATAGAGCTACCAACTTTCCCACACTGTATAAATTGTATGTGATAGAGCTACCAACATTCCCACACTGTATAAATTATACTTGATAGAGCTACCAAATTTCCCACACTGTATAAATTTTACGTGATAGAGCTACCAACTTTCCCACACTCTATAAATTATACGTGATTGAGCTACCAACTTTCCCACACTGTATAAATTGTACGTGATAGAGCTACCAAATTTCCCACACTGTATAAATTGTACATGATAGAGCTACTAACTTTCACACACTATATTAATTTTACGTGATAGAGCCACCAACATTCCCACACTGTATAAATTGTACGTGATAGAGCTTCCAACTTTCGCACACTATATCGATTGTACGTGATAGAGCTAACAACATTCCCACACTGTTTAAATTGTACGTGATAGAGCTACCAACTTTCCCACACTGTATAAATTGTACTTGATAGAGCTGCCAACTTTCCCACAATGTATTAATTGTACTTGATAGAGCTACCAACTTTCCCACACTGTATGAATTGTACGTGATAGAGCTACGAACTTTCCCACACTGTACAAATTGTACGTGATAGAGCCGCCAACTTTTCTACACTTTTTAAATTGTACGTGATAGAGCTACCAACTTTCCCACAATGTATAAATTGCACGTGATAGATCTACCAACTTTCCCACACTGTATAAATTGTACGTGATAGATCTACCAACTTTCCCACACTGTATAAATTGTACGTGATAGAGCTAACAACTTTCACACACTTTATCAATTGTACGTGATAGAGCTACCAACTTTCCCACACTGTATAAATTTTACGTGTTAGAGCTACCAATTTTCCCACTCTGTTTAAATTGTACTTGATAGAGCTAACAAATTTCCAACACTATATCAATTGTACGTGATAGAGCTACCAACTTTCCCACACTGTTTAAATTGTACGTGATTGAGCTACCATATTTCCAACACTGTATATATTGTACGTGTTAGAGCATCCAACTTTCCCACACTATATAAATTGTACGTGATTGAGATACCAACTTTCCCATACTGTAAAAATTGTACGTGATAGAGGTACCAACTTTGCCACACTGTATAAATTGTACGTGATAGAGCTACCAACTTTCCCACAGTGGATAAATTTTACGTGATGGAGCTACCAACTTTCCCACACTGTTTAAATTTTACATGATAGAGCTACCAACTTTCCCACACTGTATCAATTGTACGTAATAGAACTACCAACTTTCCCACACTCTATAATTGTACGTCATCGAACTACGAACTTTCCCACACTCTATAAATTGTACGTGATAGAGCTACCAACTTTCCCACACTGTATAAATTGTACGTGATAGAGCTACTAAATTTCCCACACTGTATAAATTGTACGTGATACAACTACCAACTTTACCACACTCTATAAATTGTAGGTGATAGAGCTACCAACTTTCCCACACTGTATAAATTGTACGTGATAGAGCTACCAACTTTCCCACACTGTATAAATTTAACGTGATAGAGCTACCAACTTTCCCAGAGTGGATAAATTTTACGTGATGGAGCTACCTACTTTCCCACACTGTTTAAATTGTACATGATAGAGCCACCAACTTTCCTACACTTTTAAAATTGTACGTGATAGAGCTACCAACTTTCCCACATTGTATGGATTGTACGTGATAGAGCTACCAACTTTCCCACACTGTTTAAATTGCACGTGATAGAGCCACCAACATTCCTACACTTTTTAAATCGTACGTGATAGAGCTACCAACTTTTCCATAATGTATAAATTGTACGTGATAGAGCTACCAACTTTCCCACACTGTAACAATTGTACGTAATAGAGATACCTACTTTCCCACACTCTATAAATTATACGTGATCGAACTACGAACTTTCCCACACTGTATAAATTGTACACGATACAGCTACCTACTTTCCCACACTGTATAAATTGTACGTGATAGAGCTACTAATTTTCCCACTCTGTTTGAATTGTACGTGATAGAACTACTAACTTCCCCACACTGTTTAAATTCTATGTAATAGAGCTACCAACTTTCCCACACTGTATCAATTGTACGTAATAGAGCTACCAACTTTCCCACACTCTATAAATTGTACGTGATCGAACTACGAACTTTCCCACACTGTATAAATTGTACACGATAGAGCTACCTACTTTTCCACACTGTATAAATTGTACATGATAGAGCTACTAACTTTCACACTCTATATTAATTGTACGTGATAGAGTCACCAACTTTCCCACACTGTATAAATTGTACGTGATAGAGCTTCCAACTTTCCCACACTGTATCGATTGTACGTGATAGAGCTAACAACTTTCCCACACTGTTTAAATTGTACGTGATAGAGCTACCAACTTTCCCACACTGTATAAATTGTACTTGATAGAGCTGCCAACTTTCCCACAATGTATTAATTGTACTTGATACAGCTACCAACTTTCCCTCACTGTATGAATTGTACGTGATAGAGCTACCAACTTTCCCACACTGTATAAATTGTACGTGATAGAGCCGCCAACTTTCCTACACTTTTTAAATTGTACGTGATAGAGCTACCAACTTTCCCACAATGTATAAATTGTACGTGATTGATCTACCAACTTTCCAACACTGTATAAATTGTACGTGATAGATCTACCAACTTTCCCACACTGTATAAATTGTACGTGATAGAGCTACCAACTTTCACACACTTTATCAATTGTACGTAATAGAGCTACCAACTTTCCCACACTGTATAAATTTTACGTGTTAGAGCTACCAATTTTCCCACTCTGTTTAAATTGTACTTGATAGAGCTACCAAATTTCCAACACTGTATCAATTGTACGTGATAGAGCTACCAACTTTCCCACACTGTTTAAATTGTACGTGATTGAGCTACCAAATTTCCAACACTGTATAAATTGTACGTGTTAGAGCATCCAACTTTCCCACACTGTATAAATTGTACGTGATTGAGATACCAACTTTTCCATACTGTATGAATTCTACGTGATAGAGGTACCAACTTTGCCACACTGTATAAATTGTACGTGATAGAGCTACCAACTTTCCCACAGTGGATAAATTTTACGTGATGGAGCTACCAACTTTCCCACATTGTTTAAATTTTACATGATAGAGCTACCAACTTTCCCACACTGTATCAATTGTACGTAATAGTGCTACCAACTTTCACACACTCTATAAATTGTACGTCATCGAACTACGAACTTTCCCACACTCTATAAATTGTACGTTATAGAGCTACCAACTTTCCCACACTGTATAAATTGTACTTGATTGAGCTACTAACTTTCCCACACTGTATAAATTGTACGTAATAGAGCTACCAACTTTCCCACACTCTATAAATTGTACGTGATCGAACCACGAACTTTCCCACACTCTATAAATTGTACGTGATAGAGCTACCATCTTTCTCACACTGTATAAATTGTACGTGATAGAGCTACTAACTTTCCCACACTGTATAAATTGTACGTGATAGAGCTACCAACTTTCCCACACTGTATAAATTTTACGTGATAGAGCTACCTACTTTCCCACAGTGGATAAATTTTACGTGATGCAGCTACCAACTTTCCCACACTGTTTAAATTGTACGTGATAGATCTACCAACTTTCCCACACTGTATAAATTGTACGTGATAGATCTACCAACTTTCCCACACTGTATAAATTGTACGTGATAGAGCTACTAACTTTCACACACTTTATGAATTGTACGTAATAGAGCTACCATCTTTCCCACACTGTATAAATTTTACGTGATAGAGCTACCAACATTCCCACACTGTATAAATTATACTTGATAGAGCTACCAAATTTCCCACACTGTATAAATTTTACGTGATAGAGCTACCAACTTTCCCACACTCTATAAATTATACGTGATTGAGCTACCAACTTTCCCACACTGTATAAATTGTACGTGATAGAGCTACCAAATTTCCCACACTGTATAAATTGTACATGATAGAGCTACTAACTTTCACACACTATATTAATTTTACGTGATAGAGCCACCAACATTCCCACACTGTATAAATTGTACGTGATAGAGCTTCCAACTTTCGCACACTATATCGATTGTACGTGATAGAGCTAACAACATTCCCACACTGTTTAAATTGTACGTGATAGAGCTACCAACTTTCCCACACTGTATAAATTGTACTTGATAGAGCTGCCAACTTTCCCACAATGTATTAATTGTACTTGATAGAGCTACCAACTTTCCCACACTGTATGAATTGTACGTGATAGAGCTACGAACTTTCCCACACTGTACAAATTGTACGTGATAGAGCCGCCAACTTTTCTACACTTTTTAAATTGTACGTGATAGAGCTACCAACTTTCCCACAATGTATAAATTGCACGTGATAGATCTACCAACTTTCCCACACTGTATAAATTGTACGTGATAGATCTACCAACTTTCCCACACTGTATAAATTGTACGTGATAGAGCTAACAACTTTCACACACTTTATCAATTGTACGTGATAGAGCTACCAACTTTCCCACACTGTATAAATTTTACGTGTTAGAGCTACCAATTTTCCCACTCTGTTTAAATTGTACTTGATAGAGCTAACAAATTTCCAACACTATATCAATTGTACGTGATAGAGCTACCAACTTTCCCACACTGTTTAAATTGTACGTGATTGAGCTACCATATTTCCAACACTGTATAAATTGTACGTGTTAGAGCATCCAACTTTCCCACACTATATAAATTGTACGTGATTGAGATACCAACTTTCCCATACTGTAAAAATTGTACCTGATAGAGGTACCAACTTTGCCACACTGTATAAATTGTACGTGATAGAGCTACCAACTTTCCCACAGTGGATAAATTTTACGTGATGGAGCTACCAACTTTCCCACACTGTTTAAATTTTACATGATAGAGCTACCAACTTTCCCACACTGTATCAATTGTACGTAATAGAACTACCAACTTTCCCACACTCTATAAATTGTACGTCATCGAACTACGAACTTTCCCACACTCTATAAATTGTACGTGATAGAGCTACCAACTTTCCCACACTGTATAAATTGTACGTGATAGAGCTACTAAATTTCCCACACTGTATAAATTGTACGTGATACAACTACCAACTTTACCACACTCTATAAATTGTAGGTGATAGAGCTACCAACTTTCCCACACTGTATAAATTGTACGTGATAGAGCTACCAACTTTCCCACACTGTATAAATTTAACGTGATAGAGCTACCAACTTTCCCAGAGTGGATAAATTTTACGTGATGGAGCTACCTACTTTCCCACACTGTTTAAATTGTACATGATAGAGCCACCAACTTTCCTACACTTTTAAAATTGTACGTGATAGAGCTACCAACTTTCCCACATTGTATGGATTGTACGTGATAGAGCTACCAACTTTCCCACACTGTTTAAATTGTACGTGATAGAGCCACCAACATTCCTACACTTTTTAAATCGTACGTGATAGAGCTACCAACTTTTCCATAATGTATAAATTGTACGTGATAGAGCTACCAACTTTCCCACACTGTAACAATTGTACGTAATAGAGATACCTACTTTCCCACACTCTATAAATTATACGTGATCGAACTACGAACTTTCCCACACTGTATAAATTGTACATGATACAGCTACTAATTTTCCCACTCTGTTTGAATTGTACGTGATAGAACTACTAACTTCCCCACACTGTTTAAATTCTATGTAATAGAGCTACCAACTTTCCCACACTGTATCAATTGTACGTAATAGAGCTACCAACTTTCCCACACTCTATAAATTGTACGTGATCGAACTACGAACTTTTCCACACTGTATAAATTGTACATGATAGAGCTACTAACTTTCACACTCTATATTAATTGTACGTGATAGAGTCACCAACTTTCCCACACTGTATAAATTGTACGTGATAGAGCTTCCAACTTTCCCACACTGTATCGATTGTACGTGATAGAGCTAACAACATTCCCACACTGTTTAAATTGTACGTGATAGAGCTACCAACTTTCCCACACTGTATAAATTGTACTTGATAGATCTGCCAACTTTCCCACAATGTATTAATTGTACTTGATACAGCTACCAACTTTCCCTCACTGTATGAATTGTACGTGATAGAGCTACCAACTTTCCCACACTGTATAAATTGTACGTGATAGAGCCGCCAACTTTCCTACACTTTTTAAATTGTACGTGATAGAGCTACCAACTTTCCCACAATGTATAAATTGTACGTGATTGATCTACCAACTTTCCAACACTGTATAAATTGTACGTGATAGATCTACCAACTTTCCCACACTGTATAAATTGTACGTGATAGAGCTACCAACTTTCACACACTTTATCAATTGTACGTAATAGAGCTACCAACTTTCCCACACTGTATAAATTTTACGTGTTAGAGCTACCAATTTTCCCACTCTGTTTAAATTGTACTTGATAGAGCTACCAAATTTCCAACACTGTATCAATTGTACGTGATAGAGCTACCAACTTTCCCACACTGTTTAAATTGTACGTTATTGAGCTACCAAATTTCCAACACTGTATAAATTGTACGTGTTAGAGCATCCAACTTTCCCACACTGTATAAATTGTACGTGATTGAGATACCAACTTTTCCATACTGTATGAATTCTACGTGATAGAGGTACCAACTTTGCCACACTGTATAAATTGTACGTGATAGAGCTACCAACTTTCCCACAGTGGATAAATTTTACGTGATGGAGCTACCAACTTTCCCACATTGTTTAAATTTTACATGATAGAGCTACCAACTTTCCCACACTGTATCAATTGTACGTAATAGAGCTACCAACTTTCCCACACTCTATAAATTGTACGTCATCGAACTACGAACTTTCCCACACTCTATAAATTGTACGTGATAGAGCTACCAACTTTCCCACACTGTATAAATTGTACTTGATTGAGCTACTAACTTTCCCACACTGTATAAATTGTACGTAATAGAGCTACCAACTTTCCCACACTCTATAAATTGTACGTGATCGAACCACGAACTTTCCCACACTCTATAAATTGTACGTGATAGAGCTACCATCTTTCCCACACTGTATAAATTGTACGTGATAGAGCTACTAACTTTCCCACACTGTATAAATTGTACGTGATAGAGCTACCAACTTTCCCACACTGTATAAATTTTACGTGATAGAGCTACCTACTTTCCCACAGTGGATAAATTTTACGTGATGCAGCTACCAACTTTCCCACACTGTTTAAATTGTACATGATAGAGCCACCAACTTTCCTACACTTTTAAAATTGTACGTGATAGAGCTACCAACTTTCCCACATTGTATGGATTGTACGTGATTGAGCTACCCACTTTCCCACACTGTTTAAATTGTACGTGATAGATCTACCAACTTTCCCACACTGTATAAATTGTACGTGATAGATCTACCTACTTTCCCACACTGTATAAATTGTACGTGATAGAGCTACTAACTTTCACACACTTTATCAATTGTACGTAATAGAGCTACCATCTTTCCCACACTGTATAAATTTTACGTGTTAGATTACCAATTTTCCCACTCTGTTTAAATTGTACTTGATAGAACTACCAAATATCCAACACTGTATCAATTGTACGTGATAGAGCTACCAACTTTCCCACACTGTTTAAATTGTACGTGATTGAGCTACCAAATTTCCAACACTGTATAAATTGTACGTGTTAGAGCATCCAACTTTCCCACACTGTATAAATTGTACGTGATTGAGATACCAACTTTCCCATACTGTATGAATTCTACGTGATTGAGGTACCAACTTTGCCACACTGTATAAATTGTACGTGATAGAGCTACCAACTTTCCCACACTCTATAAATTGTACATCATCGAACTACGAACTTTCCCACACTCTATAAATTGTACGTGATAGAGCTACCAACTTTCCCACACTGTATAAATTGTACTTGATTGAGCTACTAACTATCCCACACTGTATAAATTGTACGTAATAGAGCTACCAACTTTCCCACACTCTATAAATTGTACGTGATCGAACTACGAACTTTCCCACACTCTATAAATTGTACGTGATAGAGCTACCATCTTTCCCACACTGTATAAATTGTACGTGATAGAGCTACTATCTTTCCCACACTGTATAAATTGTACGTGATAGAGCTACCAACTTTCCCACACTGTATAAATTTTACGTGATAGAGCTACCTACTTTCCCACAGTGGATAAATTTTACGTGATGGAGCTACCAACTTTCCCACACTGTTTAAATTGTACATGATAGAGCCACCAACTTTCCTACACTTTTAAAATTGTACGTGATAGAGCTACCAACTTTCCCACATTGTATGGATTGTACGTGATAGAGCTATGAACTTTCCCACACTGTTTAAATTGTACGTGATAGAGCCACCAACTTTCCTACACTTTTTAAATCGTACGTGATAGAGCTAACAACTTTCCCACAATGTATAAATTGTACGTGATAGAGCTACCAACTTTCCCACACTGTATCAGTTGTTCGTAATAGAGCTACCAACTTTCCCACACTCTATAAATTGTACGTGATCGAACTACGAACTTTCCCACACTGTATAAATTGTACACGATAGAGCTACCTACTTTCCCACACTGTATAAATTGTACGTGATAGAGCTACCAATTTTCCCACTCTGTTTAAATTGTACGTGATAGAGCTACCAACTTTCCAACACTGTATAAATTGCACGTGATAGAGCTACCAACTTTCCCACACTGTTTAAATTGTACGTGATTGAGCTACCAAATTTCCAACACTGTATAATTGTACGTGTTAGAGCATCCAACTTTCCCACACTGTATAAATTGTACGTGATTGAGATACCAACTTTCCCATACTGTAAAAATTGTACGTGATAGAGGTACCAACTTTGCCACACTGTATAAATTGTACGTGATAGAGCTACCAACTTTCCCACAGTGGATAAATTTTACGTGATGGAGCTACCAACTTTCCCACACTGTTTAAATTTTACATGATAGAGCTACCAACTTTCCCACACTGTATCAATTGTACGTAATAGAACTACCAACTTTCCCACACTCTATAAATTGTACGTCATCAAACTACGAACTTTCCCACACTCTATAAATTGTACGTGATAGAGCTACCAACTTTCCCACACTGTATAAATTGTACGTGATAGAGCTACCAACTTTCCCACACTGTATCAATTGTACGTAATAGAACTACCAACTTTCCCACACTCTATAAATTGTACATGATACAGCTACCAACTTTCCCTCACTGTATGAATTGTACGTGATAGAGCTACCAACTTTCCCACACTGTATAAATTGTACGTGATAGAGGAGCCAACTTTCCTACACTTTTTAAATTTTACGTGATAGAGCTACCAACTTTCCCACAATGTATAAATTGTACGTGATAGATCTACCAACTTTCCAACACTGTATAAATTGTACGTGATAGATCTACCAACTTTCCCACACTGTATAAATTGTACGTGATAGAGCTACCAACTTTCACACACTTTATCAATTGTACGTAATAGAGCTACCAACTTTCCCACACTGTATAAATTTTACGTGTTAGAGCTACCAATTTTCCCACTCTGTTTAAATTGTACTTGATAGAGCTACCAAATTTCCAACACTGTATCAATTGTACGTGATGGAGCTACCAACTTTCCCACACTGTTTAAATTCTACGTGATTGAGCTACCAAATTTCCAACACTGTATAAATTGTACGTGTTAGAGCATCCAACTTTCCCACACTGTATAAATTGTACGTGATTGAGATACCAACTTTTCCATACTGTATGAATTCTACGTGATAGAGGTACCAACTTTGCCACACTGTATAAATTGTACGTGATAGAGCTACCAACTTTCCCACAGTGGATAAATTTTACGTGATGGAGCTACCAACTTTCCCACATTGTTTAAATTTTACATGATAGAGCTACCAACTTTCCCACACTGTATCAATTGTACGTAATAGAGCTACCAACTTTCCCACACTCTATAAATTGTACGTCATCGAACTACGAACTTTCCCACACTCTATAAATTGTACGTGATAGAGCTAACAACTTTCCCACACTGTATAAATTCTACTTGATTGAGCTACTAACTTTCCCACACTGTATAAATTGTACGTAATAGAGCTACCAACTTTCCCACACTCTATAAATTGTACGTGATCGAACCACGAACTTTCCCACACTCTATAAATTGTACGTGATAGAGCTACCATCTTTCCCACACTGTATAAATTCTACGTGATAGAGCTACCAACTTTCCCACACTGTAGAAATTTTACGTGATAGAGCTACCTACTTTCCCACAGTGGATAAATTTTACGTGATGCAGCTACCAACTTTCCCACACTGTTTAAATTGTACATGATAGAGCCACCAACTTTCCTACACTTTTAAAATTGTACGTGATAGAGCTACCAACTTTCCCACATTGTATGGATTGTACGTGATTGAGCTACCCACTTTCCCACACTGTTTAAATTGTACGTGATAGATCTACCAACTTTCCCACACTGTATAAATTGTACGTGATAGATCTACCAACTTTCCCACACTGTATAAATTGTACGTGATAGAGCTACCAACTTTCACACACTTTATCAATTGTACGTAATAGAGCTACCAACTTTCCCACACTGTATAAATTTTACGTGTTAGAGTACCAATTTTCCCACTCTGTTTAAATTGTACTTGATAGAGCTACCAAATTTCCAACACTGTATCAATTGTACGTGATAGAGCTACCAACTTTCCCACACTGTTTAAATTGTACGTGATTGAGCTACCAAATTTCCAACACTGTATAAATTGTACGTGTTAGAGCATCCAACTTTCCCACACTGTATAAATTGTACGTGATTGAGATACCAACTTTCCCATACTGTATGAATTCTACGTGATTGAGGTACCAACTTTGCCACACTGTATAAATTGTACGTGATAGAGCTACCAACTTTCCCACACTGTATAAATTGTACTTGATTGAGCTACTAACTTTCCCACACTGTATAAATTGTACGTAATAGAGCTACCAACTTTCCCACACTCTATAAATTGTACGTGATCGAACTACGAACTTTCCCACACTCTATAAATTGTACGTGATAGAGCTACCATCTTTCCCACACTGTATAAATTGTACGTGATAGAGCTACTATCTTTCCCACACTGTATAAATTGTACGTGATAGAGCTACCAACTTTCCCACACTGTATAAATTTTACGTGATAGAGCTACCTACTTTCCCACAGTGGATAAATTTTACGTGATGGAGCTACCAACTTTCCCACACTGTTTAAATTGTACATGATAGAGCCACCAACTTTCCTACACTTTTAAAATTGTACGTGATAGAGCTACCAACTTTCCCACATTGTATGGATTGTACGTGATAGAGCTACCAACTTTCCCACACTGTTTAAATTGTACGTGATAGAGCCACCAACTTTCGTACACTTTTTAAATCGTACGTGATAGAGCTAACAACTTTCCCACAATGTATAAATTGTACGTGATAGAGCTACCAACTTTCCCACACTGTATCAGTTGTTCGTAATAGAGCTACCAACTTTCCCACACTCTATAAATTGTACGTGATCGAACTACGAACTTTCCCACACTGTATAAATTGTACACGATAGAGCTACCTACTTTCCCACACTATATAAATTGTACGTGATAGAGCTACCAATTTTCCCACTCTGTTTAAATTGTACGTGATAGAGCTACCAACTTTCCAACACTGTATAAATTGCACGTGATAGAGCTACCAACTTTCCCACACTGTTTAAATTGTACGTGATTGAGCTACCAAATTTCCAACACTGTATAAATTGTACGTGTTAGAGCATCCAACTTTCCCACACTATATAAATTGTACGTGATTGAGATACCAACTTTCCCATACTGTAAAAATTGTACGTGATAGAGGTACCAACTTTGCCACACTGTATAAATTGTACGTGATAGAGCTACCAACTTTCCCACAGTGGATAAATTTTACGTGATGGAGCTACCAACTTTCCCACACTGTTTAAATTTTACATGATAGAGCTACCAACTTTCCCACACTGTATCAATTGTACGTAATAGAACTACCAACTTTCCCACACTCTATAAATTGTACGTCATCGAACTACGAACTTTCCCACACTCTATAAATTGTACGTGATAGAGCTACCAACTTTCCCACACTGTATAAATTGTACGTGATAGAGCTACTAACTTTCCCACACTGTATCGATTGTACGTGATAGAGCTAACAACATTCCCACACTGTTTAAATTGTACGTGATAGAGCTACCAACTTTCCCACACTGTATAAATTGTACTTGATAGAGCTGCCAACTTTCCCACAACGTATTAATTGTACTTGATAGAGCTACCAACATTCCCACACTGTATGAATTGTACGTGATAGAGCAACCAACTTTCCCACACTGTACAAATTGTACGTGATAGAGCCGCCAACTTTTCTACACTTTTTAAATTGTACGTGATAGAGCTACCAACATTCCCACAATGTATAAATTGCACGTGATAGATCTACCAACTTTCCCACACTGTATAAATTGTACGTGATAGAGCTACCTACTTTCCCACAGTGGATAAATTTTACGTGATGCAGCTACCAACTTTCCCACACTGTTTAAATTGTACATGATAGAGCCACCAACTTTCCTACACTTTTAAAATTGTACGTGATAGAGCTACCAACTTTCCCACATTGTATGGATTGTACGTGATTGAGCTACCCACTTTCCCACACTGTTTAAATTGTACGTGATAGATCTACCAACTTTCCCACACTGTATAAATTGTACGTGATAGATCTACCTACTTTCCCACACTGTATAAATTGTACGTGATAGAGCTACTAACTTTCACACACTTTATCAATTGTACGTAATAGAGCTACCATCTTTCCCACACTGTATAAATTTTACGTGTTAGATTACCAATTTTCCCACTCTGTTTAAATTGTACTTGATAGAACTACCAAATATCCAACACTGTATCAATTGTACGTGATAGAGCTACCAACTTTCCCACACTGTTTAAATTGTACGTGATTGAGCTACCAAATTTCCAACACTGTATAAATTGTACGTGTTAGAGCATCCAACTTTCCCACACTGTATAAATTGTACGTGATTGAGATACCAACTTTCCCATACTGTATGAATTCTACGTGATTGAGGTACCAACTTTGCCACACTGTATAAATTGTACGTGATAGAGCTACCAACTTTCCCACACTCTATAAATTGTACATCATCGAACTACGAACTTTCCCACACTCTATAAATTGTACGTGATAGAGCTACCAACTTTCCCACACTGTATAAATTGTACTTGATTGAGCTACTAACTATCCCACACTGTATAAATTGTACGTAATAGAGCTACCAACTTTCCCACACTCTATAAATTGTACGTGATCGAACTACGAACTTTCCCACACTCTATAAATTGTACGTGATAGAGCTACCATCTTTCCCACACTGTATAAATTGTACGTGATAGAGCTACTATCTTTCCCACACTGTATAAATTGTACGTGATAGAGCTACCAACTTTCCCACACTGTATAAATTTTACGTGATAGAGCTACCTACTTTCCCACAGTGGATAAATTTTACGTGATGGAGCTACCAACTTTCCCACACTGTTTAAATTGTACATGATAGAGCCACCAACTTTCCTACACTTTTAAAATTGTACGTGATAGAGCTACCAACTTTCCCACATTGTATGGATTGTACGTGATAGAGCTATGAACTTTCCCACACTGTTTAAATTGTACGTGATAGAGCCACCAACTTTCCTACACTTTTTAAATCGTACGTGATAGAGCTAACAACTTTCCCACAATGTATAAATTGTACGTGATAGAGCTACCAACTTTCCCACACTGTATCAGTTGTTCGTAATAGAGCTACCAACTTTCCCACACTCTATAAATTGTACGTGATCGAACTACGAACTTTCCCACACTGTATAAATTGTACACGATAGAGCTACCTACTTTCCCACACTGTATAAATTGTACGTGATAGAGCTACCAATTTTCCCACTCTGTTTAAATTGTACGTGATAGAGCTACCAACTTTCCAACACTGTATAAATTGCACGTGATAGAGCTACCAACTTTCCCACACTGTTTAAATTGTACGTGATTGAGCTACCAAATTTCCAACACTGTATAATTGTACGTGTTAGAGCATCCAACTTTCCCACACTGTATAAATTGTACGTGATTGAGATACCAACTTTCCCATACTGTAAAAATTGTACGTGATAGAGGTACCAACTTTGCCACACTGTATAAATTGTACGTGATAGAGCTACCAACTTTCCCACAGTGGATAAATTTTACGTGATGGAGCTACCAACTTTCCCACACTGTTTAAATTTTACATGATAGAGCTACCAACTTTCCCACACTGTATCAATTGTACGTAATAGAACTACCAACTTTCCCACACTCTATAAATTGTACGTCATCAAACTACGAACTTTCCCACACTCTATAAATTGTACGTGATAGAGCTACCAACTTTCCCACACTGTATAAATTGTACGTGATAGAGCTACCAACTTTCCCACACTGTATCAATTGTACGTAATAGAACTACCAACTTTCCCACACTCTATAAATTGTACATGATACAGCTACCAACTTTCCCTCACTGTATGAATTGTACGTGATAGAGCTACCAACTTTCCCACACTGTATAAATTGTACGTGATAGAGGAGCCAACTTTCCTACACTTTTTAAATTTTACGTGATAGAGCTACCAACTTTCCCACAATGTATAAATTGTACGTGATAGATCTACCAACTTTCCAACACTGTATAAATTGTACGTGATAGATCTACCAACTTTCCCACACTGTATAAATTGTACGTGATAGAGCTACCAACTTTCACACACTTTATCAATTGTACGTAATAGAGCTACCAACTTTCCCACACTGTATAAATTTTACGTGTTAGAGCTACCAATTTTCCCACTCTGTTTAAATTGTACTTGATAGAGCTACCAAATTTCCAACACTGTATCAATTGTACGTGATGGAGCTACCAACTTTCCCACACTGTTTAAATTCTACGTGATTGAGCTACCAAATTTCCAACACTGTATAAATTGTACGTGTTAGAGCATCCAACTTTCCCACACTGTATAAATTGTACGTGATTGAGATACCAACTTTTCCATACTGTATGAATTCTACGTGATAGAGGTACCAACTTTGCCACACTGTATAAATTGTACGTGATAGAGCTACCAACTTTCCCACAGTGGATAAATTTTACGTGATGGAGCTACCAACTTTCCCACATTGTTTAAATTTTACATGATAGAGCTACCAACTTTCCCACACTGTATCAATTGTACGTAATAGAGCTACCAACTTTCCCACACTCTATAAATTGTACGTCATCGAACTACGAACTTTCCCACACTCTATAAATTGTACGTGATAGAGCTAACAACTTTCCCACACTGTATAAATTCTACTTGATTGAGCTACTAACTTTCCCACACTGTATAAATTGTACGTAATAGAGCTACCAACTTTCCCACACTCTATAAATTGTACGTGATCGAACCACGAACTTTCCCACACTCTATAAATTGTACGTGATAGAGCTACCATCTTTCCCACACTGTATAAATTCTACGTGATAGAGCTACCAACTTTCCCACACTGTAGAAATTTTACGTGATAGAGCTACCTACTTTCCCACAGTGGATAAATTTTACGTGATGCAGCTACCAACTTTCCCACACTGTTTAAATTGTACATGATAGAGCCACCAACTTTCCTACACTTTTAAAATTGTACGTGATAGAGCTACCAACTTTCCCACATTGTATGGATTGTACGTGATTGAGCTACCCACTTTCCCACACTGTTTAAATTGTACGTGATAGATCTACCAACTTTCCCACACTGTATAAATTGTACGTGATAGATCTACCAACTTTCCCACACTGTATAAATTGTACGTGATAGAGCTACCAACTTTCACACACTTTATCAATTGTACGTAATAGAGCTACCAACTTTCCCACACTGTATAAATTTTACGTGTTAGAGTACCAATTTTCCCACTCTGTTTAAATTGTACTTGATAGAGCTACCAAATTTCCAACACTGTATCAATTGTACGTGATAGAGCTACCAACTTTCCCACACTGTTTAAATTGTACGTGATTGAGCTACCAAATTTCCAACACTGTATAAATTGTACGTGTTAGAGCATCCAACTTTCCCACACTGTATAAATTGTACGTGATTGAGATACCAACTTTCCCATACTGTATGAATTCTACGTGATTGAGGTACCAACTTTGCCACACTGTATAAATTGTACGTGATAGAGCTACCAACTTTCCCACACTGTATAAATTGTACTTGATTGAGCTACTAACTTTCCCACACTGTATAAATTGTACGTAATAGAGCTACCAACTTTCCCACACTCTATAAATTGTACGTGATCGAACTACGAACTTTCCCACACTCTATAAATTGTACGTGATAGAGCTACCATCTTTCCCACACTGTATAAATTGTACGTGATAGAGCTACTATCTTTCCCACACTGTATAAATTGTACGTGATAGAGCTACCAACTTTCCCACACTGTATAAATTTTACGTGATAGAGCTACCTACTTTCCCACAGTGGATAAATTTTACGTGATGGAGCTACCAACTTTCCCACACTGTTTAAATTGTACATGATAGAGCCACCAACTTTCCTACACTTTTAAAATTGTACGTGATAGAGCTACCAACTTTCCCACATTGTATGGATTGTACGTGATAGAGCTACCAACTTTCCCACACTGTTTAAATTGTACGTGATAGAGCCACCAACTTTCGTACACTTTTTAAATCGTACGTGATAGAGCTAACAACTTTCCCACAATGTATAAATTGTACGTGATAGAGCTACCAACTTTCCCACACTGTATCAGTTGTTCGTAATAGAGCTACCAACTTTCCCACACTCTATAAATTGTACGTGATCGAACTACGAACTTTCCCACACTGTATAAATTGTACACGATAGAGCTACCTACTTTCCCACACTATATAAATTGTACGTGATAGAGCTACCAATTTTCCCACTCTGTTTAAATTGTACGTGATAGAGCTACCAACTTTCCAACACTGTATAAATTGCACGTGATAGAGCTACCAACTTTCCCACACTGTTTAAATTGTACGTGATTGAGCTACCAAATTTCCAACACTGTATAAATTGTACGTGTTAGAGCATCCAACTTTCCCACACTATATAAATTGTACGTGATTGAGATACCAACTTTCCCATACTGTAAAAATTGTACGTGATAGAGGTACCAACTTTGCCACACTGTATAAATTGTACGTGATAGAGCTACCAACTTTCCCACAGTGGATAAATTTTACGTGATGGAGCTACCAACTTTCCCACACTGTTTAAATTTTACATGATAGAGCTACCAACTTTCCCACACTGTATCAATTGTACGTAATAGAACTACCAACTTTCCCACACTCTATAAATTGTACGTCATCGAACTACGAACTTTCCCACACTCTATAAATTGTACGTGATAGAGCTACCAACTTTCCCACACTGTATAAATTGTACGTGATAGAGCTACTAACTTTCCCACACTGTATCGATTGTACGTGATAGAGCTAACAACATTCCCACACTGTTTAAATTGTACGTGATAGAGCTACCAACTTTCCCACACTGTATAAATTGTACTTGATAGAGCTGCCAACTTTCCCACAACGTATTAATTGTACTTGATAGAGCTACCAACATTCCCACACTGTATGAATTGTACGTGATAGAGCAACCAACTTTCCCACACTGTACAAATTGTACGTGATAGAGCCGCCAACTTTTCTACACTTTTTAAATTGTACGTGATAGAGCTACCAACATTCCCACAATGTATAAATTGCACGTGATAGATCTACCAACTTTCCCACACTGTATAAATTGTACGTGATAGAGCTAACAACTTTCACACACTTTATCAATTGTACGTGATAGAGCTACCAACTTTCCCACACTGTATAAATTTTACGTGTTAGAGCTACCAATTTTCCCACTCTGTTTAAATTGTACTTGATAGAGCTACCAAATTTCCAACACTATATCAATTGTACGTGATAGAGCTACCAACTTTCCCACACTGTTTAAATTGTACGTGATTGAGCTACCAAATTTCCAACATTGTATAAATTGTACGTGTTAGAGCATCCAACTTTCCCACACTATATAAATTGTACGTGATTGAGATACCAACTTTCCCATACTGTAAAAATTGTACGTGATAGAGGTACCAACTTTGCCACACTGTATAAATTGTACGTGATAGAGCTACCAACTTTCCCACAGTGGATAAATTTTACGTGATGGAGCTACCAACTTTCCCACACTGTTTAAATTTTACATGATAGAGCTACCAACTTTCCCACACTGTATCAATTGTACGTAATAGAACTACCAACTTTCCCACACTCTATAAATTGTACGTCATCGAACTACGAACTTTCCCACACTCTATAAATTGTACGTGATAGAGCTACCAACTTTCCCACACTGTATAAATTGTACGTGATAGAGCTACTAACTTTCCCACACTGTATAAATTGTACGTGATACAACTACCAACTTTACCACACTCTATAAATTGTAGGTGATAGAGCTACCAACTTTCCCACACTGAATAAATTATACGTGATAGAGCTACCAACTTTCCCACACTGTATAAATTTAACGTGATAGAGCTACAAACTTTCCCAGAGTGGATAAATTTTACGTGATGGAGCTACCTACTTTCCCACACTGTTTAAATTGTACATGATAGAGCCACCAACTTTCCTACACTTTTAAAATTGTACGTGATAGAGCTACCAACTTTCCCACATTGTATGGATTGTACGTGATAGAGCTACCAACTTTCCCACACTGTTTAAATTGTACGTGATAGAGCCACCAACATTCCTACACTTTTTAAATCGTACGTGATAGAGCTACTAACTTTTCCATAATGTATAAATTGTACGTGATAGAGCTACCAACTTTCCCACACTGTAACAATTGTACGTAATAGAGATACCTACTTTCCCACACTCTATAAATTATACGTGATCGAACTACGAACTTTCCCACACTGTATAAATTGTACACGATACAGCTACTAATTTTCCCACTCTGTTTGAATTGTACGTGATAGAACTACTAACTTCCCCACACTGTTTAAATTCTATGTAATAGAGCTACCAACTTTCCCACACTGTATCCATTGTACGTAATAGAGCTACCAACTTTCCCACACTCTATAAATTGTACGTGATCGAACTACGAACTTTCCCACACTGTATAAATTGTACACGATAGAGCTACCTACTTTTCCACACTGTATAAATTGTACATGATAGAGCTACTAACTTTCACACTCTATATTAATTGTACGTGATAGAGTCACCAACTTTCCAACACTGTATAAATTGTACGTGATAGAGCTTCCAACTTTCCCACACTGTATCGATTGTACGTGATAGAGCTAACAACATTCCCACACTGTTTAAATTGTACGTGATAGAGCTACCAACTTTCCCACACTGTATAAATTGTACTTGATAGATCTGCCAACTTTCCCACAATGTATTAATTGTACTTGATACAGCTACCAACTTTCCCTCACTGTATGAATTGTACGTGATAGAGCTACCAACTTTCCCACACTGTATAAATTGTACGTGATAGAGCCGCCAACTTTCCTACACTTTTTAAATTGTACGTGATAGAGCTACCAACTTTCCCACAATGTATAAATTGTACGTGATTGATCTACCAACTTTCCAACACTGTATAAATTGTACGTGATAGATCTACCAACTTTCCCACACTGTATAAATTGTACGTGATAGAGCTACCAACTTTCACACACTTTATCAATTGTACGTAATAGAGCTACCAACTTTCCCACACTGTATAAATTTTACGTGTTAGAGCTATCAATTTTCCCACTCTGTTTAAATTGTACTTGATAGAGCTACCAAATTTCCAACACTGTATCAATTGTACGTGATAGAGCTACCAACTTTCCCACACTGTTTAAATTGTACGTTATTGAGCTACCAAATTTCCAACACTGTATAAATTGTACGTGTTAGAGCATCCAACTTTCCCACACTGTATAAATTGTACGTGATTGAGATACCAACTTTTCCATACTGTATGAATTCTACGTGATAGAGGTACCAACTTTGCCACACTGTATAAATTGTACGTGATAGAGCTACCAACTTTCCCACAGTGGATAAATTTTACGTGATGGAGCTACCAACTTTCCCACATTGTTTAAATTTTACATGATAGAGCTACCAACTTTCCCACACTGTATCAATTGTACGTAATAGAGCTACCAACTTTCCCACACTCCATAAATTGTACGTCATCGAACTACGAACTTTCCCACACTCTATAAATTGTACGTGATAGAGCTACCAACTTTCCCACACTGTATAAATTGTACTTGATTGAGCTACTAACTTTCCCACACTGTATAAATTGTACGTAATAGAGCTACCAACTTTCCCACACTCTATAAATTGTACGTGATCGAACCACGAACTTTCCCACACTCTATAAATTGTACGTGATAGAGCTACTAACTTTCCCACACTGTATAAATTGTACGTGATAGAGCTACCAACTTTCCCACACTGTATAAATTTTACGTGATAGAGCTACCTACTTTCCCACAGTGGATAAATTTTACGTGATGCAGCTACCAACTTTCCCACACTGTTTAAATTGTACATGATAGAGCCACCAACTTTCCTACACTTTTAAAATTGTACGTGATAGAGCTACCAACTTTCCCACATTGTATGGATTGTACGTGATTGAGCTACCCACTTTCCCACACTGTTTAAATTGTACGTGATAGATCTACCAACTTTCCCACACTGTATAAATTGTACGTGATAGATCTACCAACTTTCCCACACTGTATAAATTGTACGTGATAGAGCTACTAACTTTCACACACTTTATCAATTGTACGTAATAGAGCTACCATCTTTCCCACACTGTATAAATTTTACGTGTTAGATTACCAATTTTCCCACTCTGTTTAAATTGTACTTGATAGAACTACCAAATATCCAACACTGTATCAATTGTACGTGATAGAGCTACCAGCTTTCCCACACTGTTTAAATTGTACGTGATTGAGCTACCAAATTTCCAACACTGTATAAATTGTACGTGTTAGAGCATCCAACTTTCCCACACTGTATAAATTGTACGTGATTGAGATACCAACTTTCCCATACTGTATGAATTCTACGTGATTGAGGTACCAACTTTGCCACACTGTATAAATTGTACGTGATAGAGCTACCAACTTTCCCACACTCTATAAATTGTACATCATCGAACTACGAACTTTCCCACACTCTATAAATTGTACGTGATAGAGCTACCAACTTTCCCACACTGTATAAATTGTACTTGATTGAGCTACTAACTATCCCACACTGTATAAATTGTACGTAATAGAGCTACCAACTTTCCCACACTCTATAAATTGTACGTGATCGAACTACGAACTTTCCCACACTCTATAAATTGTACGTGATAGAGCTACCATCTTTCCCACACTGTATAAATTGTACGTGATAGAGCTACTATCTTTCCCACACTGTATAAATTGTACGTGATAGAGCTACCAACTTTCCCACACTGTATAAATTTTACGTGATAGAGCTACCTACTTTCCCACAGTGGATAAATTTTACGTGATGGAGCTACCAACTTTCCCACACTGTTTAAATTGTACATGATAGAGCCACCAACTTTCCTACACTTTTAAAATTGTACGTGATAGAGCTACCAACTTTCCCACATTGTATGGATTGTACGTGATAGAGCTACCAACTTTCCCACACTGTTTAAATTGTACGTGATAGAGCCACCAACTTTCCTACACTTTTTAAATCGTACGTGATAGAGCTAACAACTTTCCCACAATGTATAAATTGTACGTGATAGAGCTACCAACTTTCCCACACTGTATCAGTTGTTCGTAATAGAGCTACCAACTTTCCCACACTCTATAAATTGTACGTGATCGAACTACGAACTTTCCCACACTGTATAAATTGTACACGATAGAGCTACCTACTTTCCCACACTGTATAAATTGTACGTGATAGAGCTACCAATTTTCCCACTCTGTTTAAATTGTACGTGATAGAGCTACCAACTTTCCAACACTGTATAAATTGCACGTGATAGAGCTACCAACTTTCCCACACTGTTTAAATTGTACGTGATTGAGCTACCAAATTTCCAACACTGTATAAATTGTACGTGTTAGAGCATCCAACTTTCCCACACTGTATAAATTGTACGTGATTGAGATACCAACTTTCCCATACTGTAAAAATTGTACGTGATAGAGGTACCAACTTTGCCACACTGTATAAATTGTACGTGATAGAGCTACCAACTTTCCCACAGTGGATAAATTTTACGTGATGGAGCTACCAACTTTCCCACACTGTTTAAATTTTACATGATAGAGCTACCAACTTTCCCACACTGTATCAATTGTACGTAATAGAACTACCAACTTTCCCACACTCTATAAATTGTACGTCATCAAACTACGAACTTTCCCACACTCTATAAATTGTACGTGATAGAGCTACCAACTTTCCCACACTGTATAAATTGTACGTGATAGAGCTACCAACTTTCCCACACTGTATCAATTGTACGTAATAGAACTACCAACTTTCCCACACTCTATAAATTGTACATGATACAGCTACCAACTTTCCCTCACTGTATGAATTGTACGTGATAGAGCTACCAACTTTCCCACACTGTATAAATTGTACGTGATAGAGCAGCCAACTTTCCTACACTTTTTAAATTTTACGTGATAGAGCTACCAACTTTCCCACAATGTATAAATTGTACGTGATAGATCTACCAACTTTCCAACACTGTATAAATTGTACGTGATAGATCTACCAACTTTCCCACACTGTATAAATTGTACGTGATAGAGCTACCAACTTTCACACACTTTATCAATTGTACGTAATAGAGCTACCAACTTTCCCACACTGTATAAATTTTACGTGTTAGAGCTACCAATTTTCCCACTCTGTTTAAATTGTACTTGATAGAGCTACCAAATTTCCAACACTGTATCAATTGTACCTGATGGAGCTACCAACTTTCCCACACTGTTTAAATTCTACGTGATTGAGCTACCAAATTTCCAACACTGTATAAATTGTACGTGTTAGAGCATCCAACTTTCCCACACTGTATAAATTGTACGTGATTGAGATACCAACTTTTCCATACTGTATGAATTCTACGTGATAGAGGTACCAACTTTGCCACACTGTATAAATTGTACGTGATAGAGCTACCAACTTTCCCACAGTGGATAAATTTTACGTGATGGAGCTACCAACTTTCCCACATTGTTTAAATTTTACATGATAGAGCTACCAACTTTCCCACACTGTATCAATTGTACGTAATAGAGCTACCAACTTTCCCACACTCTATAAATTGTACGTCATCGAACTACGAACTTTCCCACACTCTATAAATTGTACGTGATAGAGCTAACAACTTTCCCACACTGTATAAATTCTACTTGATTGAGCTACTAACTTTCCCACACTGTATAAATTGTACGTAATAGAGCTACCAACTTTCCCACACTCTATAAATTGTACGTGATCGAACCACGAACTTTCCCACACTCTATAAATTGTACGTGATAGAGCTACCATCTTTCCCACACTGTATAAATTGTACGTGATAGAGCTACCAACTTTCCCACACTGTAGAAATTTTACGTGATAGAGCTACCTACTTTCCCACAGTGGATAAATTTTACGTGATGCAGCTACCAACTTTCCCACACTGTTTAAATTGTACATGATAGAGCCACCAACTTTCCTACACTTTTAAAATTGTACGTGATAGAGCTACCAACTTTCCCACATTGTATGGATTGTACGTGATTGAGCTACCCACTTTCCCACACTGTTTAAATTGTACGTGATAGATCTACCAACTTTCCCACACTGTATAAATTGTACGTGATAGATCTACCAACTTTCCCACACTGTATAAATTGTACGTGATAGAGCTACCAACTTTCACACACTTTATCAATTGTACGTAATAGAGCTACCAACTTTCCCACACTGTATAAATTTTACGTGTTAGAGTACCAATTTTCCCACTCTGTTTAAATTGTACTTGATAGAGCTACCAAATTTCCAACACTGTATCAATTGTACGTGATAGAGCTACCAACTTTCCCACACTGTTTAAATTGTACGTGATTGAGCTACCAAATTTCCAACACTGTATAAATTGTACGTGTTAGAGCATCCAACTTTCCCACACTGTATAAATTGTACGTGATTGAGATACCAACTTTCCCATACTGTATGAATTCTACGTGATTGAGGTACCAACTTTGCCACACTGTATAAATTGTACGTGATAGAGCTACCAACTTTCCCACACTGTATAAATTGTACTTGATTGAGCTACTAACTTTCCCACACTGTATAAATTGTACGTAATAGAGCTACCAACTTTCCCACACTCTATAAATTGTACGTGATCGAACTACGAACTTTCCCACACTCTATAAATTGTACGTGATAGAGCTACCATCTTTCCCACACTGTATAAATTGTACGTGATAGAGCTACTATCTTTCCCACACTGTATAAATTGTACGTGATAGAGCTACCAACTTTCCCACACTGTATAAATTTTACGTGATAGAGCTACCTACTTTCCCACAGTGGATAAATTTTACGTGATGGAGCTACCAACTTTCCCACACTGTTTAAATTGTACATGATAGAGCCACCAACTTTCCTACACTTTTAAAATTGTACGTGATAGAGCTACCAACTTTCCCACATTGTATGGATTCTACGTGATAGAGCTACCAACTTTCCCACACTGTTTAAATTGTACGTGATAGAGCCACCAACTTTCCTACACTTTTTAAATCGTACGTGATAGAGCTAACAACTTTCCCACAATGTATAAATTGTACGTGATAGAGCTACCAACTTTCCCACACTGTATCAGTTGTTCGTAATAGAGCTACCAACTTTCCCACACTCTATAAATTGTACGTGATCGAACTACGAACTTTCCCACTCTGTATAAATTGTACACGATAGAGCTACCTACTTTCCCACACTATATAAATTGTACGTGATAGAGCTACCAATTTTCCCACTCTGTTTAAATTGTACGTGATAGAGCTACCAACTTTCCAACACTGTATAAATTGCACGTGATAGAGCTACCAACTTTCCCACACTGTTTAAATTGTACGTGATTGAGATACCAAATTTCCAACACTGTATAAATTGTACGTGTTAGAGCATCCAACTTTCCCACACTATATAAATTGTACGTGATTGAGATACCAACTTTCCCATACTGTAAAAATTGTACGTGATAGAGGTACCAACTTTGCCACACTGTATAAATTGTACGTGATAGAGCTACCAACTTTCCCACAGTGGATAAATTTTACGTGATGGAGCTACCAACTTTCCCACACTGTTTAAATTTTACATGATAGAGCTACCAACTTTCCCACACTGTATCAATTGTACGTAATAGAACTACCAACTTTCCCACACTCTATAAATTGTACGTCATCGAACTACGAACTTTCCCACACTCTATAAATTGTACGTGATAGAGCTACCAACTTTCCCACACTGTATAAATTGTACGTGATAGAGCTACTAACTTTCCCACACTGTATCGATTGTACGTGATAGAGCTAACAACATTCCCACACTGTTTAAATTGTACGTGATAGAGCTACCAACTTTCCCACACTGTATAAATTGTACTTGATAGAGCTGCCAACTTTCCCACAACGTATTAATTGTACTTGATAGAGCTACCAACATTCCCACACTGTATGAATTGTACGTGATAGAGCAACCAACTTTCCCACACTGTACAAATTGTACGTGATAGAGCCGCCAACTTTTCTACACTTTTTAAATTGTACGTGATAGAGCTACCAACATTCCCACAATGTATAAATTGCACGTGATAGATCTACCAACTTTCCCACACTGTATAAATTGTACGTGATAGAGCTAACAACTTTCACACACTTTATCAATTGTACGTGATAGAGCTACCAACTTTCCCACACTGTATAAATTTTACGTGTTAGAGCTACCAATTTTCCCACTCTGTTTAAATTGTACTTGATAGAGCTACCAAATTTCCAACACTATATCAATTGTACGTGATAGAGCTACCAACTTTCCCACACTGTTTAAATTGTACGTGATTGAGCTACCAAATTTCCAACATTGTATAAATTGTACGTGTTAGAGCATCCAACTTTCCCACACTATATAAATTGTACGTGATTGAGATACCAACTTTCCCATACTGTAAAAATTGTACGTGATAGAGGTACCAACTTTGCCACACTGTATAAATTGTACGTGATAGAGCTACCAACTTTCCCACAGTGGATAAATTTTACGTGATGGAGCTACCAACTTTCCCACACTGTTTAAATTTTACATGATAGAGCTACCAACTTTCCCACACTGTATCAATTGTACGTAATAGAACTACCAAG